>NC_041041.1:18567531-19171168 GCF_900634625.1 Parambassis ranga
TAAAATACGGAGTTTCTCTGCATGTGTTAGAGAGGTGTCTCATAGGCATTAAAAAAACTGACAAAAGGAAAGGGCCTCCTGATGGGAAAAATACCCTAATGATTCATGAGACTTCCAAATAATACTCATGCTGCATTTTAAATAACACTGAGCATCATGTTTGATTCCAAGTGTTGAACTTTAATCTGAGTTTATTGCTGACCCACTGCTCAGATGAAGAGTCACAGGCTGGGATCCAGTGCTGAACTGACAACATACTGGAGTAGGCATTCACCCAAAACTACTCAGCAGCAAGGCCGCTCTGAGAGTCTTACACTGTAATAATAACTGGGTGGGAAGTCAGTTGAGTCTAACAACTGCAAAGTGAAGCTGAAACCTTGTGTAATAGTTATGCAGTTCATTTTTCAAAATAAAATTCATACACAAACAACAGTGCCTCTGGATCATGTTTGTGCCATAGTTTTTTTTTTTCATGCACACACACACAAAACTATTGAGTCATATTCTACAGTGTCTACAGTAAATACGGGCCTGTCGATAACAGCCCTATGTTCAGAGCTGAACAAATTTAGACCTGATGGACAGGCATGTTATAGCAATAAACAGCCATCCCATTGATATGTACTGACAGAGTACAGCTGCTAGCTCAGGTACAACGAAGCTCCACTTGACTCCTTGTCTTTCCAGGAGAGACAAAGAGAGTCTGACAGCGATAGTCAGTCAGTCACCCTTGTGTCCTCTGCCACATCACATAGCCAGGAGGCCACACCTCCTCTGTTGCATTTTTAAATATGTCATGTAGCATTGCAGGAATTTGAGGGGGCTGTGACTCCTTAGGCTCACGTTTGGAAAGGGTACATTATGGAAGCTTAGTTAAACTGTTAATGTAACTGCGTGAGAATAGGCTGACTTATACTGGATTGTTTTCCACCACAGAAACTCAGGTTTGGAGCAAGCATTTGCAAGTTCTGGACAAAGGAGGCAAATCAAACCTAACATCTCACACAGGTATCCATATATTCTGCAGCCTTTACATAAAAAGAACACAACTAAACAGCAATAGGGGTGGATGCACCTTATATCAATTGGTCCAAACAAACACTAAACCAGCAGTTTATACTGGATGTGCTGATTGTGATAGCCTGTTCGCATCCATACCTTCTGCTTTGGTCTATTAATTGAAGGGGAGTCTGTGGATATCACTGTCAGGGAAACGTGTCAATAATCAGTTTTCAGTTAACATTATTAAAAAGAAAAACCAGGCTGATTCCACAAGTGGGCAGATGTGTCAAAACAATGTGTCAATGTGAGTCTTTGATTTAAAATAGATACTAGGAAACGACCTGCGACTCCAGGCATGTCAGAAAAAAAAACATTCCACTGTGACAAGGTGGCTTTTCCACTTCTTGGTAAGGAACAAAAAAAACAATACAGCCATTATATATGGCAAACACAAGCTAAATATTGGGGGGGGGGGGGCTGACACCTACTTAAACACACATCTCAATTATTGTATGAGTTATTCTCTGAATAAAAGGCTGCCCTTTAAATTAGGGTCATACCATTTGTGTAGTGTCTCTTGATGTATGATCAAGTGCTAATACACGAAAACACCTCCAAGGTGACTAAACCAATTACACCAAGCACCTTATTAAGAAATTCCAAAACCCAAGTATGGCTGTTTTTGACAACACACTACTCCTGCATCACTGCCACACTTTCTGTACAAGCCCTGACACAAATTGCCCAGGGGTAGAACAAATCCTGACCTGTTTTATAGAAACAAAGGGATCAAATTAAAATGTTCCCACTGAGTGAGCAGAGTACACAAATATGCCCCCATGGACTGGCAGCACCTGCTATGCTCTGCTCCTGGCAACAACCCTCCCCATTCACCATATTTTCAGAACCATGTTTAGCTTCATAGCATCTCTATCAGTCCTACAAACAGCTGACCGGAGCTGAGACTGGTGAAATCCAAGAGCTGACGCTGCTTTTAAATGACTGTTTACTAGCAAAACAGCTCCCTCAAGCAGCAATGTCCATTCATACCAGATTCTGTAGATTTTTCCACATGCAAAATCACAAGTGCACAATGCTGCATTAAGTGATGCGCCAGTTTTTTTGAATTGCTTGTGTGCAGGTACAAATGTATGCTGTATGTTACATTAGTAACCATGAGTGCTCCTTCAACGGAGAGCAAATAACTTGGTGCAAAAGTACAAAAATCTATCTGCAGCCAATTATACACAAGCCCTGGGGGAGTCTCGTACTTTCAACGGCAAAGAGGAAAATTCTATAAAATCAATATCTTATCAATAACATGCTCTTTAACAAAACAGTTGTTTTTCTCAGTTCCTACACTTCACAGCTACAGTAATAAAGGGTGCAAGGTGATGCAATGGCCGTCCTTTCTCAAAGGGCATTTAGCCAGGAGGTGTTATGGTTAATTGAGGAAGTCTGTCTTAGACTGGCGAAGCTCGACCTCTTCACCCTGACTCAGCCCAGCACAGATGAAAACAATCTACTGGCTATATGTGTGTGCATCATTAACCCTTTCAAACAGAAGCATTGAAGCAAGCTTCCCAGGACGGCACACTAAAAGGCACTCTATTTTTCTTTATCTTGCTCCTCCTTTGCCTTCTATATATAGACATATCACCAAGGGCTCTGCAGAGCTTCGTAGAATAGGAGGACAAGAAGGAAAAAGAGAAGGTTGATGAATATGAAAAAGACACACACAAGCACAAGAGAGTGGTTCTTCATTCATTCATTTTTCTAGCTGCAGACACTCTTTACACATTCAGAGTTTAAAGAACAAATTGTTGTTCATGGGTTGAGGTGTTACTGTCTGACTGTACCTTCTTTAAAAGCACAAGGCCAAGGATCAAAGCTTCTAAAATCAAAAAAAAGTGTTTTCACAGCCAGTCCATGTGGCCTGCATTATTGATGGGCTTAGCCTAATCCACTGTGAATACATGTACAGCCACATCATGACACAATCCATGTTTTCGAGGGTGATACACTCCTTACAGTGAACTGCTATGACATGAACCTTTGTGTGAATATCTGTTCTTTTGCATACACTCGCAGCATGCCCAAGATAGTGTTAGGAAAACTCACCGTTTCCTCACAGACATGGCAGCCCACTGTAGTCATTCCCTAGGGCAACGTGGCTTTTTTTTCTCCAGTACACTGGAGATGCACTGAAAGCTTATATGCCGTAAAAGGCAATGACAGGTACACTTCTGTCTTGAGTGTGAGCATCTGGGGAAGATGAAGGGCAGGGATATCCTCTTTGAATGTTTTATTTCAACCTTATGCTAAATGGATTGAGTAAAAATGTAAAGTTCTTTGAGAAAGAAAACAGGCTCAGCCTGGTACATGCTTGGAGGTGTGACTGGATGAACTTGTGAACCTGTCATTAAAAAAACAGAAGAGTGAAGGAGATAGAAGAGGAAGGGCAAGGACATGGTAACTACTATGCAAATATTGTTGTAAATCAATGCAGCCCCCCTTGTAGAAATGAAAGCAGTGAAAGCAACAGGGCAGTGAATGTCCCACTCTGATGGGATGTCAACATGCTCAAGGCCTCAGCACAGTAGGAATAAATGTTGTAATAATGTTGTAAATGAGTCTGTTTGGACCCAAAGCACTTTTTTTCAAACCAAGCAGACTGAAGGCTTAAATCCTAAATTTTGAGTGATTTTTGCAACGGGACATGAAGCACTTAAATAAGGCAAGAAACTGACAGACAGGGACCACAAAGCCATGCCTTTGGAGTGAAAGTCTGGATCAACGTTTTGGCAGCTGTTGTACCAAGCGGCAGCCTTCAGGGCAAAGAAATAAAGCCCGTGTGGAAGTGTCAAAAACTGCAGTTCCCCCCGAGGCTGCTGAGGGCTGGCTTCAATCCTCATAGACCTCCATGTTAAAAATTCCAACTTGGACTTGGTCTTTATTTCAGTTGTCATTCAGTAAATGTATAGGCACTGAATTTTGTTTAGAAATTGCTCTTTTTAAGTATGTTGAGATGAAAATTTTGATTATTTATCATCTATGTGTTACATCCCTATACATCTGTTCTGGCAATGCAAATGTGACTACATGTCACTTTAGGAGTTCTATGGCATTCATAATATTCATTATAATTGTGTTGTCATCTCCAACAGGTCTACAACTGTTGTAGACACAGAGTTCTTCTTCTGGCATCATAAAATAGGGAGAAGCATAATCGTTGATTGACAGAAAATGAAATGCCAATGACAATCATATACCAACAACAGCCTTTACCGTGACTAATAGGTTTCCCTACCTTGCAGTAAACCCAATGATCCGTCTTATACCAATACACATAATACCCTCTCATGGTGCAGCTATGTGGCTACAAAGTTGTAGTAAAAGTGAAGGCCTGCAGCCATGGGAAGTACAGCAGACAGAGAGAAAGCATGAATATTTAGCCAGACACACTTGAACTAGCAAAGGTTATGGAACATAAATATTCTGACCCATCTTGCAACCCAAATACTTCTTGCCTTGTGTAAGATAGTTTAGATATTTTTCATCCCCATCACCTAGAGCTGCTCCAAAACAATCAACATGGTAACGGTAACTCAGTAATCCATCCAAACAAACTGGTGTCAGAAGAAAGACACACATTTCATGCAAGCCTGCATGAGTAGTCCAAGTCAACGATGACCAAGCCGGAGTCCCGATGGTTGCACGAAGCATCGACCTGTAGTTTGTAACACTGACATGCTGGTGTGTACCGCATTGACCATGATGTCACATTCAAGCTCTGATGCTAACTTTGTCTGGCATGTGCATTAGCCCTTTCTCCTGTTTTCACTGAGAACTCATCTCCTGTGAATGTAAAAATAGCTTACAAAATTCCTCTAAAAAGAGGCAAGACTGTCCTTAAGTTCACCTGAAGCTGTCTACAACAGCGCATACCCCCACACCTCACCTTTAAAGGTTACAGCTTTCCCCAAAGTAAAAAATTATCGTGTCTTATGCATTTACAAGTCAGGCGCAATCTTAATGTATGCTACATGAGTAATGGTTGCAACCTGCGGCTTCATGCTCACTGCAATTTGGGGACAGGGGTGATGGAGCGGCATTGATGTGGCACCCCTCAGGGAAGTACAGAATGTCTCAGTCATAGAAACCCAGGTCATGCTGCTTTATCTGCATAGTCGCCTTCACCCGCAAACTCTGCACCACCAACAGGGGTAATAATTAAAGGGCATCACTTTAATATTCTGATTCCAGGTTTGACACGTGTCTGTATGCACTGTTTCATTCATCCAGCATTCTTCTGGATTCAACATACATGTTTAGGCAGTTATTATACAATCCCAGTATGGTTTTGTTTTGGCTTTATGCTTCACTACAGCATTTTGTTTGCTAATTGTTTTAATGCATTACTGTACTCTTGTATCTTTGATGTTGATGCACAAAGTCTGAACCTGGTGTATTATTTTGAAAATATCAGGATTCTCTACTATTTCTGTGTTTGACTTCCTGTCTGCTCAAACTGCTCTAGATAGCCTGACACAGGTTCAATCAGAACTGGACTATTTTTAGTGGAGCGGTGGTACAGAACCCTGCTGTGGCACAACTTGTGTGGATTCACAAGCATTACCTAAAGTGGCCACGATCAGCTCCTGAACACCCGGCACTGCCAGAACACAATCCAGCTGCCTCCTGTGGATTTTAGGGGTGAGATTACTTTGATACGAAGTCTGTGCCTGCTTAGCCTAGTTTGGAAGTTTGATGTAGCTACGCAGTGGATTATGGCATAAAGAATGAGGTCTGGGCAGTCACAAGGTCTTTATGATGTGATTGGTGAGAGAAGAGCAAGGCATTCTTTGCTTCATCTTCTTTCCTTACTCAACTATTTGTGGCCCACCTCTAAGCCCTCTGTATGGTGAGCCTACTCACTCAGAATGACATAAATACATTTTATTCTGACAGGCAGCCTGTGCTGAGAACTACTTCTGAGAGACACTGACCATCTAAATTCCCATGTGACTCCACAAATGCATATAGGATTTTTTATGGGATTTTAAGATGTTGTTGCTGAATTGTATAGTGCACTTAACCGGGTATGCCTTGAAGGGAAAAGAAAGACATGAGCAGCCTAAGTACATGTTCTACTGACGACAAATGGCATAAGAAAATTAAAATCACAGGTTTTTTTGCAGCTAAAGTAAAAACAGAATCCTCAAATAGGTGATGTGATGGAAAGAGGTGTGGTAATGTATACACAATATTTGGTCCTAAAATAAGTTTAAAAAATCTACATGTGGTGAGAGCATGAACC
This sequence comes from Parambassis ranga, assembly GCF_900634625.1. NCBI lineage: Eukaryota > Metazoa > Chordata > Actinopteri > Ambassidae > Parambassis > Parambassis ranga. Next base: position 18,573,854 of record NC_041041.1, read on the forward strand.
TTTACACACAGCTTAGTTTAAAACATCATTATATCTGTGCAATACACCATAGATAAATTCATACCCTTACATTCCAGTGGTTCTGCAGAAGTGTTTGTAATTTATATTAATAAAAAGCCTAACAGTCTAAAAGCATCATCATATAAATCTTTCACACATTGTGCACATTCTCTGCTAATATGAACACACGTGTATTTAAAGGCAACATTGTAATCGAATCGTGAGGTATCTCACCCCTATCCATCATGATGTTTCACAGAGGAAGTAGTCATGTGCCATTTCAGCAGATATCGCCTAACCCTAATTAGAAGTAGGCTATGTTTAACACAGACTGGTTAATTGATTCAAACTGACCACTCATGTAAAATGAAGTCAAAAATCAATTTTAATTTAAAGTGGCAGTGGAACAACAGCCTTTCTGACATCTGTGGCCTCATTATTTCGCGGTAAACTGACATGAACTGCATGGTACGCAGACTGTATTTGGATTTTCAAGTCGAATGGGACAAGCTTTTCAATCACCCACACATCCACACAGAGGGCTCGACAGGAGCGCTTGCCCTGGGCATATACACACTGTGTACAGGCAATTAAAATGCACAACTGGACAAGTGAAAAATAAAGAAATGCATTTTGATTTTATTGTAAGAACAAATCCATCTGAGACTGACCTTCTAACCTATGTCCGCAGGAGGAGCACAGAGCTCTTTATCTGTTAACAGCCTCTCTTCTTCCCAAACAGTCTGGATAGAAAAACAAATCCCCCACAATGAAGATGTCTCTTTGAACTCCTAATCGCAATCAATTGGCAGTTCACAAATTTAAAAAACAAACAGTTAGAGAAGAGCTACAAAACAACAATCGAAGCAGGAATAGACACATCAGAGCAGGGCTACAAACCAACCAATGAGAGCAGGGCTTGGAAACAACCAATCAGAGTAGGGCTAAGAAGCAAGCAATTAGACCCTGATGGTCAGAAGTGGCTAATTTTTTTTTTAATAAAGCTTAATGTCGAGCAATGACACACATCACTGTAACTGCAGAATCCAAACAAGAAAAACAAAATAAACAAACTGCATGAAATACATCTGAAAGTCTGTTGGGACACAATAAAATGCCAAACAATGACAATAATTATATCTTGCCCTGCTCTGTTATTATAAATATTGGGGTGCATGACATAGGGCTTTTCAATTAGTTCAATGGATTTAAAAAAAAAAGTCAGCAATAGCAAACCACCGAAATGTCAAAGTAACTGCAGCTGACTGTGGGCACAGATGAGAAAAAAAATGTCATGTGTGTCATGCTGTGACACCGATTTTTTTTCAACTAGGTACCGACCAAACAAATCTAAATGGAAATGCTATCAGAAAAAATCAGATAAGAGAGGCAGTGCAGCCCACTGAGCACCCCAGTGAATGTGTGTGGCAAGAATGCAGGAGAAATACAGAGACCATGTAGCTGCACCCAAAAAGCCAGGTGCATCAGCTGTCCAAGGTAGAGTCAGGTTACCAGTCAGCCATGAACATAACAGTGAGTGCTTAGTGCTGTGTTACTCTGATTTTTCAGAACATCTAAAAGGCAATGTTATTGTTCAGTATAAATAATTCAACTGTGAAAAGTGTGCAAAGAAAAGATTAATAACAGAAATATTATCGTTATTGTCATTTCTGGGTGCAAATCAGTGTAATTCTCACATTTATCAGTTGGGGATATCAAGTCTTTGTTAACAGGTCTTCATCCAAGCTGTCTCTGGGCCTCTTTTACACATGCATTGCCTTTCAAGCAAAAATACTATTTGATACTCATCAGAATCTGAAATACTTTACTAATCCCAGGGGCAAATTGCATAAATGAGGAATTATTTGACCATCCACAAATGTATGCACAGATTTTTCCCTCTAATTCTGTAGAGGTATACAACTCTGGCATTGCTTTATTCTGTGGTCAAACGTCCTTTGATACAGAGCTAGCCTATTTTTTTTATTTCTGCATTGGCTTTGTATACATTAAGTACATGAACAGAAGTTATATTAAATTAAAATTAATTAAAAAAATAAACTCTCTTTGAATCAGTTTTCATATTAAGTAAACCCAAATTACAATCATAATGTTTTTCAGAATATTAAATCACGCACTGATGGCAGTGTATCATTTGGTTCAGTTTAAAAATCATCTCACCTCTTGGCAATATTAATAAATTATTTTCTATCCCATAAAGGGTAAGAACGTTTTTTTGACAAGTCCATTTCTAATTTGTTAAAATGTAGTTTCAAAATAATGAAAATGACGACCTTAATAAAATACTGCATTCAGTTCTTAAATTACCCCAAAAACATTTCTTGCTGTTATAAAAATCACAGATGGTTTCTCAATATTTGTGATTCCTCTGTGCCTCCTCCACAACAGTCCCAACAGACTTTCATATGTATTTTTAAGCACCGCTCATAATAACCAGAAGAAGAACTTTCCCTGTATCTGCTATTGAGCAACTTAAAACCGAAGAGGGCCAGGAAGGTGGGGAGCGTCACACAGGACTGACTGTGTTGTTGCAACACCCTGATAGAGTCAAAGCTGTTAACTTTAAATTGACAACTTAGCGATACATAAGAAAACAGGATGTGTGGTGTTTTTGCGGAAAAGCACGGCAGACAAAGGATGACTAGCAGTACAAGCATGATAAGGAGTACTAAAAAAAAAACAGCTCAAAACATGTGCAACAATATTCACTTGCACAAAGAGGCAATCCCCTTTTGTAATTACACTGCTGCTACTTGGAGAATCATTCATTTCCCAGCAGACAAACAGCCTCTTTTTCTTCCCACTGCTATTTATATTATAAATTGTTTATGACAGATCATATAATCAATTTTCAAACTAGAGAAAGTCGGAATCTCTAAATTTGACTAGGCTACAGTGTGTATTTACATATTATTGTCCTGATAGGGACAATATATCCAGGAAGGCAGCCAGGGAAAATCTATTTCATCCAACCTATGCATTCAAATATCTTGCTTGCACACAATGACATCCTCGCAGGTGCTTCACTCACAAAGGGGACAATTTGTCAATTGACAATTTTTCCACAGAAATACAAAATCCTTTAAGTCTATGGAAACAACACAATCAAACTAAGAAGTATAAAAACTACTAAAAGAACAAAGATATGCTGAATTTTGTCACAAGTGAGTGACTCATAGCTTCCTAGTTGCCCCTAAGGAGTGCAGTTTTTTTATCTTAAACTTTCTAATAACATCATTATTTTTTTATGCACCATTAATGCACAAACATTGTGTAACTCTCAGTCCGCCCCATATTCTGGGAAAACAAGAAGCGATGCGGCAGTAACAATGTGTAGAGCAAGCAGAAACTAAACTTCTTGAGCAAAAACCAGTGCTACCTATACACAGAAACTGACAGTCCTACTACAGAATATATATATATATATATATATATATATGTGTGTGTGTGTGTGTGTAGGATTATTGGAAAGTCTGATTGTTCATGTTCTTAAGAGTGTCTGGCTATGATAAAGGGTGCAATTTATCTTTCAAATAAGCATTTTAAACCTGCTGCAGCAGGTACGGAAAGGGTTAAGCATTTGAATGCCGTGACTAAACTTCATACTAAATCAAGAATTTGGTGTACACCCCTATGTGATTCTCATGATGAGCAATGGTGCATTCATCAATGGATGGATGACTGAGAATCTTCAGAGACATCAGGGTTCATACAGGGCAGAGAACACTGGATCAATAACACAAACTGCCATGCCATGGGGGCTGTGTGAAGGTGAAGGTACACTTAGTGTTGCCTCTTGGTTTACATTACAGGACCATACAAGGATAACATGCATGCAGGCAGCAACATTTTCATGAGCCAGTGCAGTAACTCAGCTGCATGCAGCTGAGTAAGAGAAGATGCAGCAGAACTTGGCTCTCTCTTTCACACACTCACTCTCACACACACACACAGCCATGTGGTCAGTTTGGTACAGTACCCTTAGTGCCTGGTCTAAGCGGTTTTCTTCTCTGTAAACCTGTCACCTCAGCAAGTGGAGCAGTACTGCAGCAGTTTTATATGAAATATGGAGTAAGGCCTGGGGTAGTCAGCCCTTTGATCACCACTTGCTAAAACGGCCCTATCAGTGTTCAGTTTCAGCAAACTACTGCAGTCAAATGTTGCAAAAAAAACCCTTTTAATTTCCCCCTTTAACTCAACAAATCCGAAAAAAATCTACTTTTCCCCACACAGCTGCAAATATATTCCACATTGCACATGATTTGTCTAAACGGAAACAAGTGTTTGTGCGTAAAAAAAGGCTTCTGCTGCATTGTTGCTCTGTGAAATAATTCAACCGATGCTGCACTGTTTGAAGGAAATTGTGAGTCATTAAAGCCAAATTTCACACCACTAATATACCTTTGGGAACATGAGAAACAGAAACAGCACTCGGGTTAAATTCAGTACATTTCTTATATATTGTATAAATAATTAGAACCAGCGACTGTCTGCTTAGGATGGTGGTAGCATACAAACGTACACAAAAGGAATTCTTCTTGTGTGTCTCTCATCTGTTCAACATAGACAGCTTCAACACCAAAGTGACTTTATTAAGTTATTTGTTTTAAGCATTTAATTGAAGAGGATGAGACATGGCCAAAGGCCCAAGCTGGATTCGAACCTGCGACCCTGTGACCCTGCAAGGTGGGTTACAGGTTCAGGTCAGGAGACACTCGGTGAGATATCTAGGCACCCTAAGTAGGTGACTTCTTAAAACTTTTCTTTTGATCAGTAATTATGATACATACAATATTTACAATGAAAAACTGCAACTCAAAATGGATTAAAGATATAAGCAGAAAGAGACAAGAAGAAAACCAATGGCTCCGTCTGAGAGAAGAGCAATAAAATAAACAGTATTAAAGTGTAATGCGGGAAATTAATTCATAATTCTTTCAGAAATTTCTGAATAACATGTTACAGACTCTGGTGTCATGACATGAATTATTTCGTACATGACAGCAGCCTGGGAAGAGCGTACAGCGTCCTAGGCTGAACGTGTTTCTGATGGATCACCTGCACCACACTTGTGTCTGTGATGCAGCAGCTAGCATGGCTTTAATATCACGGTGTCACTGTAAACTGTGCATGTTGCGGTCTCCAGAGCAGACCGTTCGCAGGCACCATCAGACAGGGTAAAAAAAAACAGCTGAGCTACGATAACAGCCTTAAATCCCACACAAGCAAGGTGACAACATCACAACAATCGGATAGCTAGGCGTAAATATTTTGGTTAACCATTCATGTCATTTTGACACGGTGAGTCCTAAACGTCTGCGCTGCTGTAGAGGATTACCAGCCTAATATTATATAAACACAACCGGAACCCAAATCACATTAGCATGTTTCATCCACTGCAGACCCAAAATAACACAGGAGGTAAAAAAACGCTACTCACGGGTGGCGGTGGTGTGAAGTTAGGATGTCCGGACAGGCTAAGGTCTTCTCCGGGACTTCAGAACAGCACACAGATGGTTGTTTTCCTCCGTGTCGTCGCTGGTGTTGAGGAGAAAAACGAACACAGGATGAGAGCGGTAGTACGGTCGCATGTACTGCAGTGTTCACAGCTTGCTGTCGGCCCCCCTTCTTCTGCTTCATGTTTTGCCGTAGTTGGTAAAAGAAATGCTGCAGTACTGCCGCCCTGTGGTGCGGAGCCGGGACAGGTAGGTCACGGTGCTCTCACTCCGCAGCCACCCTCCAACACTAGCAGCAAATTACCGGGAGTATAAATAACTTCCGTTTAGGATTTTCAGAATAAAAGGAAGAACCGACACACTCAAGGGTATTTATTACAAAGTGATAATAAACAGACACGTGCAAAGAGTATTTGTGTCCTTTCTCTGCCTGTTTTAATTTTATTAATCTGTTTTTATAATAACTTATAAATAAAAATTTAGCATATTTAGCATGAGCAGTCAATATTTAAATATCAAATGTCTGATTTGATATAATTTTTAAATCACCACAACACTGAGTAATAAATACCATCACAACTGTTTGCAACACATAAAAAAATGTGATTGTAACTGGTCTGTTTTTTTTGCTACAACCTTTAGTTGTTGTTATTTGTTGTTTACTCAACTTTATAAAGCTGTTTTCCACAAACTAGTGTGTGTTTGTTTTCTTATTTTGCTTTTTCAGTTTTGACCCAAGTAAACATGTTGCATTTTACTATATATAGATATAGATAGCTTTGTATCACACCATCACTGCTTTGTGTGATGTTCACAGAATCTTTGTAAATTATTTACACATTATTTGTTTGTCATCTTTCATTGTTGTTACTGCACATCTGTTGTTCTGTGATGTCTGAGGTCCACAGGTATTTTACACAGAAGACACATTTTTAGTGCTTGTGTGAAAATTAATGAACACACACAGCCAGCCACCTTCTGATTATGAGATTTACAATTTATAACATATTGCATTTATTAACATAACTATATCTGAGTAACAATAATAGCTACTGTTTTGGTACACATGAAAAGAATACAAAATAAGGTAAGTTATGTATTTTAATACTTAAGACTAAAATACAAGGACTAAAAGTCATGTTGTAACAACGTACAACATGACGTACATGACGTTACAACGTAGAATTACATCTGGAAAGGACTTTTCCCAGCCAGGACACATGCACATTCTTCAGCAACATCTTAAAGCATCATCTTAAAGAAAAGCATTAAATAAGTCAAGTCAAATCCTTCAACTTTACATATTTAATGGAAACTATCATCGCTGTACATAAACAATCAAAACTGTAATAAACTAAATTAAAGGCACTCAAACACACAGCAGCTGTAATAAACTAATAAAATCTAGTACCATAAATACAATCATCAGAATTCTTTGGAATTCATTCTGTGCAACATTATAGCATCAAGACATTTCATGTTCAGTGTTTCAAATCACATTTCGAAGTAATAACTCTAAGAATTTTTATTCTAATTTTGGTCAGTTTGAAGCCATAAATGAGTGGATTCATCAGTGGGAGTATGACAAAACATTGTATGACTACAAATTTCTGAAGGGACTGCTGCAAATCTTTTGAACCAACTCGCATGTTTGTGATGTCAAAAAGAACGGTCACAAGAACCATGACTAAAGAGGTTAAATGTGGCACACATGTTTGCATGAACTTTGCCCTGTTTTCTATAGAATTGACACATGTTTTAATGAGATAGATGTACGACCATATTATCAAAAAACCATGGAAAACATAAATGATTATGATGATATAGGTTACTATGCTGTTAACAGCAGTTTCAGATGGGAAACAAGCAAGTGTAACAATAACCCAGTTCACACAGAAGAGCTTAGAAATATATGAGCTGCATAACTGTAATCTAGATGCGAAAAAAATGACAATGCCACCAGCACAGAAAGGAGTTATGCATGAGAAGCACACTAACTTCATGAGCCTCTGTTTGGACATGATGGTGTGGTACTCCAGTGGTCGACATATAGCCAGATACCTGTCATATGCCATGACTGCAAGAATGGACACATCACTGCAAAAAAACGAGTACATCACATGAGCCTGAACAAGACAACCAGGATAAGAGATAATATGAACAACAGAGAGCAGATCCCAGAGAAATTTAGGGAAGAAACCTGTTGTACCATAAAGTCCATTCATGCAGAAAACACACAGCAGAATATACATCGGCTCATGGAGGCTGTTATCTAAGATGATGGTGACGATAAGAGAAACATTTACCAGTAAAATGATGCAGTAACACAACAAACTGAAAAAGAAGATGATCCATCTTTGGCTCATTGTTTCATTTAAACCTGAAAGATAAAACACTGTTATCACTGAAACATTGTCCTTCATGGTGAGGAAACCTGAATGAGCAATACCTGACCTAACAGTTAGCTGTCCTAACAGTGTCTGATCTGTCCTCTCGTCTATCTAGTGTAGACCAAAGCAGCACCTGAGCTGGGATTTAAAACCAGCCAATCAGATTCAGTTCCTGGAAAATGGCAGGACAGAATATTTTCTCTCTAAAAAGTAGATAATATAAAAAAAAGATTATAAAAGAATGTATATGTCCAAAGCAATGTATACACACAGGCTGAGCATCACATCAACATATATTATTCTCTGTATCTCTCTCTCTCACACACACACACACCTGTTGTCTTCATGTTAAGAAGTGTCACAATGCTGTCTGGTGATATCTGGTAATAATTCAAATTTTAGAGATGTACAATATGTGGATCTGTATTTTATTGCTTGTTTTTCGTCATTTGCACATAAAAAGTTAGGTAAGCTATATAAAAACTTTAGGCTTTCTTTGGGATTTTGCATGAGTCCAATATTACAGGCAGAACACATGCATATTCTTTAGTAAAATCAATTTAATTTATATCATTTTCATGTCATTTATTTTCAAAATTAGTGTTTTGAAAAAACACATGGCCCAAATTTTATTACATATAAAACTAATGTGATATCATCTATGAGGACACAGGACATAGAAGGTCATGCAAAAAATAAAACATATACAATTAGGAGATTCAGTTAGTTTGTCACAACATGAAACTATACTATATAGTATCCATGAAATCAAATTTCATTGGTAGTAAATTGGATCTGTTGGCAGAGGAGGAAGCTGAACAGAGCCAAAAGTATATAACGGTATGTTGGGAACGTTTGGCCGAACCCTCTGCCAAAGAGAGCTTTAACTCCCACCTCCAGGAGAGCTTCAACTGGTGCCAGTCATGACAGCAACCCCTAAATCTGGTGATGGACACTGGAAGTCAGGGATACCGTCAAGCTGAAGAAGGAGTCCTATTGAGCCTGGTTGGCTTGTGGGACTCTTGAAGCAGGGGCTAGGATGGTTGTGAAAGCAAAATCTCAGGTCTGGGAGGAGTTTGGAGAGGCCATGGAGGAGGAACATTTGTCACCCTGAAAGAGTTACTGGCAAACTGTTTAGAAAGGGGAACCAGTGCTTCACCAACACTGTCCCAGTGGAGGTGGGGAGTTGTTGAGCTCGACTGGGGGTTTTTTCAGACAGTGGAAGGAATACTATAGTCTATTCAAGACTGTATAACTCTTTTCAAGAAGGGGGATTGGAGTGTGGGCTCCAGAAGGATCACACTCTTTAGCCTTGGCTGGAGGTACCATGGTATAGAAAGTCTATGCCAGGGTACTGGAGAGGAGAATTCGGCCTATAGTTGAACTTCAGATTCAGGACGAACAATGCTGTACTTAATCCTGGTCGTGGAACTCTGGACCAGCTCTACCCTGTAACAATCAGCAATTATTAGGGCGTGAGCATGAAACCTGCGAGAGCCGTAATGAAATGCAAGCAATTGTTATACTTAATTGTTCTTCCATCCAGGGTATCACAAATTTGGCCCCCTGAACGTGCTCAAAAACTCACCAAATTTGGTGCAAAATTGTCCCCTGAGGAAAATCGCGACATGACACTGTCGCCATTGGTGCTCTGCAGCACCCCTAAAGTGTGAAAATATTCACAGCAACTGCTACACACTTGAAGCTCGGTACACTGATGTATCGCCTCGTGACAAGAAAAAAAGCCTCTTGGACGAAAATGCTACGACCTACAGGAAGTCTGCCATTTTGAAAAAAACTATGTCGTCTTCCATTTTGCTCTCATTTTTGCAAAATCCAGGGATTTGCTTGAAAATTGGTGAGCTTGCCCTTAAAGGGTCAGGGATCAAAAGTTATCAAAAACGCAGCACTTCGTCATACGGTCTGGCTGTGGCGTCACCACGAAGTTGATCCATCACCAACACACAGGAAATGGATGTATTTGTGGCTGTATCTCCCTCATACTTCGTCCAATGTGGATGAAAAAAATCAGGCATGCTGAGTCTGTCATTCTGAACAGATTGATATGCTAATGTGATGATACTCTTATAGTGCCACCTACTGGCAGTTTGAATTGTGTTCCGGTTGATTTTCAATGTCCACACCTCGTGTTTGAACAAACTCCTCCTAGGGTAATGCTCTCATAGACCTAAGATTTTGTCACATGGTTCTAAAGACGTGGCTGAGCAAAAGTTATCAAAAGCGCAGATCGAAGTTACACCGTGTGGGCGGGGCAATGCTCCCTGTATTTTTACGAACTCCTCCTATAGGGGATTTCATTCTGATGCACTTTTTGTTAAATTAGTGTAACTTCTCTTTACAATCCGATAGCAACCAATTAGTTTGGCAGTTTTGCATTAAAATGAAGAATCTGTGAAATCTATAAAAATGCTACAAACATCAGCCAATCCTCTGGGACAGCCCTGCGTAGAGTATTGGCTGGTTGTCACTCTCTTCCTGCTCTGCGCTCACCAGAGAGGTACGTGCACGATGGCCAAAGTCACAGACCGCAGCTCGTCTTCAGGTAATGCGCGTCCATGTGATTGGGAGGTGTGGCTTCTTTTTCTTTTTGTATATGGGTATTTTGGTATACTCTTCTGCCCTGCAGACCACAGCTTGTGCCAGTAACGGGGGAGAGAGGATGCAGGGCGATAAGGGAGGCGGCCGCTGTGAGTCCTGCAGACCGCACGCAGTGCAAGGGCCCGTCATCGCTGCTTGCAGCTTTAATTATTACTTGTGTTAACCAGCAAAGGGTTATTTCGATTGTTTTATATCTCTATAAACAAACAAAACAACACAGCAAACCAAATGCTCACTAAAATCATATATTAAGACATGTTTAAAAAAATCATTTCACATGTCCCAATACATATTTACCCACCTGGCTGGCATAAACAAAACAATATTTAATTTTCCATTAAATAAAAAACAAAAAAACGAATGACTGTCCTGTCAGGTTATTATACATGGTATTTTATCTGCAATAGTGGTCTCCAGTATACTACCACTATAACAGATCAGGACATCCCAAAAACAGATAATCCACAAAAAAACAGGGAAAAAGTAAACAAAAAAGAGTAATTGCTTTTCCCCTTCTGGTATACCAGCAAGTAAAATAAACAATACAAAAAGAATAGGGAGACACTAGAGGTTAATGTGGTCGAAGTACTGGTCTGGTGTGGTGAAGGAGCCGAGTCGAAAAGCAAAGCCCTAAATTTATTTATCAATCTACATTCCTTAAGCAAGTGGAAGAAATGAGTTTACTGCTGAAGTGGAGGTGGCTGGACGCCCACCTGTGGAGGTGTTCTGGGCATGTCCCCACAGGAGGAGACCCCCTGTGGGGACATTAAGAATTCGGTTTTTAATGTTGGTCAAATTGAAACTATCAATCAGGGGATTAATCAGAGGATTTATGACAAGAAAGTCTATGACTACAAGGTTTTGAAGAGACTGCAGAAAATCTTTTGACTTGCTCAAAACATCAAAAAGGATGGTGTTAACACAAGTGAGTAAGGAGGTTAAATGTGGCACACATGAATTTGTTGAGTGGCGAGGTGTCTTCAAAAAAAGAAAAAACAATCCTTGACTGTTGTGACTGTTGTGTTAAAAAAAAATCCAGGTCATTGTCATTTCCAAGAATTTGACTATGACCTGGATGAATAAGAGCATCCACAGATGAAAATTAAAGGGTATCTATTTTAAAGTGTTTCATATTTTTTCAGGCTTCCATTAACATACATGTGTAAAGAGTACTTGTCTGCTTTCTCCGCCTGTCTTCATTTTGTTATTCTGCTTTTATAGTAACTTATAAATGAAAAAGTTAGCACATGCAGTCAATATATCCACAGAATCTGGTACAAAATAAAAGTCAACAAACATTTCCTGACATGCACATTCTTCAGCAACATCTTAAAGCATCAAAAATAGAAAAGCATTAAATAAGTCAAGTCAAATCCTTCAACTTTACATATTTAATGGAAACTATCATCGCTGTACATAAACAATCAAAATTGGATAAAATATTTTACAGGTCTCACACACAAACACACAGTAGCTGTAATAAACTAATAAAATCTAGTAAATAAAATCATTAGAATTCTTTGGAATTCATTCTGTGCAACATTATAGCATCAAGACATTTCATGTTCAGTGTTTCATATCACATTATAAAGATATAACTCTCAGAATTTTGTTTCTAATTTTGGTCAGTTTGAAGCCATAAATAAGTGGATTCATCAGTGGGAGTATGACAAAACATTGTATGACTACAAATTTCTGAAGGGACTGCTGCAAATCCTTTGAACCAACTCGCATGTTTGTGATGTCAAAAAGAACGGTCACAAGAACCATGACTAAAGAGGTTAAATGTGGCACACATGTTTGCATGAACTTTGCCCTGTTTTCTATAGAATTGACACATGTTTTAATGAGATAGATGTACGACCATATTATGAAAAAACCATGGAAAACATAAATGATTATGATGATATAGGTTACTATGCTGTTAACAGCAGTTTCAGATGGGAAACAAGCAAGTGTAACAATAACCCAGTTCACACAGAAGAGCTTAGAAATATATGAGCTGCATAACTGTAATCTAGATGCGAAAAAAATGACAATGCCACCAGCACAGAAAGGAGTTATGCATGAGAAGCACACTAACTTCATGAGCCTCTGTTTGGACATGATGGTGTGGTACTCCAGTGGTCGACATATAGCCAGATACCTGTCATATGCCATGACTGCAAGAATGGACACATCACTGCAAACAAATGAGTAGATCACATGAGCCTGAACAAGACAACCAGGATAAGAGATAATATGAACAACAGAGAGCAGATCCCAGAGAAATTTAGGGAAGAAACCTGTTGTACCATAAAGTCCATTCATGCAGAAAACACACAGCAGAATATACATCGGCTCATGGAGGCTGTTATCTAAGATGATGGTGAGGATAAGAGAAACATTTACCAGTAAAATGATGCAGTAACACAACAAACTGAAAAAGAAGATGATCCATCTTTGGCTCATTGTTTCATTTAAACCTGAAAGATAAAACACTGTTATCACTGAAACATTGTCCTTCATGGTGAGGAAACCTGAATGAGCAATACCTGACCTAACAGTTAGCTGTCCTAACAGTGTCTGATCTGTCCTCTCGTCTCTATCTAGTGTAGACCAAAGCAGCACCTGAGCTGGGATTTAAAACCAGCCAATCAGATTCAGTTCCTGGAAAGGGGCAGGACAGAATATTTTCTCTGTAAAGAGTAGATAATAAAAAAAGATTGTAAAAGAATGTATATGTCCAAAGCAATGTATACACACAGGCTGAACATCACATCAACATATTTTAGTCAGGTGTGTGGGACCCCAGTGACAGACTGGTGACCTGTCTCTGTATCTCTCTCACTCTCACACACACGCTTGTCGTCTTCATGTTAAGAAGTGTCACAATGCTGTCTGGTGATATCTAGTACTAATTCAAATTTTAGAGATGTACAATATGTGGATCTGTATTTTATTGCTTATTTTTCTTTCTTTTCTTTTTTTTAAACTACATTTAAATATATGTAATAAATATTATTTTGGCACACACATTTGCACATAAAAAGTTAGGTAAGCTATATAAAAACTTTAGGCTTTCTTTGGGATTTTGCATGACTCCAATATTACACAATATTACAGGCAGGACACATGCATATTCTTCAGTAAAATCAATTTAATTTATATCATTTTCATGTCATTTATTTTCAAACTTAGTGATTTGAAAAAACACATGGCCCAAATTTTATTACATATAAAACTAATGTGATATCATCTATGAGGACACAGGACATAGAGGGTCATGCAAAAAATAAATGATATACAATTAGGAGATTCAGTTAGTTTGTCACAACATGAAACTATACTATATAGTATCCATGAATCCATCCACTCCCACCTCCAAGAGAGCTTCAACTGGTGCCAGTCATGAGACAGCAACCCCTAAATCTGGTGATGGACACTGGAAGTCAGGGATGCCGTCAAGCTGAAGAAGGAGTCCTATTGAGCCTGGTTGGCTTGTGGGACTACTGAAGCAGGGGCTAGGATGGTTGTGAAAGCAAAATCTCAGGTCTGGGAGGAGTTTGGAGAGGCCATAGAGGAGGACCATTTGTCACCCTGAAAGAGTTTCTGGCAAACTGTTTGGTGCCTTAGAAAGGGGAACCAGTGCTTCACCAACACTGTCCCAGTGGAGGTGGGGAGCTGTTGAGCTTGGCTGGGGGTGTTTTCAGACAGCGTGTTAGGATGGCCATGTAGCGGCTCGACTTTCCAAGTAGGAGGCTTGAGACATCGGTGGAAGTGCAGTCTATATAGATATTTATTTCTGCATGTACGGTACAAACATCAATAAATTTACCTACATGCTGGGAACTAGGCAGCATGTGGTCCCAACAGCACACAAAGAAGCAGCCCCCTGAATACAAAATGGCCGCCTTAAATAGTTGATGCCACACCTGGTGTCATGGTTTCAGCCAGGTCTTTTATTTTGTAGTTCAGTTTCTGTTTGTATTAGTTCTAATTTTACTAGTCACTTCCTGTTTTATTTTGAAACTCGATCTTCCCCTTGTGTTTCAGTTCTGTTTACTTCCCCTTCCTCATGTGTGCTCCCTTCCCCCACCTGTGATTACCTGCTCCGCCCTAATGTGCTTCACCTGTGTCCAATTGTCTTCCCGCCCTCCTGTGTATAAAGCCTGTGTGTTTCCTGCCCCTTGTTGCCAGTTCTTCTTGTGAGTCTTCCATGCGACACAGCCGTCCAAGTAGCCTTTCCGCTCTTGTGATTATCCCTACGTCTTTTCGAGTAAGTTTCCCTACGTCTTTTCGAGTAAGTTTCCCTACGTCTTTTCGAGTAAGTTTTTGATGCTCTTGTGTGTGACTTGGATTGGACTTGACTACTGCTTTTTGCCTTTGCCTTTTTTGGATTACCTCTGCCTCGTGGACTGAACTCCTGTGTACCGAACCTTGCTTGAATTAAACACTGAGTTTGCCTTCACCTAAGTCTGCATTTGTGTCCTCCATCTCACAACCCCTGACACCTGGAGTCCTCTCCCATTCCCAGATGGGTGATCTCATTCTCCATTTTACATTCACCCCACCATACACCTTACACCAAATACAATGCAATATATATTTACAATAAATACATGGAATTCCTTTTTTATTAGTTTAAAAGCTAGTTTAAAACTCATAACTGTTTGTCCCTCAATCAACCAATACAATCACCTATGCACCTATTTCCTCAATGGACTGGCCCGGAACTATATTTAGCTGCCTGTTCCAAGAGGAATTCTTTTGACCGTCACCCCTGGCCACAACAAAAGGTAAGAGCTCACACCCCTCACACATTAGCACTTAAACAATCATTAAAAACACACAATCCAATCATTATACAGCTAATTTAACAATCTATTTCTTTGTGTCTTACAGATAATGCTTCCACCCAAATCCCACCAGCAAATACCAAACAACAATAAACAATTACTCTATATTGCTGTGTGCTGTGATTTTATTTTATCAATCATCCCACTGTCACTACACAAACAAAAATCATACTCCCCTGAAGTGGAGGTGGCTGGACGCCCACCTGTGGAGGTGTTCTGGGCATGTCCCCACAGGAGGAGACCCCCTGTGGGGACATTAAGAATTTGGTTTCTAATGTTGGTCAAATTGAAACTATCAATCAGGGGATTAATCAGAGGATTTATGACAAGAAAGTCTATGACTACAAAGTTTTGAAGGGACTGCAGAAAATCTTTTGAACCAACTTGTATGTTAAAAACATCAATAAGGATGGTGTTAATAAAAGTGAGTAAGGAGGTTAAATGTGGCACACATGAATTTGTTGAGTGGCGAAGCGTCTTCAAAAAAAAAAACAATCCTTGACTGCAATGTTAAAAAAATCCAGGATATTGTCATTTAGAAGAATTTGACTATGACCTGGATGAATAAGAGCATCCACAGATGAAAATTAAAGGGTATCTATTTCAAAGTGTTTCATCTTTTTTCAGGCTTCCATTAACATACATGTGTAAAGAGTACTTGTCTGCTTTCTCCGCCTGTCTTCATTTTGTTATTCTGCTTTTATAGTAACTTATAAATTAAAAAGTTAGCATGTGCAGTCAATATATCCACAGAATCTGGTACAAAATAAAAGTCAACAAACATTTCCATGCACATTCTTCAGCAACATCTTAAAGCATCAAAAATAGAAAAGCATTAAATAAGTCAAGTCAAATCCTTCAACTTTACATATTTAATGGAAACTATCATCGCTGTACATAAACAATCAAAAACTGTATAAAATAATAAGTGGTATAAGGCACACAAACACACAGTAGCTGTAATAAACTAATAAAATCTAGTAAATAAAATCATTAGAATTCTTTGGAATTCATTCTGTGCAACATTATAGCATCAAGACATTTCATGTTCAGTGTTTCATATCACATTTTAAAGATATAACTCTCAGAATTTTGTTTCTAATTTTGGTCAGTTTGAAGCCATAAATAAGCGGATTCATCAGTGGGAGTATGACAAAACATTGTATGACTACAAATTTCTGAAGGGACTGCTGCAAATCCTTTGAACCAACTCTCATGTTTGTGATGTCAAAAAGAACGGTCACAAGAAAAGCGAGTAAAGAGGTTAAATGTGGCACACATGTTTGCATGAACTTTGCTCTGTTTTCTATAGAATTGACACATGTTTTAATGAGATAAATGTACGACCATATTATGAAAAACCCGTGGAGAACATAAATGAGCATGGTGATATAGGTTACTATGCTGTTAACAACAGTTTCAGATGGGAAACAAGCAAGTGTAACAATAACCCAGTTCACACAGAAGAGCTTAGAAATATATAAGCTGCATAACTGTAATCTAGATGCTAACAAATTGTTAATGGCACCAGCACAGAAAGGAGTTACCCATGAGAAGCATACTAACTTCATGAGCCTCTGTTTGGACATGACGGTGTGGTACTCCAGTGGTCGACATATAGCCAGATACCTGTCATATGCCATGACTGCAAGAATGGACAGATCACCACAAACAAATGAGTAGACCACATGAGCCTGAACAAGACAACCAGGATAAGAGATAATATGAACAACAGAGAGCAGATCCCAGAGAAATTTAGGGAAGAAACCTGTTGTACCATAAAGTCCATTCATGCAGAAAACACACAGCAGAATATACATCGGCTCATGGAGGCTGTTATCTAAGATGATGGTGATGATAAGAGAAACATTTACCAGTAAAATGATGCAGTAACACAACAAAGTGAGAAAAAACAGGATCCATCTGTGGCTCATTGTTTCATTTAAACCTGAAAGATAAAACATTGTTATCACTGAAACATTGTCCTTCATGGTGAGGAAACCTGAATGAGCAATACCTGACCTAACAGTGTCTGATCTGTCCTCTTGTCTCTATCTAAGTGTAGACCAAAGCAGCACCTGAGCTGGGATTTAAAACCAGCCAATCAGATTAATTTCCTTTACCAGCCCCTTGTGGTCCGTGCTATTGTTGTTAGTTAACAATCAAGTGTTTTTTTCTATTGTTTTGTATCTGTATAAACAAATAAAACACAGCAAACAGGAAATCATATTAAGACATCCCAAAAATCACTAAAGTGATAAATACTGTATTTTCCCACCCATCCACTCAATCATTGTCCATAAAAACAAATGACCATCCTGTCCAGTTAATTAGTCTTTATACATCTTATCTGCAGTAGCGGCCTCGAGTGTCACACTGGTCACCCCAAAAACAGCTAATCTACAAAAAAAGGTAAAAAGTAAACAGAAAAAGTTATTGTTTTTCTATTCTGGTATACCAGCAAGTAAAAAAACAAAACTAAACATTTTGTGTCTCCCCCGTCTACATGGGCATCACACTCCTCAGCCTCCCCAGAAAAGTCTATGCCAGTGTAACTGGAGAGGAGAATTCAGCCTCTAGTCGATCCTCACGAGGATCAATGTGGTTTTCATCTTGGCCGTGGAACCTTGGATCAGCTCTATATCCCCCACAAGGTACCAGAGGGTTAATGGGAGCTTGCCCAACCATTCCACATGTGTTTTGTGGATTTGGAGAAGGCTTCTGACCGTGTTCCTCATGGCATCCTGTGCGGGGTTCTCTGGGAATATGGGGTCCAAGGCCAAGTGGAGGAGTTTGTTTATCTTGGGGCATTCTTCACCAATATGCCGCCTCACCCCTGCGGAATGGAATCGACACCTGAAGGCAGGTGAGCACCACCACTGTTAGTCAAATTGGTCATTATCTAAAGGATTGTCCACTGCGCCCAAATGCTGGCACTCATCAGTGAAGGTGGGCCAACTGATGAGCATTGAGCAGGGGCCCACAGCTGAAAGATCTTGCCTATCACTAGAAGGTCAATTAAAATTACGTAGCCGATGCCTTTAGCAAGGCAAGGCACTCTCTCTGCCTCTGCACACACCCTATGATTGCCCCATCGACCTTCTACCTGTGACCACCTTGCCCAAACGCCGGCTGTACAGCCTGGTGAAACGCTGGCGGGAGGCAATGGAACACTATATTTCTGACTCTTTAAAGCTCCGGACTCATTAGACCCTCTACGTCGCCCATTGGGGTGGGCTTCTTTTTTGTAGAAGCATAAATCCCTTCGGCCATGCATTGATTGTCACGGTTTCAGCCAGGTCTTTTATTTTGTAGTTCATTTTCTGTTTGTATTAGTTTTAGTTTTACTAGTCACTTCCTATTTTATTTTTAAACTTGATCTCCCCCTTGTGCTCTATTTACTTCCCCTTCCTCATGTGTGCTCCCTTCCCCCTCCTGTGATTACCTGCTCCGCCCTAATGTGCTTCACCTGTGTCCAATTGTCTTCCCGCCCTCCTGTGTATAAAGCCTGTGTGTTTCCTGCCCCTTGTTGCCAGTTCGTCTTGTGAGTAATCCTAGCGACACAGCCGTCTAAGTAGCCTTCCGCTCTTGTGATTTCCCCAGTGAGTTTTCGAGTGAGTTTTGGATTTTCGTGTGTATCACCTGTTTTGGATCGGACTACTGTTTTTGCCTTGCCCTTTGTGTTACCTCTGCCTCGCGGACTGAACTCCTGTGTACCGATCACTGCTTTGGACTTTGACCACTGGTTTTTGTCTTTGCCCTTTTGGATAGCTCTGCCTCGCGGACTGAACTTCAGTGTAACGAACCTAGCCTGTATTAAACACTGAGATTTGCCTGATACTTCCGACTAGTCTGCATTTGTGTCCTCCGTCTCACAACGTCCTGACATTGATAGCAGATAGTTGAACATTACTATAAAGAATAAATACCCTCTACCCCTCATGAACTCAGCCTTTGAGTCTTTACGGGAAGCTCACATCTTTACTAAGTTAGATAAGAACAACACCTATCATCTAGTCCGTGTAAGAGTGGAGGACGAGTGGAAGACTTTGGGTCACTTTGAGTATCTCGTTATGCTGTTATGCCCAGAGAAGTGTTCTTACATCCACTCTTAGATTCACTCCCATGAATCCTCCCGTTTCTTTCTTATCTTAAGCACTGGGCTTCCTGTTTGTCTCTGCCAGATCATCTTTATGAGTTTTCCAAGCATTCCAGCAATTACCATCTGTGGTTTCCCGTGTATGACCCCTTTTGTTCCTGGATTACTTCCTTCTGCCTGCTCCCTGCCTGCCTCGTCACCCTTATGGACTGGTTTTCCTCATTGGACTTTGCTTGGTCCCTGGTTTCCCGAGTTTGCCCACTCCCTGTTTTCACCATCACTGGTCAAGCTTGACGTTACACCGTCTGGGCGGGGCAACGTCACAAAGTTGATCCTTCGCCACCATAGAGAAAGCTGCTGTATTACTTGATTTATTAATCCTGTCTGCCTCATACTCGCTCATGACATTATCCCCTGTGTACCTTCATATAACACTGTCACCACGTGAGGGTGTGGCCACATGACTCAGCAGCGCCCCTAGAATGAGATCTTGGTCCCTGTTTGACCTACAGTCAGGAAAATTGGTACACATATGACTTCTAAAAGTCTCTTGGAGGTATCTTCTGAAATGCACAGGAAGTCTTTTATGAATTCCTCCTAGGGGATTTGACCGATCCAGCTGAAAATTGGTCTGGTTACTTTTAAAGCATTATGGACCAAAACTTATGAAAAGTGCAGTACTTTGTCATATGATCTGGCTGTGGCGCCACCACAGATTTGACCCTTTGCCAACGCACAGGAAATGAATGATTTGTGGCTGTAACTCTCGCATACTTCACCCTATGTGGATGCAACTTTACAGTCATGCTGAACATCTGACTGCACAGATTGTTATGCTGATATGCTACTTTCAGTGGGCCACCTACTGTAGGGATGACCTGTCTTTATGTGTATGTTGGTGTAATCCTCTGCCCTGCAGACACAGCTATTATGGGGGAGACAAGACGTGTGACGATAGGTGTAGGATTTTCCAGTAGAAACTTTATTTCCTGATATGGGTGTGGGAAGTTAAAGATACTGTTTGACTGTAATAGATGTTCATGACTGTTAGACGTATGCATGAATGACGTGTGAAATAAAGAGTGTGGAAACTACGAGTTGTATCCGCCGTGCTTGTTCCGACAACCCATCCAGAGGGGAGACTAACGAAGAGTAAATCTGGACAATAGGGGAGGTGACGGTAGGTCCCGTGGGTTGCAAGTAGTGTGAGGGCCTGCCCACAAATGTACTTTGTTTTTTTTCCTGTCACCCAATCATATCTCCTAAAACAATGTGTCACACTTAGCAACGGGGTCAACCACCCCTCCTTACTAAGACAAAACTTTTAGTTTGCTCCTTCATCAGAGTCACTGTGTGAATGTTCTTAAATCACTTTTAAGATAAGAGTCCTTACATACAAAGATCTGTAGCGTTTTATAAGTTCAGCGTCAATCATGGTTTGGAGAACGTTTCTCCTCTCTGACGCTCCATTATGTTCTCCCTGTTCAAGGAACTCTTAAGCCTCTTAAAAGTCCTCCTGTCCACTATTAACAGTTTTTTTACATTAAGACCTCCTTCATCTTTACTATGATTTAGTCTTAATTATGAAGGGAAATTCTTAGAAAACGTCATAATTCTGAGAATTTTCTTAGAATTTCACAACTAAGGGAAATGCTTAGCTCTAAGAATCTTTGTGAAAATGGCCCCTGATGTTCTGTGGTCTGATACTTAGTAACAATTGACAAGATATGTGTAAAAAGGCATCTTCAGGTAGCATGTAGTCCACACTAACAAACACATATGCAGTCTTTATAGGACCTTTATGTGAAAATTCATGGACATTTGCAGCAACCTTCTGATTTTGAAATTTACATTTAACAACATATTGCATGTTTAAAATAACTATATCTGGGAAACTATAATATTGTTTTGGTACACCTGTACACAGAAAATAAGGTAAGCTATGTATTTTTACATTTTGTAAACAGAGAGTCAGTGTCAGAGCACAGGTTGTAGGCTTTCAAAACTTAAAATCACACCTCTTAGGAAAATCTGTTGACATTATCTGGGAAGGACTTTTAGGCATCATTTAAGGATTTTGGCATGACACATGTGCATTATTCAGCAAAATCTTAAAGCACAAAAAAGAAAAGCATTAAATAAGTCAAGTCAAATCCATCAAATTGAAATATTTAATGGAAACTATCATCACTGTACACAAACAATCAAAACTGTATGAAAAATTTTAAAGGCACTCACAGTAGCTGTAATAAAATAATAAAATCTAGTAAATAATTCTTTGGAATTCATTCTGTGCAACATTATAGCATCGTGTCAGCTCATGTTCAGTGTTTCAAATCACATTTTAAAGATATAACTCAGAATTTTGTTTCTAATTTTGGTCAATTTGAAGCCATAAATGAGTGGATTCATCAGTGGGAGTATGACAGAACATTGTATGACTACAAATTTCTGAAGGGACTGCTGCAAATCTTTTGAACCGACTCGCATGCTTGTGACATCAAAAAGAACACCCACAAGAAAAGCGAGTAAAGAGGTTAAATGTGGCACACATGTTTGCATGAACTTTGCTCTGTTTTCTATAGAATTGACACATGTTTTAATGAGATAGATGTACGACCATATTATGAAAAAACCATGGAGAACATAAATGAGCATGGTGATATAGGTTACTATGCTGTTAACAACAGTTTCAGATGGGAAACAAGCAAGTGTAACAATAACCCAGTTCACACAGAAGAGCTTAGAAATATATGAGCTGCATAACTGTAATCTAAATGCTAACAAATTGTTAATGGCACCAGCACAGAAAGGAGTTACCCATGAGAAGCACACTAACTTCATGAGCCTCTGTTTGGACATGATGGTGTGGTACTCCAGTGGTCGACATATAGCCAGATACCTGTCATATGCCATGACTGCAAGAATGGACAGATCACCACAAACAAATGAGTAGATCACATGAGCCTGAACAAGACAACCAGGATAAGAGATAATATGAACAGGAGAGAGCAGATCCCAGAGAAATTTAGGGAAGAAACCTGTTGTACCATAAAGTCCATTCATGCAGAAAACACACAGCAGAATATACATCGGCTCATGGAGGCTGTTATCTAAGATGATGGTGATGATAAGAGAAACATTTACCAGTAAAATGATGCAGTAACACAACAAACTGAAAAAGAAGAGGATCCATCTTTGGCTCATTGTTTCATTTAAACCTGAAAGATAAAACACTGTTATCACTGAAACATTGTCCTTCATGGTGAGGAAACCTGAATGAGCAATACCTGACCTAACAGTTAGCTGTCCTAACAGTGTCTGATCTATCCTCTCGTCTATCTAGTGTAGACCAAAGCAGCACCTGAGCTGGGATTTAAAACCAGCCAATCAGATTCAGTTCCTGGAAAATGGCAGGACAGAATATTTTCTCTCTAAAAAGTAGATAATATAAAAAAAAAGATTATAAAAGAATGTATATGTCCAAAGCAATGTCTACACACAGGCTGAGCATCACATCAACATATATTATTCTCTGTATCTCTCTCTCTCTCACACACACACACACCTGTTGTCTTCATGTTAAGAAGTGTCACAATGCTGTCTGGTGATATCTGGTAATAATTCAAATTTTAGAGATGTACAATATGTGGATCTGTATTTTATTGCTTGTTTTTCGTCATTTGCACATAAAAAGTTAGGTAAGCTATATAAAAACTTTAGGCTTTCTTTGGGATTTTGCATGAGTCCAATATTACAGGCAGAACACATGCATATTCTTCAGTAAAATCAATTTAATTTATATAATTTTCATGTCATTTATTTTCAAAATTAGTGTTTTGAAAAAACACATGGCCCAAATTTTATTACATATAAAACTAATGTGATATCATCTATGAGGACACAGGACATAGAGGGTCATGCAAAAAATAAATGATATGCAATTAGGAGATTCAGTTACAACCATTGACAGTAAAAACTATGGACAGAGCTTCCGTGACGTCACCCGTTTGTTTCTGAAGAGCCGTTTTGAGGCTCGGTGGGAGGTTCCGGGACGTGATGACCGCCGCCATGTTGACAGCGTCGCGTCCGCCAAAACTCTCAAATATGGACAAAGAGGGGGAGCACGAGCGGGGTTTAGGGGGGCGGGTGATCGTGGGAGCAGGAAACTCACATTGTGATACGTCAGCTGTCTGTCACTCAAGCGGCAACGGCCATAATTATGCGTTATTTTAAGTCCGAATACAATTGAAACAAGTGGGTTGTAAAAGAATTCACCCCCCCCTACAATTGACACTAGAAGAGAACCTATCATCTGAGACCACAGTGGTTTTTTTGTACCAGGCCGTAAACATGTTAATTTCTGCTGTGAAGTCGGCCATTTGAACATGGGAGTCTATGGGAAATTACTCGCTTTTGGAGCCAACCCCCAGCTGTTGCAGCGTGAATTACAAGTTTTGACACTTCCGCATGGGCTTCCACTTTGAGCCCCGAAGGTTGCCGCTTGGTTACAACATGAAACTATACTATATAGTATCCATGAATCCATCCACTCCCACCGCCAAGAGAGCTTCAACTGGTGCCAGTCATGAGACAGCAACCCCTAAATCTGGTGATGGACACTGGAAGTCAGGGATGCCGTCAAGCTGAAGAAGGAGTCCTATTGAGCCTGGTTGGCTTGTGGGACTACTGAAGCAGGGGCTAGGATGGTTGTGAAAGCAAAATCTCAGGTCTAGGAGGAGTTTGGAGAGGCCATAGAGGAGGACCATTTGTCACCCTGAAAGAGTTTCTGGCAAACTGTTTGGTGCCTTAGAAAGGGGAACCAGTGCTTCACCAACACTGTCCCAGTGGAGGTGGGGAGCTGTTGAGCTTGGCTGGGGGTGTTTTCAGACAGCGTGTTAGGATGGCCATGTAGCGGCTCGACTTTCCAAGTAGGAGGCTTGAGACATCGGTGGAAGTGCAGTCTATATAGATATTTATTTCTGCATGTACGGTACAAACATCAATAAATTTACCTACATGCTGGGAACTACAGGCAGCATGTGGTCCCAACAGCACACAAAGAAGCAGCCCCATGAATACAAAATGGCCGCCTTAAATAGTTGATGCCACACCTGGAGTCCTCTCCCATTCCCAGATGGGTGATCTCATTCTCCATTTTACATTCACCCCACCATACACCTTACACCAAATACAATGCAATATATATTTACAATAAATACATGGAATTCCTTTTTTATTAGTTTAAAAGCTAGTTTAAAACTCATAACTGTAATTGTCCCTCAATCAACCAATACAATCCCCCCTGCACCTATTTCCTCAATGGACTGGCCCGGAACTATATTTAGCTGCCTGTTCCAAGAGGAATTCTTTTGACCGTCACCCCTAGCCACAACAAAAGGTAAGAGCTCACACATTAGCACTTAAACAATCATTAAAAACACACAATCCAATCATTGTACAGCTAATTTAATCTATTTCTTTGTGTCTTACAGATAATGCTTCCACCCAAATCCCACCAGCAAAAACCAAACAACAATAAACAATTACTCTATATTGCTGTGTGCTGTGATTTTATTTTATCAATCATCCCACTGTCACTACACAAACAAAAATCATACTCCCTACATGGGTTAAAGGTGAACTAAAGAGGAATAACTGTGCTAGCAAACACTGCTAACAGTAATGAAGAGGCCCTTCATTACACAGTGGAAGGAATACTTTGAGGATCTCCTAAATCCCACCATCTTCCAGTGAGGAAGCAGAGGCTGAGGACCCAGTGGTGGACTCATTTATCACCCGGGCTGAAGTTGCAGAGGTAGTCAAAAAGCTCCTGGCAGGCACCAGGGGTAGATGAGATCCACCCTGAGTACCTTAAGTCCCTGGAAGTTGTAGGGCTTGGAGCACAAACTCATATCCCCCTCTATTCAAGACTGTATAACTCGGAGTGTGGGCTCTAGAGGGATCACACTCCTTAGCCTTGGCTGGAGGTACCCTGGTATAGAAAGTCTATGCCAGGGTACTGGAGAGGAGAATTGGGCCTATAGTTGAACATCAGATTCAGGAGGAACAATGCTGTTCTTAATCCTGGTCGTGGAACTCTGGACCAGCTCTACCCTGTAACAATCAGCAATTATTAGGGCCTGAGCATGAAACCTGCGAGAGCCCTATTGAAATGCAAGCATTTATTATACTTAATTGTTATTCCACCCACGGAATCGCAAATTTGACCACCTGCACTTTTTTTGCAAAATCCTAGGGGATTTGCTTGAAAATTGGTGAGCTTGCCCTTAAAGGGTCAGGGATCAAAAGTTATCAAAAACGCAGCACTTCGTCATACTGTCTGGCTGTGGCGTCACCACGAAGTTGACCCTTCACCAACACACAGGAAATGTATGTATTTGTGGCTGTATCTCCCTCATACTTCGTCCAATGTGGATGAAAAAAATCAGGCATGCTGAGCCTGTCCTTCTGAACAGATTGATATTCTAATGTGATGATACTCTCATAGCGCCACCTACTGGCAGTATGAATTGTGTTCAGGCTGATTTTGCATGTTCCACACCTCGTATTTGAACGAACTCCTCCTAGGGTAATACTCTGATAGACCTGACATTTTGTCACATGGTTCTAAAGACATGGCTGAGCAAAAGTTATCAAAAGCGCTGACCGAAGTTATACCGTGTGGGCGGGGCAATGCTCCCCATATTTTTATGAACTCCTACTAGGGGATTTGTCCAATCCACTTGAAATTTGGTCTGGTTACTCTTAAAGGTAGGGTAGGAGATTTCATTTTGATGCACTTCTTGTTAAATTAGTGTAACTTCTCTTTACAATCCGATAGCAACCAATTGGTTTGACAGTTTTGCATTAAAATGAAAAATATTAATCATCTGTGGAAGCTATAAAACACTAAAAACATCAGCCAATCCTCCGGGACGGCCCTGCACAGAGTATTGGCTGGTTGTCACTAGGGATGTCCCGATCCGATTATGTGATCGGAAATCGGGCCCGATTACGTGATTTCAGACTCGATCGGAATCGGATGTTACCTCCCAATCAGGACTTGGATATATATTTATTAGGACTCTCAAAGTTAACGCCTTCTGTGCAGGGTGGCTCTGTGTCCTGTAGTGTAGGGGTATGACTAGGCCTGTCGCGATAAACAATAAATCAATTAATTGCACGATAAATTAAATGGGCTCGATAAGTTTTTCGACCACGACAAATTACATTTGCATGCTGGTTTGTTTTCCTCTCTTTCTCTCTCTCTCCCTCTCGCTGCCAAAGAGACTGGATGACAAAAGGCGTCACTCCGGTGCCTCGTAGCATATAAAGGCCATCGGACTTTATATGGCCCGCGGCTTCTGTCTTAAAATGTGTCAAATCAACAGGTAGTTCTTATATTTTAACTCATTGTGTAACATTTACGGGATGTTCTGAGCAGACCACGGTCAGCTCACTGTTTGCGTCATCACGGTGCATCACAGCGCTGCAGGGCTTGGACGTTACAGCAACACAGAGAGCTGTGAAGCTGCTCAACACCGTTTCAACACTTTGCCACAATTCACCACAACACTAAACATGCTCATGTATAGAACCTGCTCTCAGAGAGAGTCCGCCTTGTACGATTGAAGTTCTCTGCCTTCTCACTGGCGCCACTGGCTGCAGCGCCACCCATTCTAGTTCTCTTGCCCAGTCCTCTTGTGCCATCTCTGCTAGTTTCTATGTGTTTCTGTCTACATGGTGGCGTTTTTAAAATTCACTGCAGCTGTCTGCAGCGGCCTGATGTGCATACACACAGGCACATGCTCATGACGTGCTAGTTGGTTTGGCTTAACTCCATTGACTATGCTCAGATAAGCCATGGTGATAGGCCTACCACTACTCATAATAATAATATCAACATTAATATTAATAATAACAATAATAATAATGTTGATGATTGGGGACCTTTCCAGTGTTAAATGTTCTTTAGAAATTAAAGTTTATTGATCTTTGAAAGGGTGTACTTGCATTATATGTTGTTATCATTATATTAGTTGAACATGGTCTCAAAACGACAATATTATCGATTATCACAATAATTTCTCTTGGCAATTTGTTATCATCTGTTATCATGACAGGCCTAGGTATGACAGTTGCTTTTGGTGCGAGGTCTCAATGAGCTGCTGCGTGTCTGAAATCCTATTTACCACCTTCATAGAGAATCTTGAAAGTATCAGATCGGGACTCGGTATCGGCAGATATCAAAAAATCAATGATGTTTTTGTGACTGTATCTGCCTCATACTTCATCATATGTGGATGAAGGTTTACAGTCATGCTGAACATCTGACTCTGCACAGATTGATATGCTGATATGCTATAGTCATTGCGCCACTTACTGGCCAGAGGACCTGTCTTTTGTATATGTGTATTTTGGTATACTCTTCTGCCCTATAGACCACAGCTTGTGCCGGTAACAGGGAAGAGAGGACGCGGGGCGATAGGGGAGGCGACGGCTGCGAGATCTGCAGTCCGCACGGAGTGCAAGGGCCCGTCATCACTGCTTGCAGCTTTAAGGGTTCTTTCTATTGTTGTATATCTCTATAAACAAACAAAACAACACAGCAAACCAAATGCTCACTGAAATCATATATTAAGACATGTCTCAGAAATCATGTCACATGTCCCGATACATACCACCTGGCATAAACAAAACAATATTTAATTTTTCATGAAAAAAAACAAAAAAACAAATGACTGTCCTGTCAGGTTAATTAGTCTTTATGTATTTTATCTGCAGTAGTGGCCTCCAGTCCCTATAACAGATCAGGACAACCCAAAAACAGATAATCCACAAAAAACAGGGAAAAAGTAAACAAAAAAGAGTGATTGCTTTGTATTGTTTATTTAAAGTAAAATAAACAATACAAAAAGAATAGGGAGACACTAGAGGTTAATGTGGTCGGTGTACCGGTCTGGTGTGGTGAAGGAGCCGAGACAAAAAGCAAAGCCCTAAATTTACTTATCAATCTACATTCCTTAAGCAAGTGGCAGAAATGAGTTTGCTGCTGAAGTGGAGGTGGCTGGACGCCCACCTGTGGAGGTGTTCTGGGCATGTCCCAACAGGAGGAGACCCCCTGTGGGGACATTAAGAATTTGGTTTCTAATGTTGGTCAAATTGAAACTATCAATCAGGGGATTAATCAGAGGATTTATGACAAGAAAGTCTATGACTACAAAGTTTTGAAGGGACTGCAGGAAATCTTTCGAACCAACTTGTATGTTAAAAACATCAAAAAGGATGGTGTTAATAATAAAAGTGAGTAAAGAGGTTAAATGTGGCACACATGTTTGCATGAACTTTGCCCTGTTTTCTATAGAATTGACACATGTTTTAATGAGATAGATGTACAACCATATTATGAAAAATCCGTGGAGAACATAAATGACCATGTGGTTTTCATCTTGGCCGTGGAACCTTGTATCAGCTCTATATCCTCCACAAGGTACCAGAGGGTTAATGTGAGCTTGCCCAACCATTCCACATTTTTTTTTGGATTTGGAGAAGGCTTCTGACCGTGTTCCTCGTGGCATCCTGTGCGGGGTTCTCTGGGAATATGTGGTCCGAGGCCAAGTGGAGGAGTTTGTTTATCTTCGGGCCCTCTTCACAAATATTTTAAAGAGGATCAAGCCCAGGCAGGAGGCCACCAGGACCCTGGCTAGCCTCTGGCAGGCCCCGGGTGGTGGACTATGCCATTGAGTTCCGTACCATGGCGGCAGAGAGTGGCTGGAACCAGGACACCCTCTTTAATACCTTTATCAACAGACTTTCTGGGACCCTCAAGGACCACCTTGCACCCATGGACTTACTTCCCACCTTGGATGAACTAATCGCCCTGGCTACCAGGATTGATGGACATCTTTCCGACCACCAGCAGGAGTGTTGAGGTGGACCGGAATTCTTCAGCAGCTTGGGCAGACCTCACCAGGAGTCCAGCCGTTCATCTTGTCCTCAGCCCCCGTTCTCCCTGACCACCTCTGTGTCTTCAGCAGCGGAGGAGGATCCGATGCAGCTGGGACGCAGCCGCCTCACCCCTGCAGAATGGAATCGACACCTGAAGGCAGGTGAGCACCTCCACTGTTTATCAAAGTGGTCATTATCTAAAGGATTGTCCACTGCGCCCAAATGCTGGCACTCATCAGTGAAGGTGGGCCAACTGATGAGCGTTGAGCAGGGGCCCACAGCTGAAGGATCTTGCCTATCACTAGAAGGTCAATTAAAATTACGTAGCCGATGCCTTTAGCAAGGCAAGGCACTCTCTCTTCCTCTGCACAGACCTTATGATTGCCCCATCGACCTTCTACCTGTGACCACCTTGCCCAAATGCCGGCTGTACAGCCTGGTGAAACGCTGGCGGGAGGCAATGGAACACTATATTTCTGACTCTTTAAAGCTCCGGACTCATTAGACCCTCTACGTCGCCCATTGGGGTGGGCTTTTTTGTATAAGCATAAATCCCTTCGGCCATGCATTGATAGCAGATAGTTGAACAACATTACTATAAAGAATAAATACCCTCTACCCCTCATGAACTCAGCCTTTGAGTCCTTACAGGAAGCTCACATCTTCACTAAGTTAGATAAGAACAACACCTATCCTCTAGTCCGTGTAAGAGTGGAGGACGAGTGGTAGCCTTTGGGTCACTTTGAGTATCTCGTTATGCTGTTATGCCCAGAGAAGTGTTCTTACATCCACTCTTAGATCCACTCCCATGAATCCTCCCGTTTCTTTCTTATCTTAAGCACTGGGCTTCCTGTTTGTCTCTGCCAGATCATCTTTATGAGTTTTCCAAGCATTCCAGCAATTACCATCTGTGGTTTCCCATGTATGACCCCTTTTGTTCCTGGATTACTTCCTTCTGCCTGCTCCCTGCCTGCCTCGTCACCCTTATGGACTGGTTTTCCTCATTGGACTTTGCTTGGTCCCTGGTTTCCCGAGTTTGCGCGCTCCCTGTTGGCACCATCACTGGTCAAGCTTGACGTTACACCGTCTGGGCGGGGCAACGTCACAAAGTTGATCCTTCGCCACCATAGAGAAAGCTGCTGTATTACTTGATTTATTAATCCTGTCTGCCTCATACTCGCTCATGACATTATCCCCTGTGTACCTTCATATAACACTTGTCACCACGTGAGGGCGTGACCACATGACTCAGCAGCGCCCCCTAGAATGAGATCTTGGTCCCTGTTTGACCTACAGTCAGGAAAATCAGTACACATATGACTTCTAAAAGTCTCTTGGAGGTATCTTCTGAAATGCACAGGAAGTCTTTTATGAAGTCCTCCTAGGGGAATTGACCGATCCAGCTGAAAATTGGTCTGGTTACTTTTAAAGCATTATGGACCAAAAGTTATGAAAAGTGCAGTACTTTGTCATATGATCTGGCTGTGGCGCCACCACAGATTTGACCCTTTGCCAATGCACAGGAAATGAATGATTTGTGGCTGTAACTCTCACATACTTCACCCTATGTGGATGAAACTTTACAGTCATGCTGAACATCTGACTGCACAGATTGTTATGCTGATATGCTACTTTCAGTGTGCCACCTTCTGTAGGGATGACCTGTCTTTATGTGTATGTTGGTGTAATCCTCTGCCCTGCAGACACAGCTCTTATGGGGGAGACAAGACGTGTGGCGATAGGGGAGGTGATGACGGTAAGTCCGTGGGTTGCAAGTAGTGTGAGCACCTGCCCATCGCTGCTTGCAGCTTTAATTGTTATTTGTTGTTTACTCATTCTATACTGTTTATATTATTAGAAATGTATTTTGTTTTTTTTCCTGTCACCCAATCATATCTCCTAAAACAATGTGTCACACTTAGCAACGGGGTCAACCACCCCTCCTTACTAAGACAAAACTTTTAGTCTGCTCCTTCATCAGAGTCGCTGTGTGAATGTTCTTAAATCACTTTTAAGATAAGAGTCCTTACATACAAAGATTTGTAGTCTTCATACTCAACCACAAACATTATTCCTGCTCGTTCTAATCTGTAGCGTTTTATAAGTTCAGCACCAATCATGGTTTGGAGAACGTTTCTTCTCTCTGACGCTCCATCATGTTCTCCCTGTTCCAGGAAATCTTAAGCCTCTTAAAAGTCCTCCTGTCCACTATTAACAGTTTTTTTACATTAAGACCTCCTTCATCTTTACTAGGATTTAGTCTTAATTATTAAGGGAAATTAGAAAACGTGATAATTCTGAGAATTTTCTTAGAATTTCACCACTAAGGGAAACGCTTAGCCCTAACAATCTTTGTGAAAATGGCCCCTGATGTTCTGTGGTCGGATACTTAGTAACATTTGAAAACATGTGTAAAAAGGCATCTTCAGGTAGCATGTAGTACACACTGACAAACACATATACAGTCTTTATAGGACCTTTATGTGAAAATTCATGGACCCTTGCAGTCACCTTCTGATTTTGAAATGATCATTTTACAACATATGCATGTTTAAAATAAATATATCTGAGTAACTATAATATTGTTTTGGTACACCTATACACAGAAAATAAGGTAAGCTATGTATTTTAACACTTTGTAAACAGAGAGTCAGTGTCAGAGCACAGGTTGTAGGCTTTCAAAACTTAAAATTACACCACAAGGGAAGGACTTTTAGGCATAATTTAAGGATTTTGGCATGACTCCAACATCACAGCCAGTAAAAATGCACATTATTCAGCGACCTCTTAAAAGAAAAAAGAAAAGCACTAAATAAGTCAAGTCAAATCCTTCAAATTGACATATTTAATGGAAACTATCATCATTGTACACAAACAATCAAAACTGTATGAAAAAGTTTAAAGGCACTCACAGTAGCTGTAATAAAACAATAAAATCTAGTAAATAATTCTTTGGAATTCATTCTGTGCAACATTATAGCATCATGACATTTTACATTCAGTGTTTCAAATCACATTTTAAAGATATAACTCTGAGAATTTTGTTTCTAATTTTGGTCAGTTTGAAGCCATAAATGAGTGGATTCATCAGTGGGAGTATGACAGAACATTGTATGACTACAAATTTCTGAAGGGACTGCTGCAAATCTTTTGAACCAACTCGCATGCTCATGACATCAAAAAGAACACCCACAAAAAAAGCGAGTAAAGAGGTTAAATGTGGCACACATGTTTGCATGAACTTTGCCCTGTTTTCTATAGAATTGACACATGTTTTAATGAGATAGATGTAGGACCACATTATGAAAAATCCGTGGAGAACATAAATGAGTATGGTGATATAGCCAACGATGCTGTTAACAACAGTTTCAGATGGGAAACAAGCAAGTGTAACAATAACCCAGTTCACACAGAAGAGCTTAGAAATATATGAGCTGCATAACTGTAATCTAAATACTAACAAATTGTTAATGCCACCAGCACAGAAAGGAGTTACCCATGAGAAGCACACTAACTTAATGAGTCTCTGTTTGGACATGATGGTGTGGTACTCCAGTGGTCGACATATAGCCAGATACCTGTCATATGCCATGACTGCAAGAATGGATAAGTCACCGCAAAGAAATGAGTAGATCACGTGAGCCTGAACAAGACAACCAGGATAAGAGATAATATGAACAGGAGAGAGCAGATCCCAGAGAAATTTAGGGAAGAAACCTGTTGTACCATAAAGTCCATTCATGCAGAAAACACACAGCAGAATATACATCGGCTCATGGAGGCTGTTATCTAAGATGATGGTGACGATAAGAGAAACATTTACCAGTAAAATGATGCAGTAACACAACAAACTGAAAAAGAAGAGGATCCATCTTTGGCTCATTGTTTCATTTAAACCTGAAAGATAAAACATTGTTATCACTGAAACATTGTCCTTCATGGTGAGGAAACCTGAATGAGCAATACCTGACCTAACAGTTAGCTGACCTAACAGTGTCTGATCTATCCTCTCGTCTCTATCTAAGTGTAGACCAAAGCAGCACCTGAACTGGGATTTAAAACCAGCCAATCAGATTCAGTTCCTTTATCAGCACCTTGTGGTCCATGCTATTGTTTTATATCTTCATAAACAAATAAAACACAGCAAAAGGGAAATCATATTAAGACTTGTCTCTATCACTAAAGCGCTACATATTTACCCACCCATCCCCTCAAAACAAACAAAACAATTATTGTCCATAAAAACAAATGACCATCCTGTCCAGTAATTAGTCTTTATATATCTTATCTGCAGTAGTGGCCTCAAGTGTCACACTGGTCAACCCAAAAATAGTTAATCCACAAAAAAGTAAAAAAGTAAATAAAAAAACAGTGTGTCTCCCCCATTGAGTTGTCATCGGCAGACCGGGGTGGTGGTCAATCTCTTTAAGAAGGGGGATCGGAGGGTTTGCTCCACTACTACAGGGGGATCACACTCACACAGCCTCCCTGGGAAAGTCTATGCCAGGGTACTGGAGAAGAGAATTCAGCCTATAGTCAATCCTCAGATTCAGGAGGAATAATTTGGTTTTTGTCCTTTCATTCCAGGTGCTCCATGTATACTCAAAAAACATAAAAATATAACATAGAAATATAAATAAGGTAAAGTAGTAAGCGTAAAATAAAAATAAAACCTAATAAATTCTAAACATTAATAAACATTCAAGTCAAATCCTGGCAAGTGAAGACTGAAGTCATGGAATTCTACTCAGACAACATGAACAGACAATTCAGGTCTTACAGAAGGCTCCTGGAGACCATTAGCCACTTGCTCCTAAGAGGAGTTTTGGGACTCTTTTAAAAGCATTTTTGACCTCCCGGACTTTGCCAGAAATGTTTCCAAATGCCTAATTCAAACTACCCAGGGGTCCAGACCCGTGGCAGACAATTCGATCCAGTTTAGGACCCTTGTGGCAAAAGCAGGTTGGAACAAGGGATTTTTCTTCTGGGCCTGAATGATCAACTTAGGGTCCTACTCGCCACCCGAGATGACCTCACCAGTCATTAAGACCTCATGCCGGAGCTGGGCTAGGTGTTCACACTGACTGGTGATCGCGTAATTACTCACCAGAATTTAGCATCCTTGTCTGGTCCAGCTCTTTGCCAGTTCTTTGACGAATCTCCCGCGGTAGTACTGAGCCTTACCTGTACTCTTCGATTTAAAACTTACATGTTTTTCTTGATGCTGCTTTGCTGACCTGCCTCCCTCTTCAGCAAGTTGCTGGATCACCTTATGAAAGATGCCTTTTGTTTTCATTTTTGCACTTTTGAGCACAATCGAAATTTGTGATAAAAAACCCTTGTCCTTGAGTGTGCATTTTGGTCCTTCTTGACTTACCTGAACCTAAACCTTAACACCCTTTTGATCTAATACAGCCATGAGTCTTTTTGGGAAAGATGCAACAAATGTTTCACACCTGGATTTGGGGATCCTCTGCCATTCCTCCTTGCAGATTCTCTTTTGTTCTCTCAGGTTGGATGGTAAATGTTGGTGGACAGCCATTTTTAGTCTCTCCAGAGATGCTCAATTGGGTTTAAGTCAGGGCTCTGGCTGGGCCATTCAAGAACAGTCACAGAGTTGTTGTGAAGCCACTCAGTTATTTTAGCTGTGTGCTTAGGGTCATTGTCCTATTGGAAGGTAAACCTTCGGCCCAGTCTGCGGTCCTGAGCACTCTGAGAAGGTTCTTCAAGGATGCTTGTTTTTTTTTAGCAAACTCAATGCAGGCTTTCACGTGTCTTGCACTGAGGAGAGGCTTCCGTCCGGCCACTCTACCATAAAGCCCCGTCTGGTGGATGGCGGCAGCTATAGGAAGGGTTCTGGTCGTCCCAAACGTCTCCCATTTAAGGGTTATGGAGGCCACTGTGCTCTTAGAAACCTTAAGTGCAACAGACATATTTCTGTAACCTTGGCCAGATCTGTACCTTGCCACAATTCTGTGTCTGAGCTCTTCAGGCACTTCCTTTGACCTCATTATCCCCATTTGCTCTAATATGCACTGTGAGCTGCGACAGGTACAGGTACAGACAGGTGTGTGTCTTTCCTAATCAAGTCTTATCAGTATCATCAGACACAGCTGGACTAAAATGAAGCTGTAGAACCATCTGAAGGATGATCAGAAGAAATAGACACACCTGAGTTCAATACATGAATGTCACAGAAAAGGCTCTAAATACTTGGGACCATGTTTAGTATGCCACCTGGACACCTCCCTGGGGAGGTGGTCTGGACATGTCCCACCACAAGGGGATCCCAGGGAAGACCAAGAATGTGGTGGAGAGCCTATGTCTCTCTAGGTTGGCCTGGGAACGCTCTGGAATCCCCTGGAAGCGATGGAAGAAGTGGCCCCACATAAGCAATTTAAAAATGGATGGACAGATTCATTTTGTACAACTTTATAGAGTTGTGACCACGTTTTATGATGTCAATGTTTCAATAAGATTAGAAAGTGATAACACTAAGATTTCTGTTTCTAATGCTGGTAAATTTGAAAGTATAAATCAGAGGATTAATCAGAGGAGGTATGACAAGAAATTCTATTCTATGGCTAAAGAGCCATACTAATCCAACTTGTTCACAACATCAAAAAGTGTAGTGATGATAAAAGTGATTAAGGAGGTAAAAATGAGAAACAAGAAAATCAAGGGTATCTACACTCAACAAAAATATAAACGCAACACTTTTGTTTTTGCTCCCATGTTTCATGAGATGGACTTGAAGATCTAAACTTCATTCCAGATACACAATATTACCATTCCTCTCAAACATTGTTCACAAATCTGTCTAAATGTGTGATAGTGAGCACTTCTGCTTTGCTGAGATAATCCATCCCACCTCACAGGTGTGCCACATCAAGATGCTGATCTGACATCATGATTAGTGCACAGGTGTACCTTAAACTGCCCACAATAAAAGGCCACCCTGAAATGTGCATTTTGTTTCTGCTTTATTGGCGGTCTGGGGACTCAGAACCAGTCAGTATCTGGTGTGACCACCATTTGCCTCATGCAGTGCAACACATCTTCTTCGCATAGAGTTTATCAGATTGTCTATTGTGGCCTGTGGAATGTTGGTCCACTCCTCTTCAATGGCTGTGCGAAGTTGCTGGATATTAGTGGGAACTGGTGCACGCTGTTGTATACGCCGGTCAAGCACATCCCAAACATGTTCAATGGGTGACATGTCCGGTGAGTATGCTGGCCATGCAAGAACTGGGACATTTTCAGCTTCCAAGAATTGTGTACAGATCCTTGCAACATGGGGCCGTGCATTATCTTGCTGAAACATGAGGTGATGTTCATGGATGTATGGCACAACAATGGGCCTCAGGATCTCATCACGGTATCTCTGTGCATTCAAAATGCCATCAATAAAATGCACCTGTGTTCTTCGTCCATAACAGATGCCTGCCCATACCATGACCCCACCACCACCATGGGCCACTCGATCCACAACATTGACATCAGCAAAGCGCTCACCCACAAGACGCCACACACGCTGTCTGCCATCTGCCCTGAACAATGTAAACCGAGATTCATCCGTGAAGAGAACACCTCTCCAACGTGCTAGACGCCATCGAATGTGAGCATTTGCCCACTCAAGTCTGTTACGGCGACGATCTGGAGTCAGGTTAAGACCCCGGAGACGGCTTATGGTGGAGAAATGAACATTCAATGCACGAGCAACAGATCTGGTTGACATTCCTGCTGTCAGCATGCCAATTGCACGCTCCCTCAATGCTTGTGGCATCTGTGGCATTTTGCTGTGAGACAAAACTGCACATTTCAGGGTGGCCTTTTATTGTGGGCAGTTTGAGGTACACCTGTGCACTAATCATGATGTCAGATCAGCATCTTGATGTGGCACACCTGTGAGGTGGGATGGATTATCTCAGCAAAGCAGAAGTGCTCACTATCACACATTTAGACAGATTTGTGAACAATGTTTGATAGGAATGGTAATATTGTGTATCTGGAATGAAGTTTAGATCTTCAAGTCCATCTCATGAAACATGGGAGCAAAAACAAAAGTGTTGCGTTTATATTTTTGTTGAGTGTATTTCAAAGTGTTTTGTCTTTTTCAGGCTTCCATGAATACTTACTGATTCATAAACAGACATGTGTAAAGAGTATTTGTCTCCTTTCTCTGCCTGCTTTAATTTTGTTCATCTGTTTTTATAGTAACTTAAAAATTAAAATATACAAATTTCTTTAAATAACCACAACATTGCATTAATAATATCAATTACAACTGTACATAAAAAAATGGTTGTCTGCATTTGTTGCTACATCCTGTAGTTGTTCTTATTTGTTGTTGTTTACTCAACTTTATGAAGCTGTTTGTTCAAAACTGGTGTATATTTGTTTGTTTTCTTATTTTGCTTTTTTTTTACCCAAAGTAAACATGTTGCATTTTGCTGGATAGCTTTGTATCACACCTTCACTGCTTTGTGTGATGTCCACAGAATCTGGTACAAAATAAAAGTCAACAAAGCTTTGTCAGTTTCTTTTTTTGTCATTGTTTGTATTTATTTATTATTTACACATAATTTGTTGCTTTGTTGCTTTTGAATTGTTGCTTTAACTCCTGTGCACCTGTTCTGTGATGTCTGTCTGAGGTCTACAGGTATCATGTAGTCCACGCTGACAAACACACATGCAGTCTTTGTAGGACCTTTTTACACAGAAGACACCTTCTGATTATAAGATTTACATTTTACAACATATTGCATTTTTAACATAACTATATCTGAGTAACAATATTGTTTTGGTACACGAAAAAGGCAAGCTATGTATTTTACCACTTTGTAAACAAAGAGTCCACCAAGTCAGAGTCAGAACACAGGTTGTTGTAGGCTTTCAAACCTTAAAATTACACCCTGAGTAATATCTGTTGACATTATCTGGGAAGGACTTTTAGACATCATTTGGGATTTTGCATGACTCCAACATCACAGCCAGGACACATGCACATTCTTCAGCAACATCTTAAAGCACAAAAAAGAAAAGCATTAAATACGTCAAGTCAAATCCTTCAAATTGACATATTTAATGGAAACTATCATCACTGTACATAAACAATCAAAACTGTGAAA
The DNA here is from genome assembly GCF_900634625.1 of Parambassis ranga. Lineage (NCBI taxonomy): Eukaryota > Metazoa > Chordata > Actinopteri > Ambassidae > Parambassis > Parambassis ranga. Next base: position 18,612,359 of record NC_041041.1, read on the forward strand.
AAAATGTTAAACGCACTCAAACACACAGTAGCTGTAATAAACTAATAAAATCTAGTACCATAAATACAATCATCAGAATTCTTTGGAATTCATTCTGTGCAACATTTTAGCATCAAGACATTTCACGTTCAGTGTTTCAAATCACAATTTAAACATATAACTCTGATAATTTTGTTTCTAATTTTGGTCAGTTTGAAGCCATAAATGAGTGGATTCATCAGTGGGAGTATGACAAAACATTGTATGACTACAAATTTCTGAAGGGACTGCTGCAAATCTTTTGAACCGACTCGCATGCTCATGACATCAAAAAGAACACCCACAAAAAAAGCGAGTAAAGAGGTTAAATGTGGCACACATGTTTGCATGAACTTTGCTCTGTTTTCTATAGAATTGACACATGTTTTAATGAGATAAATGTACGACCATATTATGAAAAAACCATGGAGAACATAAATGAGTATGGTGATATAGCCAACGATGCTGTTAACAACAGTTTCAGATGGGAAACAAGCAAGTGTAACAATAACCCAGTTCACACAGAAGAGCTTAGAAATATATGAGCTGCATAACTGTAATCTAAATGCTAACAAATTGTTAATGCCACCAGCACAGAAAGGAGTTACCCATGAGAAGCACACTAACTTAATGAGCCTCTGTTTGGACATGACGGTGTGGTACTCCAGTGGTCGACATATAGCCAGATACCTGTCATATGCCATGACTGCAAGAATGGATAAGTCACCGCAAAGAAATGAGTAGATCACATGAGCCTGAACAAAACAACCAGGATAAGAGATAATATGAACAACAGAGAGCAGATCCCAGAGAAATTTAGGGAAGAAACCTGTTGTACCATAAAGTCCATTCATGCAGAAAACACACAGCAGAATATACATCGGCTCATGGAGGCTGTTATCTAAGATGATGGTGACGATAAGAGAAACATTTACCAGTAAAATGATGCAGTAACACAACAAACTGAAAAAGAAGATGATCCATCTGTGGCTCATTGTTTCATTTAAACCTGAAAGATAAAACATTGTTATCACTGAAACATTGTCCTTCATGGTGAGGAAATCCTTTTTCTTCTAGGTGTAAGCTCCTGCATTTTATGTATTCTAGCTGTCCGTTGTTGACTCATGACCTGGGATTGCAAATCGGCCAATCAGAGTGCTGCAATTGAAGCTTGTGGCTGTGGAAAATGGAAGGGTTTTTTTCTGGGTGTATGTAAAATAGATACATAAATAAATAATTTACATTTAAGATTTATTTTGCATTGTCATAAACTAGCGACTTACACTTTCAATTTACAGTATTTAAGAGGGAAAAAAAAGTAAATCTACAGAGTGAACAGAAGATTATAGAATGTTTTTAACTGATAGCATCAATGTCCTAACAAATTAACCAACATGATTTTTAGTCTTCCAATTAAGATTCTGAATCTTAATTCAGAAGAACATATAAATAATATAGCAAAAAACATGTAAATGTTTACAAAGAGCCCCTTTCCAGGATGTACCTGGCTTTTTGCTCATTGACAGCTGGGATAGGCTCCAGCCCTCTATGAGCCTGCAATACAGTACAAAGCAAGTTAAGAAAATTCATGGATCTAAATAAAGAGAAATTTAAAAAATATTTAAAATAAGGTCACAAGGTATTGCAAGTTCTCTTTCCCAGCAGGGGGTGCTATTAATTAATGAGTACAACATCGTGAGGATGTGAAGCGCAAGCACTGTATAATTTTTACCAGTTTACCTGTATGCATTACCATGCACAAACAAAGCCTGGTAGACACTGTGTATGTGCATTTCTCTGTGAGTCACTCAAAGTATTTCCTTCGGTTAAAACTGTGAAGATTGTGGTTGGGCCAAAAGAATAACAGAATATTCATTATTATTTATTTTTGGTTGGTTTTATTTATCAGACAACCATTACATAACACACTTGTCGCTGCCCAGCCCATAATAATATAGTTTATGTTACAGGTTACATTACAAAAAAAATAGAAAGTGGCTCTGTAATAAAGCATAAAACCCACAGAATACTGACTGTATTGTTAAGAAGAAACACTATTATTAGGAGCCATTTTTCTATATTACAACACTGCGGATAACTAATACCCACGTTACACAAAATCAGCATGTATATGCAGGTTTTTTTATACATAGGGAAATCTAATAAAATCAGGTGTCTCCTTCACCACTGCCAGCAGACTTTGTTTTTGTTTTTGTCTTCCCTGGTGTGTCACATTCAATGTCAACTAAAAACAGGGTTAGGAAACAACAGAAGGGAAATATTTATATATATACTGTATATATAGTTAAGTCTCTTGAAAGTCAACACCAACCAATTTGTGGCTGCTCATTGGCTTATGTTGGAAGTGCTTGAATAAGCTGATAAAAACAGCTTTGCTCATAACGGATTTGTGTGTACTAGTTGGTGGTATCTGGTGGTCACTGTGGTGCAGTGCCTGGGAGCCTGGAAAGCAGCAGTTCAAAAAGTGATCTCTGGTATTCCCGTTCTTCCCTCATTATCCTCTCCTGCCTCTCCCAGAGAGTCCTCTCATGCTCCATGAACATCTGCATGCGTGCCTCGTCGCGTTCCGCTGCCACTCTGTCCATCTCCTTCAGCTCTGCCATGGCGTTAGCTATTACAGTAGTAGCGTGATCCATCACCGTTCTCTTTCGTCTTTTGGTCGGACCGCTGTAACCTAGTAAAAATAATACAAGTGGATAAATAAATTGCAGTGGGCAGAACATCACCATAGAGGAAACAATAGTACCACCTCACTGTTTTCTACTTTTTTCTACTTTACTGCGTCATTGTTTATTTTGCAAAATGAAGCCAAAAAGCAAAAAACATGTGGGCAATACCAAGTGCCCCCATGATTCAGTAGCTTGTGATCCACGTTTAGCAGTAACAACTTGAAGTAATTGTTTCCTGTATGACTTTATCATTCTCTTACAAGAAGAAGAGGAATTTTGGCCCATTCAACATTGCTTCAGATTATTAGTGTTTTTGAGAGTTGTCCCGTTTACACAGCCTTCTTAAGGTCCAGTCACAGCAAATATATTAGGTTGATGGGTTGACTTTGACTAGGCCATTCTACAACCTGGACTGTTTTATATTTCAGCTATTCTGGTGTAGATTTGCTGCTGTGCTTTGGAGCATTTTCTTGTTGCATGATCCAATTTGGACCGAGCTTTAACTGTCAGACAGATGGCCTCACATTTGTCTCTGGAATACTTGGCTGGCTGCAAAACAAGCCCAAAACCTCACCCTTCCACTGCCACGCTTGACTCATATCCACTGTATGAGGTGTTGCTGGGTCAATGACATGACATGCATATTTTTGAGTCCGAGTCCACTATTTTCTTTCATATATAATCTTTTCATGATATCAGTCATTTTAATCTATGAAACCTATTTATTTTGATACATTTTTCAGTACATTCAAATAATTATATTCTTTTTCAGTTTTGGCTTCTCAAACCCCTAAGATGTCAGGTGGAGCAACTGTCTGAGCAAATTGTCAGACTAAAATTAAAAATGCTCTTTTAATAATAATAAATTCAAAATAAAATGCTCTGGCATAATTTTATATTTAGTCTTTTGTATAATCTATTTTTTTCTAATATAAATAGTTTTAAAGCTGTTGAGATAACTGAAAAACATTTACTCAATGTCAGGGTGGTGAAACCATGAACAATGGGCTTTTATTTTGAAGTGAAGAGACAATAGCCTAAACAGGATGTTGCATCAGCCAGAGGACCCCAAGGGACCCTAGGGACTTAGCTAAAAGGTTTGTAGCTCTCTCTTAAATATTGATAAAAATAACTACTTTTAACTCATATATAGGCTGATACACTTTGTATGTCAGGTGGTACAACCATTGGAAAACTAGAAAAATGTTATTTTAATCATAAAACACTTTAATTTATAAAAATTGATATATGAATGAGATGACAAGAGTAGAAGCTAATGCTAGCATCCAAACAGAAGCCTGTTAAATTTAAGCTAAGTTGCCGAAGTCAGGTGGTGCAACCAGTTAGTCAGGTGGCACAACTGCAAGGAATGTCATTATATAATGCTATTAAAAGCTCTAAGATTATCTGTGACATTTCTAAAATGTTTACTAATATACATTTTTACATAATATACATTTTAGATGCCGCTTTCAAGTAAAGAAAAATCAGCACGACATCGGGAGCGCATTAACACTGATCCAGCTGCAAGGGAAGCATATCTTGCAAAAAGAAAAGAGTAATATGTCTCGACACAAAGTACAAGAGTTAATTTGCCTGTTATTACTATTAGAGTAGAACAGATTTTTTAAATGGGAATTGTCAGTTTATTCGTTCTTGTGTTTTATAGTTATCAGAGGAGGAAGAGAGAGGGAAAAATTATTAAGCCTGCCATCAGCCAACTGTCTAAGAAAGAAAAGGAAAAAGTGAGGCAACAGTGGAGGAACGATCAGAGAAACCACAGGGAAAGGAAAAGGGCCAAAGAGGAAATATTAATCACACCCGAGTCAATAGAAGCCCCAGCAGAGGTTGAATTTAACCCCCCCAACACTGATGATACTCTCAGTGTTGACACACATAGGGCATCCTCAACACCAAAAAGAGAAGCATCCAGTAGATGGAAAAGGGAGAAAGCAAAGTTGCGCTGGAAAATGCAAAAAATGAAACGAGAAATGGAGGCTGCGAAAAGAGAGTTGGAAAATTTAAGAAAACGCATACAAAGATTAAAGAAAAGGAGGCCTGAAAAGCAGAAAGGCAAAAAAAAGAGACATATCAAAGTGTCCAGTTTCCATCCAGAGAAAAGAAAGAGTTGTCGACTTCCTATGTCGAGATGAGAACAGTCTCTTACTGCCAGGGAAAAAGGACACAGTCACAAAAAACAAACAACAAAGACGTGTATTGATTAAACCCCTCACTGAACTCCACCTACAATATAATTTCGACGTGCCAAAGCCTCACAGGTTGTCTTACAGACAGTTTGTTCGCTATTGTCCATTTTATGCAACACAGCCAAAATTATCAGACAGGAATACATGTGCATGCTTTGACCACGAGAATGTCAAACTCTTGACTGAAAACCTGCACCAGAAGGGTCTCCTCAAATCTACCAGCATTTCTCAGCTGTTGTCTTCTATTGTGTGCAGTCTAGAAAACAAGGCATGTATGTATCGAGTGTGCCCCAAATGCTGTTACACTGAGGTTGAAATTCCAATATCACAGGCAGAAGAGACTGTGACATGGCATCAGTGGATCAGAAAATCTGTGTCAGAGGTGCCATTTTTTTAAAGAAACACAAAGTGGAACATGCTGAACTGTTGAACATTTTCAATCAGAAGCTTGACAACCTAGCCAAACACCACTACAACTGGTTGCACCAAGCCAAAGAGTGCAGGGCTTTAAAAGAAAGCCTAAGAGAAGATGAAGTTGTCCTCCATGTGGACTTTTCAGAGACCTTCTCCTGCAAACTTAATCGTGAGGTGCAGGCTTTTCATTTTGGTGGGAGTCGGAAGCAGGCCACAGTCCACACATGTGTTGCTTATACAGCAACTGGTTCACAGTCATATGCAACCATCTCTGCATCCCTTCGGCATGAAGACAGAGCTGTGTGGGCCCACTTGGAGCCAGTGCTAAGGGATGTGATTAAGAATTGCAATCCATCTCCAATGATTTTACATGTGATGAGTGATGGTCCAGTCACCCAATATCGCAATAAAAATAATTTCTTTTTGCTCAGCACCATTCCCTTCCTGTCAGGCTTCCAGCAGGTGACATGGAACTTCTCAGAGAAGTCCCATAGAAAAGGCGCCCCTGATGGTGTTGGCGGTGCAGTTAAGCGCACTGCTGACTCTGCTGTCCAAAGGGGTGAAGATGTTCAGACGCCAGAAGATTTTTACAGTCTCTTAACAGAGAGAAAATCCGATGTCAAGTTCTTCTGGGTGAGTGAGGAGGACATCAGAAGATTTGAGATATGTGGTCTGCTTTTGTAGCAGACCACATATCTGCCAATGCCACAATCCTGTAATGGTCAATCTCCAAGCAGCCAATGTTCAGGCTAGTGCATAGGCCTAAGACCTGAGAATGTATTACTCCATATTTGAAAATGTTTCAGTTTTCTTAAAACTTCACTTAATTGTAATCATTTAGTATAGGGTTGTATCAAATGTAATGTTGATGTAAATAGAGACTATTAACTATAAACACATCTAACTATTTGAAATTAAATGCATTTAATGGATTTAAATGGTTTCTAAATGTAATTTGTGTAGTTCTTTTACTGAATATATGAATTTGTGTATTTGTGTAAATATTTTTTCTGTCTTTAAATGCAAAATTGGATGCTAACGATAGATAGAACTATAAAACCTGACCTACAAAACGATAAAACGATAAAACCTGACCTACAAAAGGGAAAACTCTTAAATTATTGTATATATATATATATATATATATATATTTGGTTGCGCCACCTGACATTTTTTGCTCGTGAAGTTAAGAAAAGCTGTTAAAATATGAGTTAAAACTGTTTGAAAGGTTATTTAATAAATGAGATTTGTTTAAACACATTATTCTGGACTCATAAATATGCATTACATTTGTTTTAATACTTTTTAAAAAATAGCCTTTTAGAAGCATGATTTGTCATTGACCCTGCTGCTGAGCTTTGAGGCCAAACAACCCTCCCAAAAAAAAAATACTTTTTTGAAATTGTGTCACAGGCATGTACATTTATCTGCTCAGTGAGGTCTGTAGGTTCTGAGATGTAGCATTTTTTTGTATTTCTCTTGCACGGTCTGACCTCAGGGTATATTTGCTGGGACATCCACTTTTGGGAAGATTGACAACTGTCTTAAATGCTTTCCATAACACTGAACTCCAGATAGTTTGAAATGGTTTTATAAGTTTTTCCAGATTGATGTGCAGCAACAGCTGCTTCTCTAACACCATTGTTTATGTCAGACATTGACATTGTGTCAACTGCCAGCCATTGAATGTATTTTTGCATGGGTTTGTTTGCATGAAGAAGCACTTTCCTGATATTTGACGGTGTGTTAGATAGGCGTATTACAAAGCTACTTACAAAAGACACCAATAATTGTATACAAAATACAGATTTAAAAGGAATTTCAATGAATTCAAATGTCGCTAGTAGAGAGAAGTTTGAAGTTTTGCGCTTTGAGATTTGGCAGTCTGCACTAAAGTGCACTAAAATAAATTTAATTATCATTATTATTATTTATTATAGTAGGCACGATGCATTGTATTCACTGCAGCAGTCTACATGTGGTGACTGACCAATCAAAATAGTAGAATTAACAGTCATGTAATAATAATCAGTATAAAATACAGTGAACAGTGTCATCACTGTGTCATTGTTGTATACAAAAGCTTTCTCAGATTCCTTTATGTTTCCAGCATTATTTTAATCCTTTTTATTGTGTTCTGTTTATATAAATTATTTATTTCTTTATGTACAAGGAAAACAAATACAAAACTAACAATTCAATTCAATATTTGCATAATAAAAATGATGTCTAAGAGCTTCACAGAATCACAGAGCCTGACACCTGAGCACAAATGCCATTCACTGATGACTGACTGCACAGAATCAGAAACGATAATAATCGGACTCACCACATGAGAGTAGAGGGTTGGCCCTGGCTGGCTCCAGTTCTTCTTCCTCTACCGGTCCTGACTCGATTAGGACCTCAGTGGTTTCATCTGCATCCAGAGCCGTGACCTCTGCCCTCGTTTCGCCCTCGGCGTCCCGTTCTATTTCACAGTCTTCCTCCACAGACGTACTGGGCGAACATGAAGATGGCGAGAGCGCCGCTGATGAGCATGTTGCTAAAGAACCGGACAGCTTCACGGGGTTGTCTAATGCGGAGTTCCCATATATGTGATGGCAAAGGTCGTAAAACGGCCAGTTGACATGACCCACCCCACTGCGGCTTTTCTGGTCGTTAATGGCAAGATATTTTTTCTTCAGCGCTTTGAGTTTGTTTATTATTTGCCTCGGGGTACGAACAATGCCTCTTTCACGCAGCATTTTGGAGATGTTGTTGTATATCGCTGTGTCTCTCACGGTGCCAGTTATCTGTGTCCTTATTTCATCTCTCCCACGAATCAGGAGAAGCTCTCTCACCTCGCTGTCTTGCCAGTGTTGCATTTTGCAGCGTAACACGCGACAAAAACTTACTGTAAAAATACTTAAAGGGTTTCTTGTTATTTACGCGCCAACGACCGGAACTTCAAGCAACGTCATCGCGTCGCGCCGGAAGAGAGGGCTGAAAATAAAAACAGACTGGTGCCCTAACTGCGCCTCCCCTGGCCGCCAGGCAAGACCACAAAGGGGGACAGAAGTAACAGATTAAAATTACATATAGCCCCTATTTTTATTTTCTATGTTGTTAAATACTAGGTTTTATAATTGAATTTTCCCAGTGATCAACATACAATAGACTACAAATATGAATGCTGCTCAAGGTTGTAAATTAACATAAACAGCGTATCTTCCTAATAAACCTCAATTCAACCACATAACTTTTATATTTTTTAAACCTCAAATACAGACAAATACAGTGTTCTCTGTCTTAATATAAACGTTTTTTAATAAAATAAAATAAAATAACATTGTTGGAATCAGTTTATGGCCCCATTCATCTTTAATAATCTGACAGCCAATCCTGGAAAATTTGCATAGGTATAAGAAGGTCATATTGCTTAATGTCAACTTTTTTTAAAAAAATATTGCATTTCACTGATTCCATAATGCACTACTTTGCACAATAAGAGACACTCAAAATATATTCAGTACATTTAATGTAAATAAGGAACATCTCAGATGTGACAAATAAAAGCTGTAGGACTTTGACTAATGTAAGAAAAATTATGACTTAATATGTAGCCTCATTTAACATTGGAAGAAACTATACCAAGAATTCTGACTCTAATTTTTGTCAGTTTAAAGCCATAAATGAGAGGATTCATCAGAGGGGGTACGATAAGAAATTCTATTGATACAAAATTTTGAAGAGGCAGAGGCAGAGTTGTTGAACCAACTCGCATGTGCATGACATCAAAAAAAACACCCACAAAAAAAGTGAGTAAAGAGGTTAAATGTGGCACACATGTTTGCATGAACTTTGCCCTGTTTTCTATAGAATTGACACATGTTTTAATGAGATAGATGTACGACCATATTATGAAAAATCCGTGGAGAACATAAATAAATATTGTGATATATGCAAATACATTGTTAATAATAGTTTCAGATGGGAAACAAGCAAGCGCAACAATAACCCAGTTCACACAGAAAAGCCTGGCAATATATGAGCTGCATAGTTTCAGTCTGGATGTTAGAAAAATATTAACAGTCATCACAAAGAAAGGAGTTAACCATGAGAAGCACGCTAACTTCATGAGCCTCTGTTTGGACATGACGGTGTGGTACTCCAGTGGTCGACATATAGCCAGATACCTGTCATATGCCATGACTGCAAGAATGGACAGATCACCACAAACAAACGAGTAGATCACATGAGCCTGAACAAGACAACCAGGATAAGAGATAATATGAACAACAGAGAGCAGATCCCAGAGAAATTTAGGGAAGAAACCTGTTGTACCATAAAGTCCATTCATGCAGAAAACACACAGCAGAATATACATCGGCTCATGGAGGCTGTTATCTAAGATGATGGTGAGGATAAGAGAAACATTTACCAGTAAAATGATGCAGTAACACAACAAACTGAAAAAGAAGAGGATCCATCTTTGGCTGGTTGTTGTTTCATTTAAACCTGAAAGGTACAACACTGTTATCACTGAAACATTGTCCTTCATGGTTAAGAAGTGTTTGAGGAGTGTTTGAAGAGTAACCTGACCTCTAACATTGTCTGATCTGTCCTCTCTTCATCTATCTACTGTAAAGTCCAGCAGCACCTGAGCTGGGAGTACAAATCAGCCAATCAGAGTTCAACTCCTGTGGACATGGGATTATTTTCTTAGCATGTTGTAATGTATATCTATATGAAATAAAAAGAAAATGTCTGAAACATCCAGTTGCTGCACTTCACTTGGTAGATGTTCAAGGGAATATGTTTACATTTGAATTGCACAGTGGTGTAAGGCCAGCCTTTACCTTAATCTTCCACACAAAAAATAGATTTAAAAAAAAAAAAGTCAATAAATGCACCTACCAGGCCCTACTCACAATAAACACATATTTAACCAGTAATACATATTGGGGAGGCTTTTTGAGACATGATGCAACAATAGCACCACTGTAAATGGATAGAGGTCGACATATAGCCACGCATCTGTCAAGAGAGAAAAAGCGATCCAGTCAGAATGACAAACTGTTTGCCTAAACACAGTTAGAATTCTGATCAGGGCTGCCATAACAGAGGCCAAACAGGCTGTCTGTGCTGTTCTCCAGGCCTCGGAGTCTTCTGCATGAGCAGTTTCACATATCGTATCTATGTTTTTGTCTGCCATGCCATACATGAAGCACTGTGGACTACAATATATCCACCATTGTTATGCTTACTGTTACGCTGTACTAATTAACTGCCTGATAACAAAGGGAGGTTAAAGACAAGAATAATAATTACACATGGGTTAAATCATTGGTTGGTAAATGGTAGAAATCTCTTTTCTCTGCACTGTTTGCTGTTACTGTGGCTGTGATCTGTTGGTCCACAGCACATTATTCCACAAAGGCCTGCATGCCTCTTTTTGATCATACACCTTGACAAACCAGATGTTTTTAACTTTTATAAAGAAGAAAAGACAATAGCAGACTGTCTAAGATGTTTAGATGTACATAAAAAACCTCATGATCTTATGAAAAACACATGGGCATGGTTTTTACTCTATCCTGCTTATGTTCTACATGTGTGAACATATCCTGGTATCAGTCACTTGGATCTACACAAACATAAAGTAGCAGTAGCCAAGTGCATTATAGCAACGTCTTTGTCAGAACATAGATGTAGCAAACATTTATCATGAGAGCGTTTGTGTTTCAAAGGTTTGTATTGTTAGGCAGGTGTTGAACATGAGAACATTCTTAAAGGTAGGGTAGGAGATTTTGAAAACTCAGTGAGAGTCAGCCAGATTTTGAAAGTAAACACACGCCCTTTTCTCTCGGAGCTCACCCCGAAGCCACGCCTCCCAACCAGTCTGTGACTTCGGCCATCATGCACGTACCTCTCTGATGCACGCAGAGCAGGAAGAGAGTGACAACCAGCCAACAATATGTGCAGGGGCGCCTCCTAGGATTGGCTGATGTTTTTAGCGTTTTATAGCTTCCACAGATGATTCATATTCTTCGTTTTAATGCGAAACTGCCAAACTAATTGCTCGCTATCGGAAAGTTACACTAATTTAACATTTGAAATCTCCTACCCTAACTTTAACATAAGGTTTCTTATTTCTGGTAGCTTTAAGCCATACACACGACGGTTTAGAATGGAAGGAAACTCAAATGATAGAACGATGGCTAGAAATGGATTCAGCTGGAGGAGGCAGGCAGCTTTGTATGACTTTGCTCTTGAACTCTACAGAGTGCTTTCTGCAGATGAGGAGAATCTGCATGTATGTATACAGGACAAAGCCAGAGGCAGAAAGACTGTGGTGGTGTGTTCGAGACACGCGACAGCTACATAAAATGCCAGTTGGCACAGAATACCTTTGGTATCTCTTTACCACACATTGGAAATCTGGAGGCCATATAAATGCAGGTCCAACCTGAAAAAGCTGGATAGATCCTAGCAAAAGCGACCAACTTAGAAATCGCCCTGCAAGGTATTTTCCTCTAGTAATGCAAAGGTTGGCATACAGCAAGGTACATATACGCCATTATACCCAAAATGGTGAGCTCATAGGAAGCATAGCTTGTAAATAACATAGATCTGACCAAAGCAGGCTGACCGTGAGATCAAATGAGGGTCAGACAGAAGGTCTTGCAAAGATCTGAAGAAAACGCCATACACGACACAAATAATAAAGATATACATGGGCTCATGTAAACATTTCGCTCGTGATATTACCCAATTATGACCAGGTTCACAGAGATGATAAATGATGCAAACAGCAGGAAACACAAGACAAATGTAGGGTAGCCAAATATGGCGATATTCATAAACATTGTGAGGTTAGATATATAGGTTTTTCATATAATAATATGAGAAAATATAATAAATGAAAACAATGGTACGATTTTTAATCACATTTTTGGAAAATGAAGACACAGGAGAAGAAGATATCAGGCATCATGTTCATTAATAATACATAAACAGATACAGTAAGATGTGGCAGGTTTCATAGATTCATCTTTAAGAGCTTGAGACACTTTTCAAAAATGGTCACACATCATGCAGGTATGATGTAAGGTTACTGTAACAACTTCTTCATGAGTCCCTCTTGCCCTCCTAATGCATTATACTAACACCTCCCCAGTGTCCCTCCTCCAGGTGGTTGAAAACGGACCCAGGGGCGTCAGTGTGACTGTACTGACCTGAGATTGTATTCAAATGGGAAAACACTAAAGGCACCAACCAAAGTGTGTTTAAAAACACTCTGATGCAATGTCTGATGGAGACAAACCTAATGAGAGCTCATGGGATGGTGTACTACCTATTTTTATTTGGACATGGTCAACAGGTCATTATCTACAATTTTCCCTCATGAGCAATTAGATACATTTTGCCACCCTGGAGGGATAAAATCAAACAAAAACAAAAAATGTTTTTTAGTATAACAAATGGACAAGAGAACAAAGAATTTTGATAGACATACAAATACTCTGTGGCCCAACATGTTGCAGAGAATCCTGCAACCAGCAGTCATATGACAAATATTGTGTGAGGTTTTGATTGATGTATGAGGGATACACTCAAAGTTTCCATTAAGTTAGTTAAGTTAGTTTCTCAACCTTATGTTCCTACTATACAGTCATAATATAGCAATAGAGAAATACTCCAGATATTGACTTTTGTTCTTTTTTATAGTAAAATTAGATTTCTGTATTTTAGAGATGGCAACAGAACATCTAGTGAATCATATCAAACAATATTCTACAAGCTCTTCATGCAACAATTCCAAAAAGAAGTCATTTTACAGGCAGTATGAGCATGTTATTTGTCATATAGATTAAGTGTGTGATGAAGCCACATAAATCCATTTTAATTTTCTGCTTTAATCTGTTGCTTAAAGGCAAAATGACTTGAGTTTGAGTTACTGCGCTAAAGCAATATTTGTTTGTCGTTTGTTGGTGTTGTCACTTGTGCATATGCAGACACATATATGTTCAGAAGTGTGAAAAAAATTAATCTGTGCTTTTTAGAAGTTAATGTGCAGAAATAATCCAGGAAAGGGTTAAGCAGGAAGCCCTGCCTCTGTTACGCATTCTTGACGAATCAGGAAGCAAGAATCACAGACAGCGTTCTACCAGTAAGAAACACTTTTCTCTCCATCTCTTCCTTTTAAAGGGGGCAAAGGTCTATGTAGTGTCCATATTTGAGACTGCAGCTTTATTGACTCTATAGATCGTTGTTTTAGATTAAGGATTTCACTTTTGGTCTGATTACATCAATATGATGTGAATTACAGTGTGGAGTGTATGAGCAGTAGAACAGCACTGGCAAAAATAGGAGCAGGAAGATAAACAAGGTTAGACGATATACGGAGAGTCAGAGGGACTAAAAGCTGAGGAATGACACAAAAGCAAGCAAGGGACTTAGGACACACACTGCCCAGCAGAGGAAGCTATTTTTAGGCAGAGCTCGGAGAAGCCAGCTGCCAACAGAACAAAAGAGAGAGAAGAAAAAAAAGAAACTTCCTTCATGGCATTCCGACTGTTTGAAGGGAAGGATCATGCTTCCATCTACCAAAAGTATCGCTTTACACCTCCAGTCGAACTCAAGAATCTCATTATACAGTACTTAGATAAAAAGGTAAGACATGTTATTTACAATGTGTGTGAAGATACAGTAATCATAGCATTATACAGCTCTTTAGTCTGGATTCTGTGAAACACATGTTGTCTGCAGAAGGGGCAGCCACATGTACTGGCGGTGGATCTGGGATGTGGAACAGGTCAGAATTCTCGACTACTGGCGCCACACTTCAAACAAGTGGTGGGCATGGACATCAGTGAGTGTCAGTTAGAGGAAGCCAGAGCGTTGCCAGGGCACCCTAACATCACATACAGGTGCAAGTAAACCAGCTACTCACACACCTCATAAAACGAGTATTATTGCATTAAATGCCTCATGTTAAATCAAGATCTGTGTGGTTATTCACAGCAAAGGGACAGCAGAGGAGCTTCCATTTCCAGATGGCTCAGTGGACTTGCTGACAGCAGCCTCAGCAGCCCACTGGTTTGACCGGTTAAGGTTCCTAGCTGAAGCAAATCGAGTCCTAAAGCCCAGAGGCTGCATAGCTCTGCTGGGCTTCACTGATGCTAACACCAGATTCTACTACCATGGCTGTGGGGAAAGACTCAACCATATCTATGATGAGGTAGGTGTGAGTGGTAGGTGTAGTTAAATTGTGTGTGAGAGGTGTTAAAGTTTATCAGCAGTGTTGGCACAGGGTGCACCAATGTCTAACTAGTGAAATAATGACTGACTAACTGCCCATCCCTTATTTGGTCAATAATCAACAAGTTCTCACAAGAAACTGCCACATTTGTTTAATAATACATCCCCAGCTATGACACGTGGTTATGTTTATGCTAAAAGAACATATGATTGTTTGGCCGGACATTATCCAATCCAACCATCAAGCTGCTTTGTGTCTTAAGGGCCTTTAGGATGTGTTGCACTGCATGCAAATGCACTTGGAAAATCATTATCTGGCTGTCAAACTGGTTTGTAAAGCATTAGCCTTTGGTGCCTTGGTCTACTCCTGGCATGCAGTGTTCAGTTGAAACCATCTCTTGTAAGCAAATGCTTACTTCAGTGTCTAGGTGGCACAGCAAAAACTAGTGGGACTCAAACCTGTGGGACTTCTGTTTCCATTTTGTGGTTTAAGTTCATTCAGTGCAGGACAAGGACAATAACTTTAATTAAGGGTACAGAAATTGGCTGCAGCATTCTTGCGCACCACCTTCTTAATATGGATCATCCAACACACATCACCCCATGACCTGACAGTAAGTAATGCAGTCTTTGACACTTCCACATGGGTTACATTTGTCTTTAACTGCACTTATTTGCAATTAGGTACTTGAGTACCATCCCCTACTACTCAGTCTCGTTCAGACATGCCACCGTGCTGTAAGAACTCAGTGTACACAATAGAGGACAAAGAATAAACATCTATATGAACTCACTTACAGGTGAAGCAGACGCTGTTGCCGTACACCAGCGGCCCAGTAGCTGTATCTGAGGGTAAACTAGAAGAACTCTACTCTGCCATCCCTTTTCCAGACAAAGAGAGGTAACTACATCCAACACCAACACAGACTTGTTACTGAACTGTGGTAATCTCTTTCTGTGTCCAACAGGATTGAGAGTTTTAAAGCAAAGTCTTCCATCTCTGTGAGAAACCTGGTCGGTTTCATTGAGACCTGGTCCATGTTTCAAGTCTACAATTCGAAAGAACCCCAGAGTGCTCAAGACCTACTGTTTAACACTCAGAAAAGGTCAGAAAAATGCATGCACACACACACACACACACACACACACATATTATTGAATTATACTGAGAGACCTTGATGACCAATTGCTGCAATCCTTACAGGTTCCTGGAGGTGATGGGAGTGACGTCTCCTGACACTGAAATAGAGCTGGAAATGGAATATTTCTGCATCCTGGCATCCAAACCACATCCATAACACTAAAACACTGGATACATACACATGTATGTGATTAACTTTGTAAAGGGCTAGATTGCATTAACAATAAATAATAAACAATTTCACATTATAAGATTCTTGTGCTGTACTTTCATGTCTTTACTCTTTACTCTTTAGACTAAAATTCTTAATCAAACTGTAATATCAAGATTCCAAACAAATCCCAAGACTGTTAAAGATTCTTAGTCCCACATTGTTACCTCACACACATAATCTCCAGGGGTCTTTATTTGCTCAGACAGAAACACACCACATGACCCGTAAGCTGACCCTTACTCATGCAGCCCATTTGAGTTGACCTAGATTTTCCCCTAATTAAACACACAGATTGATTCGAAAAAAGTGCACACACACACACACACACTGCTGTCCCTTTAAAAACACTAATTATGAAACAAGCCACGTATCAGTGGAAGTAGTGGAACCTCCCAGAATTGAGCACCCCGCTGTTTTTCTCTTGTCAAGTGTGCATGTGTGGGGTTACTAAAGGAATTTGGTCAGCTCAGTGTGGATGTTTGCCTGTCTTTTCTGGTTACAAAAACAAAAAAAAACAGAAGATTGTTTGCTTTACTGTCCTGTTTTTAAACTAGTAGCAGATCAGCTGTTTAATCAACTATGACTTACCGCCTGTATGAAGGCAAGGAACATGCTGCTTCCTACTGGAAGTACAGGATCTCTCCTTCAGATCATCTAATGCAGGAAGTGTTTGACTTCTTGGAAAAGCAGGTGAGTGCAGATAGGTAGGTGTTAGTTGGAGCTGTTGCAGGACACTCCTTGTCAACAATTCTATTTTGCAGGAATAACCAAAAATGAATATTTTATTTATTTGTCAGAAAGGTCGGCCCTTTGAGCTCGCAGTGGATGTGGGTTGCGGCTCAGGTCAGGGGACTCGACTTCTGGCCAAACAGTTTGTGTCTGTGGTAGGGACAGATGTGAGTCCTGCCCAGCTGGAACTGGCTTCACAGCATGCAAAGGAGGCAAATATCACATATAGGTAAGCATGGATCCAAAAACAGCCAGAACATGTTACAGTATATGTATGCATGCATTGTGTCTCTTAGTTTTAGTATACCTTTTTATGTGTCATAGATAAACCCCATCGCATACATTTTTGAAGCTAAAAATATATACAAAACGGTGTTAAAAATTGTAAGTATAGGAGCAATTTGTGATATGAAGTAGATATGTGTTTGGTTTCCAAGTCCTCAGTCACTTTACCACTACCTCTACTTATGGTGCAAAGCCTGCTGTTAAATGTGTGGCTTATCTTTTATTAGTTTGCAAGGTGACACCCCTATCATGTAACCAATGATTAGTAGTGCATTATCATTGCTATAGCAGAGAAGCTAACTACGGGTGCTAGCAGCATGAATTCAGAACCAATGTTAATGCAATATATGTTTAATTAATTAATTAATTATCAATGAATTAGCAGTTATATTTGCAGAGAATAGAGCCAGCAACAACAACAATGTGTATTCTTATGTCTCTTTTGCTGCTCTTTGCAGGGAAATGAACAAATATACTATTCAGTTCAATAGCTTATTGGTTGAAAGGGTTTGGTTAAAAATCATACAGTCCATGATGAAGACATCCCGAGAGTCAGGGTGGCGACCCAAAAAACAGGCAAAGGTCAAGAGAGAGAGAGAGAGAGAGGGCAGGGTCATAGTGACAAACTGATAAGGTCAATTTAGGATCTAATTTTTTTTTTTAATCAAAAAAAAAAGAAAAATGAATAGATGGATGGGGGTTTACCATAGCTAGCTGGTTAGCACGCTAACTGTTCCACAGCACATCAGTTATGTTTTTTGACATCAGAGCTGTTACTGTTTGTGCCAAATTGCTCCTTTAATTTCATCTGATTATTTTACCCTGTCATAGTAAGCTACTTTACTTTACTGAAGCATGAAGGGAGGATTCCACAGAGTGGGCCTCACAGTGTGACCGACTTTCCAAAGACAATCGCCTCATTGTCCGTGCTCAAGCATTGTGCTGTCAGAAGTTCTGTATAAACATCTTGTTTGTTGTTTTGTGAAAAATATCCCTAAGGCTGTTCAGAAGTTTGATGTTGGTGTCCCTGCCATTGCATCTGCAGACAATGCGTGGCTGAGGAGCTGCCGTTCACTGACAGCTCAGTGGACCTGGTGACGGCCATGTCTGCCTTCCACTGGTTTGACAGGCCACGCTTTCTCCAGGAGGCCCACAGGGTGCTGAAGCCTCACGGCTGCCTGGCTCTGCTCAACTACACTGTTGACATGGAGCTCAGCTACCCCGGCTGCTGCTTACAAACACTAAACCAAGTCTGCAAAGAGGTACACACCTATATATAAAAAAACAGATACACAATCTGTCACTATTGTGAATGATTTTTCTGTGATATAAAACCTGACTCACATGCTTTCTTTAAACTGAACCATCACATTATACACGTTATAATAACTTTATAGTAAAGCAGGTGTAAATGCACCTGCCTCATGTGAAGACCCAAACTAGGTGTTGTTGTACTGTACGTCAGCCACTGCCTCTTAACACATCACCCACACTCTACTACCATCTAGTGGAGGTTTTTGGTATAACCAGTCCCAGTCTATGTGCCTTGTTCTACAGGCCCTCTGGGGGGGGCTGGAGCCTGTTGCCAGCTGTCAATGGTTTGAGAATCAGGGTACACACTGGACAGGTTGCCAGTAGGCAAACATACAACTGGCCACACTCACAGCCAATTTAGAGTCCCCGATTAACCTTACTTGCACTTTTCTGGTATGAGGGAGGAAGCCAGAGCACTCAGAGATCACCCCACACAGAAAGACCCCAGCCAGTGCTAATCCCTGCACCACCATGCTGCCACGATTGACTCCATTTATCATGTAATTCATGAAGCGATGAAAATCTAATGACTTTCATATGTTTAGTTTTATGCAGCCTTGCACCCATACCGCAGTCCCCACCTTGGTCTGAGCTCCATTGGGTTGTATCAGGAGGCATTTCATTCTATTCCCTACACTGACAAGGAATGGTGAGTGACAGCATGTTATTGTTTATTAATTACCTTAATCAAAATTTGATTAAATGAATTAAGTTTAATGCATTTATGCTGCATAAACCAGGGGGTGATTGATATGTTTTTGGCCCAAGACAGAAAAAGTCGATCACTTGGTGTGTTGAATTGCCCATGCATGCATTATTTTTTTCTACCTAAGCCATGCTTATGCTTATATTACTGTTAATCTCCTGACTGTATACCTTATGATGCATTACAGGCAGGAGTGTGTCTGGGATAAAAAGCCCATGCCTTTATCCAGCTACATGGGATTGGTGGAATCTTTCTCCAGTTATCAGGCTCTGCTGAGAGAAGACCCAGAGAAGGCTGCCAGACTGTCCCAAGACATCCGTCAGAGGTAAACCATGTTGCACATGATCCACATATAGATGCATAATCATGTATATTTACATTGTTTTTTATCAGTAGCTGTATTACACATTATTATCTGATAATATTGTGGCCTGTTGGGATGAGGGATGACTTTGACCTCCTGTCCTCCTTTCCATCTCCCCAGGTTGATGTCTGTAATGAAGGTGACCTCTGCAGAGACAGAGGTGGTGGTGGCTGTGAAGTACTTCTACCTTTTGGCTTGCAAACCACAGGAAGCCTGACTCTTGTCAGCTCCTCTATTTCTTTAACAGAAGCATTGACCTTATGAAGCACACAGAAACTCAACTTTGCTGTGTGAAGATGCTCCTCTTTGTCAAATATAAGACGTGGTAGTTCCCAATGAATGTAAGCATGCACTCATGTATTTTATGAGATGATTCACGCTTGTGTAGAGATAGATAAGATAACTTGACTGACTGATTACGTCATTATATTGTCCATAACTACAACTGACCAATTAGCCTGAAACTCCAGACTCAGTCCCAAGACTTTAATCGAACATTATAAGTAATCTGTGTTGTTTTTACAATGTACCACTAGAGGGAGACATTTGATCAGAAGTCTCACACACACACACACACACACACACACACACACACACACACACACGCAAGCATGCATGCACACACACACATTGTGCACAATATAGGGGCAATTACATGTTGTTCATCTAACATAGTGGGACATAGTGGTCATAATTAATTTTATTCTATTATGATCTTGTGTAACTTCCTTTATTGTAAATTAATCTCATTCTTTGGTTTTTATAACAGTCGTGTTTTTTATGATTAAACTGCAGTGATGCTCTCATTTGTGAGGTTTGTCCTTCTTCACAGACTGAATCTTTTGCACTGAAACATCATATAAATGTTAAACCTTCAGCAGTTTTTTTTGCTCTCAGTACTAGCTGGCAGCCTGACCTGAGGTCATGGCTTGACTTTGACTAAGAGGTGCTGTAAGTGGGCATGTTTCTGTTACCTGCACTTGATAACAGTGCAAGATCATAAAGTCAGGTTTCATCTTTTGGCCTGGAGCTACTTTGTGTTTCTGACTCCCTAACTTCACAGCTTTCATGACACCTGACTCTCACTATGTGTGTAGGTGTAGAGTTGTAGTTCAGTGTCATGCAAGAAAGTGTCATCTGGGGGCTCACTATAATGTGTTTCATCACAGATCATAGAGGATTCTGTGTTTGCATAGCATTTTCTGTGTATTTAAACCCCTTTGTTACTGAAATAAGTACATGATTCTCCATGACAACCTTATCAGCATCCTTAGCAACGGTCTGTTATGCATAGCAACTGTCTGTTTTGTAGATATAACAGACCACAGAATGCTTTAAATGACCAATCAAGTATTTTTTTTTAAATCATGCCTAAAATCTATTGACTATGACAAAAGTGAGCTCATCTCGAGAAACCCGAGCCTTCCTTTCTATCTATTTCTGTCTATTTCAGTTGTATGAGCTCAAAGTTCCATTCAGATCTCGCCATACTTTTATCTGCAAGATTATTGATGGGATCAATAGCTGTCTGACCTGTGAAATCACGTGTGTTCTCCCGAGCTGCTGATAAAAGTCAGCTCACCAGCCAGCTTCAGGTGATTTATGTCTATCGATCTGTTTTTGAAATATGTCTTTTCACAGTCTTTCAGTGTATCAGCGTCTGAAGTCTCTTCACCTTTATGGGCTGTCTATTACAGATGTGGGTGAGAAACATCACTAGAACACAGTGAGTTATTTACAACATAATATGTTGTTTTTCAGATTTTCTAAATGATAGGTATTCTTGTGCAGCCTCTTATCCACAGATACCGCTTCCCAATGCTCATATTTGAATATACAAAGAAATAACTAATGTTCATTTGCATGATCATTTGTATTCGTAAGAATGTCCCTTCACTCCTCCAACCATATTCAAATCAAAGAAGATTGCAGAGGAGAAAAAGTGCACAGGAGTATACTGTAAGTGTTTGTCAGAGAGGAAAGGACTGCTGCTTTACGTCAATGAAGCCAGGCTCAGATAGTAACTCCCCCTCTACACTGTAGTGATTTGGACCGACTTCAAACCCAGTGATCTGCTATATCAAACAGTGAGCATGTCTGCTGTAATATATGTGACTGGACCTGTGCTAAAACAGAAAAGCCCTGTCTACCTTCTTTGTCAGGACATCCACATCTGTGATGTGTGTGTGTGCTGAAAGTTATTATTATTATGATGATGCCCTACTGCAGGACACAAACAGACGTTCCTCTCATGACTCAGTAAGTTGACTGGTGCTATAAGCTTTGGATACCTTTGAGCCAGCGACTTCCTGTACTTGCAAGCATTACACATCAGCTTTCCAGATGCCTGCGGATAGCATGATCAAGAAGCGCCAGCAACTTTTTCTTTCTGTGTCACTGCCCATTTATTGTCAAATGACGTCATTTTACTGCTTTTATCAGGTCACATGTTTCAAAATGTAACATCTAACCAAAGTGGGCCTGTATAAATAAATGGAGCCGCTCATCTACTTGTCGTCTTGTAATGTCTTTTTATGGCCTAACTATTTCCACATTTGTATTTGATAATTTAATCTCATATTTATTTAAATGTGTCTGATTATATATCCATAAAAACCAATAACTGTGCAGCAGGAGTTAAGAGTCAGAATACAGGATAATAGGATTTGTATTATTATGACATGTGCATTAGTCATTTCTTTCTGAGTTTTTCCTTCCTAAACTGAGCAGACACCACGCTCACATCTGGGTCATTTGGTCCAGCAGGGAGAGCGAAGCCTCAGGTGTAACACTGTGCCTCTACATGATTAAGATTAGAGCCGCTGGTGCTGATGTCGCTGTCGCTGCTGCTGCTGATGCTGCAGTCACAGTGTCACAGAGTCTTTAATGTACATTCACTATAACCGGTAGTGCAACACAAATTGATCCATGTATAATCTTTCAAACCCAATACTTAATTAGGTGTTTGTGTGTCCAGTTCGTTTAATAATCATTGTTCGAGATATATAAGAGTGAGAGTGAGGATGGTGAGGCAGACCTTTGAAGGAATTTTTAGTTTCATAAGTGCTATCAGGAGAAAGGAGCGTTTGTCTTTTTTGATGTCTTTAACCCGATGAGGCTACACTGAGCTCTGATAGAGAAGAGGCAGATGCTGTGTCTGCTGTGTGTCTGGATGCATTTATCTACTGATGAACATCTGCAGATCCATTTCTGTGAAGGGTCAGCTTCCCCTGAAAAGATGCCTGGGCCTTCAGGGCAGCTTCAAGTAGTCCAGTCAGTTGATGCCTTTCAGGCTATAAGATTTGAATTTGAGTCTGTTGCCTATTGACAAAACTACACTTACAGCAAATTCAGTCTACTTCAATGTTTTTATTGTCATTTATTGCTGATCCACTTAATACAATGGCATCAAACTGTAAATATTCAGATTAATTTGGGTTTATTTTTTAGTCAGTAGTGGATTTTTATTATGTAAATGATCATAGCATCAAGAAAACATGACTTAAAATGGCTTTTAGTTTGATTTTCTTATATATAGGAACACAAACACCACAACAGCATGTTGTTATGTTTACATTAGACTAACTACTGCCTTGTATTGCAATAATGTAATTGTCACATTCACAATAAGAGGAGAGAAATTGTCAGGGTTGAAAATAGGTTTGATGTTTAATCATTGAAACCCAGTAGAGAAAGATATCATATCTGTGAAGAGTGAACGCAACACAGCATCAGACACAGAAAGAAAAATGCTTGTGATCTTTTCCTTTAGTAAAATAAACAGTGTGACTGAATCCCAGCCGTGGAACAGAGATTAAAATGAAAGTGCAACGATGGTGTTTGATGCCTTCAAGACAACCCCAAACCCTCCTGGCACAGGAGCAGAAGAAAAAGATAAATCCTAATATTTTTGTATCTGGCATGCAGACTGCAGCTGTTTTCTTTTACTGCAGGTGACTGTTTTCCAAGTCACTGCTGGGCGGCAGACATCAAAGTTGACACAAGCTAATTAAACATTTCATTTTTCAAGATAAACAGAAGACTGAAAGTTCTTAAGGGGGGTCTACTGTCGGTTAATTATCCCCTTTGGGTGCAATAATCATGCCAAACTTTGTTTTAAGTCCCAGGCTTCACTGTGTTTTTGAGCCTGAAGATGCAAAAGTGACACCAGTAGTGATCACTTTCATTTTCAGTGCTGGATTTTCTCTGATATAGGTCATTTAAGAAAAGAGTGGAAGAATTTCTAAGCTGATTTCTTCTTCCTTTTCACAACACTGTCCTTCTGTCTAGAATTCTTGACTCCATCTGGATTTATGACCTTGTGTTCTTTATTTCTCTATCTTGACTAGGCTGTTATTTTTTTTTTCATTTTTTTTCCTTGAATAACACCAGAAGTAGGCCACATGTTTGACCTCTCTTGACCGACCGCCATTGAGTAACAAAAGCAATGTGTGAAGCAGATCATGTGAAGTGGAGTGAATGAACACATCGCTGTCAAAGGGGACAAATCCTTTGGTGCGTGAACATCACAGAAAGCCTGATGGCCAACACCTGTCAAAACAGATGTAGATTAAACACAGTATTATCACCCACTCCAGGATTAATAGACTGTGCTTTTTTGTTTTTTTTTTAAACCCTCCATGTAACCGACAGGTCAGTTTTTTTGTAAAGGTGAATGGCCTGTTGTGTTCCTGTGTGTGTATACTTACATACTGCTATATGACGACCAGTTTGGGTCATCACAAGTCGACACATTATCAACCTCTTACTATACTATACATAATACTGTAGATATTTAACTATTTATGTATTTTAAGGGGTTATGCCATAGTAATATAATAAAAACAATAAAAAAACAATGACATGAAGGCCTAAGTCATGTTTTACAATAGGACAATTACACCGTAGATGATGATAATAACAGTAATAATAATAATAATAATAATAATAATAATAATAATAATAGTAAACAAAATTAATTTAGCGATAAACTATTTTGAAATCTATTTGAAATGCTAAAAAACAAACAATCAAACAAGCACAAAAAAATATTAAAATTCATTTTCGAGCTTTGAAGAATCAACATTTTTCCTACATTTAGGGTTATTACATTTAGATGAGTTCAAATTATATAAATTATGTTATTAACGCAGACAAAAAAGCAAAGCAAAGCAAACTACAGTTTTTTTTATTTAAAACCAACAATTTCATGTCATTTTCACACAACATGCAGTCAGTAAACACATTTCTACAATGCTTACATTTTCTTAACAGACAAGCTGTACCCACCACCAAAATGATGAAGTATTTTTGTCTTTTTTTACAAATGTTAGCACACAACACACCACAATAAAAACAATATTCCAAACCTTAGCTACAACATAAAACCTCCACTTCTGCAACAATATCAGCTCAAAAACAACACATCAGCTCAAAAATAAGCTGATAATTAACAAAGAGTTCAATAATTGACAAACAGCTGATTTATGTTGGATAAATTAGGCCAACCACAGCTGATTGTAGACTGGATAGCAGAGGCAGGTGCTGAGGATTCTTCAATGAAATTGACACATAAAGGAGGACCTTGAGGGGTGATGTTTTTGGGAGTGTACACATGAAAAGACAAACAAAGTAATGTCTGGACGAGGGTTCAATCTGGCCAAAAGGCGTCAGCGAGGATGGAATGTTATAGGTAAAAGTGTGTGCAGCACTTGTTTGATCCATCATAGATTTCAGATTGGACACTACAATTCCGAGCACCTTCTTGACTTTTTGAATGACCTTCACCAGCACCTGGTTCCAGAGCAGGATCAGGAGGGAGAGAACATCTTTGTCATCACCTGGGACAATGTGGCTTTCCATCACTCTCAAGCCATCACAACATGGTTTGAAGTCCACCCAAGACTGGTCTGTCTCCCCCCCCCCACCTCACCTTTTCTCAATCCTATATAGAGTTTTTTTTCTGCGTGGAGGTTGAAAGTTTTTGACCATCAACCACATGACTACTGCCAAGCATGGATCCACCATAGCAAGCTGTTTTGAATGACATCAGATGCCATGTTGATGAAAATATGTGTGCTCCCCCCTTCATCTGAGCCTTTTTGTTGCTGTTTTTGTTTTGTGTATATTCAGAATGCTCTTTTATATTTCATGAATACTTTGTTCACTCTAAGCAATCAAACTTTTCTGTTCTATCATAAACAATATTTCTACTGTGTGTCCTGTTGTATACAGTAAAAAAACTGGAATGATTTAGAATGTGAACATTACATGTGGACATACAGTTCCCAACCAAGACATGTAGTGTAAAAACGGTGGATTGCATCATTTGCATGCAAAGACCTGTAAAACTGAAACATGAAAGTCTATGCAGTTTTTGTAATGCTAACATATGCCAGTATTTTTAAGCCTGGTGCACTTTGATTGACTGCATGTACCTTGTGAACTGTTTTTCTGTGACATAATTATTTCATTTTGAGTCTGATTTCCAGTGTTTTGGTAAAGTTAGTGTGTTAGAGAAAGATGTATTGTATTTTGAAACGGAGAGTTAGTGATTCATTTGGCCAATTGTGTTTCGTCGGTGTGTGTCTGATACTCTCTGATACTAGATGTTAGAGCCATTTATTTATGTTCTTTATTTACGTTTTCTATATCGATAGAATGAGGTCTAGTAATTGGCAAAGTGACGTCAAATTAGGATCAGCTGTTTTATCACCAGGTGAGGGGTGTGGAACAGATGCTTTGTTTGCTCAGGGAAAGACATTTTGGAGAATGGGGCATCGATACGGTTTTTGACCTCACGTAAACTTTATTTAATTTTGTGGAATCAAATTGAAGCCAAATAAAACTGTTTTAATGGCAAAATTTAAAGAACATGAACGCCATAACACTAGAATCGACTAGATCTCCTCCACGGCTTTGAGGAACTATTTATCCGATGCCCTGTCTACCCGGACAACAATAACGGAAGGAATTTACTGCACTTCCGTTGCCCATGACACCGGAGCGAAGTTCTGACAGCTGATTCTCAGATCAGTTTTTGTACATTGGAAGCCTTCAGCCGGTTATTGTTGAGGTTATTTGGAGCCGGAATTGCCTTCTATAGTCTCCGGCAGGAGTTGCTGACGGCGCCTTGAACAGAGGAGGGCATCTGATTATGGTTTAGCACAGAGCGCTAGCTCTGAGACAGCAGGTAAGAAGCACCGCTCAGAAAACACACAAGCTAACACTAGCTAGCATGGATACTTTGGGAAGAACTTCAAAATGCGTTTTCGCTGATTAAAACTACTGACATTGTTCGCACACTCACACAAGTGTGCGAGGAACGACCAGCAGCTGAGACTGGTTTTAAGCTTGGACTTTATGTTTAGCTAGCTGTGTTAGCGATGTATTATTACGGTGGATTAATTAGCTAACAGTACAGTGACAAGACCGTGAGTTCACTCACAAAAGTTTTAGCATTCATCTTCAATGTTATTCACTTGCTTTGAACGCCGCAATTGGCTGTGTATGTTGGGTAGCACTCTTATTATTTGTTTGTATGTTGTATGAAATTAGCTTAATTAATATAGTTTACGTCAGTTGTTATTTACGTTGGACATTATACGTATGATGAATATACTGTAAAAGGACTAGTAGTATTTTGTGGGTCCTGGTGAATCTGAGGTGACTGCACAGCGACAAGAAAACTTTTGTTGTTTGTTTGAAATCCGTGTAATACATAGATTTCCTCTATCAGAGTTGTCTGTGAACAGTTTATGGACCTATTGACACCCCCCTACTTGACTGACATCCAGGTTTTCTGTGCCAGGGCGCAGTGACTGACAGCTGAGGCAGGTGGGCGTTGAGTTAGTCTCAGTGACACACATTTAACGCCCCCACTGATAACTGATACCTTCACTCCCTATTTACCGCTTAACCCATGTTGAGGTCATCAGTGCTCAGTCTAGATACAGTGAGTGAGACACCAGACAACTGCTCTTTTAGCTTCAAACATAGCATGCCGTGTACTTGAAACTGTGCCGCAGCAGTGTGGTAATAGTTACATGAAGCTTTCAGAAAAGCAGAAGTGCTCAGTGAGCTCAGCAAACTCAGCAGTATCACTTTGACAGTTTGTTGCAAACATGGATGCTGTGCCATAATAAGTCTTTAATATAGATCACATGTGCAGTGCATCATAGTGGTGAAAGTCTGCTGCTGCAGCTTGAGCACCTTGCACTGTCTTGATCTATAAACTCAGACCTGTTTACAAAGATACAGACCATGCTAGTACCAACAGTAGCCTGCACCAGCATGGTATTGATTACCAGAAGATGTGTTTGTAGAGTGAAAGCTTTCATCTTGGAATGCAGTCATGCCTTGGATAATGGCTGTTGCATTAGAATGAATAGGGAACTTGTCAGCAGCACATTTTAAGGAGCACATTGATGGATTGTTTGTATTCCCTTGCATTTATAATGAGTTTGTATATTTTTCCTTGTTCTGTCCTAGGACATTTAATGTTTGTTGTGCCAACAGAAGTGTGTGCGCTTCCTTTAGCCTAGTGCTGACATTGGATGTTTAGGAGCATTCAGTTTTGATAACACAGATATGCTTGGGAGCCTCTTCATAGAAATTACAAAACAACATCCAGTATTCAAGATAAGTTGTGGTTGTTAGATCACAACCTTATGGAAGCTTCAGAGGTTGTATTATTAACGAAGCTCATATGTTTTTCCACATCATGGAGGCTAATTGCAGAAAACCATTCAGGCTGATGTCAGGCTCTTTATTATGTCACTGTTATTAAATTGTGTTACGCAGTCACTTAATTGCAATATGAGGTTAATAAGGGTCTGTTGAAAACTGTTAAATGGGTGAGACATAAAAAGCTCTTCTTATGTCTCACCCATTTAACATTTTCAATTTCTGTTTATCTGTTAGTTGGGAAAATTGCCTGTAGCTGCATTATAGATTTTGAGCTTATTCTAGTACTTGCCAAAAAAGTAGTCTTGTCTGGCTGAGACATGTACACTTGTGTGCATGTCTTTAGACTGTAGGGACAAACCAGCATTACTATTTAAATTACATTGACAATATTTAATTGCATTAAAAACAGAGGCTTTTTGAAGGATGTACCTGCAATGTTGCACCATGGCATTCTTCCTATAATGCAGTGTGACTTGTATTCCTTATGGTCTGTGTGATTGGCAGGCATTCGAGCAGCAGTGCAGTGCGACGTGGGGCAGAGAGAGGCAAATCAGAGCACCATAGCCATGCTTACATTGGCCAGTAAGCTGAAGAAGGATGACGGGGGAAAGACGGGCCGCGCCACCGGAGCCTCAGACTCCCATCACAGGGTCTCCATCAGGGACCGCCTCCTTACCAAAGGTTTGTGGGTCACTTCGTGTTAAAACCCTATGTCTATGCATGTCTTATGGGAGAGAGAGCTTCAGCAGTCAAACACACTTGACTAATGGCAGCAGGTGATGGTGACACAATAAGACAGAAGAAAGGCAGTCATATTAATTCCATTATACAGCTATATATATATCACACAGTCCCTTTGAGGACAGGTAACACTTTATAGCCATCCTGTTGTGGGGGTTTTCCCCAATTGTTCTCTTATTTCAAAGAGAAGAGACTCGTCTTTATTGAAGTATTTCTCTTGTATAAGGAAACATGAGATATGGTGTAACAGGGAAAAAAGTGAGGCTGTTAGACAGATGCTTCTTTTCTGCTGTAAAGATGTCAGGTTGCTATGAGCTCATTTTCAGGCAGGAGTTTGTTTCAACCATGCCAGTGAAACTCTAACTCCAAAAGTTTGACTATAAATGGCCTGAAAATGCAACAACATTAAAGCTACACACAGCTCTTAATTTTAGGTCATTGCACAGTAGTTACATATTGTTGCATATGTCAAAAGTCAATATTTAAGCCCCATTTGTTGGAATTACTTGTGAATTAAAATAACTCCCTGCATTTGTCTTTTGTGCATTCATATAGTTTGCCGTTATGTATATTAACCATATAATTCATCTATTCATCTTGTAAAATGTGTGGAGAAATTAAAAATATATACTATCATCACTTGACGTCTGGGTTTAGTGATATATGGTAGATAATATTCAGTGAAATTTTACTTTCTAAATTTAAGACACACATGACATGGTGATTAAGATCACAGACAAACTCTACAAAAAAAGAACTCTTACTCTTAGTTTTAACACTTAACATGCAGTATCACTGTTCGTTTGGAATTCACCTTCAGAATATAGTTATCTGTTTTCTGTCAAAAGAAAGTTCAGTCTTGCGGTCGTCAATGTTTTCACGTGTCGAAATCTGAATACCAAAATATTTCTCCTGGTAGCTTTAAAGCAGCAGGCACCTGGTGAAACAACATAGGCCAGTTATGGTTCAGTTGGTTTTTCAAACACAGCCCTCAAAAAATGCACCCTTTGATTTCTTCTTCCAAACCTATTTTATTTCAACATTAACACATATTATAGGGACATGTGTATAAAACGGTCATGCTCATACTCTTCCATGGTTTTTGTTTGAGCTTCATATCTCTGTTGCCGCCTTCTTTTCTCATTTTTTTTTCAATATTTGCTCCTCTGGTTTTTTTATTTATAGGCTCCCCTCACTGCATTGAAAAGCCTTTTCTAGATGTCTGTCTCCTCTCACTACCATTGAATTGTCCGTTTCACTGGACATCATTCTGTTTACATTTGTCTTACTCTCTTACACCTGCAACCTGTTTTCAGGTTTTTTTCCTTTCTTTACTTAACATCCTCTCCTTCCAGTGTACTCCTGTTTTTGTAGCTGATCCACTCAGTTTACATGGGTGATAATTACAAGAATTAGGTGATGTTCTCAGGCAAGAAACTTGGATTAGAAGCGTGTCAAATCGAGTATGACGATATCGAGGTTGCATTTATTTTAGCGCACTGCTGTTTGATTAAAATGCTTGTGTAACACTTGTGTCGCTGAAAACAAGTGATGGACCAGTTCTAGGTTCGTGGAGTGGTGTAATTAATAAAATTAGGAACAGAGACTTGAAGATTTGTATATAAGCCGGCAGTTTACTTAACAACAATAAATATTTAACAGGTTAATAAACAGATGAATAGATAATGAAATAAAATATCAATAAATAGAGTAATGAATGTATCAATAAATAGATCAATAAAATATGTACAAAATATCTATAAAAATATCAATGAATATTTACAGTGCAAAATGAGCATTAAACATATAAAACAACCCGTTTGGTCCTTCTTATTTAAATAGAGTTTGGGTTACACTTGCTACAGCAAGATGAAACTGTAGCTCTGACGAGGTCTGATTATTGCTGTCGGACATGTGTCCGCACGCCTTTTTCATTACAGGAGGAAAGTGCTGGCAGGTTGGCAAGGATGCGGGATTATGTTTTGTATGACCACAATGTTGTGAATATGAAGATCTGATCTCACTAATGGGAGCATTGCTATTGCTGTAATTTCTCACTGCGGTAGTTTAGGAGGCAGCCAGAACAAGCCCTACACAAACAAGGCGAAGTGCTCTGAAAAAATGTGGTTTATTGTGTATTGAGTAAATTTTTTCCACATTGGGAATGCATGGAAAGAAAAGACTAATCATTGTTTAAAATGTGGAAATGTGCAATTACACAAGTGCTTCTCAAACAAGACGAACTGACAAAACTTCTTCTCCATCAGCTCTGAGGAAGCTGTTAACAATGCCCTCAATTCTGTGTGCGAGCGAGGCATTCTCATGAAGCTACACCAGCACATAGACTGCCCTCCGAGAAACCAAGCTTGCTATTGTAAAGTTCTCTGGGCACAAAAGGTGTTAAACCAGCTGACACAAATTAGCAGTGAAAAGTGTGTCAGTGATGAAAAAAACAAAAAAACAAAACAAACCTTTTAAAAATGCAGCCAGACTGGTCCCAGGGGCAACACCAGCAAAAAAAACCCTCTACTCCTCACATGTCCTGTTTCTGTTCCCGCTAACCTTTCACATCCTTTAAGTTTTGTCCCACTGTGCCAGACATGCTGCTTTTTTTGCTATATTGCACTTTATGTAAAAAGACAATTCATTTTTTATGAGCTCTATATTAGACATGATGCTGTCCTGACAGGACACCGTTACATTGCCTGACAGTGTCAGCTCTCTGTGTATCTCACTGTTTTATGTAGCTTAATCTTTACCTTTGTTTTTGTTCCCTCTTTAACTTATTGCTCTCACTTCCTTTCAACAGAAGTTGCAGAACTTGAAGCCAATCTCCCTAGTAAGTAGACCACACATTTCCATTCATTCAGCACCTTTTTCTTCAGCTCCAAATCTTCTAGTCGATACATCTGAACGCTCGACAGCTGAATAATTGACTTAAAATACCTTTAATTCTGTTATTGCCTTCCTAAATTCTTACATTTCTTTAACTAAGATGACGTGAACAGAAAAGCGAGTTCATGCTGTGCTTTAGTTTGTGACAGGTTGCTTTAAAAATAACAAATTGTGCTAGTCAGAATGTAGTAAATGTACTACATGTTTGATTAAATAATAATCAAACGCTATCTTCTTGCTGGCTAGTCAAGGTTAGAAAGATATGTCTCTAAAGTAATTTCATAAAAACTTAATATTCTTTAGATTTGTATCACCATATATTTGTATCAATCTGCAGATTGAACCATGTTTTTAAATATAAACACAGTATTTGTGGCCTTGGGAGGTATTTGGTCAAACAGATCACCCCTCCTTCCCAGCTACTCTTTATTTGTGAATTTCTGCTACAGTATATCTTCATTAGTCATTTATCTGGATAATGAACTCTACAGAGTGACTGCTGTAGCTGAGCTTTTGTTTGTGGTCTGATGGGTTTGCCCTCACAGCTGAGGACCATGGAACCCAGAGTAGTAAACAAAGTATTTAGTGCAGCGTGTTGACTGGGAAGTAACAAAGCTGATTAGTTTTCATCATATTGCCAAAAAAAAAAAAAAAAAACTGCGGCTGTCTTGCATTTCCGCAGTAGCCTTTTGTGTTTGTAGCTAATCTCAACGTGTCTGTTTATAAGATACAGCTCTCTTCTTTAAACAATCACCACAGTTCTTCTGGGGTCACTGGCTAATGGAACTTAGGTGAACAACTGTGTGTAGCAGTTTAGTTCATCCATTACTCCATTACTAAAGCAATGGTCCTGTGTCAAGTGTTTCTTTGGCTTTAATAGGACTTAGTGTGGAAACCTGGCATGTTTGATGGATTATCAGTGTTGTAGGCAGACAGGAATGAGAGCCCAGGGAGAAAGGTGAGATGGGGATTTCTGCCTATATGTTGTAAATTAGCAGCGAGAAATGTGGTGAAAAAACAGTGGAACCATTCTCCTCAGAAGATTTACGGTACTCAGACATTTTGACTGCTGTATGTCTCCAGTGTAGGACAAGAGTGCAACAGTGGTTTTTACACTCCATTATATAATAGCTTGACTATTTAGATATCTGCCAATTCAGGATCACAAGGCACATCACCATAATCCATGTTTACGGCTCAAAACGTTTAATAGAATAGAGAATAAGTGCACAGTAACAAAACATAAATATAACTTCTAAGTTATTTAATGATATTGGCTGTGTGTACAGGCCTTACAACATTCTCTGACTCCCTTTTTCATTTTCTGACTATTGTTAGGTCAAGTTTGTAAAAGCTATTTGTGGGCTATATTTTACACATTGGACTCACATAGGACAGAGGACGATTCATCCCTTAGTGAGAAGAACAGATGTGCTGTTTTGTTAAATTGAAAATGTCAATGATCATAGTTAAAAAAGAAAGCAAACAAATTAAAAGACACTTGGGTGATGTTGAAGGTTTTGAGTGCAGTACCTGTCCTTGGACACCAGGGGGGAATATGTCACAGGGGCTCCAGAGGCGAGCTATAAACCCAGATACAGATAGTATGATTATACTGTGGCTCAGAGCAGGTTTACTAAAAATACAATGCGTTATTGATTTTTAATGCATAAAGGATATGCCACAAAAGCAAGTAATAAAATGCAGTGCTTAGACTTTAATACAGCTGCTTCTGAATTTAATGTCCAACAACTAAAGTGTGTGTCTTCGTTTTTCATTTGTTTATGTGCAGGCACATGCAAAGCCAGTTTCCCAGATGAGGATAAGCTGCATCATTTTCAGCTGGCAGTGTCTCCAGGTAAGACAAAAATAAATGTTCTGTTCATACTTAACTGCTTTCTTAGATGGGTACAAGAAGTTCGTTACATTTAAAGCCAATTTGGATTGATATTGCTCTAGTTTCAATGTTTAAAACTTGACTTGTCATTGGTTCAGTACAGGAAATGTTGCTATATTTTGTTTGGGTTCAGGGTATTTTGTAGGACAAACAGGATATTGCAAACGTTAGCAATCCTTTAGAACTTTGCATGTCGTAAAGTATTCACTTTGGATGCGAATGAGTCTTCTCTGTGCAGCTTCCACATTACAGTGGCACTGTCATTACTCCCTAAATTCATTCTGCTTGCTCAGCAGTGTTCCAGGCTTAGTGCGCTATCCGTCGAATACTGAACAAACCAAACACACTGGTGTGAAGTTACCCAGGTCTCCAAGGCTCTATTACCTTCACTTTCTGCAGTCTATCTATCATGCACACACTTTCTCTCTATCCAAGCACAATGTCATTGACTCATTTAGAACACAGCGATTTGTCTTCATCTTATGAGTGGATGAAGATACACACCATAGACTAGGACA
Source organism: Parambassis ranga (assembly GCF_900634625.1). Classification (NCBI taxonomy): domain Eukaryota; kingdom Metazoa; phylum Chordata; class Actinopteri; family Ambassidae; genus Parambassis; species Parambassis ranga. Next base: position 18,646,423 of record NC_041041.1, read on the forward strand.
AAGTGTAGCTCTGTGTATGAGAAGAGCAAATAAAGTGACAGGTATTGGTCAAATGTACTATAAAACTTTGTATTTTCTTTTTGTCTTTATTATTACATATGAAAATTGATTCAGTCTTCTATAGACTTCGGTCACTTAAAACAAGTGGGAGTAAATATCATATAATTTGTGACACAAAATACAGTATGTACACAACCTTTTTAAATCATTACCCTAGATAAGAAAGCGATTGACATGACTACAAACTTAGTAAAGTGAAAGCAAAATACATCAAGAGTACCACGAGCATAGGGACTATCAATTGAAAGATGTCACATAATACATGCTTAAATCTAAAAAAACATCAATACATTTTACACATTTTGCAGTAAGCTGTGTCAAATGATTAGACGAGGTCTAAACAAACCAACAGTTTAGCCGGTTTTTAAAAGCCTTTTAATACCACTAATCTTGTTAGTAATCTCCCTTAGCCCAGAAAACTGTGTGCACACAATCACAGCCAGGACAGTCGGTCAAAGTCAACACGACAACACAAGGAGTGTCTGCAAAGTTTAATAGCCCTTATAAAGCACCGTCACAATGGTTATGTTCACCTTCAGTTGTAGTTTGAGATATGTCTTCAGTATTTATTGGCATAGAAGAGGCACCCTATTAATATGGTGTATTGCAGCCATTTATAGGCAACAGAGATAATCTCTTTAATTCAGGTCTGATGATATTACCAAGTCAGCCAATGTGCACTATTTTTCCAAGATATTTGTGGTGAAAGATTGCGAACATGCTGCACAAAGGGGAACACAATCACCCTGACAAAGGACTTTTTTTACTTCAATCTTATAGGCTGGGTTTTTATTTATTTTTTTATCTATCAACTAGGTACAGTTATTCACATGTTCAGGGAAAACCTGAGCGTGTTTCTGTGATTTATCCGTCTCTCTCTGCCTCCTGGAACAGCCCCAGTAACTCCAGGTTAGCATTCATGAAGGCCTTTGTAAGCAATATCTGTAGAGAAAGGCAAAGATCAGCAATTATAGAAAAGGTTGGGTGGCGTGTTCTTTTTAAGAGAAGTTGATCAGGAGATTGAGTTCTGAGAGAAACGACTCAATTATTCAAAACCTCCGTCTCTCCTGACATTCCTCGCCACCCAGTACACACAGCTGTGACACGCTTCCATTTCTGGTTTTGTTTCATCTCCATATTTGCCCTTTCTGTTGCTGTTATACCTGTAAAGACCAGGACATAACATAGGCAAACTGTTCACAGGATAATTTTAAGTTAAGGAAAAACACCAACTAAAGATCCCACATGGGCTTAAAACCCATCAGAGTGTTTGGAAGGCACCAGCCCTGTGGGTGAGAGTAGCACCAGGTCACATCAGCAGCAGGCTAGACAGAGCCATCATGAGACGCCTTTTCAGGTTTTGACCAGCCAAAGACAGTATTATGAGTAGGTCTCTTAAGAAACTCAGACACCAGTGTGTTATTATTTTCAATATCCATCTTCCCCATGCAGCTGTGATTAAAATGAACTGAACTGACTGAACAAAAACAGCCACAGGGAGAATAAAATCCTTTGAGCTTCCCCCCCCAAAACTGCCTATCCCAAAACTAGCCAGCTGTAGCCTAGGCTTCTTGTCTTGCTCTGGCAGCACCTATAAACCTTCTGTATTGGCAAAGACAAGATTTGTCCCAACAGATAATCAAGGGTGCCCCTAAGACAACTGCTTCACCCGCACAGACAAAACACACAATAACAAACAACCCTGAAAAAGTTTCCTTTTGAAACAATGTCCACTACTGCCCATTTGGGGGAAATGATCCAGCAAAGAGAAGCCACAATTCTGCAACTTAAGTCCTTCTCAGGGCCGTACATTGTTACTTGTTAGAAACAAACAACCAAAAAAAAAATACTTTCAACCAAAATCCCAAGCAAAACCCAGCAGGGTGCCGAGAAGGCACCAAGTCAGCAAGCTAGAGAGAAAGAGCCATCTTGAGAGAGACCTAGTCATAAAGACTTCAGACAGGTGCCATCAATCACCCAACGAGGTAGGAGGAGCCAACATGAGGAGAAACAGGACCAAGCCAGACAAGCCCAGGGCCTGCCATCACACTGCTCTTAGTTCTCCTCAGCCTGCCTGTTGACAGATTTCACACAATTTGTACCAGTGTATCTGATGTTTCAGCTCTGTGGTCTGGATCATTGGTAGTAACAGGATTAATTAGGATGATAAGCTGTATGCACCTACAGCAAAAGAAATCTGTGCAGTTTATTTGAGGGGAAATTACACAAACATATTTTATTTAGGTTGTCTACTCAAGTAAATCATGATTTTTTTGTGTTTTAACACCAGGCTGTGTAGGATGCTAATTCATGGCATGTCATATTTTCTGGTGTTTCAATTTTCCTTTGAGAGTTTCTCTATATTATTTAGGTATTAGCAACAAACAAGCTGTAATTTCTGCTGCTGAAAAAGGTAATTGCAGTCAGGCAGAAAAACGGCAAATACAAAGAACTTGCCTCATAATGTCCTCCACCCAAACCAGTGTAATCATTTTGTCTTGTTACGTCGAGACTTTTTAGTTGTTCTATATTTAGTATTTACTGTATTTGTACAGGTTCTGTAGGTATTATCATCGTTTACTTTGGACCAATGGTATTCATGCTACAAGCAAAAACCATAATTTGATTTTGAGCAAGCGCTGTTGGTTCAAGATGAATGGAGAAAAATCCTTTTGTGTTAAATCTGTTGCAATGTATTTAATTAACCTTCAATGGTTTCAATCAGTTCTGTGCAACAACATTATAAAGCACTTTCTGTTTTGTTTGGCACAATAGTCATGATGTGGTACATTTATGAGGATGGCATTGTCGTATCAAGACGCTAACACTAAATTATCTCACTCAGTTATAATAATAATAATAATAATAATAATAACTTTATTTATAAAGCACTTTTTTAAACACTCAGCTTCAAAGTGCTGTACAATAAAATCCAAGCAGGAACAGCAGAACTTGGTTAAAATACCATCCAGTAACATTCATAAACACAAGGTGAGTCAATAAGACGTAAAACAATTTAAAATATTAAAAATAGAATAAAATACAAAATAATGATAAAAATAAGAATAAAGCATAAAAACAATTAAAAAGCAATAAAGTAAAACAATAAATGATATATGTGATATATACACAATTATAAAACAAAAGAAATGTAAATACTGTATTTACGGAATATGCCTGTTAACATAGTTTTTTTTTACATCATTTTGTATGTATTATTTGTACCCAGCTCAGTGGTGTCTCATGTTAAATTGTGTTGTTTCCTTTTCCCATGCAGCCGCTCTGCGGGGGACCGTTTGCAGCAGTCTTTTGTGCAGTGTTTCACTGTGGGTTGAATTGCTTCGGGTTTTAGTACAGTAATTATGTCAGCAATGGGGCTCTAATGCCATTATAGAGATAAACAAGGAGAGCAACAGATGATGGTAACAGCAGTAGTAAGAGGCGCTTTGGGGTAAACAGTTTGTTGTTTAAACCTACAGAAGTTCAGCTGTTCTTTGTGCATATTATTATGTATGTAGTAATTTGAGTGAGGAGTAAAAGGCTTTTATGGTCATTTAGTTGCCAGAATTCTATTATTGCCTCATCTTTTTTTATTATTATATAGTATAGTAATATTTTTCACTACAGAACCTTCACATTGTCTTCATGAAAAAAAGATAAAACACCAGTTGCTTAATAATTATGTCACGGATGTGAGCTCTGTCAGAAGCAGTCATGTAGTGTACGCATCACTCTGCACATCTGTGGTAAATCACAAATTAATCTAGGATAGTTCCTTTTGTCAGAATTGTTGATCCCAATAGATGGTGTACTTATTTTATTATCAGATAGGGTACCTGGTGAGAACAGCTAAGCAAGCCCACACATTTCAGCCAAGTCAGCTAAGTTATTTGGTAACAGACGGGAATAATGTGGTGCTGTGGTTTTGTGTTCCACTAAATAACTTAACAACTTTCATTCGAGCATTGTAATGCTTTTCTAAATTCAGACTGATTTATTTACCCAGAAGGTGTGTGTTTGTAATCCTAGTGTTTTGTTCCTGTGTACTGAAGATAGTCATGAATTATTTATGACCTTTAACTGCAGCTGTTTAACAGTCGTTGTGTGTCTATCTCTCTTTTTGTTGTTGTTTCCATCTTTCTATTGTTGTTTGTGTTCGTAGCCAGCCTTCCTTTGGTTTTGATGCTTTTGTAGGCTTTTCTCTCTTTTTTTCCCCCTCATCAGCACAATCAGACCGTATCTCTCTCTCACACACACACACACACACACACACACATATGCTGACGTTCACTTTATGTACAGCGCTCACTGTCCGTCTCCCTGTGTGTGTGTGTGTCCACATTCATAATGCAGAGGGGACTGTTTGTGCAGTCTAATTAAATTGTACCTCTGTCTTTGTTGCCTTGAAAGGAATCGGGTGAGGATACAAGTCCCCGTTTACAAAGTCCTTATCTCAAATTGCTCAGGGTTTGAGTACACTGAGGAATGTGTATGTCCTGGTGTCAGTTTCGATTGTGTGCATAGAACACTTTAAGCAATACTGTTCCTTAATAGTATCAGTGTTCTAATTTAGTATTTTTTTTGACATACAATTAAGGTTTAAATTGTACTGTGGAATTGTGTCATCCGTGTATGACAGCTCAGGTTGAAGGTGCACATGCCAATTACCAGGTGCTTTTCCTTTCTCTCAGTCTCATACCTTGTTCCCGTCCACCTGTGTGAGCTCTAATAAGCTCAGTTCTTTCAGTCTGTCATCCTCCTCGGATACAGCTGTTCTATACCTATCCTTTCAAACCTATCCAAACCATGCAACCCTCTTAAGACGAGCAGCAATGTAAATGTCACCCAACTAATTAAAGACCCCTTTTTTAAACAGATCCTACACCTTGAACAAGCTTTTAATTGGCTTTGAAGGATAGATGTGAGAAGAAGGCTGTGTGTGTAAATGGACAGCAGGGCTAATACATTTCACCACAGTTGGCTAAGATTATTTAATGTGTGATGCGTGTGTGGATGGTTTTTGCCTCGATGTGCTTCCACTTGCAGTGCAGCATCATTCACCCGAACACAACATGCGCGAGTACACTCTTTTGCAAATGATGTTATCGCCAAGAATTCCTAAAGTGCAGTTTTTTTTGTGATTTTGGAAATCACTTCTTTAAACTTGATGATATTGAGTCAACTCTTTAACTTTGGATGTGATTTTAATATGTGCACTGATGCATTTAAGGGACTTCCTATATTCTGTGACATTAAATTCAGAAGCAAGTGGTAATGGCACATTATCACTCAGAGCCAGCAGTGCATAGTAATAATTATACAGCCCTCTCTTCACAGGAAATTTTGACTCAATGTTTGTGCTAAACACACGTTGTGTATGCATTATTAACACTCCCTTTGCCTTTTTTTTATTTTCTAGATGAGGGTTACTTCCAAAGTGGGAGGTTCCAGTTTGAAATAGATGTCCCTGAAGCCTATAACATGGTGGTGAGTTGGCCAATTATTTCTTATTGGTTTGTTTGTGCGTTCGCTTTTGTGTTGAGGTGCTGCTCGGCTCACCTCTTTCTTTTGTCTATTTTTTCCATTCATTCTGGCTGCGCAGGCTTTATCTCACAATACCAGCATGTCTTTTTATGTGTCTATCATATGTATGCTTTAAGTAATTACTCCACATAGACACACAAACACACATTTCCTCTCTGCATGACAGCTTGGTGATGCCTACCACAAACTAAAAAAAATCCCATCTTGAGATGTTAAGTAATACAATTCTTCTATGTTCTTCATGGTATTGTTATGCTTTCTAGCTTGATCCTAATAAAAGACAAGAACCTCTGTGTAAAGCTCTAATCACAGACAGCTGCTGTCATTAAGACCACACACTATATTTACCAAAGTCAAGGCAAATTATTTCCCTGAAAAAGGCTATTAGATTGACCTTACATCTCAAAATGTCAGCTGTTGGGGGAGCAGCACTAAGTCAGTTCATTTCATCATCAAGCTAACAGTCATGTCTTTGTGAAATGAACTTTACCTAATCAGAGCTGACACTGCTGTTTACCTTTCCTTAGCACAAGAAGCCCTTGCTTTAATGCTGTTTAATCCATTAACAGTTTGTAACCAAAAACGAACCATTAAACATTTGATTTGTTGTTTTTGCGTTTGCTGCAGTCGAAAACCTTGAATGTATTTATATAAAGTTGTTTTGTGGAGGGAGAATGAAGGAACATCGCTTTTTTTTTTATTTGCAAGGATGCGCGGCAACAACCTCCATTTCACAGATGTGCTTCACATTCTGATTGTTGTCAACTCAATGATTTCGGTGTTTTGTTATTACCTGCATGTTTCAATACCACGCTGACATTGGGAGAAACATTTATTTCTGCTCAGTGTCTTCAGAAATGGATGATTTCCTGGAAAGACACAGCAGTCAAGGCATTGTGACTCACAACAATTCATCAAATGTCATCCGACACAGACTGAAAAAGTAAAGAAGAGCTGAGTGTCTGTTTATCTGTGAGCTTAAATCTGTGTATTGCCAGGCTGCTTGTGAAAACTGTCACAAGGAAGAAAAAAATATTTCTTCTGTCACTAATTCCTGGTCTCTTGTAATACAGTTAATTCATTAAATGACATGTCAAACATTTGTTCCTCTGAGTCTGAACACAGTGATTTGTAAGGTGTTGATCACCAGCAGTAATGTTGCAGACTTATTCCTAAAATGAGGAAACCATTTTCAAATTTCAGAGAGAAAACCGACCAAGAGGAGACCAAGAGAACATGCTCTGGCTTCCTGCACAGGCTTTCTGAATTACTGCAGCAGGGTTTTAAACAGGCTGAAGATCAAGTGTGGTGAAACGATAGTAAACGGCAACGTATCTCCACACAATCGCCACAAACCTTCCCTCAAGGTCTCTCTCTGTTGCTCACTTGCACCTTACTATTGTGCATCCTGTCGCAGGTCATGTGTAGCTATTTTCATATAAACATTCAAATCATACCACTGCAGTAGGTGGCTGTCAGATTTTTTTGTTTTGACCACTGACAGTGAATAGACCATCTGTGGAATCTGGCCTGACATTTAAGGGCTATTTGATTGCTGTTGGCTGAAGAATTTCACAAAAGCAGAAAAGAGAAAACATTCTGCACATTATATTTGAAGCAAATTAAGAAAGATCCACATTTTTGTATTTGTGGTTTTGCTTTGCGTTCATGGACAAGTCATATTTTTTTTTAATAAACCTTGAGAATATTGTATTTCTTTGTGTCAATATTTTTTAAAATTATATATTTCTGAAGTACCTGTTACTACCGACTGACCAAAAATGAAACACAACAATGATCAAATAAATTCAAATCGGCCCTCTTTCTTTCTTTTTTACCTTTCTCTGTCAATCTCCAGCCTCCTAAAGTGCGATGCCTGACCAGAATATGGCATCCTAATATCACAGAGAATGGAGAAATCTGTTTGAGGTAACTGTTTCCAGACTTCTTTCTTTGTCCTTCTTGTTTTTCCTTTATTCAAAATGATACATTTTTATATTTTTCTCTTTTTTTCCTGCAGCTTATTGCGGGAACACTCTATTGATGGCACGGGTTGGGCACCCACCAGAACATTAAAGGTAAATAAATTGCATTTATCCAAGAAAATGTGCATTTAAATGTCACTGTGTTGTTGGTATGTTAAGGTCGACGATATCGACCAAGGATGTCACTTCGGGTTTCTTTAGTGTACTATATGTATGACATAAAAACACAAATGACTTCAGGCTGGCAACAGATTTCTCTTACAATGTAAACACACTTATATCTGCAGAGACAGGAGAGTATATCGAGTATAAATCCAGACTGATTTAATCTGAAAAGTCTGACATCTTGCAACAATAGCTGCATGGTTCTCAAATCGTGAGGACTTGCAACTGCTATAATGATAGTAATTATGGATATAATAAAAAAACTCTTTGTACAGAACATAAAATGAAGCTTTTATTTTAATTCTCTCACCACTTTTTCACTTTCTTAAACTAACTTGACTAAATTGAGAGGCATGAAATACAGCTTAGGGCGGGTGAAAATCACTTTGGCATTCTCTCGGGACTTAGCGAAAAATCTTTTTCAGTGCTGTTTAAAGGTAAACTTCACAATGAAAGCTTTGCAGCTGCATATACAAAGAGTTGTTTTATGCTTTACTCTTCACACGTTTGGGCAGTTTTTTTTGCCTGAGTTTAAAGCGAGGACGTCCTTTGCAATCCCCGGTCAAGACTAAAATCTCGTTTGATAGAAACGACGGTGTGAAAGTTAATGTGGATGTGGTGTGACGGTCTGCCTTCCATGTTACTCTGCAGGGACTCAAAACTAAATCAGCTTCAACAGTCCTCTCACAGCACTCTTATCACCCTGTAATTATAGAAATATGCATGTGTGCATGTGTGAATTTGAAGCACTAGGTGCTCATTCTTCATCTAGTGCTAGATTTCAAAGTTTAAAGGGCCATCCATTAAATCCTCCTTGAGCCGCTTGTTAAGATTGCTCCTGTAGTCATTCTTAGGATTCATCTCATTCCGTTCCTATATTTTCATATTGTCATAAATGTGTGTCCGTTAGGGCTGAAGACACTTTCTTCTACACTGTCTTCTTGAAGAATATATTCCGAATCATTGAAATTCCCGGTCATTGTAATACAGTGTCATCTTGACAAATTTAGTGTCTCTATTGCACATTATGCTTTGTATGCTGTATCATATCATTTTATGTAATGGTCAGGAGCTGCCAATCAGGCTGTTACAACAGTTGCTCTGCAGACCCTTTAATCGACAAAAGGTGCTAATAAAAAAAAGTCCACTATAACAAAAGATGTGTCTCTCTCACTTTGGTATTGACACATCGGTGAACAAAATAGGCTTTCTATACAACGTCTGTGCAGCAGTTGATTTAGTTTTGATTGTTCAATCAATGTAAGTAGTATGTCTGATACTAACCACCTTTAACACACCTGTGAATGGAGGTGGAACGGCTTCGCTCCATTGAGCTTTTAGTGGATGTGTGCATAACACAACAGGCCGACATTACAAAGACATTACAAATGGAAACTATTCCATTGGGCTTTTGTCCCACCTGACTAAGTATCAACTTTACATTTAGTTTGGTGATCTGTCAGTCAGTTTATTAACATAAAGTCTGAAGTCCAAAGCTTAAAATGCAAAAAATCACACTAAAACAATCAAAAACAAAATTCAAACAAAAGACCCAAGTTCATAATTTAAAACCAACCAGAAAGAAAAACCTTGGAGAAAAAAAAACACTGGACTGGACCGCTTCCCTTTGAACTGACACAGACAAAGGGAAGCACAAGGTTTAAACACATGAGGGATAACGAGGCCCAGGTGAATGTTTTCAAGGCGGGGCAGGTGATTAACAAATGGTGGGAACACAAGAGGAAGTAAAACAGAAACACACAAGGAAAGAGGCATTTTTAAAATACACCAGGAAAATACAAATATACGAAAATAACTAGAAATACAATGGAGAAACCAAGGATTAAAATGAAAACCAACAAAACAAAGGATCATCACAATATTAGATCAGTGTATATAATGTCTGTCTGTAATTTGTATGTTGACAGGAATATATGCTGTCTCATCAGTTGCTCCATGTCTGTAACCAAGTTGTGATGAAATGTCCAACTTCTAATGGGATCACAGGTGCTGCGTGCCAGCAGGCATGCACACAAAGGAGTATTTAATTGAATATCTGATTACTATCATGGGTGAATGTGCCTATAAAGAATAATCGCCACAGGATTTATAACAAAATGTAATTATTCTCATTGTCATTGTACAACGACCGTTAAAATGTTGTTTTAGGCACCCTGCTGTGAAACCCACATCTTTCACACAGTTCTAGTTTACACTGATTCCAGAATCCTCTGAAAAAAACCATTGCACATACAGCTTGGTGTCGTGCTGTAGCTTTCATGTAACTGCCAGGGATATATTTATGCAAGGTTGTAGCAATGTTATCTGCTTACTGTAAAAAAAGTTTTAGATGTAAGCACCAATATAAAAAAACAAATGTATGCATGTCCATAGTGCAATTAGCCAGAGTAGTTATAGGAGCATAACCTTTACCTCCTGCAATGCTAAACTACTAGCGAAGCAAAGGGTACTTGAAGTATCATGGCATGGCAACTTACAATTAGATGCAGCCATCTAGGTGTGGGTTGGTTGCAAAGCTAAGTTTAGCTTTGCTTTTGTCCGTGTCTGACAGTTGGCGGATGTTGGTTTTGTAAAGGAATGGATCAAGTTGAATTGCACTCCCTATGTGTTTACTTTGAGGTAGGTGTGGATGTGGTCATATGTGCGAGAGTGGTTGAGCTCTGAGTTCATGTGCGTCAGCAAGTGTCACTGTGGGTGCACCAAAATATGTGAGAAAAAGAAAAAAAGTGCAAAAAGCTGCGAATGAGAAAGGATTGTACGTGAGTGGATGATGCTGTCCCTGTTCCACTGGTCACCGCTCTTCTCTACTTCAGCCCACACAATGCTAAATGAAATACCTTTATGCTGTAGTGGCTTTATTAGTTTAACCAAACTCAGTACAGGGCCTAGTCACTTCCTCACTTCCTAAGTGAGGAAGGATCTCTTTTATGTAAACAAATTTGAAGGAATGTATTTTAAGATTTTAAGAATGACAATTGTTATTGACAGTGTATTGACAGAAATTATGAGTAAGAGATTTGGTTTGTGATATTCAACAAAGATCTTATTATGTGTACTGATGGATGGGATGTTTAACAAAAGTCTTTTCTTTCTCTAGATATTTCATCTCTAATTTTTATGCAGTCTGTAGAATAGTGCCCCATCATTGGCTTGTTGTCATTCTTAATATGTGTCAGTGTATGGCTGATACAGAGGAGAGAGCAATTTAGTTTTCTTCAAGCCTGGAAATTAATTTCTTTTATCTCCCACTATGCAAAACGGTCCTTCAGAACTCCGTCCTTGTTATTTGCAGTTCAAAATATGCACAGTTTATTGCATCATCTAATTATGTAAATTAAATAATTATTTTAACACACGTGTGGAAATCAAAAGAGAATTTGATGGAAGCCTTGAAAGGCATTTCTTTTGAAATTGTCAATCAGTAGCCCAGCTGGCTACTGGTTTCCATTAGCTTCCAATAAAACAAAGTTTGGCTTTTATTAATGTATTTATTTATGTTTGGTCTTTGGTTGTGATGTCTTCCTATAACTCTTGTTATAGTTTTATCAGCATTTCACTACTGCTCTTAATTGGATCTAACTGGATGGTTCCCATAAGTACAAAGTGGAGGATGTACAGTGATAAAAGGCAATTATGATGCTGTTTTTATTTTTGTGAATCCTATAGCATCTTCCAGGCTTACTGTGAAGCCATAGCCTGCACGCTGCGGCCATTTATTAATGATTATTAATGTGTAGGAAGATTTTTAACATTTTTTTTAATGTTGTTGTTGTTGTGCTGCTGTGCTGTGTGTCCGAGGTAAATATGTAAGAAATGCAGCCTGGTTTGTTACAGCAGAGGGATGTACTGTATTTACTGTACATAAACATTCTCATATAGGGACTGAAAGGAAAAGCTTACCTTTACATTTAAAGATTTGACAATGAGGTTTGTGAAAGCAGGAAAAATACATTCATTCTCTGCAACACGTCCTGACGGCTGGTGTCGCAGATAGCACCCCAATAGCCCTTCAGGCTATGGAGGATGGTAATACAGATGTGATATTAACAGCAGGTCGTTTCTGTAACAAATTTTTGAGTGTTTTCTTTGTGAGGACAGGTTCATATTTACTGATTATTGAGTATTTTGTAATCAGTGTTTGTTTTCTTTTCTTCTAGGATGTTGTCTGGGGATTGAACTCCTTATTTACTGTAAGTTTGGCTTTTTTTTTCACTATAACAGCTAATAAATCTAAAAAAGTGGATTATTGTATGTAGGTTATGACATTAGTCTTACTCAGGGAGGATTAAACACAGTCATTGTTTATCTGTTTTTATAGCCGTAATATGGCCATCATTTCTGATTTAGGGAAATTATCTTTCTCATTATGTAGAACACTTTGAGGTAATAGGGAAATAAAAGCACACAAATTAGATTACACAATTATGTTGTGGAGATGCTCTGCCAGCTGGCCCTGAATATCTCCTAGGGCCAAGTTTTTTTTTTGGCAGTGTGTCATTATACACTGTTCAGCAAATAAAGAAAATTGATAACTAAATTGAATTTAGGGTTATTTTGGGGAAAGAATTGATATGGTTAAATATTCAGAATGAATATGAAAAAATGAAACATGTACAGGCGAACAGCTTGAATCAGATCAGACAATAAAATCAGGTTCTAATGAAATTGTATATATTCTGTGTTTACTGCCAAAGCAAGTAGCTTACAATGTTATGATAATGTGCTGAATGTATCCTGAGGTCAGCACAGTGTCTATGATGATAATGCTGATGGTAATCTAGATACCTAAATCTTACCTCTTAATCAGGAAACAACCTCTCAGGCCATCCTCCCTTTTTATCTCGGTAATAACACTCATGTGGTGAATGTCATCTCTCAGGCTGCAATGGGTAATTATGCTGTTTTGTTTGTGGCAGTTGCAGAATCTGGGGTGACATTGCAGAGAGCAAGCAGAGCTGAAGTGGCAGCTTAGAACATAGATAAAAGTGCTAATAAACAATCAAGTCTTGGGCCATTTTAACATTATGCTTCAACATTACCATATGTGACTGTACTGTTTTTTTGTCTTCACACGTTTCCTCTCATCTTTTCTGCAGGACCTCCTGAACTTTGATGATCCACTGAACATCGATGCAGCAGAACATCATCAGAGAGATAAGGTGAGAGAACTTTCAGGGTGATTCTGACATGAGTTTAAGACAGTGAGACAGTGACTCTAGTCATTAACATGCAGATGATTCACTTGTGGATCCCCTCAGTGTTTCAGGCATGCTTATAATCCCCTTAATAATATTCATAGCAGTGCTTCTGTTCTTATCCTGCATATTAGACAAGACATACAGTTACTACGGGAGCTACTTTTTTAGTGGCACCCTGTGCATACTACTTGCTTTTGTAGGTGGAATTACGCAACAATAGAGAGTGTTTTAATCGTGGGTTGAAGGAAGAAAGAGCACAAAGCAGGCTTTCTGGGCAGACAACAACATTATAATACTATGCTTTACTATATTCTTGGTTGTGTACACGGAACAGGTGTATATGGTAATTCAGTGCCTGTACAGCAGACAGAATGCTCCACAATTTGTAAGTCAAATCAGCACCTTTAACCATGTTGTTGAGTTCCCACACCCCTCGCTGGTCTCTCCTCATTTTATATGTTGTATATGTAATTTTACTATAAATATAGGGGTATTATTATCTAGTTTTTGCATACATGATGGTAGACCCAAGAACTGGCATGGGAGTACTTAAATGCCAGCTTTCCTTTTAGCAAAACAAATACACTACCCAGGATATTTAATGTACTCAGCGTCTTGTTGATCTTTCTCTTATTCCCTTGACATCTTCATATTTATGCTCACATTTATGTCTGACTTGTTCACCATTCCATCTTGAGTACGTCAGCCAATATCAATAAACTAAAAAAAAAAAACTGATGTTGTTTTTTAGTAGAAAAATCCTACTCCCTGCTCTACAGGGGTCTGCAGTCCATGGAAATAGTTTTAAGCTTGAGTTGAGGCAACCTGAAAGCATTTGAAGTGTAATGTTGACCTTCGGTCTTTTGAGCATACCTTTTCCCATGTTGCATTAGAGTGTACCCAACAGTGCGTGGTAATGGTCATCCATGTGACCCCATTAGATATGCAAGAGTTTACCCGTCTGTGTGTGTTTTTGAGACCATTACAAAATCATTGCTGGTTTATCCCAGGATTGTCGTCTCCGATTCCTCTGCAGAGTAAACAAAACAAACAAAAACAAACAGACAAATCCCTATTTCTGTGTCTGAATTAATATATAAATAATAAAATATGGGATTTTTTATGTCATGATCAAGTGTATCGATTGACTGTTAGTGTTCCATCCTGCATGCACTCTGTGATTTGTCATTATTATTAGCACTTTACATCATGATTATGATGCCATGGCTCAGTAAAGCTAGTGTGCGCTTGTGGGAACTATATAATCCATTCCTGTGTTAGTCCAGCAGTCCGTGTGCCATCTTATATTAGTTTTAAAGACTTGTATTTCACTGTCTCAGTTCATTATACGTGATGTGAAAACGTCAGGTTTCCACACAGTCGGATAAAGATGTGTGTCCTGGTCACAGTTCTGAAACCTAGTCCACCACAGGTTGCTGACAGTGCTGTCAGCTGAACAATTAGTCGCACTGGACCATAGAGGAGGTTTTGGCAGCACAAGGTTGAAACAACTGACAACTTCGCTGAGACTCAGAGCAGCCAACAGAAATGAGTGGCATTGCTCTGCCTTGTGCTGTCCAACACTGCAGCACTTTCTATTCCCATAGCTTCTCTGCTCTTCCACTGTTTGGTATTTTAGGTTTTTTCTGAGAGGCAGGACTGAGCCTGTGTGAACTGCACAAATGCAGGTGGATAATTTAATGTATAACAGACAAATATCTTTACTTTTGTTGTATTTTCTGGAGGTTTTAGCACTGCTTTCCCTGTTCTCTTCTGGTTCTCTAGAGTCAAACCATCAACTAAAAACACAAAGCCAACCAACCATGACCCACTCCCACTGAGTCACAGCCTGCTGTAATCAACTTCAGTCGAGAGTGGATGGTGGTGTGGGTTTGTGTGTGTCCGCACACAAGTATGCTTTTATATATGGATGTGTGTGTGTGTTGAAGTGTAGCCCCTCCTGTGGGGTCTCTTTGAATACATTAGTCAGTGAAAGTGGCTAAAAGGAAGCATCCTCATAGGGAATGTGTGTGAACAGTGTGGATGTGTAGTACTGTACTTTTGTTAGCTGTTAGTGGGATTTAGTATGTGTCCATGTACAAACGGCCAGTTCATACCTTCTTTCTGTGGATTTTTATAGCAGAGAATTGCAAAAGGAATTCATGTTTTGAAGAAAGGCTGTACAAATATTCACAATATTTACAAAGATTCAAAAATAAAAGAGTACAAGCGCACACAGATGGTGAGAAATAATTCCAAATTCTCTATCTCTCTTCGCCCACTGTATTTGACATAAGGCAACAAACTCTGGCTGCATTCATAAATAGTTATATGAATGGAAGCACGTCTGCAGACACACATCACAAACAATGATTTAGCCTTCAAGGGTGATACTTATCCTTATACATTATTTACCACGCACTTATTGTAACCCTGAAATGTTGTCTTTTTCAAGGAGGTTAGCATAAAGTCGCTGACATTGCGGAGGGTCCAGTTGAAGCCAGAGTGCATTCACGGATGACTCCCCAGGGATTGCTTCAAAAACACCTTCTTAGCCAGCATGAGTCCCTCGGCCCCATTTCCTTTGACACTTTATGAGGTCTGATTAGTACGGAGCTTTGAAATACGTGTACACGCTGACATTTAAAGGCAGAGACTTTTTATCTATGATGACTAATTAGCTGCCTCCATACTGTGAACAAAATGTGTGAAAGACATTTATATTGATGGAATGTCACCTGACCAGAAAGGATATGATTTGGTCCTTCATTATACATACTAATTATAACCTAAGGTATAATATAACCATAGTGAATTGTGCAATAAATATCAAAAGACCTTTGGAATATAATGGAGAAAAAGTTGATTTTAGTTTGATGTTTATTTTGCAGGGGGCATTTAAGAGACATTTGCAAATGTTAAGACATTTCTTGTGTTCTATACACACTGCAGATACACGTGCAGTATGAATTTAAAAATGTTTTGAAATAGTTTGTTAATCTGTCAGAATTTTAAGGGGCCAAGACAGTAATTGTCCAATCCTGATGTAGCATAGTTGGCTAGCTTTTATTTGTAATGTTTGTTTAACACATCTGGCTGTCCTTTTTTTAACGACAAACACAACTGCCACCTTCATGTAGAGTTATGAGTGTTGACCACCACATTGTTATTGATTTAAAAGTCACTTTTTGAAATAAAATTGTAACGAGAGTCTAGATTGGGCGTAGTGTAAAAATGTTACAGCATGGCAGCACCCTGATTGTCGCGGTGCCATTGATTTTTGGTATTCTAAGATGTCATAACATCACATAAGATGGTGAGGTTCATCTGTCTGCAGTACAACACTGTAGAGTTTTTATAAAATACAAATTGGTGCCAGTGTGGCTGATTTTTGCAGCAAGTGGTATTGACTATCGTGCTCCTGATGCACTCAGAGTGGAGTCGTTGGGACTGGTTAAGTCTATGCATACCATCATCACCCTTTGCATGCTAAACTGTCGACATCTGCCCTTGATTGATCAGTTAGAGACTACCTCTGTCAGTTAGGTATCTCATGGTGGCTTCAATCAATGGTCAGTCATGTCAATCATGCACACCCTCCATTACTGCATCCCGATCAGGTGTCTGATCCCTTATCAGCTTTCCGCCCATGGACAGTGATCCCGGTGGCCTTTCAGGGTCTCATTAAAGCACAAAGGGAAGCCAGGATATCAAGGTACTTTAAACCAAACAATTGCTGATTATATTTGTTGTTATTTGCTTTTAACTTTTAACAGTAGTGGTCTACTTTGTCACCTGACTTATGTTTATTGTGAGGCAGCCGTGTGGGAGTGTGTGATTGATTACCATTTAATTAAACAGTTCAAGTGCTTTTGTCATCTATACCAACAACACAGGGGGTTTGCTGTGGGTCAAAGTCCATTTGCAGCATCTGAGTGGAGCGACTGTTCTCCACATGGCACAGAGATTTCTGGATCCTCTTGGGTCAGGTGTTGCTATGGTGATCAATTGGTGCTCATTAACAAAATACTGTCAGATGGGACTCCAGTCACCACACTATGGTCTGTACCTGGTCTGTCAAAGTCCCATGGTGGCATACTGAGGACAGGCTGGCAGGTCTGCCCTTCACTGCTGTCTGTCTCTTTTTTTCTTTGTGAGAATAATAGTAGCCGTCCAATTGTGGCTGACAAGAGTTGCTGACTTACTGTGCAGTCGACGTTAAGTGATCGTTGATTCGCTGTCATGAGTTATAGAGAATCTATATGAAGTGGCTGATACAAAATGTGAGCCCTATCCAACTACAGGCTGCAGTACCATATAATATGGCATGTTTATGTGTTATTGTGATTCGAGTGTGGTGTAGATATCTATGACATCTGCAAATGCTAAAAGCCTTTTTCCACTGCAGGAACTCTAAAGCTGCTTTGCTGTGACATCAGGAACTTTTGTCAATAGATCGACTTGACCTATATATCCATATAAACTAGTGGGCAACACCTAAATTTAATAATTGTTGCCTCTTCAGTAGAAACAGAGGGTCTGAAAAGCCTAATTAGAAGTCCCCACATTCTGCCCCGAGTCTCTCTGCAGTGGAAGAAAGCCTTTGGATGAAGCCCACATCGTGTATAGACAGAACTGCTTCTTTAGACCTTACCCAAGTGCTTTGACACTTTTACTGAACTTCTTGCCAAAAAGATTTTTCAGGCAGCAAAAGTGTGAAAACACCCAGTGTGAACACACCTCTGCAACCATTACCATCTCCACTATGCTTTTCCTTTTCACATCCCTCCTTCTTCCTTATTTCCCTCTGGCGTCTGTTTATCTGAAATTTGTTACTTTTAAAGGCAAACATTGGCACACAGGGTTTATTTTACATCCCCTTCTCTTTGATGGCGGTGTGTATTTTAAGCACCTGTGCAGATCGTTTGAGGAGAGGAGAGTTAATTGCCTTTTGTGTGTGTGTCTGTGTGTCTTTGTGTGTGTGTGTGAAACCGAGCCAAGAAAAGTAAGCTGTAGTCTTGACAAACTTTTTAATCGACAAGCAGAGCCTTCTTGGAATATTCATTCTAATAAGTGTCAAACAATTTGCAGTCTCAGCCAGTTTTCTCCCAAAGGAAAGAAATTGGATACCAAGTAGGGGGAGAATGTACAAGGTTAAGGTATGTAAATGTATCTTGTAAATTTATACAGCCAGTTTCTGTGATACTTTAATTGGGTAGAGTCTTTTGAAAAAAAAGGACATCTTAATTGGGGCTAGTTAAAACACAGCTTCTAACTAAATTCTGTCTGTCAGTGTCTGTCTGTCTGTCTGTGTGTTTGCTCCACCAATGTATGAGAGGAGGCTTAATTGAGTGGAGCCTAAAAGCAGCACTTTTGTTTGCCTGTTTTCACTCCTGGGTGTCTGGTGGTGATGTATCATTTTGACAGTTTCTACCCACTTTCAAAGAAAGGAACAAGTGAAGAACTTTTTGTTGTATTTCCTTTTATAAGAAAGGTTGTTTCTTGATTTCAGAATACACTGTTGGACAGTATTACAATATGCAATTCTCTTTGGGTCAATGATTAAATAAGAAGTCCTTACTTGGATAGCTTACTTCAACTGATGCACACTTACTGCTGGTCGGAATTGCTTTCTAATTGCATTCCTAACATGGTTATATTACTTTATAGCTTTAACCTCGACTGCATACTGAATGCAGATGGAAATTAGCTTGAATGACTCTATCTTGTTGCAGGAAGTGGTATCAAAGCTAACAAAATTTAAAAGCACTGAAGTGGAAACCGTGTAATGGCTTGCATTGCTTTTTAGCCGTGCTAGTGTCAGGGTTTGTGGTGAGGACGCAAGCACAGGACAGAGTGACGTGATAACAAAGGTTTTTTTTTACTTCAGGCTAAGCTCGGTACACGAGTGGTCAGTCCAAACAGGCAATAGTACCAAAAACGGTCAGGCAGGTGGATCGTCAGGGCGAGGCAGGAACCAGGAAGTCAGAAGGCAGAGGTAACAAAAGGTTCAGGCAGAGGCAAATCCAAAAGCTCAGAGGGCTGGTAAGCTTGGTAGTCACACGAGAAACACAGAGGAAGACAAAATGGCAGAGAGTGAAGGGAGCACACATGATATACACAAGGGCAGGAGAGACAGTGAGACACAGGTGAGACACTTTAGGGAGCAGCAGGTCATCAACAAAGTGGAAGAAACAGTAAAACCCACAGATGCATGAGGGAACATGCACTACAATATAAAACAAGAAATAACAACCCAAGAAAATACAAATGATGCTGAGTACCAGAACAACCAGAATGCAATTACAAAAAAGAGATTTAAACAGAAAACAAGAACAACAAAACCCATTAAAAATAAAGTTCAGATTGTTGTCCTGTGAGTTCTGAATGTACCACTTATATGGGGTATTTTTATCTTAGGTAGTTCAGTTAAAACACTGTGCATGAGCAGTGGCTGAGTGGATAATGACTCATCACCCCTCCCTCCAATCTATAACCCATTTCCCCTTTATGCTTATAGCTTCACGGTGTAATACACTAAAATAGCATATTTAGTGATGCACTCAAACCATTCCACGTTGCCCTCTGTGTTGTTCTTGCACCCTTAGGATCTATAGGGAGCGATCTCCCAGCTGCAACAGGGCTGATCCGCCAGCCCTCTGTGGACAGATACTCATCACTGCTGCAGTTTCCGTCCCTGGCAACATTTCAGCATTTTTGCTTGTGTTTCCCGTTTCCATACACACCATTCTCCTCCATTTTCCCTCATGTTTTTTCTCACGTTCTCTCTTCTTTACTTATACTCCAGTGACCACACAGAAGTCCCAGCTATGTGTGTGTGACTGAGTGCTGAAGCTGTGGCATAAATCAGTGGAGTGGCTTATATGTGGAATTTGGGGACTCAGAGATAGGGGCTGGCTAAGACCCCTGGGTTGATGGACAGGTAAATGGGGTAGAGGAGGGGATGAAAGGGCTGAGGAATGAGTGAAAGTAAAGTGTGATATGTCTTCAGTGTTGCAAAAACATTGGCTAAACATCCTGTGTAACAAATAGCCAGTTGACATATGGGAGGTATTTCTAAGGCAATTTTGGGAGACACATGGATGAGGTACATTTGTCTTTAGTGACTTTGTGATGCCCCAGGGAAAAGCATTTATTCATATACATATATATATATGAAAACCATACCTCTACAACACAGCTATAATCTATAAGAATGGCTAGCATGGAATCAATAGCTAATAATATTCCTGACATCCTGCTATGGACTTTTTGCTGATGCTGCCGAAGCTTTTTGCCGGTGCCTGTGCGTCATCATTAATTTCAGTTAAAAAATGTCTCCTGTGTCATAATAGTGGGTAATTAGAACAGCTTCTATGATTTATAATATGTGTATCATTTTGCTAAGCCTTGCATTTTTTCCACATAGACTGAATAAAGGAAACCTTTTCACAAGAGACGAAATGCTGCTGCTGCTGCTGAAATTATTAGCCCGCAGCCTTTAGTCAAAATCCATGATTTTGTGTGTGCGCGCTTGTGTATAGTTATAGTGTCCCCACAAGAGAGCTGGAATAAACAAGAGATATAATAGACACAACTGAGTAGTGTGAAAAGTGGAAGTAGAGATGGAGTCACACACAGAGCTCACTTAGACCAGATGTAACCAGAAGGTATGAGTCAAGAGGGGGATGGATGGATGGATGGTGATATAATACAGTAGAAAGACAAACAGGTAAGGATGAATATAAGGCATACATGAATGTGATGTGTAGGTCCTACAATGTAAATCACCTGAAGCTACGACACAGTCATTTTTCCTATGAATGAAGGTCCATGTTCATTTTATTTATATTTATATTATATGCAGACAAAGTGCTGATTTAGCCATTACTTGTTATTAAATGTTTTCCACAGTTCTAAGGCTATACCACTCTAATTAAGTGAATGTGTAGTGTACTCCATATAATTTACACAGAGCAATCCTGTCCAAAAGCACTAAGCCAATCTGTATGTGCCCATTTTAACAGTCTCCAGCAGGGTAAAGTAACATACATGCTAAGCTGTGATAGCAGGAAGACGTCCACCTGCCTAAGTCATACACAATGTTCTGTAGTCACTCTTCCTGCAAGAAGGGTGAAAGCAAAAGTCTTACACTGTGCAGAATGTATTTATAATGGAAAATGTTGCAGATACAGAAATCAATGTCAGCATTAATAACTTACTGCCTACAAGCATGTAATTTATGATTAAGGTGAAGGACCCAGCTCATGAATGCACAGTGCACTTGTTGCACACGTTTTTGTTGCTGTAGCATCTTTAGTGTGAGTTTTATATGCAACTTTGTCTCCTCAAATGTTTTACATCTGGCTTTAATAATTCTTTTCCTGTCTCTCTCTCTTTGTATCTTTAATTCAGGAGGATTTTCGGAATAAGGTTCAAGATTACATCAAACACTACGCCAGATGATAGAAGCATCCACAGCAGCCTGCACCAACCAACCAAACTGCTCTACCTTGCCTCTGCTTATCTCGGCCAGCTTCCCCACATGTGTGAATCAGCAGCTGACTATTTTGACTCTTAACCACTCCTCTCCTATGAAAATCATGGCCCTGCCTATGCCCCACTTCTGTTCACCCAGTTGCAATAAACTTCACATTGCAGGAGTAAAATGAAAAAAAAAGAAAAAGAAAAAGAAAAACATCTTGCGTTTAATGAAAGACTTGCATATAAAAAAAGAAAATTATGCTTTAATTACAATGAGTGTTACAACGACCACAATATCTGTCCATTGTGGCAAAATCAATGAATGACGTCGCCTTGAGCTTGTCGGGATCACGCCATGGCAGCGAAGGGCAAGAGATGCAATGTTTCACTGAAGAAGACGACAAGTCGTACTGATGAATCAAGAGAAAGAATATCTGTTACTAGCAGTTCTCTGTTTCAGTGCCTGCCATGTTTGTGTCACTAAAGAGAAAATGCATGTGAGTTCACAAACACACACACTTACTTACGCAAACATGATGTCACATCCTGTAATAAAAGGTGAGCACACACGCAGCCCCCAGCCCCATTAGACAGCATGTGAATGACCACATTACCCCATTTTGTCATCATTGCATGTGTACACACACACACTTACACAACTGACATACAGACTTTCTGTGTGTTGTCAGCCACTAAAACCACACTCAAATGTGTTGTTTTGTTTTCATCTCCTCTGTACCTCTGATCTGTTTTTTTGTGTCTGAGCAGAAACACACACACGGCCAATGTTTACCTCTTTATATCATGGATGGCAAGATTTATTAATATGTACAGTGCAATTAAAAATGACAAGACATGATCTTGGTATGTTGTATGCTGTACTTAAATGCATAGGGGAGTTTAAAGCTGCAGGCTGCAGAATACCATGACTGATCATAGCAGACCCACATAATGAGAACATTTACTCACTTGCTAACATGATGAAAGAACAAGATGAGAGTCGGTGGAGAACAGAAATGGTACACGAGTGTCTACTGAAAAAACTGCTCCAAATGAATTCTAACATTAATCTGTACCTGTATGAAGTCTGTGGCTCATAGACATCTGTCATTGTTTCTGATTGTTTTTTGTGCAGAACCAAACCACTGAAAGACATTTTACTTTGTGGCTGCGCTGTACAAACTGTCATCCAGATTTCCAATGCTAAGATGTGGAGTATAGTCCAAACTCTGTGTATGGATGTGTGTGGAAAAGACAGTAGCAGAGGTTCATACTGACAGTTAAGACCATCAGATGATGAAGCACAGTGAATAAGTGGTGCAAACAGACTTTGGCTGTGTCAAAAAATCACTCCCTACACACTGTATTGTGAGCCAACGACACAGTATTTTACCTAGAATCATGATACCTCTTATAGTGCGCTCCGTTTATCTCACTATGTATCATAAAGCAACCAGTGGTCACTATGTATGTACCAGCATGCAATAATGTCTGCATGGACCTCTACTGCTGTGGATTTTGGCCGATGATTGTTCTCGTGTGTGTTTATTAACAGAAAAGAGGAAAGACTCCGTGTCACTCAGTTAGCCAGCGAGGTTGCAGAATGTCTGTGCTGGCCCAGCGCTGTGCCTCTAGTATAAGTGGCATCACTAAGCCATCAACCACCGTTTTCACTCCGTTCAGCTTTGTTTCCACACGTCTGCATGAGGCAAAAGTCTATGTGACCTTCCGGTGGTGCATTTTTACTGAGGATGTAGAAATGTAATCGCTGAAGATTGAAAAATTGCATTGGAAGTGTATGTGTGTGTATGTGTGTGTCAACAAATGGATATTTTGTGCTTGTGGAGAGTGTGTGTGTGTGGGCAGTTACAGTGTGACACATGGAGATGTTAGCATGCTCCGGTTTCCTCCTCCCCATTCTGTCCGTTTCTTATTCTAGGCCCGGAATTCAACAACAGCTCAAATCATTTTATTTACAGAGTGAAAGTAAACAGATCTAAAGATGAGACCGACCTCTGCCAAAATAAAGGACAGGACAGTTATGACAAATGCAGTCCTTTGAATGCAAATGTGAATGTGGCTGTCCCTCAGTGTTTCTCTGTGTGTGTCTCGGTCCACTCAAATCTTCAAAACAGTGACTGCCTGCTAATATGAAGCCATCCTGTGTATTTGCTATGACAGTTAACTCACGTTTGTGTGCAGGATACGACAGCTCGGTACAATGTCTTAGCCTTATTCATACTTCCTGTTGGAGATCTCATTTTTAGGGTCCTTTGGTTTGGCAATAAGCAGTGTCTTTTTTTTTTTTTTTTCCTGGGAAATGTCACAGTTTGATTTTAACTCCATCTTTGGGCCAGAGGTAGAAGAACAACAAGCCTGTTGTTTCTTCAAATCCTCAACCTTTTTCGTTCTCAGATTGTATATCCATTTTTTAAGATATATTAAAGAGAATATAAATAAAACAACAATGTGTATCCTTTATTTTATACTTGCGACTTTTTAGTGAGAGAAACACAAGGTCAAGTCATCTAAATTATTTTGGGCTATAGAAAAACATCACAACGTCTGTCCTTGACAGGCTTGTTTTGTCTGTCTGGCCAATAATCCAAACTCCCAAAGATGTCCAGCAGGATTAGGAAGGATGAAGAAGCTCGGCTGTGTGTGTGTGGACAGTATGGATTGTTTTATTGCATGCTCCTGCACCATCTGCCACACAATCAGCATTTTTTTATAATGTGCACACAGTTCATGAATGTTACATAGTCCTAATAAATCCTATAAATAATTACAATAATAAACTTCAATGACGATTCATATCTGTAGTAATCTCTTATCAGGCTAAATGAATAATGAAATGTGTATCCTTGTAAGCAGAGTTTTATTATGGTGGATGATAGTTAATCACGTAATATCTGTGATCTCAACTAGAGTTGGAGTCTGGAGAATGCATTTAATAAAAGTACAGTTTTGCAAGGGACAAATTGCCAAAGCTGAAAATAAGAGACAGCACATCATAAAATAATTCATAGGACATAATAAACAGAGGTTGTTTTCCATCTCTGTTTGTCAAATTAACAAATGCTGATAAAATCTTCTCACACTGTAACGCAGCAGCTGTACCTGCTCCACATGCAACGTTTAATCTCATCTCACAGCTGTCAGCCATTTGCACATTTGACTTGACTGAGACAGAGCTGCTGATGTCTGTCAGTCACACACCATCGTTACACCTGCATTTGGAGGATACAGTCACACACTTGCCCTGCGGCTATACTAACACTGTATATGGATCGCCTGCGCTCTGTGACAGCTGACAGCCGGATAATGAGATAGTTGAGTGCATTTTTCTGCCTTTCTCTGGCCGGAGTACATCTACAGCGCCTGTGTTATGTTAAAGCGCACATTTGGCAAACTCTGAGACAAGGAGGTGAAAAAAATAAAAAGAAGCTGCAGAGACTGTGTCCTCACGGAGTTCCTGTGGACGGCACACCTGCCAGCCACATTAAGGAAGAGATTAATGTTTTAAATGATGGCTTATCTATCACATAAATTGGCTGCAGCTTGCCCTGCTGTAACCTGGGAGCTGATTTTATGGGTAAAAGGTGATAATGCCAAAGGATGAATCTAAAGCAATGTGAAAATGGAAATGTAATCTTCCTATGGTTACTTAATTGACTGTACACAGAGGTTTAAAAACAAAAGTAGTCAGTATTTACTAAGAAGTGAGGAGATGGCTGTATATACTGTGTGTACAGTGCATTTTCCGATCCTCTTAAGCTGCAGAAAGGATCCCATAAAGTAAAATGTTGCAATTATCACATGTCTCAGTGTGACTGTGGATGAACGGCTTTCTCTAATGACTCACCTCATGAGTGATTTCCTCTTACAATTTCATAGGGGGCTTAAAAAGTCCTATTTACCAATTTATCATTCTTTTTTTTCTGCACAGACCACTGAAAGATGTTTTTTATGCATATCATTTTGTATGGCTGTATATGCACCATTAGGTAATACTGCTTTTTATTTTATTTTATATACAAGTAAGAGGAACTGATTCACATAAAACATTCAGTAAAGAGGAGCCTGGTGTCGTTTCAACATTCAGACTGGTAATTGATCAATATTTTATGGGGAAAAAAATACATTTTAGGGACAAATTAAGATTCATGGAGTATTTTATGTACGTAGGTTGGAACATGAGTGAAGGGAGTCTTTTTAATAAGGATATATGGAATAATATGTGATCACCTGCGATTCAGTGAATGGTCATCGTACAATCTGCACGCATCAAACTTGACGTCGTACCAAAATTTATTAGATTCATGTTGAATAGTGTGTCTTGCATAAGATTGCTAAAATTCTCACAGTGTAGAGAGGCCATAAGGCTCAGCAATGAAGCCCATGTGGAAGCGCCATGTCATATATACTTATATATAGTCTATGATGCTAACAAGCTATTTTCTATGTGGGCAAGGGAGGCAGTGTAGTGTCTCCCTACGCTTTCACACATGACAGGATGAAGATCATTTCACACTAAAGTGCCATTATAAAATAAACAGTATGTTTATTAGTATGAAAAGCAGCTAACAAAATGTATGTTTAAATAAATTAGCATTCAATCATTACCATCTCTGACTCATACATTACGTTGACTTCCATCTATTTTTAAGTGTGTACATGTGTTAGAGGGTGGGAAGAGGATGAAGGGTTACTTTAGAGCTATCTTTCTTTGAAGTAAACCACAAAGTGAAAACGCGCCTCAGCAGGATCATTATGTAGCTCCGCTCCTCTCACTTCCCGCCGCCATCAGCTCATTACCTTATTATTGTGGCATCTGCACAACAAAGTATTGTCTTTCCTTTCGGTGGCAGGAGCATCATTGTAACCTTCTTATTATATTCTTTTTGCCATCTGTAAATCTGCAGCACATTATATTGTATAGGTGAGTCATTGTTTTATGTAAGCACACAAGTGAATGTGCTGACACAAACCGTGTGGGAAGTGAGAAATCTGCCATTATCACCAGTGTCAGTAAGTCAGTGTCAGCCCTGAAGCTAGATATTCAGAGACGGCTCAGGTGTAATATTCATCTCAATCAATATTCATCTTTGTTCCTTTTTTTTACTGGATATGTGTGTGTTCTCTTCGTCCATCTGTCTGTGTCTGTGTGTGTGTTTGTAGCTGTGACCCGGTTGGCATTCGGTGTCAGCTGCTTATTTCTCACCTACTTTGCCGTTTTTCTTTTCTCGTCATCATCTTCAAACTTCATCTCATCCACCACACCGGCTCATTCCGATCATTCCAATTTTTATTTCTTCAGCTGTTTGCTCAACTTTTGGTTCTGACAGAAAAAGAACAGGTTATAAAACTGAACTGGAACTTTTTAGAATCAGTGATATGGTCAAATTCTATGTTTTTATAGAGGTCTGCACACCTGCTGATGATCAATTCATCAAGGACTGATCATCAGCAGCACCTGCTGCAGCTCATCAAACCTATGAAAGCAGTAAGAAGGACTTAGTAAACATGTTTTTGATCCAGTTGTATAATTATAAGAGGGGGGACTAACTTTTGAACATGACTGTAGTAATGACAGGCCAAACGTGGCAAAATCCTAAACCAAAGACCTGGCTGAAGAGGCCAAGAGGATTAGCCTCTGGCTCTGAGGTACCACCCAGCTCCCTGCCACTGGCCCAACCACTATGACATGTTCTGGATTTAAACAGGATTAAACATGGATCACCGATAGTCATGTACAATGACTATGCACTGTTGCAAAAAACAATGCACAAAACAGCAGTCAGATTTTTGTTTTTGTTTTTACACATCACTTCCTTGTCAGCCACACATTCAGCCTGTGTATGGCTGGAGTTCTGTCAGGCAAAACTCAGGGCAGGAAAAGTCAAACTTACACTTCAAAAAAAAGAATTTGACTGCTGTGAGTGCTTAGCATCAGTGCATCCGAGATGATGCAGCAAAGCAAGGGAAGCTTTTATTACATGTGAAATAAATGCCGTCTGTGATTCTTGTTTTAAAATAAATATACTGATTGTTTGTTGTAGATACACACACACTGTTTACACCATAAGAAGCTTTTCAAAGGGTGTGTGTGCATGAGTTTAGTTAATTAAGAGATGCATAGACTCACACACACACACACACACGTGTGTGTGCTCCACAGCGTGTGTGTGTGTGTGTGTGCATGTTTGTCTAAGAGTAAGTGCCTCTCTATTTCCCGTGTTCCGCTTCAAAAGCTGCCCACACACTTGTTCCAGCTGTGGGAGGCATTTCATTGTGCTGTGAGATTAGCTTGGCAGACTTCATACACACACACACACACACACAATACATTTAGCCATGCCAACTTCAACAGAGGCAGAAACAATGACTGCATCACTGTAATTAAATAAAGCTCTTCCCCGCTGCTGATGTTGTATCCCAGCAACATTAATGTCAGATAAACATTTATTTTTCACATTATCGTTTAACTGCGGGTTTAGAGTCAGGGTCCTGATCGTTGACATGCATGACTCACTCTTCCATTCATTCATATTTGCACAGTTATGTGGCGCAAATTTCATAAGAATGAAAATGAATCTTCTTTACATGGTGATAGACGATCAGATCATCCAAAATGTAATGGAAGAGAACATACACATGTATACTCCTGTGGCTATTTACATATCTAACACAGTTTGAGCTCACACCCATAAGAACGTACATAAAAGAGGAGTACTCTCAAGCCAAAAAAGTACCATCAGCTGTCTGTTTGTGACGTTTAAACACATCCAAACAAATGATCCGGGCTCAGAATGAATCATGTCGGAGTCACGTTCTGCACCAGCTTAGTCTGACCCCAGTTATGATGTCTTTGCTTATTTTTTCAGAGAAAGAAACAGAAATATGTCCACTAAATTTTAGTGTCTGCAAATGCAGGTGTTTACATAAAATGGACATACACCATTACCACTCAACCTATAATTCACTATATTTACATAAAAATAACATTGTTTTTAACTTTTAAAAGTGGCTGTGTTCCTGCTAAGGGTTTTTTCCCTTCACTGCGGCCCTGCAAACAATCAGCACAGAAGTGAGTGTAAACAGGCCACGTGTCTATGCATATACTGAAAATCTTAATATTTTTAATTGCAGAAAGAAGCCTTATGCTACAAATTCACATGATCCTTTCAAACTCAGAATATTGTCATATCAGGAACGATGCCCTAATGATTTTCTATTATTTGCTTTTAGGCTTTATTAGGACTTCAGCCTCAGTTCAATGTTCAAACGTCAACCAGGGGAGCTGTCTGTGCACCTTTTTCCTTCCTGTTTCTATTGTCATTGTGTGGAACTCTAGTTGTATTTCTGCTTCTGAGTTTAGTAAGAAGGGGGACCCAAATGCAAACAACAAAAGAAAGCTAAGAAATATAAAAAAAAAGAGAAGAGAAAGAGAAAAGACAATTAATAAAACTTAAAAGAGGGACTGAGACCAACAAAGTACAAAACAAAAATAACAGAAACAAAATGAACAAATCAAGCATGGAAACACAAGGAAACACAGACAGAGGGGAGCACAGGACTTAAATACAGCAGAGGTAACAAGACACAGGTGAGAACAATCAGGGCGATCAACAAGGAGGGAAACACAAGAGGGAGTAAAACAGACACACAAAGGGAAAACCAGACTTTCCAAATACAACAGGTAAGACAAAAAGTAAACCGACTACAACCATGAAACAATAAACAGGCCATGTATCATTAAAATCCTCCCAAACCATAACAAAATGATGATTTAAAAAAAAACTTCGTTATAAAGTTATATATATGATATATGATTATATATATATATATATATGTATATGTATATATATATGTATATATATGTACCCCCTGTACAGCTGACACTACAAGGAAAATTATTTGAGTCCAGAACCCCAGAACTCTTTAGCACTGGCTTCCTGCCTGATCCCCAGAGGTGACCGCTTGTGTCCTGTATGCTTTATCACCTAGACCCAATCGTGGCCCTTCTACCTGTCAGCTCCGGCCAGTCTCTGTGCTCTGTCCTCACAAAGGTTGCCTATTGATGACTCAGTGAAGGGTTTATGGATTTTTGGACCATCCTGTGTAAAACCCAGGGGACTGGTGCACAGTCAGCAGTCTCAGTAAAGCCGGACTGCCACCAGCCTGGCCTGTATTCACAAGGCTTCACACTCAGCTGCCAATTGATTGACTGATTGGATAATTGCATTAATAAGCAGGTGTTCCTGATGAAGGACTCACTTTTATACTTCAACCGATCCGATTCTGCCATGATCTCTATGAGACCCTCATCAAACTGTCAATGGCTTCCTCCTCCATTACAGACAGATGTGCATTTGTGGCCTTTTTGTCATTACGTTTGCCTTCTCTTGCTTAAAATACATCCTTGTCTTTCGTCTCGTCCCTCCTCCTCATCCTCCTCCTCCTCCTCGTCCTCCCCCATCCCTCCTGGTCTCTGGAGACAGACCACTGTACGTCTTTTGGGATCTCGGAGCGTGAGACTGGTCTGATGAAACTGCTTTATCTAATGCAAAGGGAAATTGTCGCTGCATAGCTCACAGATGCAACACATGAAGACCTTGTTTATTTATTTATTTATTTTTAACAACGTATAACGATGATAACTGTGCACAAATAAAATGTTAAAAAAAACCTCCAGACCAAGTAATTTACTATTTTTGAAGCCGAGTTTCTTAGGATCTCATCTCCCAGGCTGCCTGTTGGCGGACTGAAACGTTGCTTGAGCTTCCACTGGGAGAACGAGACAGAAATACACCAGAGCCACATGGGAAGGAGCTGAAGTGGAAGCATTGAAAATGACATGTACTAACATCAGCAGCAGACATCTGTGTATGACATTATGTTAACCACATGAGAGGATCGTCAGGAGGAGTAGTCTCAGACTTCTCTCTGCCATTTTTGTCCTCAGACATCTTAATTTCTTCCTGGTAGCTCTCGACTGGATGCATGTAGCTGCAGGAAGTACTCGCTTCACGTGTTGTTTCATCTGTGTTTCTATTGACATTGTTATGTCATAATTCATCTGGAGTTCCTACAATGGAAATGATTCTCCTCTACACCTTCATACAAAAGAAGAATTTCCAAAAGACTTCTTTTGTTTTCAATAAGCTGCATCCAAACC
This sequence comes from Parambassis ranga, assembly GCF_900634625.1. Lineage (NCBI taxonomy): Eukaryota > Metazoa > Chordata > Actinopteri > Ambassidae > Parambassis > Parambassis ranga. Next base: position 18,677,061 of record NC_041041.1, read on the forward strand.
CACACATCCACACAATTAGTGTCCTGTCAGCATCCTCCTACTGCAACTTTTTTTTTTTAGGATTCAGACATGACTCATTGTCTCAAATTGTGCTCCTATGCTTTTCTCTGAGTATTTTGATACTAAGCTGACATGCTTGGAAACATCTGCCTGCCCTCACCTGTTCTTTATTTTAGAGATGGACTTCAATTCTGTTCAATTCTAACTAAAAACATACCTACAGTGCACACTAAGTAGTATGCAGTAGTATTGATTTAAAGTAGAATGCACTATGCATTAACTATCATGGAGTATCTAGGATTTGCATAATGCACCATGCACTTAGTATGCATAGTGTTTGGATGAAAGTAGTGCATACTAAGTAGTGTCCATGACTTGAATATGCACTATGCACTTCGAATCCATACTAGCATTCCAACGTATACCAAAGACGCACTAAGTGCACCTAGCATGCACTAATAGGTAGTGTATCCTACTTAGTATGCATACCACTATTCATAGTAAGTAATACTAGATAGTAGGCTACTACCACTAGGCTGGACTTTATTTAAATGTCACATCATACAATCATAATGCCATAAACATGTTTATGTTTTCAATGTTGGATACAAGCTATCTGTATGTGTATTTGTGTTAATGTAACATTTTGCAGACAGGAGGTAATAAGTCATGGCTTGGAGTGGTGCTTGTATGCTGTTATAAAGCCAGGACGTGCAGAACTTCATGTTTGAACAATTGAACTACACAACAGTGCCTTGTCAAAAAGTGAAATGAGACACTATATTGTTTTTTTCCCCCCATGTAATATTAACAGTGTCAGAATACCTATTCAATATTCAATAGAATGAAAGGGAGGGATTGGGGGTGGGGGGTGAAGTGCAGACAACTTGTGAAGTATGAAGTGCAAAACTCAAAGTTCATCACATTCTGTCACACTCCACACTTCAGGCCACTTTAAAGTCATGAAAGTTGTTTGCCTCTCCCAAGTGGAGCTCGAGTTTACTTTGTCTACCGATATAAACAGGCCCGCTCTCATGAGTTGCGGCAGTGACATTTTCCACAGCAGCAACAGAGCGTCTCCGAGAAGGACAAAACACATAAGGCAGGAGGTTACAGATCTGTGGGTTATACTTCAAAGACAAGACACAATCGATCTACTGTGGACCAACACACACACACACACACATAACTTGGTGATGGGCTGCGCCTGAGCATCTCTCTGCAGTGAGATTGCTGGGTGGTGAACAAGTGGTTGCATGTATATATGTGCCATCTAATCTCCAAAACATGATTTGAACAGCTCAGCTCACAATGTCACTTCATTGTGTGATAACATTCACAGCATGGAAATGCTGGTTCCAACTGATGTAGGACTGGTCAGTACAGGCAAACATACTGTACCATGTTTTTCTATATTTTAAATATGGGCAGACAGTAGTGCAATAAAGTCATTGTGCATTCTACTGTGTATGGAAGTCAGCTTCCTGAGTTTAAACAATTGTGATGTGGTGACTAAATTCTAAATATATATTTGTAATAGAATTAAATGCTACAATTAATTATGAAGTACATCCACTGCTGAGCTTTGATGAAATGTTAATTCCAGCAAAAATTGACAAATGAGTCTTTATCTTGCATTTTGGTTACACTTGAATCACTGTATTGCTAGTTTTGTCATCAATTTGAAAGCAAAAGTACAATATTAGCTTATAAACTACATCATCGTCTTCAGGTTATTGTCCTTGAGTGTATTACCTTCACTTTAAGCAGTTGTGTTTTTATGTCTAACCCCAACAACAAGTTGAAAAAAAAACAAGATGGAAGTGATGGCGGTCATGAAGCACATTACAAAAATATAGCTGTCCACCACCACTCCTTCCTCCTCCTGACATGGACTTTCACAACTTCATATGGGAAAATGGCGGCTGACAAAACAATAAATTAAATTACAGACGGACTGTGTTTTCATTGTGTTTGTCAAACAAATACCTGTATTGACGGGACTCCAGATGTCCCGAGTATCCACTAGCTACAAGTTCTAGCAATGGAGACAGTGAAAGACAGTGAACTCATAGACAATACTTGGTATTATTGTGTCACATGAATGTATCAGAACTACAATGAATTTTATGGGCTTTTTTCTAACTTTTATAATAATGTCTCTGCCTTCGACCCACTCACTGTCCTTGGTTATTATGTAATAATTAAGAGCATTGCTGCTGTCACAGTATCTGCTGCGTTCACAGTTACGTGTGGGTTTTTGCACCTCAGTCTCCTCAGGTTGCCTTTCTCCTCTATAAATTATTCACCAGGGAGAGTCCACTCTTTAATAAGGTCAGGTGGAGTGGGTGGAGAAGGTTATGTCTTACAGCCAGTCCTTGACTAAAATGCATATTTGAGCTTGTGTTACTGTATCATTGCCATATTAAATCACATTATATCCTGTGTACATTGTTAACCTTTGTGACCTGTGCTAATGATGAGATGTGACAGTCAGGAAGAGTCACCAAAAAAGTCACTGCACAGAACGACTGTGGAATAAATTGTGAGGATATAACAGAAGGACTGACAGAAATATCTGAGTAAACTGCGAGTTAATAATAGAGAATTCATCTAGATAACATTCAGCCATTCACATGGTGTCAACAACTGCTTGTTCCACATGGATTCAGCATGTAATTAATACTTTGTTGGTGTTATGCAAGAAAAATGCACTCATGTTTCACTCTGTTAGCCTTGGTTGGCTTTCACATCCATCTCTGGAATCAACACAGGAGGAGGTTCTCTCAATTCTCTCAATAACACATCATTCATATAGCTATAGATCCCAGAACACAACACACCGCTTTATATGAAAAACCTCATAATGTACAATAATGTAAGCAATTTATAAGTTTTACAGCTAAATTATCTAATTAAATTTGCTAACATTAGACTGTTTCATATGTATCATAAGTTCTATGGTGCACACTACCGTTCAAAAGTTTGGGGTCACTTTGAAATGTCTTTATTTTAATTTTTTTTTCAATGAAAATAACATTAAAGTAATCAGACATACAGTCTAGACATTGTTAATGTGGTAAATGACTAGGGATGTCCCGATCAGATTTTTTTGCCCACGAGTCCGAGTCATTTCATTTTGAGTATCTGCTGATACCGAGTCCCGATCCAATACTTTTAAGATTCTCTATAAATGCAGCAAATAGCAAGTCACTCGTTGCAGCAAAACCTGTGTGTGTGTGTGTGTGTCCAGAGCGCCACGCTAGGTGATTTAAGACACGCAGCAGCTCATTGAGACCTCGAACCCAGGACCTATCGCACCAAAAGCAACTCTCATACCCCTACACTACAGGACACAAAGCCACCCTGCACAGAAGGCATTAACTTTGAGAGCCCTAATAAATATATATCCGAGTCCTGATCGGGAGGCAACATCTGATTCTGATCAAGTCTGAAATCACGTAATCAGGCCGATTTCCGATCACGTGATCGGATCGGGACATCCCTATAAATGACTATTCTTATATTCTCTATACTTATATATTAGCCCTATATATATATATATATATATATATATATATATATATATATACCCATATATATCTATCTATATATATATATATATATATATATATATATATATATATATATATATATATGGGTATATATTGGGTTTGAAGTCCCTGGGTTTGAATCCGCTATTGTTGAAGTTCTTCATGACTAGCAGCTGTGTGGGGTTATGCATTCAAACACAACTGGTTAAAGCTAGGCATGAACAAAAACAAGGTAAATTGTAGGTTGAGCATTTTGTGCTGCAGACACCAATCACAATTCTACATGAAAAACAATGTATGTCATGGTATACAGTTCATCAGGAATTTCTTTAAATCAAGTAAAAGTTCCTTTTTTTGCCAGATCATTAGGACCTAATAAAAGCTGTGCTCTTATTCAATGTTAACACATTGAGTGGAAGAGAATTTGGTCGCATTAGCAGCATTATGACACTTAACGAGAAATGGTGGTGCAGATGCCAGTTAATGCGACAATTAATGGCTTTTATACTTTACTCTTGGTTCCGGTAAATGGATGAGCTGCTGATTGAATGACAAGCATAGAAAAATGAGAACATTTGTGAAAGATGTCAAATCAATTGCTGCTGAAGCTACAAAAACAGCAGGTGTGTTGTGCACACACCACCCACACAAGTGTTTTGATCACTCTGCCTGATGAGTCCTGCGCTCAGGTTGAAGGTGGGAACAGTATGATATGAGGTCACTCCATTTCCACGTATTCATAACAGTGATTGATGTTGATGGTCTCATACGAACGGGAAGTCTTTGTTTACTAAATGCAATTTATCCTTTCTCGTAATATTTTTACACTTGAGTAAATGATGCATGGGCTTGAACCGAGCGTGGCGCGGCGCACCAATCCATGCATAACATCACTGCACAATTGACATCTAAAGAAAAATAAACTGATAATCCTGAGTGTATTAGACACATAGTCGGATGTTTTATTTCACTTTCCTTCATGATTTTAAAAATCAATATGCCAACAGAATATTTCATAGCAAACATCGCCCCCTATTTTCCAAGAGCATTTGGCACAAAGTACAAAGTAAGACCTTGTTTAGGGGGGGAAAGTGTGGGTGTGTTTTAAAGTGTGTTTTGCTGACAGGCAGGTTACAGGTCAATGAATCTATAAAGGAAAGAGAGCATTCAAAAATATCAATGAGAAAGCAGTTCACACAGCACACTGTACCACTCCGGGAGATCGTCAATCAATAGAAAGCCTACTAAGGTCCATGATATACAGTACACACTGCGCTTTAGGCTATGGCAACGCTAGGCAGGAGTGTGCGTTGGCAAACTTAACCCGTTGTTTTCTCTTTGTTGTTTTTTTTCGTTTCTTTTCTCTACCATTTGTTCTCATTTTTAATATAGTTTCCTTGGTAATAGCTTCAAAAAGTAACATTTAGTCCTCCAAATTGGTGCCTTAACCCCTGAAGTGACCGTTATTTCTGTGTTCTCTCACCCACTGAACATCTGCCAGTCTCCAGTGCTGAGACATCAATGCACTTTTGTTGTTTTTTTTTTGCAGAAATTGTGCACATTGTCACACTACTGAAAGAGGTTTTCATTTCCCATTCAACACAAAGATAAGCTGCTGCTGCTGCTCTGATATGAGCGGAGAACAGGAAATGAAAACGGCTCCTCCCCTTTCATTATTGTAATTAAAATAAAATACACATCTGTCAAAATGAGCACATCACATCGCAACATTTGCATCTTAACTTAAGTGTAATGTGACTTGCTGATGATTGAAGACGATACAGAATAATCTCACACTGTACATACTGTGTATATTTACTGTATGCATACACACATATAAAGTCATATATCCCTGGGTTCCCCTAACACAGGTCTGAGTATCCTGTAGTATCCTCTGCATTTGTGTGTCTTTTGAGCTGAGCTTTTTATTGGATAATTCCTTTGCAAGCAGTTTCTCTCAATGAAGTGATTTTATTTAGATATATTTACAATTTGTTTTTCACCAGTCACTATTCAGATTTATTTATATTCACTCCTCTTTGCTCTGTAAACCAAAGAAATCATCTCAGTCCATGTCTCCAAAAGCAGTAGCTGCAAAGGTGAAGATGCACAGAAGCTCAACTTCTTTTCCTGCTCCATGCTTATTCTGGTCCATGAAACTCCTTTGGTAGCTGAAGTATGGTGTAACCTTATGTATAATAAAGTACCTCTTGTGACCCCCACCCGTTCCCGCCCTCCCTTATTCCCTTCAACTACACAATCCCCTCGCTGCGCTTGCTCCTCCACACCACCAGGGCCGTCATGAGGAGGGTGACCAGGATGGGCACAACGATGAAGGGACCGAGGATGCGGTTCGGAGGATCCCTGAGGAGGCGTCCTGACAGTGAGCAGTCCTGAAAGTAGTGCCTGTGGACCTGGATGAAAAACTCGTCCACAAGCCGGTTGGGCCAGAAGCAGTCCATCTTCAGCGCCACCAGGTAAGTGCAGTTTGTTAGCTCGCCATAGAACCTGCATTAGTGACACAAAAGAGTTAAGCAGAGAACCAACTTGCTGGTGCAAATTGAACACAAAGTAAGACAGAAATGCTGACACTGTGCTATATTTATAGAAGCACCCACATCCAGTAATATGTTTCTGTGTGCAAGTCAGTGTCTGACGGCCCTCAGACACTGGGAATGCTGAGTCTGTGTTATGCCGCCTTTGTTTTAAGTTTGTGGATGAGCTAAGGCGAGCATAGTTGTGCTTTAATAATGACATTTTTTGACCACTAGGGGACAGAAAAACTTGGAGTTACACAAAGAAAAGATTATAGTTTTGTTGAACAATGTTCTTTTCCTAAGCTTTTTTTTGACATGTCCACCATTCTCTTGGTTACTGTGGTCATGAGTGTCACCCTCCAGGAGATGTTACATGTTCTTTGAGAGGCTGAGAAATGAAACCCATGCAGAAATGTCTAAAAGTGCAGTTCCCTTTGTGGCCTTCAAGGGGGGGGGGTGGCTTTAAAAGTTAGTCAATCCCCTTAGCTAAATTAGACAACTCTACAGCCTGGTACAATAAAACAAGCAAACAAAAAACAGCCCATAATCACAAGGACAACGTAACGCCAGGTCTATATTTCAGTCGTCACGTGGTCATGGGGGTGGAGACCTGTCAGTTTTCTTTGTAAAATGTGTTAAACACTGATTTTGACCTGACCTTGTCTCTTATCCTGTTTTTAACGACTAACCTTAACCATGCCAAACATTAAAAAGTAAAGTTATATCCGGTAAACATCGAGTGAAAACAAAACTGCTTAATGTCTCAGGGGGACTCAAGCCTCAAACTCCAGGTAAGTCTGCCATCCCCAACCCACTTCCTATCACAGACTTTAGCGGCTGCATCCCACGTTCAGATGACGTCGAGCAATACGAAAAAATTAGCACAAAAGTAGCATTATGCAGTAGAATACATCCATATATTCTGTTAGCATAGAACAAATATGGTGGTTTTCAGGAGGATATGTGTTTTTGTTCACATACACTTCATTCATAGAGTCTATGATGTATTCAAAAGACCACATTATTTGCCTTAAATATGTCATTACAGGATATTTATGCACTCCCAGCGTAGATGGAGCAAAATCAGCATTCACAGGGAGTTACAGTTCACATTGTTTCAGTTGTATTAATTTCATCCTGTTCTTCCACTAGCTCCTGAGGGAAATATTTTTAGCAGCTAAATATTCCATATGTTTACTAAGTAGTAGCTAAGTGTGACTCACATTTTGTGCTGAGCGGGTTGTGCACTGCAGCTCTATGTTTTTTGTTGTGCTGATAACATCTGTCCGCTGCTGCCTGAAATTTGGTTAATGAGACCTCTGAGACTAAAGTAAAAGTTAGAGACTGTAAAAACAGAAAGATGGTGATATATTTCATAAACCTAAAGGGAAGTACAGTGCTGGGATTCATCAGTGCATATGGCTCCCTGTAACAGTAGATAGTCACTGTTTCACCAGTATAGTCTGCAGTTCCTCTGATTGGATTTAACATATTCATTTAATAACATCTTTTGATGATGCACCCAAGCTCAAGGTCTCTCTTTGTGGCAGGTTTGTAGATGTAAACAGCTCAGGGCTGCTTGGCATTACACCAGCGCTGCAGAGTGCGCTGTGTGTTGCTTCAGGTGGCAAGTCGGCTCTGGGTGTGTGCCTCCTTCCTGCTGCTGCTTCCTTGAAGTTTTACAAATTAGACATAGAAGAAAGAAAGAAAGAAAAAAAAGTCTGGTCCTGCTGCTGGTCTAATGATCGCTGAGGTTTCGGGTGTGTGTGTGTGTGTTTATGAGTCACTGCCTAAAAAAAAGGGACAGCAGCATGGAGGCAGGGGCCGTGTGCACAAAGAGATGTAGTTGGTTAGCAGTTCACCTCGTGTAAGCAGGGGTTAGGATCAAATTAAAGCTGACACTGGAACTTCTGTGAGTGTGGAAGTGTGTGAGGGCACACAACTGTGTGTTTTCCTTTAAGCCTTATAGAGAACAGCATTAATCAGTGACAGAAGGACAGTTAAATGGAACAGCAATGTACAGCATACTATAAATAAATCTATAAAGATAGAAGAATATTTACAAAAATAAAGTTATTAGGAGCATCATGTGATATGATGAGACTGGTAAACAACATTTTGATTTTTTTTCATTTTGATTACAAACACTGAAGGGTTAAGCGTTCTCAAAAGGCCCAACACCCTCAACTGACCTACTACAAACACCATTTAAAGTTTAGAGTCTGGGACAGAGACGTTTGCAGGCGGTTCGCCTTCATTTCGGCAAAGAATAAGGACAGCTCCAAGACAGATTTACTTTTATAAACAGCAATGGCTGCTCCTCTATAAATCTCCTGGCAATCACATGCAGATCTTCTGTAGTGAAGGCTGTTCTGTTTAAAGGTTAAAACATTCTTGGAATAGGAATGAAGCTCATAGCAGGGAGACAGTGTGTTTTATCTATACAAGAAAACAAAGGGCAGGAGCAGCATGGGTTTATGTTAATATAGTGATGTCATTTGAAACACAAATACGTGAGGATGATGATGATGATGATGATTGGTTAAGAAAATGCTTCAGTCTCAGTTTATCATACAGTGTAAATTCTTTGTGATCTATCACCATCCATAGATGGTTCCTGGAACATGAAGGAAGTGCACCTCTAGCTGTTTCTGTATGTATTCCACTTTGACCGGTGAGGTGTCAATAAATGAAGCTGTTGTTTATGGATCTCTTTGCCATGTCGTGTGATTTTTTAAAAATTTATTTTAAGAATTTAAAGTAAAAATAATCTCTCCGCCTGCACTAAAAAAGTTGTCTCAGCAGGCTGTTGTGTGGAAAATGAATAAATGATTTCTTCTACTTCAAATTATTCTCTATAAGTGTAGGCAGAGAAAAAATAGACAAGCGCAAGCGAGGAAAACTGACTTGCGCTGACTTTATCACAGAATAATGTCCCACATGTTAAAGACGGGGGACAGAAGTGGCAGAATTAGACAGCAGCATGCTGTTTTAAGTAGTTTGATCTGGTGACTGAGGAGGACAGTGTGAATAAGTAAAAGTTAGATGATGAATAAATAAAACTAACACAGACAGAAAAGCTTCTTCACTTACTTGAGAAACTCACTCACACAGCCAGGTACATACAGTGTGTCTGCTTTTGTGTGACACATTTGACGTGTCACATTTTTCTGTCAGAGGAAGCAAAATGTTACCTAAACTTAAAAACAAATATAGTTCTTCTTTTGAATGTTTTTGTCCTCCATACAACTCTCTGTGTTATAAATATTTAGGAGCGGTTTTATATTTAGCGCTTTTAAACCTCTATTTAAAATTACAGTGAACATCTCTGGGGTCCTGCTGTGCTGTTCTTTCACATCAACTCTAACCTTCGAGGTCTTTGAATCAGGAGGGTCTTGCTTCACAGCGGGCACGATGACACAGAGTGTTCCACTAAAAGTTGCGTGGTCTTTGAATATAATTGTTAATCCTCACATTCAAGGGACTGTGGTGGCCAATCAAAGGTGCTTTAATGGTAAATTTCATATTTCTCATCATTATGGAAATGGCTTCTTACCTAAGTTTCATATCCCTGCTTCTAGATACTGTTTCACATTACTTATTATATATATTATCCAAAATAACACATCCTAGATATTAATGAATTCTATACCTATTATATCTATTCATTACCAGGTGGAATATGTTGAGAACAGAATAATATAAAAATTAGTTAGTAAAATTAGTGTAAATCAAAATTATTATCCAATGGAGGTCTGGATTTGGAATCATACTCAAAATAAAAAAATCGCATTACAGGCTGATCCAACTTGAGTGGAAGTTCCTCAAGACAGGTCAAAATGAGGCTCAGTAGTGTGTGTGGCCTCCAAGTGCCTGTAGGACCTCCCTACAACGCCTGGGCATGCTCCTGATAAGGTGGCAGATGTTGTTCTCAGGGATCTCCTCCCAGACCTGTATTAAAGCATCAGTCCACTCCTGGACAGTCTGTGGTATAGCGTGGCGTTGGTGGATGGAACGAGACATGATGTCCCAGATGTGCTTGATTGGATTCAGGTCTGGGGAACGGGCAGGCCAGTCCATAGCATAAATGCCTTCATCATGCAGGAAATGCCGACACACTTTAGCCGCTGCCAGCCCCCTCCACGTCTCCTGGTGTACTGGCCTGTCTCCTGGTGTCTCCTCCGTGCTCTGGACACTGTGCTGACAGACACAGCAAACCTTCTTGCCACAGCTCTCATTGATGTCCCATCCTGGATGAGCTGCACTACCTGAGCAGCTTGTGTGGGTTGTAGACAGCGCCTCATGCTACCTCTAGGGGTGAGAGCACTGACAAAATGCAAAAGTGATCAAACATCAGGCAGAAAGGATGAGAGCAGAGAAATGGTCTGTGGTCAGCACCTGCAGAACCTCTCCTTTATAGGGCTGTCTTGATAACTGCCTCATTTCCACCTGTTGTCTGTTCCATTTGCACAACAGCAGCTGAAACTGATTCACAATCAGTGTTGATCCTAACTGGACAGGCTGATTTCACACAAGTGTGACTGACTTGGAGCTACATTGTGTTCTTTAAGTGCTCCCTTTATTTTTTGAGCAGTGTATTTGTATATTTGACACACAGGCAGTATAAGTGTGAGTAATTTGGTGTCCTTGATAATTTGATACCTCTTTAACCAAGTGTTGTGATCACATACTGAAAAACACATCCCCTATTATATCAACATTTGTCGTCACAATCTACTTTATAAGCCATAAACTACCCAAATATGGTCCTCTACACTTCTACACTGTGTCAGGTCTCATCCTGCTTCAAAAAACTAATTTCCTGATTTTGATCTTTTAGCCAGAACCCAAAACGGATTTCTGTCAGGTCTAATCAGCCGAGTCAGCCGCCTCTAAACAGCCTGCAAACAACAAGCTCAAAGTTTTTAGTCATTCATGTTCTGTCAACATTCATTATGTGTCTCTTGCATCTGGGCAAAGACAGGATAGCCCAAAGACTCTGTAACTCCCCACTGTGTTTTTAGAAGATCAAACAAAGGCACCAGGCAGTTGTGTTAAAATATGGTTACAAAAATGTTGTTCGTCATGACTAACGGAGAACATCTGATCAGATAAGAGAGAGAACATAAATGGGTCAGGAAGAGTTAAGGACATCTCCATGCTGATTTTCCACTTCTCACTTTCTGCACGTGTCACCCTTCATCTTCATGTGTCTCATTACGTATCATCACCTTCAGATTGCAGAGCCCATAATACAATTTCACCTCTTGATTCCCTTTATTCATAGTTGAGAAATGTTTCGGATAAATCACCTCGGAGATTCATCCATCCCTCCCCTCTGAAATATCAGGCCAAACTGTCACTGCAGAACACATCAGACAAAATGTTCTCTCTCTCTCTGCTCTGTTATTCTGCTGTAACCTCTTTCCTCTGTGTGTCATCTTCTTCCACACAAGAGCTACAGTGATAAATATTTTGCAAAGTTTAAAAGATGTTTTTTTTTTTTTTTTCTCCAAGTACTGCAGCAGTTTGTGTTGATGTTGGCACTTACAGTGTAACACACACATGGTCACATGGTTTTTCTCTCACCCTTTGTCTGGGGGCAGCATTGAAATGTGAACAGATGGAGGTGGAATGTTTGCACATATTCTTGTGAGCATATGTGTTTGAGTATCTCCACTGAAATGTGTTTTTTTAAATGTGGCTGTGTATACATCTGTTTGTGTGCAAACAGATGATTTAAGATTTTGTGTGTATGTGTAAATGTTTGTTCCCTGCATTGATCTATCTGTATATAATATGATTTGACTAAGTCAAGCATGTAGAAGCAAATCATCTGTAATATATATAATACACTAGATTGTGGTATAGGCAACATATAATATAGCTGTAATAAAAAGTATAAGTAGAGTTTACAATCTTCTTCCTACTTCTGATACTTCTAATACATGCCCACGGTTCCTTTAAGTCAAAAATGACTGAATTAATAATTGAATAGAAATAATAATTTTTGTGAGTCTGTGGACAAAAAACACAATTCCAATGCATTAGATAGGTCATTGTTAACCCATTTGTCCAAACATGTTTTTTTCCTTGTGTTGGATTCTTCTTTTGAAGCATATATAGAACTTGCTAAACCAAGCAAACATCCTGACTCTTCTCAGATGCCTTGAAATGAGATGAAACAATGTTGCAATGCAATGGATCTCAGTGTGACTTCAATCAGACTATCTTCGCATGACAACAATTCTCTCCAGCTTCCCTGCTTCCTCTATTCAGTTGACTATAAAACTGTCAATTTTCTGCTACAGTTAAACTGTATTTGTTTGTTCGCTATTTTATTGTGTAATTGCCCCTCGCCCCATTCATTCAGTGCACAAGATGGGCTCATCAGAGCAGACTCTTCATCACTTCCACATCCTAATAGTCAGATTGATGGGTCCTTTTACGGAGAGACTGGACATTATAAGGTTGTTTGTGACATGAAAGGAGAGCTGGAGAAGGCCCTGTGTGTAGTGAGTGACATCAGTGTTGAGCCTGAGAAGGATGCTGCAGCCAAGTTTCTCTCTCTTTCTCTGGGACATTTTTAGCTTTGAGCTATTATCTTTGCCTTCTAGTCTGTGAACTGAAACCACAAACTGGATGAAGGGTTCACCACCCAGAGGGTGACATCATCAAATAGACAATGCAGTGACAAAGCCTCAAAGGTATGCCAGCACACACGCACAACAGCCCAGCCATTTGTGTGCCCATATTTCTCTTCCTAGTCGTATGTGTCGCACTCTAAATGTCTATAATAAGGTCCAAGGGGCATTTACAAAGGTGTATTTTCTCTGGGTGGAAGTGACAGGTAGAACTTATGTGACATGAAAACACGTGTCTAGTGTCTACATGTTTAAGATCCTGAAATGTGATTATTATTTAATCTTTAGGCCTTTGTACCCTGTGAAGCAAGACACAGGGCAAAAACAAAACCCAAACAAAAACAGGTGACTACAATGAGATCTGTTCGAATACATATAAGGCAGGTTTATATATATTTATTTATTATATTTTTATATATATATATATATATATATATATATATATATATATATATATATATATATATATATATATATACTACTACTAGTAAATGATATATATTGAGATAGTGTATCAATGTGAAGAATGGGGTTGCAATAAAAGGAGACAGAAAAAGAGAAATTGAGAAGCAGCGGCGCGCAAACTGCAAACTCATTCTGAATTCTTTTCCAGCTTCATCTGAAACCCGGAGGGACCAAGGCACCGTCAAAGCCAGTGTTTGCAGTATTGATGTGAAGGCCCAGAACAAGAAGATGGCTCAATTAAAGCGAGGGGAACACCTTTTGTTGTGCGCTCCTCTGAGGGCTCCAGTATATTATATTCAGTTCAAAAATGAAATTTGAGAGTGCAAATATGCTATAAGTTAATGAAAAGGGATGAATGTGATTAGAAAGAATTTATTGTGGATCGTCAATAAAGTGAGAGAAAAAATCTTTGTATAAATATGATAGCATGTGGTGCTCTGTACTTAATATAACTGAGGGCTGTGATTGCAGTTTTGTCCTTGCTCTAGTCAAGCTGACAAGCTGCTGTCCGTGTCCAGCTATCAGACTAATACAAATGCAAAACCGCCCTAAGTGATGCAAACATTCAAATCATTGGCCTAATGCCATTAAAAATGCATTCCATAACAGCTGCAGGCGTGCAGCAGTCCCAGGCAAAGCTGGCTGTTATCCAGTCATTAGAGTTGTAAAAACATACGGCAATCCATTCCTAATCACCGAGCAATCAGCCGTTTAATCACAGAGCGGGAACTTCACTTAGCTTTCCACACTACTGAGCTCACTGGATTTCTGTGGCCCTGGGTTTACGCGTAACCCCATGTGAGCTCGCCCACGATGGGGTTTTTAAATTATTACAGACGGCTGACAGGCATGCATGACTGACTGACCAAAATACCCTATAACAATCACACAGGCTGTAAAAAACCCAAAGCTATTTTTAAACAGAGCCTGCAGCATGAGAGAAATTCAAAGGTAAAGGGAGAAAATGAATGAAAATAATCATATTAGTCTTCAATGGGGAAAACCACTTGACTGTTCTCACCCTGTATTTAATACAGCTTAGCTTGGAGCTGAGAGCAAGAAGTTGTACTGGTCTAGTGTTACCCAATCAGATGAACAAATAATAAGCACTTAAAAGCTTGAGCATACCTAATCTTGAAATCATATGTTGGATTAAATTATTAAATGAGTCATCTGTCCATTACTGTCAAACAATAGATTAGATTAGATAGATAGATAGATAGATAGATAGATAGATAGATAGATAGATAGATAGATAGATAGATAGATAGATAGATAGATAGATAGATAGATAGATAGATAGATAGAATGTAATAAAAATTTAAATTAATAAAATGAAATAATAAAATAAATAATAAAAATGATGAACGCATAGCCAGAGAACACAACAAACAGCTGAGGATCTTTAAAGCTGTATGAGTTCTCCACATTCACCATATTCATGAGTAAAGACTAGTGCTTTCAATCATCAGGACAACCCACCGGGTCAAGGAAGCTTATGTACACACAGCTAATGCTCCTATTTGACTATTGTGCAGAAAACCGTACTACACTAAGTGAACCTCAGTGTTCTAAAGCCATCTCTGTAGGACATTGAGTTTAATGTGGTGAAACTAACTCCCATGAGGATCACCATGAGGTTCTTCGGGGTTACATTACCAGCATCAGAAATCAATAATTAATGGCATCTAAGGCTGTAAGATCACATCAGCATTCAAACAGAAGACACCTCTCAACATCTGCTGTCAGGTGGAGCCTTCATGGTGGAGCTACTGAGGGAACCCATGAAGAGCGTGGAAGCTTCTCTATCTATCTATCTATCTTAGACAGAAGAGGTAGAGCTCAGTACTAGTTGAGTTGTGTCATCAATTCACAGTCATTCTCTTCCTCTCCTTCATTACTGTTTTTTTTCCAATCAGCTGACAGTAGAAGGTTAGCCATTACGGTTTTCCCATGATCTCAATCAGCCGACCATGCTACTTCTGTCAAACCATCATTTCTCTCCTCTCTGCTGTTGTCAGTTGTAATTTCAGTGTGTAATTGCTTTGCCACCCAGGCCACCTCCAGTCATTATATCCACTGCCCAGGTCAAGCTCATCAGAGTCCAGTCTTCATCACATCCAGACCTCAGCATCCTCCTCCTCATCCCCACCAGCAGTGTCTAGACCTCCAGAGTGTTTCTTATTCCACACACAGCCTCATTTCCTTTCTGTCAAAAACAATTCAAGTCTCCATCATGGGCAAAATCCTCGACTTTGGCCAGAAGATAATTTGGCATCCATTGCAGAAAAGGTGATCAGATGTATGATAAAGAATGAAGGAGTAACACACAATCCATTTGTCATCTATTTGGAACCATCATTTGTTCCAAAACAGAAAAATGATGCCAAACATACCTGAAAGCAAATGACCTGACCTCCACATTCATCCACCATAAACACAACTGAGACAGGAGTTTGAGTATAGATTGAAGAACGAGCAGCCAAAGAGTCCTCAGTATATGTGGGACGTCCTTCAAGAATGCTGAAAGAATGCGAATAGTTTGCAGAGCTCCCGCTGAAGATTTGCTAATATAAATATTTTACTTAGTTTGCTGCTATTTCATAGTTTCAGTGCAGTATTGTTGTACACTGTAGAAAATAACAGTGTATCAATGTTTGAATACAGAATGTGCATAGGATTGATGATTGTTTGATGATCTTTAGTGTTTTTGGAGTATTTATTTGCTGTAGAGACATTGTGTATGTGTGTGTTGTGCAGCAAAGTATTAATGAGCAACGATTAGCTGATAGAACCATCAGACAGAGCGGATGGATGGGCGGATACGGCCTACAGGGGGTTGTGCTACTGGGGTTGGCAGATGGATTAACTAAAAGCCAAAGCATGTTCAATAAACCTCATAATTATTTATATGTGGCAGATTTTTTTCAAGTATTTAAAGTTAGTTTTAAAAAAAGACAGAGGACATTGAAGATGCAAAAAATGCAAATTAGCGTTGTTATGGCGCTTACATCATGACATGAGTCATTTAAGGATGCTTGTTTTTGTTTTACTTTGACTTAGTATTCAAAAAGTTATATATATGGGCATTGACATTGTTTTATCTCAGTCAAGCAGTTTTATTTTAATTTTACAAATAAAATGCAGCAAGCTGGGCTCTTGACTGTGAGATCAACACACTGCAACTTAACAAAATACATGCAAATAGACAAAATACAAATGCAGCCCATCCTTACTAGGAAAATGTAACATGAGGTCAATGTTTCAGTTACTGTAAATGGAAAGTGTGTTTTTACATATCACCCATCCACATCTCTATGTGTTCACAGTGGCTGAGAGTCGCCGAGATGGCAGCCAAAAATGGCGGCTTGTGAATTGTGTTACCCCTTGCCTTGTTAAACAACTAACCTTAACCAGTATTTATTTATTATGTCAGATCCAGCTGTGATTAAAAGCAAAAGTTAACCAAGGCGGAAAAGCAGAACAACACATGGTGTCAGGGGACTTGAACCTTGGACATCTGAGTGAGTCCACTGTGTTGGATATCTGTTCAGTGACTCCCACCCACCTCTATGTTTGTGTTTTTTTCTCTTCACAATTGACACAGTTTATATAAAGGACAACAATCTGGTTTCTGTCCCCCCATAGGACTCGACCTCTCTGCTGTGTTCAACACTGTAGACCCCCTCATCCTCCTCCACTGGCTTCAGCACTACACTGGAATCTCTGGCGCTTCCCTCCCCTGGTTTCAATCTTTCCTCACAGGAAGGGCCAAGTTTGTATCCTTGCAAGAAGCTAAATCCCAGCTCCACACTGTCACCTTTGGGGTCCCCTAGGTCTCAGTGCTCGGCCCGACCATCTTTATCATATACAGGCTGGAATCTCATTGCATCGCTACGCTCCACCCTTACAGCCTTTGAGGCCGCTGCTCTTTTTTCTTTGGAATGTCCTGCCAGACCACCTCAGTGCTCCACAGACAAAGGATGCTTTTTTTTTTTTAAAAAAGGACTCAAAACCTCCTCTCCTTGCAGGCACAAAATTATAATATCTATGTACGATGCTAACATTAGCCTCTAAAAGCTAAACCCACAGTGTAGTATGAGACATACTCGTGGAAGAAGGATGCACCATTCTTTCTTATATGGCAATTTTGTGTTAAATCCTTTTGATACAGTACATGTAAAGCTTAAGGCTAGCATTAACATGTCAGTTTCAATTGAGGAATTGCACTAGTGGAGCAGACAGTGTGGATACCTAAATATGTTCTGTCCTGTCAGCAGTGAAGTTCAGGAGTGTGCTGCACTACCAAAATCTAAACATTACCCCTTCATATTGCTTGACAGGCCTGCAGGCAATAGAGAGGGATTCTTGTATGTTTAGTTGAAGGACTGGAAATTATAATTGCAGATGGATTAACAGAGCTACAGTCTGGTCTGAGACCAACAAAAACTCCCTCTTATGCTCAAACACTTGTGCTATATCTTATAGCAGGCTATTGAACAAACACATGGTGTCTGCCCTTGTGTTGTTTCTCATTAACCCCTCCTGCTCAGCTGTCAGTCACACATGTTTGCCTGCAAGCACACTCACTGGCTTAGAAGAAAATAGAGAATTTTAATTTAAGTCAAAAAAATTTACATTTACAGAAGAATGGCATCTTTGATGTAAAAGGGAATAACTAAATTAGTGTTCTTACTGTATGTTGTCAGTCATTTGTATGTTTGCTGTTGTGATACCACCATGTCTGTCAGCCCACTGGTGACTTTACCATGAAATCCACAATTCGTCATCTTTACAGGTGCACACTAAATATCTGCACATCCCCCTCTATGTGGGCAGGGACCTCAGTGTCATGTGTATTATTAAGTTGATGCTGCTTTGACCTGACATGTACTCCAGTGCATCAAAACCCATGAAATCTTCTGTGAGGTATTTCACAGCTTAATCAAGGAAAAAAAATTGAAGTGAAATAACGAGACTGTGAAGACCTGCTGCTTCAACCTTTGCTTGTTTTGTAAAAAAAATGTTCCTGGTGGCTAATCTGATAAACATTATACAGACACCAAACCTACAGATGTGTTCGCAGACCTTCATTTTTTTTAGTTCCCTGATGACAGGTATGTTCTTTCAGTCCAAATTCAGCTTTTTTGTGCAGTGCTGAAACAGGGAGCTGACAAACACACAAATTTATCTTCTATGCTCTAAAGCTGCAATAATTAGTAAATGAATGGAAGTTTGGAATCACAGCATCATATGCACCTTCTTCTGCACATGTGTACGGTATGTATATATATATATATATATATATGTAGTCACTACCCCCTTTCTTTATTGTACAGAATAGTTTGACTTATTTATTTCCATTGCTCAGACGACTCCTTGTCAATAATGCACATATGACAATAAACCTTTGAATCCTTAAATCTTTGAACTGAATATGTTCTACTGGTTTGTGCATAAAATGTCAGGATACATAGATTAATCATGGACAATCAATCAATACAGCACACAGCTGCAGCTCTAATAGACTGCAGCATTGAGATTTCAGACCTTTACTACAGCTGAACATGTGTTCTATTCATTTACTTTTAGTCACATAGTTTAATTGATCATGTTAGTGAGGACTAAAAATGCAGCATCAGTAGTGGCCTGAATCTCCCCGTGTTTGTATGACAGATGCAAAGTTGGCAAACTGCATAACACTGATATGTTTTTCTCTTTCATTTGTATTCATAATGAGGTCATATTTTTCATGCATCTATTTGTTTACATGATTTAAAGGAGAGTGTTAGATGGCTGATGGAGTGCTTAGAGCAGTGTATGTTGGAGAAAACTGTATCTGGTA
This sequence comes from Parambassis ranga, assembly GCF_900634625.1. NCBI lineage: Eukaryota > Metazoa > Chordata > Actinopteri > Ambassidae > Parambassis > Parambassis ranga. Next base: position 18,696,106 of record NC_041041.1, read on the forward strand.
TGTGGTATATATATATATATATATATATATATATATATATATATATATATATATATATATGAATCTTAATTAGTCTCAAAGAGCACCCTATTGTAGAATCAGCTCTGTGTTCTATTGATTCATTGATAGAGAAGATATAAGAAGATATATATATATACCAGATACCGTATGATGACCTGGATGACCGTGCATTTTAAACATCAATTAGCATGCAGGTCACTGATATTTGACCCTGTGAATGTCAGTCATGCATACTGCATGCACTGTTGTTTAAGGTAAACAGCACTGTGATTTCACCACAGCTAGCATGAAATAGATGTGTACTTTTTCTGCATCAGCCATTTGTTGACATTTTCATATTTGCTGGGAAGTCACTGGTTTACATATATTTCACATTTCCCCTGGAATGAAAATTGTCTTGTTCCTTTACAGGCTTGCAGATGCAAATGTGATGTAGACATTCAAATTAGTGAATTACTGAAACTGCAATATTAAGGTAAGAGATGAAAATAAAAGGGGACTATGGTGTTTCGTTTTGTGGTATCAAATTAAAGAAAATTGAAACAAAGTAGTATCAATCACTGAACGTATCACTGTAACAGTGTGCCAGATCATGATCCTCATCTCACTTCTGCAACATGCTCTTGGTGCCAATTTCCTGGTTACCATGGTGACAAATCCCAACACAAATCAACGTCCTGACATGGCTGAGAAATGATGCCAATAGTTTGGGTGCTTTGTTCTTTTACTTTAAATATATTTCAGTTATTGTTAGTTTTTGTTTTCTGGGATTGTTTTTAATATGAATTCTTGCTTGTGTATTGGGAACTGTTGTTCTGGAATCAATCTTTACTAATTCAAACTCGCTTTGTTATTCCTCTGTGACTTTTGTGTTTGGGTCCTCTTTTTAAATCCATAAAACAGCCAGCGAACAGGTGCCAAAGCCTGCACTTCCTCTAATGGCTGGCTCCAAATGAAAATACTTAACTTCACACGTTCAGAAATAGACCTCTATACAGCACGACAGCACCTCAGCAACACTTGTGTTTTACCATTTTGCCCATATGTAGACTAAACGGGGAGTTTGGTGGACTGCCAATATTGTGAGCTTCAAACCTCAAGTAAGACATGGGTGATGTGATTTCTGTTCTCTGAGCAGGAAATAGCTTATGGATGTTTTCTTCCATACAAGAGGGTATGTTGATCTGTAAACAAAATCTATTGACATTTTCCTGGTAAGAATGGGCTACATGGTCATAGACATAGGAAAAAAACGAACCTTTTTTGTTGCTTATAGGTGTATAGACATCAAATTTGTAAGAGCATTTTACGGATCACAGGTGTTCTACTAGGAGGTGGATGTAGAAGGTTATATATACAGCATGTAATCATCTGAAGGACTGAGGGGTTATCAGTACACTTCAGTGAATTCAAGCAACAGGAGGTAAAGGTCATATCATTCATGGACTTCAAATACCTGGTCCTTGTGATGTCTTCTCCAGCTGCACTAACCATGACTTACTGGGACCAAACAAAAAGATGTATCCAATTAAACATGCTTCTTTTCTGACTTGTCTTCTGACAGCAGCTCTGTCATTAGCACTGACACCTGCAACTTTAATGTATCGATGTGCTATAGTTTCCTCCGTTCTCCAACTCACAGCAGCGGTTTGAATGGCACTGAGGCAGCCCCGTATCGAGCGGTGGTGACCCACCATTTTCCTCAGTGCATGCTGTGATTTGATGGGGGTGAAAGTACAACATATTGACAGGAGGACAAATAGTGCTGGGAGACACTGTGTAATAACTGCTTAAGGGACCTAGGGAGAACAAATGTATTAAGAGGTGTCACTAAGCAGAAAGGGGGCATGCAATATCTTTAGCATTAGCATCTTAAGAGACACTGGGGGGACGTACAGCAGAAGTAGGTGGCAGGATGAGAAAATCAAAAGTATGCAGGTGGAGGGATTCAGTAGAACTGTACTAAGAAGGTGGTTTCAGACAATATTTATCCTCCTTTCTCTGCAGATGGAAATGGAGACAGCTGTAAGAAGTATGTAAAGTAAAAGCAATACACACAGGCATTTAATAATGTATACCGCCGTAAGTATAAGTGTTTTATGAGGTGGGAGCTGCATATAAGCGGCAGCTGAGACAAAGGCACCGGGAAAGCCGTCCTCCCATTGACAGCCAAAATACACTGTGAGGTATGAAGGAGATGTGTGCACACACCTCCAAACACACACTGAGACAATAAATGTCATTTGAACTGATTCAGAAATCTCCAGAGGCAACTTCCTTTAAAGGGGAAAGCAACCGTCCTGATACTTGACCTTTTCAACTTTTTTGACATTTTAATCCTTCATTCACTAGATTTTATTTTTCTCTTGTTCTTGCCAGTCTGCTGTAAGAAGACAAAAAAATAAACATCATAGGTCAGTCAGACCAAACACTAGAACTCTGGCTCGACCAACTACAGAAATGACAACTTTCCTTATAGGGTACAAGTGGCTACTGACTGCAGTCACCAAAAGCAACCCTGCTAAACATCTGATGGTGACTAATGTTAAGATAAGATAAGATAAGATAAAACTTTATTAATCCCGAAGGAAATTCTTGTGCCAGAGGTATCAAGTTACAATACATGCAGTTAAGTACAGAGTATAAGAGTATAAGTGTCACTATAATCCAAAAAATAAGAGTACAGTACGCAGTATGAGCACAATATATGATACATGGATACAATGTGGAGATGTAAGGTGCTAAGTAAGCATAAATATAGACAAGTGGAGGGAATGACAGTGATACCTGACATGATTATCTAGCGCTTCTCCCTACAGAAAGGGGAGGAGTTATACAGTCTGATGGCCACTGGCAGGAAGGACCTCCTGTGGCGTTCTGTGCTGCTCCTCGGTAGTCTCAGTCTACCGCTGAATGTGCTCCTGTAGGACAGCAGTGTGTCGTGCAGGGGGTGAGACGTGTTGTTACGAATACTGAGGAGTTTCCTGTTAAACTGTGCTCTCTGATTCTGAAGCCATATTATGTTTTTCCACAATATTCTTTGAGGTATTTGTATCTGTATCCCTGCATAAATGCATCTAATACGTCCTCAGGAAAACAATCAAAATGCCACATTTCGTCAATAATGTCACTCATGCCACATATGACACAAGGCTACATTTCTGCTAACAGAACATATAGCTGTATTGCCAAACGTTATCTGAATGTGGGACAAATAAAACCTCAAAAGTCCAGGTTTGGAGGTGGATGGGTATCCAAAGTGGTGGATTTTTACTCTGGAGTCTGAGGTTTGAGTCTCCTGACACCATGAACTGTTCTGTTTTCATTAAAGAAAACCACTCCATGTACACGGTTAGTATTTTTTAGCTGCCATCCCCCATGAACACTTAGAGATGAGGCCGGAGTTTTCAGGTACTAAAATATCAAGGATGGACTGGTTCTACCCATTCTTCAATGGCTTATTTTAATCAGATCTCCTTCTGATAATGAGAAAACCTTCATTATTTTAACTACTACAGAACCAAAACACTTGTGTTTAGGTAACGTTTAGACATAGAATTGACTTGTCTGCCTCAATGCAGGTGCTGCTCAGCCAGAAGGCAAAGTTTGAAATTTATCAGTTGGTCTGACAGCCAGTGTCTAACCAGTAAGATGTTGATGAAGAGTCTCAGTCATCCAGGTCATCATACGTAGAGAAGGTTGAAGCAAGGCGTCTGGACTTGTAGAGTTTTCTAGAAGATGTTTCGCTGCTCATCCAAGCAGCTTCATCAGTTCTAACTGTTTGGTGGGGAAACATGGTTTATATGTGGTTACAGACCTATGTGGGTGGGTCTGGGTAAAACTTAAAAAAAAACTTAAAAAACAATAGCACTAAATGTTTCCATACTTACCTGTGATGTTCTGGCTGACTGGGCCAGGTGTGTCTAACGACTGGCTAACGACTATGAAACTGCCGGAGGGGGACTGGTTGACAGCCCTTTGTTGTTGCTGTGAGTATGTGCAAACTTCCTGGGAATGGATGGAATCACTGCATTGTATGTGGTAGAAAGATGATGTCTGAGGCCACCACCTCTGTTAAGGGAAGGTTTTTCCAGCTTAACATAGATGCTTCCTTGACTCCTCTTTCAAACCACCTTCCTCTGTCTAAAATGTGAACGTTGTTGCCCTCAAAGGAGTGTCCTTTGTCTTTGAGGTGGAGAAAACTCTACAAGTCCAGACGCTTTGCTTCAATCCTCTCTACGTCTAACCAGTAACATCACCTATGGTGATGAAATGCAGGTAATAATAGTAAGATTGTGAATACAATGAGCAGAAATAATATCTCTGTAGTGCTTAAAAAAACTTCAACATTACAGAAGGGTGAAGCAGGCAACACAGGCAGTTACTGCAGCAGGGAAAAGCTGTAATTACTACATTCATCACAATTCACATGCGGACATGATCATGTTATTTTGGGTCTTTTCTTTTATTCTGTTGGGAACTCCATCAATAAGCTTTTCCACCAAATTTACTTTGGTATGTTACCTCTGCAGCAAGAGATAATTACTGTTATTTTAGTCTGTTAGTTTTACCTCCAAATAATGACTTCTCATTCCTTTTTTTAATTATTATTATTGTTAAACTGAAAACAGTATAGTGGTTTGTCGTGATGCCAGATCTTAGCAATTACTACTGAAAGTATGAAAATAAGAGACATTTTGTAAGAAACCATCATTTTTTTTAAGCAGCAAATGTTAAAATTAAGTCAAAATTTGACCACATCTATTTGTGTTAAATTGCTAAACTAAAGCACAGATGGAAAGAAAACAGTATTTAATAACTGAGGCCCAAACAGTGAGTGCTATGGTATTTTTACAGCTCAGGTCTTTGCTGGATCTAAGTCATTATTTATCCAAACATGATGGAAACAGTCTGTCAGGTAAGATTTTATCCACTTTAGAGGAGTAATACAATGTTTATATCAGGACCACTTTCTCCAAAGTGCAGTTTTACCGCCTTGCATGGGTCAAAACACAGTGCTCCTCTACCCACATGATCATGATCATCATGTTTGCAGCTTCCAGACCCAGCCTATGCTCACCAGGAATATATAACATGAGGACCGCATTTCAATCCTTGAAACATATTTGTTTTTCCCCCAAGCTGCATCTATACATGTTCACTGGTGGCAGAAAATGGCGACTGCACAGAAGCATTTTGTGTGTTTGTTATGAATTCATGTGTTTCAAGGTTAAGTTTGCCTAACACCCTGCACTGTTCTTAATGCCAAAGTGCTACCAGAAGTTGTGTTTTAATAAAGCAAACAAAATCAAAAAATCTAACCAAAGAGAACAAAGCCAACAAAATACAAACAAATGAGATATAAAACAACAAAAAGCCAAGAAAATAAAAGAGAAACTTGGATGAACTGACAAAGGCAAAGGTGAAGCACGTGGTTTAAATAGACAGGGAGCGGTTGACGAGACACAGGTGGAAACAATAAGGGCGGAGCCTGCAATCACTGTGGAGGGAAAACAACAGGAAGTAACACAGAGATACCCAGTGAGACTAGACTTTCAAAATAAAAGAGCCATTAAATCTAATTAAATTAGAGACAGAAAAATATACCAGAATTACCATGACCAAAGAAAAACCAAGAAAAACAGGACATGCTGGACAAAGGTCAAAACTATTGGAGACTCTCTTAACTGGGTCTAGCTGATAGCGGCACAGAGAGCCCATTTTTAAGGCATCAGCTTGAAAATGGCATGCCCAAAATGAATTGAGTATATCTCAGCAACCACTAGGTGTATTTGAATACTTTTGGTGTCATAATAAAGGGGACACCTGGAAGATTTGCACAACTGTAAGTATTAATTTGTATGTCTCTGGCTGTTTGTAAATTAAGATGGCACAAAGCAGAAATGATAAAAAATGTCCTCGTAGAAGTAGATGAAGCAATCTAGTTATCTCAATCTGTAGCTAAGCTTGTGGACATTATCTCTGCTAAGTTTTTATTTCATTCTAATTAAGGGGAACAAAATTACAGAGGGTTTAGTCCAACATATGTAGACATAATTTTTAAAGATCTTAAAATTTAATGAACCAAACTATATATTTCACTTTTAAGTCACTATTGGTGTTCATCACTTCTATTTACATCAGTTTTTACTTGTATACATACATTATTACACATCTATAGGTTATAACAGATGTATAAAGCAGATAGGCCATGCCCACCTAATGCTAAGCTAATACCTCGACAAATATGCAGGCTCATAACCACAATAGATGGGTTGATTAGGGTGATTGACACCTCTATCAAAAGGTCAGAACCAATAGATTTGACAGGTAATAGTAATATTAGTGCTAGACTCACCAGCCACATGGAAGGAAATGCATTTTATGCTAAACGACCTTGCCACATTCTCCCCCCAAAAAATTCATACACAAACATAATAAATGTCTAATCGTAATATTTTTAGTCTTGAATAAACACAGACATGTTGGTCTATCTGAACCAAGCATTTATTGCCTTCGAATACGAATGATCATTGCAAATTTACAGAAGAAAGACAGAATTTTTTGTTACTCGCTGATTTTTTACTTTCATATTCTTTATATTCTAATTTACCAAATATTTATAATATAGCAACACAACTGTAACAGTGTCAATTGGTAAAGTCTCAGCTTTCATATGACACCTTGTTCTTTTGTGTGACTTGAAGTATCACAGAGCTATCAATAACCATGTGGCAAGTGGGTCGACTTTGACATGAGAATTTTATTTTGATGAGTGATAATTGATTTGCATGGTGTTGAAGTTATGTTTGATGTGTGTAAATATGGCTTATATGTGCATGTAGTAAAGTTTCTTCTGTTTAATTTAATATGCAATATTAACATTAACATTAATGCCATTAATGAGTCCCTTGGGGTTTAAGGGGTTAAGTCGAATTGAAGACTCAGAGTGTAAGTGCTTCAATTACGTTTGGATATTTGTTTCTAATTCTTGCCAGTAAATGCGTTAGAGAAACTTCAAAATGATTTTGTGCCAGCAAAGATAATATTTGTGCACACACAATAGATCTCTGTTTATGCCAAAGGCATGCAGCTTTTGTTCTGACGGTCTCCTGCGTAACCCCTCTGTTCTGTTTCTCTCTCTCCCTCCCTCTCTTTTCCTGCTCTCTCTCTTACTCTGTATCTAATCAGTAGTTGGATGGAAACCAAACATTTGGGCAACTGCAAACAGATCCGACTCCTTGTGTAGAGATTACTCTACACATTTACACAATGATGAATAAAAAACAATGTTTATTATGTGATGAGACGTTTGAACTGTACAAGCTTTTAGAACACTTATAATAGAGACAATAAAGCTAACAAAGAGAACAAGAGTGCTTTTCATTGTCCTAATGCAAACTTCATATGTGAAGCTCATTATGTGTTTGCATTTGTGCGAGTGTAAGTCTTTTTGTTATATGTGTGTGTTTGTGTTTTGCACTTACTCCACTGTGTCCTCCCAGCTGCACCACTGTCTCTGGTCCAGCTCTTGCATGTCTAGCCTGAATTTAGCCAGACAGAACTCCTCAATAGCGTATTCGTAGTGAGGCCCACAACCCAGCGCTGACACACACTGAGACACTGCTGAGAGGGGGGGGGGGTGCAGGAGAGAAAAGAAGAGGGGTGTAGTTACCGGTAGATCACAACACGATGCAGAACTGTTTTAAATGTAAAAAGTTAAATGTTGCAATCTTTTTTTGGATCGCTATAAACTGAGCCATTTCCCCATCTGTTGGACATGACACTGAAACACCATCTGCTGACACAGTGTCAGCTATATCTTTGCCCTACAAGACCTCCACACACACACACAGAGCGAGAGAGAGAGAGAGTTCTAGCTAACGGTGGTGTCTGTGTATCCTTAGCTAGCCAAGTCAGTCAGCTGATCATAATCTGACTGAGCCGAATGCCACTTGTTGAGACTGAAAGCCGACCTCACAACACACAGGCGCTAATTTTACATAGAATTTATGATTTAAAAAGTGAAAGAGTGAAACCCCCTTGCGTGTCTGTCTGATTACTTACAACACAACACACTCTCTCTCACACACACGTATGGTCTTTGGTGTGTGTTAACATATTCATATCAGTATCATTTTAAGATGAAAACAACAGAAAATGTAGGATCAGAAATATAAAAAAATTACTCATCCACGATTCATGCTGTGAGAAAAGAGGATGAAAAAGCTTAACTATACATAAATCCAATCAAAGACTGAGATCAAAGAGCAACATCAAGTGTGTGTGTGTTTGGATGTAAATGATAAGCGAGAAGAGGACATAAACGAGGCACAGAGTTTGCATATTTTTCATATTTTATCCTGCTGAGGCTTCACAAAAATGTCAACATCAACAATCGCAGTGTTTTCTGATCTGGGGCCTCTTTTGGCAGGAGTTGTAGTTACATATAGCTGGAAGACTAGAATCATTTGTTAAGGAAATAGCAAAAGCCTCTGCCTCCCACATGCTGGACTCCCCTCACTTCAGTACATAAAGGGCACACTACTCCCAGCACATTCTTACAACATGAGTGTAATTCTGAGAGCCTGCAATAATAAATGTGTGACCCAGTTTTATCCCCTTTACAAATGTCCTCATCTCAACCCGTGAAGGTGTTTATTCATGATAATGTTTTTTTTTTTTCATTTAAACACACTGAGGCATGCGTTTTCATAGAATTAATAGCATTACTCAGTATTATATTAGAAATAATATAGAACAACCTGAATGTGTGCATATTGTTATTATTATTAGCAAAGGTGTGAATAATACTACTATACTGACATACTACTCATTATGACTATAGCACTGACTAAGTATATGCAGAATATGTTTATGTTGGTTATATACATACCTGTAGGTGTGTTTCTATATATTTATCAATATCTAATATGTGTGTGTGTGTGTGTGTGTGTGTGTGCGGCACATTTATGCCTTTGTTTGTTTGTTTTGTTCTCTCCTCTCAGTCATTTCAGAGATTGCTCCCTCTCCTGCCTACATGTGAACTGAACAGTCGCACACATGATCACCTGCTCTGCACACAACAATGAAATGCAACAATGTCTTTTCTGTCGCACAGCCTTCTGTCTTTTGTGTCTCTCTGTGTTATATTGTCCCTTTATGTAAATAGTTAACCCTGCCTCTCATCCGTAGATAGCTGGGATAGATGATGGGTGGATGGATGTAAGTAGTGTTATGTTGTTGAAATAATAATTAAAAAAAAAAAAAAAAATTGAAACATGCATCCACACTAATGCCTGCTTTATCTTTGGACTTAGGACAAGGCAACAAAAAAAACTGAAAAAGTAAGTCTAAATTTCCTGGCAGGAAAAGAAAAACAAAAACACTACAACTTCATCATTGTAACCATGGCTACAAAAAACCCCTGACCTTCTCACAGAGTCAACATCAATCCAAACCCTAAGCACTAAAACGTCCATTCAACATGAAATAAACAAAACAAAAGCCACATGAGGCAAAAGCGAGTGTGATGATTTAAAAAAAAAATATAAAGCCAATGCCGAAGTGCTCCTCAAATGACTGTCACTCTCCACAGACCTGCATGTTAAAATGTCCTTTCACTGGCTGATACAAAAAACACTTCTGTAGATAACTTACCAGTTTATTACAACTGTACATTGATTTTTATATAAGGCCAAAAGTTATGTAAAACCTGCTTTTTGAATTGTAGATACGTTGTGTGTGTGTGTGTGTGTGTGTATACATATACATGTATCAATCCCTGGTGGCTGCAGGGCCTTCGGGCTAACTCCTATTCATATAATAAACCCCTTCCATGTGAGCGGGCTAATTGAATCCTGCTAATGATGGCTCAGTTGCATGCATGTTGATTTGTGAGAGGGCCTGAAGGACACAAGGAATTACGTAATGATGACTGCAGTCTGTGTGAGCTGCGGTCCAGATATCAGTTCTGCACAAAAGAACAGAGGAAGATAGTGACAGTCAAACCACAGCCTCTGAAAGTGCAACGGCAGAATTCAGATTCACAGTTGACATATTGGAAAGCGGCCACATTGAACATGTTCGTTATTGACAAAGCAAATGTCAAATGTGGTGTTGCCTTGTTTCTGACATACTAATTTCATTTAACCAGTCACCTTATCTTTTGTTTAAATTAAGCCTGTTTGCCAGTCAGCTGAAAGCTTTCCATTAGCTTGTCTGTAAAACAAAACAAGATGTAGCAACAGACGGTATCTGCTGTGTGGCAACTGCACATTTATCTGTCCGTCCAATGGAAACACGCATTTGTGTTGACAATAAGAAGAAGAAAAAAAACATGTCCGCCCAATCTTTCCACTGGTAGCCTGACAAAAGGTTACACCAAAAAATAAATCCTGGACACTCTGTGACAAAACGTTTTTTTCCCCTTCTCCATGAGTCACCTTGTTCTGTTGATTTTACACCTGTCTCTCCCTGTCAAATCTATTTTATGTTCCAGACACACGCAAGGAGCCAATGGCATGACGAATGTAGACAAAAGGTCATGATTGACGGAAGATTTTCCCATTTCCTCCCGCAATTGTATCGATCTGGGGCTGCAACCAAAAATAATGTCACCTTTAACCTGACTTTTAAGTTTACCTTCAGGATTTCAGACTTCATTGTGAGTGCTAAGCTTTTAAACCCTCTCATTCGAAGTCTTTCATGACTTGTCTCTTCTATTAAGAAAAGTTTATTGACATGTGTTTCAGGCCCACTGAGACTGTGTCAGTGACCCCAGCATCCAGCCAGCTGCTGTAAGTACAAACATGTCAGAGTAAATAATATACAAAAGCAAGAAAATGTACTTGAAGTTGATTTCTTTGTAAGTGGATAGTGGATGACCTCTGACCTTGAAGCTGCCGCCTGTGTGCGAGCCCACCCAGCTGCTAGCTTCAGGGGGGGTTCTGGGTACTCGGCGTACAGTTTTATATCTATTTATAGTATGTTTTCCTCTCTCATCATCAAGATGCATTAAAAAATCTTCTATAAAGAACAAGCCTTGCAGCAAAAACAAAGGATTTTTTTGTTGTTTACTGTACGTGTACATGCATGCATCAACCAGCTGTTGATCTACTGTGGCTCCATCTTAAAGAGACCTGAAAGGGACATGAAGAAAAGGTATGTTTTGGCCAATCACGGGAGACTTTTGTAAGATTTCGAAAACTGTTCTCGGGATCTTAGAATAATGAATATGCATATTTCGAGGAAAACTAATGGCGGAACTTCCTCATGAACTACTACTAGCACCATATTCACATTAATCATTAGACTAAGATGAGAGTTAAGAGTAGGGATGTCCCGATCACGTGATCGGAAATCGGGCCCGATTACGTGATTTCAGACTCGATCGGAATCGGACATTACCTCCCAATCAGGACTCGGATATATATTTATTAGGGCTCTCAAAGTTAACGCCTTCTGTGCAGGGTGGCTCTGTGTCCTGTAGTGTAGGGGTATGACTAGGCCTGTCGAGATAAACAATAAATCAATTAATTGCACCATAAATTAAATGGGCTCGATAAGTTTTTCGGCCGCGATAAATTACATTTGCATGCTGGTTTGTTTTCCTCTCTCTCTCTCTCTCTCCCTCTTGCTGCCAAAGAGACTGGATGACAAAAAGCGTCACTCCGGTGCGTCGTAGCGTATAAAGGCCGTCGGACTTTATATGTCCCGCGGCTTCTGTCTTAAAATGTGTCAAATTAACAGGTAGTTCTTATTTTTTTAACTCATTGTGTAACGTTTACGTTATGTTCTGAGCAGACCACGGTCAGCTCGCTGTCTGCGTCGCCACGGTGCGTCACAGCGCTGCAGGGCTTGGACGTTACAGCAACACAGAGAGCTGTGAAGCTGCTCAACACCGTTTCAACACTTTGCCACAATTCACCACGACACTAAACATGCTCATGTATAGAACCTGCTCTCAGAGAGAGTCCGCTTTTATGAGTGAAGTTCTCTGCCTTCTCACTGGCGGCACTCGCTGCAGCACCACCCAGTCTAGTTCTCTTGCCCAGTCCTCTTGTGCCATCTCTGCTATCAGTTTCTATGTGTTTCTGTCTACATGGTGGCGTTTGTAAAATTCACTGCAGCTGTCTGCAGCGGCCTGATGCGCATACACACATGCAAACGCAAACGCGTGCGCACACAAACACTTGTGCATACAGGTGAGCCCACTCCCAGAGAGTGCGTGTTGTTTGGCTCTCTGTTGCTCATGACGTGCTAGTTGGTTTGACTTAACTCCATTGACTATGCTCAGATAAGCCATGGTAATAGGTCTATCATTACTCATAATAATAATATCAACATTAATATTAATATCATTAATAATAACAATAATAATAATAACAATGTTGATGATAAGGGCCTTTAAGGGCCTGTTAAATGTCGTTATCATTATATTAGTTGAACATGGTCTCAAAACAACAATATTATCGATTATCTCAATAATTTCTCTTGGCAATTAATCACCCAGCAAAATCTGTTATCATGACAGGCCTAGGTATGACAGTTGCTTTTGGTGCGAGGTCTCGATGAGCTGCTGCGTGTCTGAAATCCTATTTACCGCCTTTATAGAGAATCTTGAAAGTATCGGATCGGGACTCGGTATCGGCAGATACTCAAAATCAAATGACTCGGACTCGGACTCAAAGGCAAAAAAACCTGATCGGGACATCCCTAGTTAAGAGTGAAGAGAATGATGAGATTGACATCAGAAAGCCTGTATGTAGTAAGTAAGTGTAAGTGTAATGTAGACTCGAACAGGAAAAAAAAACAGCATACATTAACTCTGCAGTGAAATCGGACTCTGGTGTAGACAAGTATAAAACATTTTTAAACCATAGACTGTATATATGGCTGTATGGCATTGAGGTCCCCCATATTGTTTCTGAGGTGCATGTAAATAAAATCTTGTAATAACTGCTGTCCATGCGGCAAAGTTATAGTATAAATTATGCAGCTAACACAATATCTCTGATCAATAAGAATAAGAAACTAACCCAGGGGTTTCACTGAGGGGGCACCCAGATTTGAACTGAGGACCTCTTGATCTGCAGTCAAATGCTCTACCACTGAGCTATACCCCCTACAAAAAAGAGCAGCAGGGACTCTCATTTACTAAATGCAGATTGTAACATGAGGAGTGACATTTTTGCCCAGCTTTACATGAAAAAAGATGCAGTTTTTGTCTGCATCCAATGCAGCAAGCTGCGTAAAGTGATCTCATTTTAGCCATTAAGAAGAGGAACCAACAGCTATGACAAATGAACATGAACAAAAAAGCCTTATGGCCTTTTTTGTTAAGTGAGAAGCTGTTTTTCTCATGAATTTATGTTCATCTGCAGCATCTCACAGCAGCAGGGATTGGCAGAGGAAGCAAGCTCTTGGGAGAAAAATGCAAATTTTGTGTATTGCTTGATGATGCTTTGATGAAGCAGATTGGGGGCATTTAGAAACATTTCTGAAGCGGCCTCTGCAGCAAACAGTTTGGTCCCCTGCGACTGGAAGAAAGCTCAACAAGGCTGGAATGTTACAAAGGAGGGATGATTTCTTCCACTTCTGGCAAGTTCTGTAATAATTCCCTCAGTCCTGAGAAGTTTAATTTGTTTACAAACCTAAACTTTTCTCCAAAACCCATTTTAATCATAATCAAACATATCCTAACCAAAGAAGTAGGTCTAATAAGACATACCACACGTATAATCATACTGGTGCTTCCACACTGGCCGCTCATAATCCGTCCCCAATCAGATGATGAATGTCTGTGACATGTAATTGGTCCCTCCTGCTTTCTGCGGCCAGACCTTATCGATTTCCTGTTCCGCATTGATTTTAAACAACAGAATGCAATTATGCTCTGATTCCACATGTGTGTTATTATATTTTTTCCCAATCGACAGTGTCACTGGTCCCTGTATAGGCTACAAACAGAAGTTGAAGATATTCATAGGCACCTTGTTTATCAGTTCTGGTTGCAGGAACCTTACTGGATAGATATGGGAGTTAAAATGAAACATCAGCCTTCAGCCAATCATGGATGGAGAAATTAGCCGATAAGCTGACAATAACTAGTACGTGCTGTGTCCCCAGTGGAAGCAAAAATGACAGTAGAAGTTTGATTCACACAACACTGTTGCACAACAGGGAAGGCTTTGAGGTCTCTGCAAAAACTATTTACCTTCAGAAAATCTTAGTATGCATCTGCTCTGCTGTTAAACTTTGCATTTAACACAGGAAACAAAGGCAAAATAGCAAGTGCTACATCTTAGCTCTCTGTTCTCCATGAACTTCTGATGTCCCGCCCCCTTAACCTGTTTGATTGGATGATTCCGTAACCATGACAACTGACATCAGACTGACAGGAAGTATGAGGATATGTGACAAATGATTACATCAGATGCTATAAACTGTTATTTTTAACCTTTTTTCTCTCGAAATATGACCATGAATTCTATGTAATTATTTGAACCACCAGACATATAATATGATGAAATAAACTTATGAACATATTTATTTACTATTTGTTAAAGGGAGCTTCAATTTAGCAGGGCTGTACTTCTGTAGTTAACACAATATCTCTGATCAATCCGAATGAGAAATTATTAAAAGCAGGGGAAAATTGTTTAAAAACAATAGTAGTCATCCTACTGAGGGGGCACCCAGATTTGAACTGGGGACCTCTTGATCTGCAGTCAAATGCTCTATCACTGAGCTATACCCCCTATAAAGCAATTGTTTCACTGTAGTCAAGTGAAACGTCATCTCAACAGTCAAGCTGGCTGATGTGGGGATGTTAAATGGACAACTGTCTACAAAAGTTGTTACGGCATAGGTGCTCAGGGCAGCCACAAAGGACAAAGAAAGGTCAAGATTTCAGTAATTATTTATCAGAAAGGATCAGTAAGTTCACTTTGGGGACATCTCTATTTCTAAATTCCTGGCTAAGCATGACCATGACCATGTTTAATTATGGACGAAGCGTCCGTGACATCACCTGTAGGTTTTTTAAAGAGCCATTTTGACTGTTGGAGGCTTTGGATGTTTGGATGGATTATGATGCTGCCATCATAATCCATCCAAACATCCAAACAAAAGCTGCAGCCCCCCGAAGGGCCACAGGGGGAACTGCAGCTTTTGACACTTCATTCCTCATCCCTGGAGGTTGCTGCTTGTAACCAAACTGCAGCAGTAGTAGCTCTACGGTACAACTAAACTGCCTCATTAATACAGCAACTATGGTCTATCACTTTTCTGGTGTAAGATTGAACAGAAAGTTGAGTCATGGTTGAAGCAGCTTAGGGCTCCTTCTAGTGTGAAAGTGACACACAAACAGAAGCAGGCAGCTGTTTCCTGTCAAAAGTCTAAAACTAATTAGGCAGTCAGATCTGATGCTAAATGAACCAGCGATGCTGCTGTTTCCTCTCTGTCTCCCTCTCTGTCGTCATTTTCTCACCGATGATTCACAGAGAAGGAAACATTCATCTCTGGCCTTTGATTAGAATTATTTTTGACCGCTGCTACACTATCACCCAATCTAACATCAAAACACCCACTTCCTTGACTTTTAAACACATTTTAGGCATGAATCATCTCAGGGTAGTAGAAGAGAGGAGAAAAGGAGAGATCTGTTTCTCTTCCCACCTATCTGACAGTGCAATTTGAATTGTGTAAAGTCACACAGGTTGTATGCATATTTTAAAAAAACCCACATTTCAGCTCTTCCTGCACAAAAACTTGGTCTATTTGATGTTCACACTCCTGGAAAGTTTGGTTGTTTCCAGCGCTATGGATGATTTAACTTTGAGTCGTACTCTTTTCCACTTGGTACACCATAAAATCAGAGTGTGTTCCTTTCTTTTACGCTGAAAGAACATCACCATCAACTGTGGTCGACCACTGACAGCTTAGTGAGCAGAAAAAGTCCTCTTAGTGCAAGTTGCTTCACAGTAACTCACAGAGTTAATAATGCAGTTAGACAATGCTCACAAAGTGTTGACTGTGAAGCTTATATAATGGTACTATGTTCTGAAGTTGAAAAAAATTGAGAAAAGGCAGTTCTAGCTGCAGTCAAGTTTTCCAAGAACTGCTTAGGGTTATTCTGACCCATTAAAACTGTTCTCCCAAGACCAAAAAAATGCGTTTGAATGGGAGATATGCATCACCTTATAAAATGTTACATGTGGAATTAGTCTATATGGTTAGTAAAAGACCACCTTAATTTACCAGTAGGTACAGTAAGTGAATTCGCACCTACACTATCACTAAGTGTACAATAAAGACGTATGGATGGACATTTGGTCTGTAACATCACCCGTAAGTGATGAGAGCTCCAACTGTTCACCTAAACACCCAGTTCATCCAAATGCAGGCAAAGAGGTGGACCATGTTTGGGTCAAAGGTGGATGGACAGTTGTACACAGGCTTCATTTCTCAGCCTAGAGGTTGCCACTTGGTAGGACTACAATTGTAGACTTTATTGTATGTACTACCTTTAGGACCACTTGAGGAGATTTGGTATAATTTCGCAGAGCTCCCTACGTAATTTTGTTTACTTCCTGTTTCTCATTCATCACATCATGTCCCTTTTGCCTGAGAGGTAGCAAGAATATTTCCCTACTAGCCATTGATAGTACATGATCAATTATCATATTATCTGGGCTAATCAATCAACAAAGGGCTGCTTTAGCATTAATGTATAAAAATGTGACAAAAATGTAATCATGCTTGATTTCTTTTTGTCTCTCTCTTGCTTGTCTCTTGCTTGGCTCTCAGTCACACAATTACCTTATTACACAGCTGAATAAATGAAGAGAACATGACATTGTTTTGAAAATGGGTATTCTTCCCTCGTTTCCTCTAAATAATTGTGCAGTTAAGCACAGATTATTTTTTCCTGCCTGTAGTGAAAGCTGCACTAAAGGGAAAACTAAAAAAACAATAATTTAATTAATTTACTTTTTTTTATCTTTAGGTCTTTAGGTTGAACTCCAAACACCAAATTCACTGCTTAAATCTGAAAAGTTCTTGAGTTGTGTCCACAAAAACAGAGGTGAGAAGACACTCGAGTGGATTTGATCCACACATCAGAGGGTTGTTGAAGGAAATCAGGCTGTAATTCACGTGTTTTAAACACAAATGTGCCTCAAGTTTCCATTTGGACTTTGCTTACATTGCTTAAGTGTCAGAAGTCAGATTGTTATTCTAAGCAAAGAGGAGCTTTCTCAATGTCTAATCATGGTCAGACTAGAGTTTCTAAAGATGGAGTCCATGGCACTCAAAAATTTCTTGTTTAAACTGGATCAGGTATAACAGAGGCAGACCAAACGTGACCAGACCACTGGCAGATTAATCCATTCAGCTGAGGCCAATTCTAAGAATAATAAAAGACTCCAAATTGTAAAAGTCAAAAGAAGGCTGTCGGTGAGTGTCTCTGAGGACGAGTAGCTCTCTAAACCACTTCACAGAGGAGAAACAAGGACAAACATTTGTAGTAGGCTAAAACATTTCACAGTGGATAATGGAAAATTATTAAGTTAGAGATATTTGTCAGGAACATGAGGGCATGTGATGAACAGGAGAGAGAATACGGAGAGTAAAACATGTAAGTCTGCAGGTTTTTGGGACACGTGCAGTAAATCAAATCTACACTCCAGAGAGATGATACACCGTTATGTATAAGTATTGAATTGAAGGACTAAAATGCACCTCAAAGATCTGCAGAACCAGAAGACCAAAAGACGCCAAGCTGGACTGCCTACCTGACCTGAGTGCTTCTATCAATGTCAAAGGAAGACATACCGTAACTATTATCATATTAGGCATATATGTGACTCTTTAAGGTTTGGCTACGGGATAAATTCCCCTTGGTAAGGTTAAGATTAGTCGATAAGGTGGGGGGATTAACTTTTAGGCACAGTTAGAGTTAGGCACACATTGTACTGGTTAAGGTTAGGATTCATTTTTAGGGTTTTTAGTCTAACATGGCTAAAACTCTACTACATGTTCATACATAGCAATTCAATTATTTTTAATCCATCAATCAGTTTCCTGGTTCTGTTTTACTGCTCTAAAAGAAAGTTGTTTGGCATATTTTCCACTTGTTGGTCACAGTGAAATTTCAAAATGTCTGTTTACATGCTGTGAGGTCAGTCGTTTTCCCTAAAAGTTCATTTTTAATACCAAAATCAAACAAAGGAACACAAACCAACATGTACAAAAGCTTACTGTTTATCACAGCTGGATGAAAGTGAGTCATTCTTGTCAAATATCTTCTAAAAGCTAGCAGAACCTGATGTACAGGATGAATTAGCAGAGAGAAACGCCGGCAGCGGTGCATCAGCTGCCGTCATTACATTGAATAACCGCTTCACCTCTAGCCCTGTCACACACACTCACATGCACACAAATTAAGGCTTTCCTCCACCCCTGCTGTCTGCACTACTAATCAGACAGCTGGAAACCCAAGGGGGGAATTTGACCGTGTACTAACAACATCCCTGAAAGTATCCGCATAATTAAAGACAGAGGCAGCCAGAGGAATCGGGTCTTTCAAAGAAACCTCCGAATTATACATTGATGTCCTTGATCACCTCAGACTACTGCAGCGACACATGCACATAGAGCGACTTGAGATGGCTATGAAGACTACTCCAAGGTACTTCTTATAAAGCCGCACAAGTAATAGATGGAATTGTCTGGAGTTACCTGACTGGTAACTCCAGACCTCAAGGGAACCTATATTGATGGATGGATGGAAGGGAACCTATATTGATAATACAATGCAAAAAAGTGGATGCATCAATAGATACATATAAAGTTTTTAAAATGTTCACATTAAACAGACCTCATCTAGTCAAAACTAAAGCAATACTAGCTGTAGCAAGCAGCAGCATAAAATACAAAAACAAATGGAATGTGAATAAGCATTGACCCAATGATGATTAATGTATAGCTGATCATGTGGGAGAGCCGGTACACTCTATAAATAAATGCATTATAACCACAGACGATATATAAAGGTAAGCGAGCCTTCTAGGAAATCACTCATATTACTGTCAGTGTCTGTGTCAATTTAACCTAATCCGGAGTTTGCCTCTATCTGTTCCCTTTGGAAAACAAATCAGGTTATTAAAATAATTCCAGAGAGACAGGCAGCATGTGTAGAGAATGCAGTGAAGTTGTCATACAGCTTGTTTAGAGTGTCCAGTGGGTAGACCGTTACAATAATCTAATCTGCTGGAAAAGAATGCATGGATGAGTTTGTCTAGGTCTTGTTTTTTCATTATTCCTCTGGTGACAGATATATTTTGTTTGGTAATAAGCTGATGAAGCTATGACTTTAATGCAACTGTGAAAAGGTTGATACTTGTGCAACAGTAAAAAAAACTATGAAGGCTCATTTGTCAGCCTACTACACATGCCAGTAACGGGGGACGGCTGGGAGTCGTCAAGGAGTGCGAGGGCCCATCATCGCTGCTTGCAGCTTTAATTTTTTATTTTGTATTTTTTTTGCACGTGTAATGAGGAAAGGCTGTTCTGTGATTTTCACAGAACAGCCTTTCCTCATTACACATAGTAAAATGTATTTGTAAAAAAAACATTTTTACAAATACATTTTAATTAATAATTATTGTTGTATTATTATATACGGACAAAATTATGTGGATAACTGTGAAAAATTAATTTACAACAGTAAAATAATTATCACAAAATTGTATTTGTATTTACAAACAAGAGTTTGATTGCCTTGCAGCAATCACACTAACAAGGGGGTTTTGGGGGAGAAGGGGTTTACGGGAAAGAGAAGTTATTGAAGAGGGGTGAGTAAAAATAGGAGGATGCAATAGGTGGACAGGATGATTGGCCAAAACATAGCAGATGGTCCTTTGCTGAGTTCAGGCCTTGTTCAGTCTTTTGCAGAACTTGCTGCGGTCTGGACGGCTGCTCTATACATTCAAACTTTGCTTGTAGAAATTGATGTGTCTCATCCAGGTGCTCATCATCCCCCTTTACCTTTGTCTTTTCTATCTTCAAAGTTTCCCTCTCCTCTTTCAGGCATTCATGTTTCTCAATCAGACTGTATATTGATCTGTTGGTTGACCAGATCATTTCCAGCTGTTGGGTGTAAGGATGAGGGAGTGCTCTGACATCATTCAGATCCCTGCTGAGACTTTCCTTCTCCTTTTCATATGTCTGGATAATATGGTCTCTCTCATTCAGAAGCTGATAAACTATATGCCATTTTTCTTTCTCTTCAGCCAGCTGCTGTTTTTTCACTTCAAGCTCCCTACCCAGCTTAATTTTTTTTGTCGTCTCCTTATAGCGCCTGGCCCTCTCTTTGTGTAAATGCTGACACTGCTCCTGTGCCAACTCCTTGTGTCTCCTGGACTCGCAGGTCAAATATTCGACCTGCTTCCACAGAGTCATGTTCTCAGAATGTTCCTGTGTCAGTTTAGACTCAAGCATTTGTACCTCATTGGTCAGAGTTTTAACCTGGTCCAGGAGAGCCTCCTTTTCATTTTGTTCTGACAGCAGTTTAGTCTGATGTCTCTGAACCTGGGCAATCAAATTCTCTATCTGAGTCATGTTTCGACCTTTTTCTGATGTCAGTTCAGTGGACAAATCTGTGACCTTTTGTTCGGCCAGTTGGAGCTGATTTGTGAGTGTTTGGAGCTGCTGGTTTACCTCTTCATTATCTTTGATCTGTTGACTTAGCTCTTGCTTAGCACGTGTAAGTGCCTGGACTTGTTCACTAGCTCCTTCAACCTGTCTTGTCAACTCCTCCACTTGCACTTCATGCAGAGCAAGGAGCTCTTGGACTCTGCGGTTTAGCCATTGGTTTTGGCATTCCAATTCTTGAACCTTATAATCATTCAGATGAATTTCATGGCTTGCCCTCTGAAGTTCAGCTATAAAGTTCTCATTTTGGCTGCGCAGGGCTTCTCTTTCTGCTATACCAAATATTTTCTTGAACAACTTCTGGATCCAGCGTATGCATTTGGTCATCGTGTCTCATATAATACTTTACTAAAGGTCAATTGCAGACTTTCAACTATGATCCTATGATGTCATAATTATTTTCCTTTGATCTTTTGTTACATCATACAGTGATGTCATACAGTGATGTCATCACTCACGTTTGATTTGACACATGCTAGACAACAGGGCAGGGCTCTGTTGCTAGGCAACGTCAACATATCAAATAATCTCTCCCCATTCTTGCATTTACACATTATTTTGTGGAAAAACAATTGTGAGTCAAAGTGCCATTGACAGTAAAAAAAAAAAAAAAAAAACTATGGATGAAGCTTCATTGATGTCTCCCGTTGGCAGCTTCACAGTTTGCCAATAACTCCAAAGACAAGGAGATGGCGCATGAGTGAAGCTGAGGCGGGCGGGCAGTCGCGAAAGCAGGGAGCTTGTGCTTTTATACAGCACATGCCTGTCTCACAGTAATTATAAGTCATAATATAAATAAAGTCAGTGAGCTATAAAAAAAATAATAAGATGGGTGCTGAACCATTAAAAACAAAATTAACCTCTTTGCAGAGGTCAAGTATTGTATTGCATTATTAAACTTTAGACCAGTCCCATTAAATGTGGGATACAAGGTCAGCATCACAATATGATGCTTACATATGATCAGCCATAACATTATTAATATTATGACTATAACATTATGATCAGCCATCACGTTATGACTGTGTTTAGTGGTTATATAGTTAAGAGATTTATACACAAGCAGCAAGGTTTTAAGTCACCACAGGTTCAAGTACAAAGGTTTGCTAAGCTGGACTGCTGAGATGGCTGACAATTCTCATTGTGTTCACAACAGCAAGTGTCTGGAGAAGACACAAAAAATACAAAAACATATTATTTTGAATGGTCTGTTCTACAGAGTCACAAGTGGCAGGTGAGAGAAGTTCAGAAACAGAAAGTAAGACGTCTGCAAAACTGCTTACTGAAAGTTTAGTGTTTTTCACATATTGCACATACGATATACTAATATTTATCCCCATTTTGTTTTCCTCTAGAACTAATCTGCTCATAGACAAGACATCTTAGGTTGCAATTTGCATTTTGTACAAATTTAAACCTGAGATGTTAACAACAGCATCAACAAATCCACATCGTACAACTATTGCAGTTTCACTGACTTTAATTGGTTGGAATAAGCACCATGAGAAAGGCTTCTTTTCATGCACCCAATTATGGCGGAGTATTTTTTTTTCCCTCAACTTGCTAACATGTTATATGGTGTTTATTTAATCTGTTCTAGAACAAAAAAGAACATCCCATATAAAAGCAGCTTTTCCATTTGGTTTATACAGTCCAAACAAATGTCACTCTTTAATCAGTGGTTTAAAAGGTGCTGGCAGGTTCTCCAAAAGTCAGGACTTTGTCAAACCTTTCCCTCAAAGTGTTGCGATGCAGCTCTATTACAGCAGTCGAAATCGCAGCAGTCTGGTCTAAACCAGTCGTTTTTAACATGCAACATTTAACATGCTGGGAGCTGACATGAGTCTGCATTTCTTTCTGGAATAAAACAACAAATGAACACTGCAAATATGATGACACAGAATAATTTAAAGCTTGTAACTGTCTTTAAAGGATGACTTAATATTGTGCATAGAGGGGAAAAAACAGACAAAAATAATTACAAAATGTGTTGCTTATTATCATGTTTGATGGGATTAGATAAGCCCTTAGGATGTATAGCCTATATATAGATGCATGAGTGGCACTACACCTATGAAGAGGCTTCTGTCTGTGGGCTGAGATCTCTGCATCACTGTTTTGAAAAGTGCTGACAAAATTAGATTCATTTTTATTTATTTCTTCCTGCTGGAACTAATAACCCCTCCTAGGTTTATCAAAGCATATTAAATGGCCGCCATTACACCAGACAACAAGGTAGAATGATGAACAACATGATCTGTGGAAGTAAATGAGATTTTTATCACAGGGATTAGATTTGGGGATTGTTAGATATTCCACATAAAACCACTTTAATTGCATTTTTAATTGATTTGTATTTAATAAAGAATAGAGAGAGAGAGAGAGAGAGAGAGAGGGAGACTGCTGCGGTGTAATTGGATATATCTCTCTAGCGTAGGATGTCCCTCTAGAACAATAACTAAAAAGAACATGCACAAAAAAGGTGGGATGAAAGTAGCCTATGCATGTAGTCCTCTCCTTTTTCCACTGAAACAGTCCAGAATTACATTATTATGTATAGAGAGAGAGAGAGACAGAGAGAGAGAGAGAGAGGTGCTCCTTATGTGAAAAATGTTAAAAATAAAGAGTGTGGGAGCCATAGTCAAGAGACAGAGAGGAGAAAGTGAATGAATGTTTGGGCTGAAGTACTCCTGAGCCTATAAAATAAAATAACCTACCATGGGTATCAGGTCTCATTAACCAGTCACACCTATCAATATACCTGGGCGAAGTGCAGCACTGCTTGTCATGGTTTCAGCCAGGTCTTTTATTTTGTAGTTCATTTTCTGTTTGTATTAGTTCTAGTTTTACTAGTCACTTCCTGTTTTTTATTTTGAAACTCGATCTTCCCCCTGTGTTTCAGTTCTGTTTACTTCCCCTTCCTCATGTGTGCTCCCTTCCCCCTCCTGTGATTACCTGCTCCGCCCTAATGTGCTTCACCTGTGTCCAATTGTCTTCCCGCCCTCGCGTGTATAAAGCCTGTGTGTTTCCTGCCCCTTGTTGCCAGTTCGTCTTGTGAGTCTTCCATGCGACACAGCCGTCCAAGTAGCCTTTCTGCTCTTGTGATTTTTCCCTACGTGTTCTCGAGTAAGTTTTGGATTCTCTTGTGTGTGACTTGCTTTTTTGCCTTTGCCTTTTGGATACCTCTGCCACGTTGACTGATCACCTGTGTACCGAACCCTGGCCTATATTAAAGGAACTGAGTTTGTTTTCACCTCCGGCTAAGTCTGCGTTTGTGTCCGCCATCTCACAACCCCTGACATTACGAACTGGCCATAAGAGGACGCAGCAGACATGCAAGATGTCGGAGCGGCTGTTAAAAGCCAAAATCTTCAGTGGGCACCTTTTAAAATGGTGCGCCTCTGGAGCCAGGTTTACCGGCTTAGGGAAACTGTTCAAGCCGAGTTAAATCTGTTGGACAATCTGACCTCACCGCCTACAGAGGAGAAGGAGATGTGGCGGATGGTTAACCGCAGGGTTGTCCTGCTTCAGCAACTGGGAAAATTATGGAACTGGAAAGAGCTACTGAAAGCCGGCATGGACCAAGCGCTGAACGCAGAGCCTTGGCTCCACATCCATTACATCGGGGCGTTCCAGGAAATGGAGGAGTTCACTGCTCCTGTGGCCTCCTTTCTGCCCTCCTGGTTTCCCAGTCTCCAGTTGACGCCGTTCTCCCCAGTGCCGCCTGAGGGCGGGCTCCCGATGACGTCACCACTTCCGGTTCCGCCCGGAGGCGGGCTCCAGACGGCGCCGCTCTTCCCGTCTCGGCCAGAGGGCGGGCTCCAGACGGCGCCGCTCCTCCCGTCTCGGACAGAGGGCGGGCTCCCGACGACGTCGCCACTTCCGGTTCCGCCCGGAGGCGGGCACCCGACGACGTCGCCACTTCCGGTTCCGCCCGGAGGCGGGCTCCAGACGGCGTCGCTCCTCCCGTCTCGGCCAGAGGGCGGGCTCCAGACGGCGTCGCTCCTCCCGTCTCGGCCAGAGGGCGGGCTCCAGACGATGTCGCTCCTCCCGTCTCGGCCAGAGGGCGGGCTCCCGACGGCGTCGCTCCTCCCGTCTCGGCCAGAGGGCGGCCTCCAGACGGCGTCGCTCCTCCCGTCTCGGCCAGAGGGCGGGCTCCAGGCGGCGTCGCTCCTCCCGTCTCGGCCAGAGGGCGGGCCCCCGGCGACGTCGCCACTTCCGGTTCCGCCCGGAGGCGGACTCCAGACGACGTCGCTCCTCCCTGCTCCGTCGGAGCCAGCAGGGCTCCAGACGACGTCGCTCCTCCCCGCTCCGTCAGAGGGCGGACTCCAGACGTCGTCTTCTCCTGCACCACCCGAGGGTGGGTGTTTCGGTGCCACCTCCAAGGATTTATCCGCCGAGCTTGTGGATTTTTTATACCTTGGAACATTTGCAGCATTGACACTGACTGTAGGAGTGTCCTTTCTGAACTCTAGAGGGTCTTCCACCCTGGGTTCCAGCCCAGGCCCTGATGAACCCTCAGCTCCCAGTCTCCTATCCTAGTCCTAGTGGGGTTCCGTCCCCGAGTTCCACTCCTCATGGGGTTCCGTCCCCAGTCTCCTGTCCTAGTCCTGGTGGGGTTCCGTCCCCAGCTTCCTGTCCCGACCCCGGTGGTCCACCGCTCCCGAGCCCCTGTTCCGACCCCGGTGGTCCACCGCTCCCGAGCCCCTGTTCCGACCCCGGTGGTCCATCGCTCCCGAGCCCCAGTCCTGACGCCGATGGTCCTTCGCCTCTGGTCTTCAGTTCCGACGCCGGTGGTCCCTCGCCTCTGGTCTCCAGCCCTGACGCCAGTGGTCCTCCCTCAGTTCTGGTTTCCTGTCCGGACCCCGGAGGGTCCCCCGCTCTGGTTTCCTGTCTGGACCCTGGAGGGTCTTCTGCCTCGTCTTCGGCTCTGGCTTCCAGTCTGGACCCTGGAGGGTCTTCTGCCTCGTCTTCGGCTCTGGCTTCCAGTCTGGACCCTGGAGGGTCTTCTGCCTCGTCTTCGGTTCTGGCTTCCAGTCTGGACCCTGGAGGGTCTTCTGCCTCGTCTTCGGTTCTGGCTTCCAGTCTGGACCCTGGAGGGTCTTCTGCCTCGTCTTCGGCTCTGGCTTCCAGTCTGGACCCTGGAGGGTCTTCTGCCTCGTCTTCGGTTCTGGCTTCCAGTCTGGACCCTGGAGGGTCTTCTGCCTCGTCTTCGGCTCTGGCTTCCGTCTGGACCCTGGAGGGTCTTCTGCTCCAGCGCCGGTCTCCAGTCTGGACCCTGGAGGGTCTTCTGCTCTAGCGCCGGTTTCCAGTCTGGACTCTGGAGGGTCTTCTGTCTCGTCCTCACCGGCGTTCTGCCCGGACCCTGGAGGGTCCGCAGCCTCGTCTCCGCCGACCTTCTGCCCTGACCCTGGTGGGTCAGCCTCATCGTCTCCGCCGACCTTCTGCCCTGACCCTGGTGGGTCAGCCTCATCGTCTCCGCTGACCTTCTGCCCGGACCCGGGAGGGTCCACAGCCTCGTCTCCGCCGACCTTCTGCCCTGACCCTGGAGGGTCAGCCTCCTCGTCTGGTGGGTCGGCCTCCTCGTCTCCGCTGACCGTCTGCCCTGGACCTGGTGGGTCAGCCCCATCGTCTTCGCCGGTCCTCTGCCCGGACCCAGGAGGGTCCGTCTCGCCTTCCTCGCTGGTCTTCTGCCCGGACCCAGGAGGGTCCATCGTCTCGCCTTCCTCGCTGGTCTTCAGCCCGGACCCAGGAGGGTCCGTCGTCTCGTCTTCGCCGGTCTTCTGCCCGGACCCAGGAGGGTCCGTCTTCTCGTCCTCGCTGGTGGTCTTCCGCCCGGACCCTGGAGGGTCCGCGTCTCCATCGCTGGTGGTCTTCCGCCCGGACCCTCGAGGGTCCGCGTCTCCGCCTCTGTTGTTTTTCCGCCCGGACCCTGGAGGGGCCATGTCTCTATCTCTGTTCTTCCGCCCAGACCCTGGAGGGTCTGCAACCTCGTCTCTGGTGTTCCCCTGCCGTTTCTCTCGACCCTGGGAAATCTCGGCCTTCTCAGCCTCTGGCCTTGCTCTCTGAGCCCCCCCAGACTTCGTCACGCTGGGTCTCTACCCAGTTTTCTGAGTTTTTGTTTTCTGTTTTTTTATTAGACTGATTTTTTTTGCTCCCTGTATTTTTGTTCAGACTGGTGGTTTCTAGTGGAACGTCTGGGAGCCGTTCCTTGAGGGGGGGGTACTGTCATGGTTTCAGCCAGGTCTTTTATTTTGTAGTTCATTTTCTGTTTGTATTAGTTCTAGTTTTACTAGTCACTTCCTGTTTTTTATTTTGAAACTCGATCTTCCCCCTGTGTTTCAGTTCTGTTTACTTCCCCTTCCTCATGTGTGCTCCCTTCCCCCTCCTGTGATTACCTGCTCCGCCCTAATGTGCTTCACCTGTGTCCAATTGTCTTCCCGCCCTCCTGTGTATAAAGCCTGTGTGTTTCCTGCCCCTTGTTGCCAGTTCGTTTTGTGAGTCTTCCATGCGACACAGCCGTCCAAGTAGCCCACTGCTTTAGATTTACCTTTGTTTTATTTTTACCATTATTATTTTTTTTGCCTGTTACTCTGGTTGGTGTGTGGTGACGCATGTCATGACGTGTCTGCCTCAACGCTTACTCAGATTTACTCTTATTTTTAGCTGACCCCATACAGTAGTTTCTACTGTCACACCGCTAACTCTCACTCTCACCGCTCACTATCCCTCACACAGACACACACTCAGATTTGAAAGCGTGTCCTTCACACTCTTTAATTGGCAGAATACTGACTGCAGCTTGTGTGTCCCCCTCTCTGACAGGGAGTTAGCACACGGCAAACAGACACACATTTGTGAGACTGCAACTACTTTGACAACCTTACACACACACACACACACTCAGTGCATTGTTACAGTTATTGAAACAGTATTGCATGAGTGTGTGTGTGTGTGCCACATTTATCTCTGTCAAGCTGAGATCCATCCATCTCCAGGTAATCATTATAGCGAGCAGGGCTTTCAGCACAGACAGAGGTTTTAAAAGTAATAGCATACAATTAGGCCGAATGAGCTTCAACAATATTGTAGCATGCAAAGACCAGAGAGAAGATAACAAGATGATTACAGAATGCACTTTGTAACTCTCCAGTCAATAAAGACATTATCTTATCACAACATTCATTACAAGATATATGTACACTACATTTAGCTAACATAAACCGTGCTGTTATGCCTATGCTGAATAAAATATGCTATGGAGTATAAGAGTAAATGTATGGTTGCTGCTATAGGATTACATTTAGAAAGGTGAAAAGTAAAAAAAAAAAGAATATGATGTAATGTAATATAATGTAAGCAAAGTTTGTCTGCTCAGAAAAGAGGATTCTCATGGATCTTAATGCAATGCATGGTGGGAAGAATACAGTTGGAGAAATCATTAGCAGAAAAAAAACACCTTTAAGCCAGAATATGGTACAACAACCTAGAGAGAGGCTGCGCATACTGGTAGTGTGTCATTTGGTCAGATGCAACAAAACTAGAGCTCTTTGGTCAGACAGATTAAATGAAAGGGAACATGGTTCCCCACAGTCAATCACGGTGGTGGCAGCAGTATAATGATGTGAGAATGCTTCAGTGCAACTGAAACTTGGAATCTTGTCAGCATGGAAGGAGTCATGAAAGATTATCCGAATATCTTAAAAGAAACCTAAAGCAGCAAAACTGGGTCTTTGTCATTGTTTTCTCTTCCATCATGAGCAGCTGTGAGACTTTCTACCAGGCAAAAAAGCAAAGGAGAACACATCAAGACGACTTCAGAGAGAGGGGAAAGGGCAAACATAAACACACATGGTAGTATGATGGGCTGTGATGAGCAGGTGCATGCACACAGGCACATAGAGTGAGTGTCAGAGCACGTTTGATTAGAGGTGAGAGAAGGGCTGGTGAAGTCACTGAGGTGGAGAGAAAGGCTATAGGACTGTCATGATAATTTAGAGACAGAGGGAGCAAAGAGACCTGAGCCTCTTGCTCAGCTGTCAACACGCGTGTGCATGCTATATATCTGAGTAACCATACAGGTGTTGTCACAGAGATTTGTTGCCCATTTGAGGTGACTACACAAAGTGATGACCCTGTTGTGTTAGCATGTTGCAGGCGAGGGGGGAGACAACAAACGTTCGATACTCATCGCTCTTAGTGTTTAATTTCTTAAATCTGCTTGAATGTGCGATGAATCTTGGAAATACTGGACCAGAAAGAAGAATTTTTGCAATCCTTTGCCTCCAGTGAAAATAATGACACATTTATTGTATGTATTAGAAAGGATGCAGCAGCTAAATTGAGATGAAACATATGTTCATCAGGTGCAATATGCACAATGAACAGTAGGGGCAGTAGGGGCTGGTATGGAGATATTATGGTATATATGGTATGGTATATGGTATGGAGTCAATTTACCCAAAATGTCATTGCTGATGCACCATAACAAAAACCTTGTGACAACAGCTGGGCAAAGGCCATTACCATCCCAAACCTCCTTACTCTACATTCAAAAGTAAATGGACAGGTCTGTCCCGATTTAGCAGAAAAACTAGAATGCTAGGGACATCGTTCATTTTCCTCTATATCGCTGTGTTCTAAGTTGGTGGCCTGTTTCCTTCAATGGATGCTTTAAGCAGATCCTTTACTCCACAAGCTGTAAGAGACAGAGTAAAGTTTGGAATGTAAATTTTAACTGTTGGTTGCTAGGCATTTCTCCACCATCTGTGTGACCTTGCTTTCGGAGGATGCAGCACCTGAAATCGACACATCTAAATACTAAGCAGTAGTAAAAAAAGATATATAGTCTGAATTCTCTAGTGCCCCCTAGTGGAATCCTCCACTAGTTGAATGCAAATTTATACCAAATGCAGGTATATATTACTCAGGTCAGCTAGACATAGGCAGGCCTTTAAGATGATATGAATTCTCCAATTTAATCCAAATTTGCAATTTGACGCTTAGGTCAAATCTTAAAAACGCACAACCCCAAATACAGCCTGTGCAAACACAAATACAAACACACACACAGCATTTTGTATTCTAGGACTTTTGCTTGGACCTTTGGACTTTATAACATGATTACATAAAAGAGATCATGCAGTGAGGAGATGGGTGCTTGGCAACATCTTGTTTAGTTTACTTTTCCATACTGGTAACCTGGTAATCTGGATGACAAGCTCCGTGCATGACTACACTCACTGATGCATCACTATTAAAAGTCTGGGGATATAAATTCGAAGTAGAAAAACTTCCACAGCCTTGAGTGAAAATAGCCATATGTGTGCCCAAAGTTATATCCCTGTGGGTTTTCACGCCGTGGTCTACTGCAGAGCACTTTTGGCTACGCTCTGAGCACTAGTTTTTGGGATTTGAGGGCTAAACTCGCTGATGGAAAACTGCCAGTTCATGGAGTGATTAGAAATGTTTTGGGTGGGAGTTGAGTTTGGGAGGCTGATGGCTGTGTCGCCCCATGTCACAGCACCGCCTGCGGCTGCCAAAGCTGTACCACTCATCCACTTCAGTGCTGCGGTGGAGGACTTATTAAGTGGGCAGAAGTATGAGTGAAATCACAGAGCTGCTGCTGCGTGCGTGTCCTTCCATTATATTTGTCATATTTTCCTTGTGATTAATATTTTTTGTACAGACTAACGCTTTGAAAACACAATTTGATCTTGACAGGCATGGCACAGACAAGTTTAATTTGCAAATGTTACACAAATTTATCTTTTACAGTTTTTAGTAAGAAACGTTTCACTGTGAATCTTCCCTGCTGTGAGCTTTAAGTGTCCACAGAGACAGAAAAACTCCACAACAGTAGATTATGTTGAAGTAAGTGATGCAGAAACCTCTCCTCGGAATTCTCTCTTCTTCTGTTCTGCCCTAAAACCAAATGAAGGCATAAATCCTTCCTCTGCCTTTGTCCAAGTATCTGGTTCCATTCCGAAGGCACAGAGGAGAGTTAAGACGTCATGTAGGGTCACAGTCATGCCGAGGGGCTTCAGTTTCAGTATCTCTTTCGTACTGTTTATTGGTGAACTTTGGATTAAGGTTATCCATAACCCTACATTGACATTTAAAAGTCTCTCTCATGACTGATTATGTGGATTAAGACCTAATTGTTCTACAGTAGAAATGTTATTAAAAATTGAAAGAAAGAACTTCATGTAGTAGATCTACATCGGCCACTCACTGGGAGGCTGCTGTACTCTCAGATGTACTTATTTTACAAAAACTGTTGATTCATAGGGTCAATATTAGATATACCTCAACTCAAAAAGTCAGAGCTGTCATAATTGCTGTTTGAATGCATTGTTATGTGTTGCATACAGTAGGCGGCCTTACTAAAAGCTAAGATGCTTATGATAGGTCAAGCAGATATTCTCTCAGGCTGCAGTTCTTTAAACGTGCACTTGAGGCTGCTTTCAAAAGTGTGTCATCCCACCACAGATGTCCACATTAAAATGACCAACGTTACAGAAGGAATAAACTCAGTGACAGTCAGCCAGATTTTGTAAATACACACCCTTTTCTCTCGGAGCTCACCCCGAATCCACGCTTCCCAAACACATGGACACGCATTGAGCTGCGGTGTCTTGTGACTTCAGCCATCATGCACGTACCTCTCTGGTGCGCGCAGAGTGACAACCAGCCAATACTCCGCGCAGGGTCATCCCGGAGGATTGGCTGATGTTTTTAGCGTTTTATAGCTTCCACAGATGATTAATATTCTTTGTTTTAATGTGAAACCGCCGAACTAATTGGTTGCTATCGGGTTGTAAAGAGAAGGTACACTAATTTAACAACATCAGAATGAAATTTCCTACCCTACCTTTAGGAAAACCTGGCAGGTGAAGGCAACAGTGGTACCTGTGGTCATCACTGGACTGGTAACACATTGAAGGAAAGCAAATTAAGCCTTGCAATGCTGTGTGCATGCCTGACTTTCTCAGGGCATCTATACCACAGTGATGCTGTATCTGTTAATCACATTGAAGTGGCATGGTATTTGGTTTAAGTACGTTGCTTCTTAAATAGCAGCGGCTTTGTACTCTCTGTAATTTCTACTAAAGAACTTGAGCGGAACTCCCTTTCATCCAGTTGGCTTCCTGTCAGGCAGAGAAGCTGTTGTAATTGTTTCATATTGTTGGAATCAAAGTTTTGTTGTTCAGAGTTATCTTTTAATATAGTGTGGAGACTGGGTTTAACTCAAATCAGTGAATATTGAGGAAAAAAAATGCTGCCAAATTTCTTTTTCATTGTGATCCCATCAGGGAAAAGACGCCAGTCCAAACCTTCTGAAACAGGCATTGAATCTAACTAGTCTAACTGAGACATCCTTGATGTCTTATCCTTGCCCAGTAACCACACAGCTGTATGCATAAGCTTTATGATACTGTTTCAAAACTGGCAGTGAGACAGCAAAACTATGAGACAGAGAAGAATCTGATTATTCAATTATTGTAAACTGTAATATCATTAGACATTTTTTTACAAGCATGACACAAACAATATGTGTTATAATGTTACAAATGCAGTCTTCCCGCCAAGGCCTGGGCTCATCTGCATAATGCATAATAGCTAGAATAAACGGCTGTCGTGTACAACCTGCAGTAACTCTATCCAGCTCCGTCATGCTGCAGCTCTTTCAATGCCACTAAATTTGAAACTCTACAGCTGATGTCGTGTGTTTCTTTCCTAGTCTTTGTCTCAGTCCCTTCACTCTGCGCTCCGGGCGTCATCAATCATTCTCTTCCTTCCTTCTTTCCTTCCTATGCCTCACACCCACATGCAAAGTCTGAAACTTTTATCAGATGTTCAGATTACACCTGGAATCTGTTCATACAGGGACCACATGCCTCTGAATGTGAAATGCCTAATTAATTTTTTACAAGTTCCAGTTGACTGGCAGTGTCTGAACAGAGCAAGAGATAAATATGGATGATGATATTTAAACGGTCTGGAGGGGCTTTTCTGATTAACAGAAAACACTACTCCATCTTTTCCATGCCTGTTATTATGTAAGCATAACAGCACTTCTGAAATGCCAGATAGTGTACTAAAGATACACACATACAGCACACTGAATACACTTCTCATTACGTCATTCATCTGTCCTATAAGGCCACAGTGATAATGTGTCATAGTATAACCTGAGCTCTGAATCAGTTTCATCTGCTGTTGTGCAAATGGAACAGACAACAGGTGGAAATGAGGCAATTATCAAGACAGCCCTATAAAGGAGAGGTTCTGCAGGTGCTGACCACAGACCATTTCTCTGCTCTCATCCTTTCTGCCTGATGTTTGATCACTTTTGCATTTTGTCAGTGCTCTCAGCCCTAGAGGCAGCATGAGGCGGTGTCTACAACCCACACAAGTTGCTCAGGTAGTGCAGCTCATCCAGGATGGCACATCAGTGAGAGCTGTGGCAAGAAGGTTTGCTGTGTCTGTCAGCACAGTGTCCAGAGCATGGAGGAGATACCAGGAGACAGGCCAGGACACCAGGAGACGTGGAGGGGGCCGTAGGAGGGCAACAACCCAGCAGCATGACCGCTACCTCCTCCTTTGTGCAAGGAGGAAGAGGAGGAGCACTGCCAGAGCCCTGCAACATGACCTCCAGCAGGTCCACTAATATGCATGTTTCTGCTCAAACTGTCAAAACAGCCTCCATAAGGTTGATATGAGGGCCCGACGTCCACAAGGAAAGAGTGCAGACTGGTGAAAACTGTGTCAAAGTCCTATGAGTCGAGCAACAAATTATTTACAAATGGTATCTTTTGCTGCCTCCAAAGCTGAGTATATGCATGTCCAAGTAAACACTGATAAGACTGAAGCAAGGAGGGAAACAGAGTGATACAAATGCAGACAGAATTCTGCTATCACAATGTAGAATGACCAACCAG
This sequence comes from Parambassis ranga, assembly GCF_900634625.1. Lineage (NCBI taxonomy): Eukaryota > Metazoa > Chordata > Actinopteri > Ambassidae > Parambassis > Parambassis ranga. Next base: position 18,729,789 of record NC_041041.1, read on the forward strand.
CACACACTGTGATGGCTCTCCAAATGTAAAACACCTAAAAGGAGGGCGGGCCTAAAGCAGTGGTGCTTCCTTTAAGCTGGAATATGTTTGTTTCCAGCTTCATTATCTTGGGACTCTGCTTTCTGAACCTCAACTACAGCAAAAGGAAGAGGCAGTGCTTACAAACCAAAAGCTTATGCAGAACTTATCAATCATCAGAAATGGGGTTTTAAGGGAGGGAGGCCTTAAAGAGACTGAAGATAATATTTTTCATTTTCAGGCAGAGGTTCAACTGTAATGCATGCAATGCTGACCCAGCAGCCTTTATGTATGGCAGAAAATATGAATGCATGTATGCAGAACTGGATGCATGTAATCACCTTCCTGCTCATATTAAAGCTGCTGGCCATTAAGTATGGGGATAATAAGTAATATAATATAATATGATATAATAAGATGACGCACGGTTGAGTATATGTAACACAGTATGTGTTTTTCTTTGGATGTGCCATATATAGCTGCCTATGTTTGACGAGACAGTTGCCATGCAATGCATGTTTCCACTTAGCCACTCAATTGTAAGCTTATGAATATATTCATGTGCTTGCACCATGTAGCAGTTTATGCATGTGTGCCAAGAGGAAGTGTGTACAGCGTTTAAAAGTGCAGTAATTTTATGGTCCAGTAAAAGTTTTACTGGGACGACTCAAACGGGTTTCCTGGGGGTCCCTGTGTTTATACTTTAATGGGAAAAGTAAGACCAGGACAGCTATAGAAAGTCCAACTGGGATCCCATGTGATTAATAATATATAAGCTTCTATTGTACAGTAATGGACTTGAGTTACCATGTCTCTCATGATGTATGGGAGTTTTTTTTTTAAGTTTCTAAGAGTGGCGTTTAAAGGCAATGAAATAATGTGATCCATTCATTACATAGTGGAATACATTGAGAATAAAATAACATAAAATGATCAATGTAAATCAAAGTTATTATCCCACAGAGGTCTGGATTTAGAACCATACTCAAAATAAAAGTGGAAAATCACATTACAGGCTGATCCAACTTAAGTGGAAGTTCCTCAAGACATGTCAAAATGAGGCTCAGTAGTGTGTGTGGCCTGCACCTACCTGGGCATGCTTCTGATGAGGCGCAGATGTTGTCCTGAGGGATCTGAGGGATTAAAGCATCAGTCAACTCCTGGACAGTCTGTGGTGCAACGTGGCGTTGGTGGATGGAACGAGACATGATGTCCCAGATGTGCTCGATTGGATTCAGGTCTGGGGAACAGGCAGTCCAGCCCATAGCATCAATGCCTTCATCATGCAGGAACTGCTGACACACTTCAGCCACATGAGGCCTAGCATTGTCATGCATCAGAAGGAACCCAAGACCCACTGCACCAGCATATGGTCTCACAATGGGTCTGAGGAGCTCATCCTTGTACCTGATGGCAGTCAGGGTACCTCTGGCTAGCACATGGAGGGCTGTGCGGTCGTCTCCAGACTCTGTCACCTCTGCCACATTTATGAACCTGCTCTCATCTGTGAAGAGCACAGGGAGCAATGGTGAATCTGCCAATCTTGGTGTTCTCTGGCAAATGCCAATCACCCTGCACAGTGTTGAGCTGTAAGCACAAGCCCCATCTGTAGACGTCGGGCCCTCATACCACCCTCATGGAGTCTGTTTCTGACAGTTTGAGCAGACACATGCATATTAGTGGCCTGCTGGAGGTCTTGTTGCAGGGCTCTGGCAGTGCTCCTCCTGCTCCTCCTTGCACAAAGCAGGAGGTAGCAGTCCTGCTGCTGGGTTGTTGCCCTCCTACAGCTCCCTCCACATCTCCTGATGTACTGGCCTGTCTCCTGGTATCTTCTCCATGCTTTTTGCCACAGATCTCATTGATGTGCCATCCTGGATGAGCTGCACTACCTGAGCAACTTGTGTGGGTTGTAGACACCGCCTCATGCTCCCTCTAGGGCTGAGAGCACTGACAAAATGCAAAAGTGATCAAACATCAGGCAGAAAGGATGAGAGCAGAGAAATGGTCTGTGGTCAGCACCTGCAGAACCTCTCCTTTATAGGGCTGTCTTGATAACTGCCTCATTTCCACCTGTTGTCTGTTCCATTTGCACAACAGCAGCTGAAACTGATTCACAATCAGTGTTGATCCTAACTGGACAGGCTGGTTTCACAGAAGTGTGACTGACCTGGGGTTACATTGTGCTGTTGAAGTGTTCCCTTTATTTTTTGAGCAGTGAATATTCAGTGAATGAAGGGGAGGATTTTTTTTAGCAATGTCTTTTTATTGTGAGAAAAAAAGTCAGTATATCATACAGGAAACCATTACTTCAGGTTGCCTAATACTAAGATTAAAAAAAACATAAGAGTTAAAAGAGGCAGTACTAACCTTTAAACATGACTGTAGCTGTAATAAGTTTGACAGTTTTTCAATTTATTACACACAGGTTACTTACAGCAGCTGAATAAATACAGCATTGATAAACAACCACAGCTTCCCTTGTTGACACTTGATGCTAACAAAGCATTAGGTGTCTCGCTCAAGGGCACAGACACCAGAGAATATGTGGTTCACTTTGTACATGACATGAATGTGTTCACTATATGTGTGAGGTTGTGTGTGCTGGATCTTTTGTGTTTTGTGTGTGTGTGGCTTAGAATACTAAGGTGCTGAAATACGTGTTGGCTCCATGGCACCTACATAATTGCTAATGGCCATCCCACTATGGACAGGGCACGAACACATTTACACGCATACACACACATATCACACGTACACAGTGATATACATGCACATTCACACATGCTTCATTAACTAGCAGCGCCTGAATGCTGCTCATTAGCTGCTGAGGCGTGATGGTGAAAACTGTAACTGGGTTACTGCTTTGCACACACATACTGTATACAACAAAAGCATAAACAAACACACACGCACACAGATACATAGGCACACACACCAGTCGTGACCAGCTATATAACAGATTTATGTGGAGATAATAAGGAGCTATTCCATATGGGGACATAAGGTCTTATTTTGATGTTATTCATTCCACATGTTGAATTTGCTCAAACGTATTATTGATCCATTTATGGGTGTTTTCTTATAACCACTTCTTTATGGTTATGGTACTATCAGAGACTTCAGACATTCTAATGCTTATCTCATTGAATTTTCCACTATTTTTCTTTGCTTTTTCCAGAGAAGCATTAAATTCTACCAAAGAAAAATCAAATGTATAATTCCGAGCATCATCAGCACATTAATGAAGGTTCCCGGTAAGCCTGGTGCCTTACTGTGTGGATTTTTTCCCAGGAACTCTGGCTTCCTTAACTGGGTGCTTTATATTGGCCATAGGTGTTATTGTGACTGGCTATTTGTCTCTTTATGTTAGCAGGGTCCACAGTGTACCCTGCCTCTCGCCCATTGACGGCTGGGATACACTCCAGCCCCCTTGGATCCTTTACTGCAGGACAAACTGGATTCAAAAAATGAATGGATGGTTTGGATGGATAGTGTAAGACTGAGAAGAACCAGGGCCCATGTCTAAGGTGTGTTTACACTGTAAGATACATAATACCAGTGTCAGATGTTGACTTGATGTGTCAGAGGACCTTTTCGAGTCAAAAATACCCATACACCATATTGAATTCTGTTCATATCTGGGGAGGTATTTTATTAAAAATGCTACAACACACTCTTGGATGTACATAGTTTTTGCCACAATCCCACTAATATGCAGAAAATGCTGGAAAAAATTTTCCATCCATCCATTTTCTGAACCCGCTTTGTCCTGCTACAGTGTCACAGGAGGGGGGTTTCTCAATAAACCTAACTTGCATGTCTGTGTGGTATGTGTGTATGTATGTGAGCGGAAGCCATAGGAATCCCACACAGGCACAGGGAGTATGTGCAAACTCCACGCAGAAAGGCCCCTGCCAGGTTTAAACCTTAGTTATTTCATTCAGTAGGTTTATGTTGTCTTTTCACATTTACAATAAATAGCACAAACATAAAAAGGCAAAATAAAACAAAACGAACAAATAAAATACTCATTGATGACATTAAGTGATTTTCATTTAGCCACATCAAGCTGATGGAGAGCGGTGGAAGAGGAGGATAAGTGTTTTTATTAATCTCTTCATTTCCATATGAGAATAACAGTGGAAAGGCAGTATTACACCTCTGAAGGTTTAGTGGCTGTTACCTGAGTCCAGAATGATATATGAAGCAGGCTGGTCACAGACTGATGAGCTGCTAAATGAGGTGATTACAGAGGAGCTGCTGGCTATTTGTCTACATTTACCAGCAGCTACAGTGTGAAGATTGAAACAGAGGAGATGCGGTGTGTTATTAAAGCTACTGCTCAGGTCTGTCGGGTCTATCAGGTCTATCAGCACTGACAAAGTGAAAATATAAAGCCCCCGGATTATAGGTTTTATTCCACTCTTGCAGTGGAACCACAATGACAACCAACTACCTTTGATTCCATGGTGTTACTGACACCTTAACTGCAATTACATGTTCTGATTTTGTCGAATGTACAAAATCTGCTGTCTTCATTTAGTCTATTTTAGGATTTTCTGCACCACCCTGCTCGATCTGACACTAAATCTCTTAGTAAATTGCTAAATTGTGCATCACAGGCAGCATGGAAAAAGAAAAAACACTAATGGAAGGCCAATTAGTGATCTAGTGTGTATTAAAAATTGATTTTTTACTTAAAATATGTAAAGAAAAATCCTCCACGAGTGGCTTTGAACCTACATGAAAGAATTTCCATTGATGAAGAGGTTGTTGAATTCTCATCTGCACGACGCACTGAGCCACTGACAAACAGAGAGCAGAAATTAAAGGTCACTAGTTCAAATCCCTGACCTCGGACGATGTGTGGTGAGACCTGATGTATTATTTAAAAGCTTTTCAGCTGGGGAAAGATTGGCTGGGCACATTCTTTAGCAGTCCCCTACACATGCAGTCAAACAGTTCCTTGAATACCCTTCATACCACACATAGTGAGAACCACAGACTATGGTGCACTAACAAATCTACCAAAGACGGACCAAATGCAAACTTAGTTTTAAAATAAATATATTCTTTACATTAACACACATGCTTTATATTTATGTCACACAAAGATGACTATATGTATAATAGAAAATATACCAAATACATTCTGCAGCATTTGTACAAGTGTCTTTTAACTGCAGATTTTCACATCAGTTGCTTCAGTTGTGTTAGGTTTCAGGTACAGACATGAAGGCAGGCTGAGGTGAACTAAAAGGGGGCTTTTAATAAAACAAACCAAAATCCAAAACACGTAAACCCCCAAAACACAAAGTACAAACCAATAGAGTAAAAAGCAACTAACAAACCAAACAACAAAGGAGATGCAAAAGGGAGGACAAGAACACACAGGAGGACTTGGCAGCACAGAGGAACACCTAGGACACAGCACTGTGAAAAAACTGACGGTCTGACAAAGACAAAGGGAAACACAGGACTTAAATACAAGAGGAGAACAAGACACAGGTGAGACACATTAGGGCGATCTCAAAGGCGGGAAACACAAGGAAGTAAGACACACAATACAAGGGGGAACATGGATTTCAAAATATAACAGGAAACACAAAACAATCAGGGACAATCAGTCAGGGAAGGAATGAAAACTGAACAGAATGTGTTCAGATGTTTATACACTGCCTGGACAAAAAACAGTAACCAAAAGAAATAGGTCAGACACTCTAATATTTCATTGGACCACCTTTAGCTTTGATTACTGCACGCAACTACTGCATAAAACACACAACCTGGAGGTTAAAGACGTACAAAGATAAACAAGCAATTGCTCGCTAACATTACACCGATACACCATTACAGGTGTGTCGCTCAATGACTTAGAAGTGTGGCACCATCTATGAGGTGGCTGCTACTGAGACCATGTGTCCTAAAGGCACATTGGACCACTTTGATTGTCACACTATGTCACAACATGAGGCTGCCAAGGGTACAATTTAACAGCAGAATGCAACTGTTACTTTGTTGTATGTCATGCACTAAAAGTAACAAGTAGAAGTGTGGATGTAGGAACCAAGCCTATGATGCTAATGAATGTCTGAATAAAAAAAAAAACATACTGTCCAATTATTTCACTACAACTATAACCACAAATGTCCTATATAAATTCAACAGAAAAAGTCAACAAAGGCATCAACACAATCAGTTCGACCCTTCCTCTGCAGATGGTCAATGTAAATATTTTAGTTGTACTCATAGTGACAACAGACTGACATTTTCCTCTGTATAACTATGCTACGAGCATGCCTAAAAATGTCACAACTGCAGCATAAGACTTTTTAGTGTCACTTCTTCTGGCCATTTCTGTATCCAGAAGCCATGAGCTGCTCCCACTGATCAGCTCGGTAATCAGAGCCACAGGACTTTGTCTGTTAGGGACAGATCCTGGCTGCGTGAAGAATGGATGTCCCAATGTCTGAGCCCCTCCTCCCTCCAGTAATTGCTATAAATACCCATTTTAAAATAGATATAGATTTTAATAGAAAAATAGGTTCAGTATGGAAGACTGTTCATCCTATGATGTGTGAGATTCCTCATCGCAGACCTTTCAGATGACCTAAGGCAGGGGCAGCCACTAGTGCTCGGCCTGTAGCTGCCACTGTGAGCAGGGACAGTGTGAAACAAGACATACAGTCTGTGGAGCAGAAGGAGGAAGGATGTGATGTGCTGTGATGGGGAGATGTGCTTTTATACTGACACCTGGGACTAGGCATTGATAATGACTGACCTGAGACGTACAGGCATGATTTAAATAAAATAAAAGACTATAGCAGTAATGAACACAGGAGGATGATGTGAAATGCAGATTCAGCCATTAGAATCTATACTAATGTAATTACTCTACTGTAAATAATCCCCATGCAGAGATTTCTAGAGACAATGCTAGAGAACACAACTGTGTTCAGACATGGTGGAAAGAGGAGGCACACACTCAAGAATTCAGACAGCCTTTAAAAGGAATGAACTTTAAAGTGTGGTTAGGTTTAGGGTTAGGGTAAGGACAGATGGTGGTAAGGCTTCACAGAAACCACCACCGAGCCACTAATGTTTAAGAATACGTACAGTCGTATCTCGTAGTCCTTACATCACAATATTGTGTCTCAAATAAAGTAAACAAATAAGCTCCATCTGTCAGCAGGATCACCAGAGAATCATCATGGCTGCCTCAAACAGCAGCAGCTCATTCCCAGCTAAAGGCTAAACCCAGTCCATCCTGTAGACCTGTCCAACAGACCACTGTTGCCTCGCAAAGGCAAGGTTAGTTCTGGAGGCTGCCATTCAGTTGTGCTGACAGACGCAGCTTGCCCGGTAGGCTGTGACTTGTCAGCCTTGCCACAGTGTGGTAAGACTCTCAGTAGCTGCTGATTCGGGCAGAGTACGTCAGAGTAAGTCCAAGTCACCAAAATGTGCACACGCAGCATTACTGTGTACACTTATTCTTACTTTCCCACTGTAACACATGGTGTCAGAGCATAGCGTCAGAATACACTCACACAATGCTGCTTCCATTAAACACGTGTGCTCATACTGCTCACACACAACACTCAGGAGTCTCTACACACAACACACCAACACTCGCTACACACCCCCGCAGCTTTCAGGACCTTTCTCGCTGTTTTTTTGGAGACAAGTAGCTTCATTGAGAGTGTGAGCAGGGTTCTGAGTTTTTTTCTTGACACTGTCACCTGAAGTGCTTGCTCAGGAGCCAGGCATAGGGGCTTTCTATAGTCGACAACATATAACAACAATGAATAGAGCTGAATATAAAGAAATATGCTGCTTCATATCGGGTTTCTTCTTTGTCTAATGATGACGTGACAGACGCAGATGTTTTACATGTTGATCCTGGATGCAACCACTTCGACAAGTCAACATGTGAAGCAGAAATGCAAAAGGAGAAAAAAAAATAAATAAAAAAATCCTCAAAGAAAATTCCAGCTTGATGCACTGGTTGAATGAACGGCTGTGACAGGCTCACTACGACGCTGTTATGTAAGGTTAAACGTAATATATGAGAGCAGGGGCCCAGACAAATGGGCTGTAAAATCAGCTCTGTGTTCCTCAGTGGCTGAGGCTGATGTCTTGGATTTTGAGGAGGAACAAGGGTTATGTTCAGAAGTTATAGCTTTTTAGTTTAGTTTTTATTATGGAACATGTGCTGAAACACACACAACAAAAAAATGAAACAAATGATTTAACACATAATCAAAATTGTTCCTACTGCAAAAATTGTCTATTTTTTTGGATACCATGGTGACCAGTCCTACTTCAAACAACACATTTGTCATGCACCCTAGACTACAAAAGTGCGCCAGGGGCCGTATTAAACATTCTTAGCGCTAAGAGTTTCCCTAAGTGGTGACTTTCTAAGAAAATTCTGAAACATCTTAGCCCTTAAGACAGGTCTTAAGGTAAAAAGAAAAAACTTTTACGAGTAGAGAGGACGACTTTTAAGGCTTGAGAGTTCCTTAAACAGAGAGGACATGGCAGAGCGACAGAGAGGAGAAACCTTCTCCAAACTATGAATGACTGAGCTATAAAAACGCTACAGATTAGATGGAGCGGGCATAATGTTTGTGGTTGACCTAATCTTAGATTACAAGACATCGATCACTTTGGTTTTCACATTCTTCAACCTGTTTCCATGTTGTTTGCAGGTAAATCTGCACCAACCAGCGCCTCTTTCAAACAGACTAGAACAGCTAGAACAATTACTTTCAAGCTATTGTGTTTATGATCACATCATCATTTGAGATTAAAAGACTTCATGTCTGTCACACTCATGCTGTTTATATTTTTAGGAACATATACTCATGATTTTCCTGTCAACCAATCACATCTCCTAAAACAATGCGTCACAGCAACAGGGTCCCCTACGCCTCCTCACTAAACTCAAACTTTCAGTCTGCTCCTCAGAGTCCCTCAGAGAATGTTCTAAGCTAAGAGTCCTTCCTAAGAATTTTTAGGTAAGATAAGAGCTCTCTGAGGGGATTCTTTGTTGGACTTTGTTGGAAAAAAAACCCATGATACTTTTTAGGATAAGCTTATTGTGTGAACCACAGATACATATGGATTTTATGTAGTAGAGTGTGTGATTAATTTGCAAGTTGGACAATCATGTGATTAATTGGAAATACAAACAGTCAGTGATTGACCACCCTAGGGGAACAAAAACACAAATGTCTTTTGAATGGATGACCCCCCATATGAGACTTTTGTCCCCTTGCTTGCTCAAGTATATAAAAAAAATGAAATGAACCTGTTTTTGTGTGTTTCAATCATAGAACCAGAATCAGCATTTTGCATTCTCTCCCTATAAATGTGCTTCATTCACTTCACTTTTACTTTACCTTGAAGTTATAGTTGCGAGTGTTGAGAGGAATTTTAACACTGAATGTCATCACCAATCTTTTTGCAGAGATTTTGCAAACACACACACACACACACACAGAAAACGGTTGGTTTCTAACAAGAGCGACATTTGTCCTCAGCACCACCAGTGATCTGGGACTAAATAAATGACTTAATCAGAGTCTGTGTTAGCCTGTGTGATGCCAGACACCACTTACTCTTTCTATCCTTAAAACAGTGTCAGGCTGCTCCCAAATTATGCCTGGACCTCTGAGCCGACTAATTTCACAAATGAATAGGCTCTTTAAGGCAAAGCTAGGAGCCATTTTGATCCATATTGATCTAAGTGAGGTGAAACTGCTAACTGCGCTGCAAAAGCTGGACCTTGGCTCATTATTTGAACCTTCTTTTGTGGACTCTGCTCACTCACTAGATAAGTTATCCTCACCGCCCTGTAATAGGGAAGTCTCTGAAGAAAAGATGGAGTTGAGTGGAAGTGGATGCACAGAGGAGGTTATCTTATGTTACAAAATGGAAAACAGCTCCATCAAAAAGGGTCAGAGCTACTTTTGTTAGCTGTCCTCTTCTTTTATCTCTCAGTTCACCATCTATCTAATTAGCCACAGTCTGGTGGGCGGGTCCGTCTCACAGGATGCACGTAAACACACATGAACACCATACAAAAACACAGTTATATATCAGCGCTATTAAAGCTTTCGCCATCCAGCCCCACCTACCTCATTTATCTCTTTCTGTCTTGTTAGAGCAATTCTAGCTCTCTTTGCCCCCCCACCCCACCATCTCTCCCTCCTCCCTCTCTACTGATTTATGAAGCTTCTTAAAAAACGTCCCCTCGAGTCCTTCACAACAGAAATACACACTCTGTCCGAGCAGAACGCAGACAGCACCAGCCCAGTTCCTTTCACGAAATATGGCCATGTTCTCTAGATAGTTCAGAGCTTATCAAGGGGACTGGAGCAGAGACCTGACAGAAAAATTAACATTACCGTCTCTACCCGGGAACATCACAGACTCTTGAAAATCTGCAGCAAAGGGAGGTCAGTTGATGTGCTATTTCTCTCTCTCTCTCTCTCTCTCTCTCTCTCTCTCTCTCAGCTATCTTGTTGCTTTTAAAAAATACAGTATCATGTCTGCTGGGGCTGCAGGACGTCAGCCAAATGACTGGAAAAGTAACTGTCATTCCACACTGAGGCAACAAGCGCTTATCTGGTTAAGAAGTATGTAGCATTTTATCATCAAAAAGCCTGTATCTTGTCTCCTGTCAGTGCTGGGGGAAAAACTGTGGAAATGCACTAATGTAAAAGGACAACATTTGTATTATGCAAGCTCTTTGAATCCAATACCATCCTATCACAAAGTCACGGCTAAGCTTGTGATAATACATCATTTTAATGATAGATCAAATGACTTTTAATGTGAAAGGCTTGTGGAGATGCATCCAAAGAACATTATCACCTCATTCATCACTGCCTACATCATCTAGTCTTCTCATTATTAAGTTACACATTTGCACGTTTCCTCCAGGCACACAGCACCGACGGAAATTATGGCTTATAGCGCTATTTTTTTAACATGGTCAGACTCCTCTCTGCCCATGTGCCAACTCTCCATGACTCTCAGTCAGAGCCTGAGCCAGTAAACACCTGACCCCATGACTATGAGTGATATTAATGTGTTTTGTTGCCCAGTTAAAAAAAAAAAAACACAGATAAGGATTGTGCAAAGGATTAGTTCCTAATCAGACAGATATTTACCAAAAGAAAAAGGAAAGTGAAAGTTCTTCGTTGCTTCACATCCTCACAACTAAACACATTCGATCAACGATTCCTCACATCCCCCAAGAAATGACGCCCAATTAACTGTTACCTTAATCATATGACCCGTGTACAGTCACTGTTGTGTCACTGTCTAATCATAGACTGAGTTAGCAGAATCATCTTAAAATTCTCTCTATTGTGTTCCCCTGGACCAGGTTTATGTTTCTAATGGTGGATGCTCGCTGTGCTTGTATGACCCACACTGTTCCACCTAAACTGTAAATAATCTGTAAAATAGTCATTATAAACAAATAGTCAGAATTACCGTTTGTTTTCCCCTGAGTTCTTCCACAAAGTGTTTTTCTCCTTTGTCACTCCTTCTGTGTGTGAAATATTTCAAATGAATTCAAACTGAATCCTGAGCTGTCAGATAAAAGACAATGGTGCGAGAGAAAGAGGATTAAAGCGTCTCTGTGCCAATCCCTTTATATCTATCAGAATAAGTGATAGGCTCCTTTTTCTATTATCCATTCTGCTCTCTTTGGACAAAAACAAAACTATAGAAGCCGCTTCTTTCATGGGACAAATGATCACGATGACTTCAGCAGCAGCGGTTAGTTTGATTTGTATCAGACAGATCTGAGTAGAGATAATTATTTGGGGATACAAGGATGTAAAATGCTCATTAAAAAGTGACTTTTAAAGAGTAAAACTTGTGTTTTTAAATGAGCATATGGTGAAACAGTAATGAGGCTGCCAGGTTTTACTGTGATGACTCATAACTTTCTCTCTTTGTAAATACAGACCACCTACGTGGAGCCTTTGTAACAGGAAACAAAGGGCAATACAGCAGAGGAAGCTTGCCGGAACACCTTAGCTGAAGTGTCACAGTGTGTACAGTGCACAGCAGTTTGTATTGTTGTTGCAGTATTTCTAACTGCATGTTTTAACCCGTGCAGGTCAGAGCACTTTTACATAAGTCTCCACGATGTTAAAACACTAGAACAGAAATGTTTATCGCTGTAACTTTCTAAAAACCGACAGCTCTAGAAATCACAATAACTTTGAATTTCCTGCACAACTGTCCGTGGAGCTGATCGTGTTGTTGTCCTGCAGGCAGCAGCAGACATGCATAGCTATCCCCCATATTTACTCAGTATCACCTAACAGCCCTGCTTTCCGCTCCCGGCTGGTTCCGTTGGGAAGAGGACTAAACACTGAGGCGGTTGGACAGCATGTCTTAAAAAAAATCTCAAAGAATATTAAGCAGCACACAACTGTTTTCTGGTTAGGCTCTTAGCTGATACTTCTATGGTATTTACCACATGACTGGATGAATAATAAAACTATTCTGTATATTTCTGAGCCTTTACATCAGTTATATCATGATAAAGGTACCTAATGTTTGACTGTTTCAGCAGTGGAACACATTATGCATGTCCATGAAACATCACTGAAGTCTGTGTAGGACTGAAGTTTGTCATAAATATAGACAGTAAATGCTGTAATATATATATATATATATATATATATATATATATATATATATATATATATATATATATATATATATATATAAAATAAAAATGTATTTTTTCATCTTGTAATTGCAATAAACAGCAGAAGGACAGGGAAATGTCTTATAAAGTCTTTTTTTGTACGTTTTTATATTTTTACCAGACATCTCCATTATATGTCATAAAAGGAATGTACAGAAATTACATGGAATTTAAACCGCAGACATCATTTTTCCCATTATGTGAAGTATGAATGAACATTATATAACCTGTGCTTATGCATGCCAACCATGTTTCTATCAAATCCCTCCTTATCTTATGCTAATATAGGTCTATTTGACATTTTCTTATCACATAAAATCCATCATTTAATTATAAATCGTAATCTTCAAAAGATACAGACAGATTATATATAGGTGATTTAGATACACAACGCAGGAAGAGCTTTATCTGAATGTCACATTAACAGAACACTAGTGTAACTATGAAGATGTATTCATGAGTGAAAAGTCTACCTCCTATGCCTCATGGTCATTTTGCCAGGTCAGCATGTGGCCAGACATCAGCTGACTTATATTAAGGTGTATAGGATGGATGGAATAACACATTTACAAATTAGTTCAGGAGAATATTTCAAAATAAAAGACAAGTTTCTAAAAAGTCATTATGAGACAATGATGCAACTATACAAAAAGTTTATCCACCTATTCTTAAATCAGTTTTTCTGCTGTGCATGCCTTCCTTTCTCTTTAAGATGTCTGCTTAGAGTAAGTGTGCCAGCCGGCTTCCTCACACCTTCCACTGGCTGCACATCCATGGTGAAAACACAACACCTCCTAACAGCTCAGCTATGCTCCAGTTTAAACAGAGATTACTGTGTTTATGCTGCACACAGGGTGGGTTGGTCCCTCTGCTAATCCTATAATTATTTTGATTTCTTACCATAACAAAGCTGCATGGTATTTTTTTATGATAAACTGGTAAAGGATTTTATGGACTAAACAACAATACACTTATTAAATCATTTTATTATCAGGCCAATGACAGATTTTTATTGCTGCCTGTAACTTCTTCACCTTCACAACTGCTCAAACTAAGACATAGGCTAATTATAAGATATATATTTCTGTTTCTGTAAAAGTGAATGATTTAAGTTTCATTATTTTATAAAGCTCCCAAACTCACGTCACACTGTATTCACAACATTTAATCACATTAGTGCAGGCACTGAGTGAGACTCACCTATGATGAACCACAGGAGCGTCTGTTTCTGCAGAGCTGAGCCGGTCTGCGAACCCATCCTGCCGCTCTCCACACGATCCACTTGACTTGAAGTTTTGGAGGGAAGGAAAGTGAAGGGAAGGCGGACTAACAGGAGCTCACACAGTAATTGGTACCATCACAAGTGACTGCTTGCTTGAGAAATCCACGTAACGCGACCGTGCGATCAATCAACACAAGCCTCCAACGTATCAACCTGGCGCAAACTGCTCGGGGGAGAGCCAAGACTCGTCCGTGTTCCTGCTGAAACTCAACTCCCCCGAGTTCTCCTGTCACCGACCGTATGTCATACAGACGTGAAACATATTGAGTCGTAAAGTTGGAGCTTTCTTTCCAACGAGCCGTCCAGGGGTTTAAAAATAGAATTCCAGAGTTTGGGCTGCTGCTGCTTCTGTTGCTGCGGCGGCGGCTGCTGCTGCTGTGCGCAACGGGACGCGCAAGCCTGGGACCGGCGGATCTGAGAGACTGTGTGAGGGTTCACTGCTTCTCCCGAGGACACGGCTGCGGGTGAGCTGCGGGGACACAGGACAGACCCAAACACGTTACAGTGCAGAGAGGGGAAGCGAGGGAGGAGGCACTGGACGCCCTATGGTACTTTTCTATTGGCTGATAGGGCACACGGGAGCGCACAGAGCGGACTGCGCCAAACTTTACATAAACAATAAACTATGCATTTTAAATGGTTATAAAATACCCAGCAGCTGAAACGGACTAAAAGCTATTGTAAAACAGAAAAAAAAATCACTAAGTTAACCATTAAGTTATGTTTTTAGAATGATTTAGTGTTGTGGAAGTACTTAAATCACTATTTCTACTATTACACAGTATTATCAATGTTGCTTTTTATCATTAAGTGGAAAAAACAAAGTTATAAAGTTTTATAGCGCAACACAAACAGCTCCTTTAAACATTCTTACAGAGGGTCGACCTGTGCGAGAACAGGTGACATTTGTGGGATTTCAGATTTCAAAGTTGTGCGCCACCGCCATCTAGTGGCCATATGCAGCGATACAGCGCCACTTTCCATGTAGTCATTTTGTTTTGTTCAGGCTACTGGTACTTTCCTGTGACACAAATAAGATGCCAATTTATCTTAATTCTGTTAGTTTGATCACATTACTGTTCAGGAAGATTGATGCTAATCTTCTGAACCTATGCTGTAGTAATAACAACATAATCACTATAATTTTCACTTGAGGGCTTTTCCAGCTAATTAAGGTGCAAATATAGGGTTTTTCTGTGTTTGTTCAAAATGTAAAACAGATATCTGAGTTTCACTTTGAGTCCAAGGTGAAAAGATGTATTCATTTGCAAAAAGGTCTAAAGATGACTCATGTGCTTGGCCTTTTATGTTTTTTTTCTCTGCCAAAAGCCTTTGTGTGACTTTACAATGTCAAAGCCTCAGTACTACAGAAGAATCTCACAGACACCAAAAAAAAGGAAAAACTCAAACCTGTCAAATCATCTCCCACTGACAGGAAGTCGGAACCTTGTGAAAGGAGCGATTCTCTCATTCCAGACCTCACAAATAAGGTGAGTCGGGAGGATTCTGAAAGAAAAAAGAGGAACACAAGGTCAAAAAGGGTTTCTGCTGGAAGGTGGCAAAGTAGACTGTGAAGGTTTGTATTAACTACACAAAGAAAATAGAACAAAACACCTGTGTTCCACGACCAAACACCAAATTTGGACACATTCACCCTGTAGTGTTAAATTACATCATGGGTGTGACTCACTGCGAGGCAACCACATCACACCTGATCGCTTGGTGAAGCTGCGAAACCTGCTGAACTAGTGTGGAGTTCACAGCTACGTCATGTCCAACATCTCCTTTTTCTAAGAGTTAGTATTAAACCAAGAGGCAACCTGTAAAATAAACCTGCATGAAACTGTCACTCCACAAATGGACACTAGGGGCTGGTGTATGGGGGCTGTATCCGCAGATAACACCCATGTTAACATTACATCAAGTTGGCCTCTATAATTTTCCAGTTAGTGACAACTGTAGAGGAGTTCTGTTTTAATAACATTATAAATAAAATAAATCAAACAGTACAACCAACAATACTTGTTTCTTTAAAGATGAATCATGTTCACAAAGGCAAAAATCACTACAAAGTTATTAACAAATAATAATAATAATAATAAACATGAATAGTTCTAGGTCTGAACTTGTTTTAATGTCAGGCAACAAACTGCCTCCTGGCATTTAAAAGTCCTGCCTGCTTGTCTGACTGTCACCAAGGCAACCAAGTGTAAACCTACGGCAGGAGGCATGCTGGACAATAAAAACAGAGGAGAGGAAACACTAGTGTGTTGAAAAGGATCAAAGGTTTGGTGGTTAAATGTCCAAAGAAGGCTGGATAAGACATACGACTGGGTAATTTAGGACAGCTTGACACAAATGAAACAACAGTAAGTCAAAATATTTTCTTTTATTTATGTTCGATTAATGATTATTTCACTTTTGTTGTGAGTAAATGAGTGAAGAGTTACAATTACTGCTGTTTCACATGCAGAAAGTTACCTTAAATGTTTATGTATTCATTATATTTCCTTTTAACATGTCGACATTTTAGATTCTTCTGACATTTTGAGTTTTGTCTGGTTTGGACCAGAAACACTTTTATACCTTGAAGCTGCATAGATCCACAGGACTTCTTGCATGGATGGACTAATATTATCATATTAGGATGATAATGAGTCATCCTAATATGTTTGGATGACTCATTATCAGCAGTAATAATGTGAGATAATATTTCCTGCCATGCCCTCCTGTCCCAGCAGGGATCAACAGATCACCAGAGACTTACATCACAGCCCTAACATCACTCTAACAATCGCACAAACATACAGACTGCCAGAGGCTTGGGGTGAAAGGACTTAACATATCAGCGCTGCGGCCTTTGTTGTTGTTGTTTTTTTCGTTTTTAAGTCTGGCTGGATCACAGCTCAGATACTGCACTTTTATTTGGCTGCTGATCACTCAGGTCTGACTGGGAGCCTGTGAACTATGAAGAAGAGACACACTGACGATGAGATGAAGAGAAGAGAGATGGAGGAAGGAAGTGAAGACCTGTTTTTAGTAGTCAGCCTTGGACTAGAGGCAGACAGCCAGGAGGAGCTGGAGGTCTCCAACACTGAGGATGAAGAGGAAGGAGGATGCACTCCTCTTATCCTCGCTTGTCGCAAAGGCATGACTGAGGTAACATCTTTATTTGAGATTTTGCCATGTGTGTTAGTTTAGGCAGCATTGGTGTATAGCTCCAGATGGATGTGTTTGGGTAGACAAAACAATCCTGTCCCACGGCATACAGTGTTTTTCCATTCAATGACAATAACATGTATATAAGTCCATGTGAGAGTCACCTGACTTGAAGCTTGCCAACTAAATAAAACCCCTCTGCACCCTTGTGGGAGGCCACGTTCAAAACAAACAAGAGACTTAACAATGATAATAATGATCCCTCAGTGAATGTGTTACTAATTAGAATAAGATATGCTACTTAATTACAGCTGATATAAATTTAATCGATCAAGTTCACACAATCAAGTCCACATCTGCTGAATTAGTTACCTGTTTTGTATTTCCTATTGGTGTGCTTGACAGGTGGTGCAGCGGATGCTGTGGACAGACGCTGATCTGACGTTGTGTAACCGCAGCCAGCAGACAGCGCTCCATGTTAGCCCGCATGAGCTCCAGGGGGAAATGGTCAGGTGGATGTCGAGACCTCATCTGTCCCCACAGGCGCAGCTGCTGCAGGCTTCCTGGCAGGGAGACTTGTGCTCCATACAGCACCTGCTGGTAAGTCTCACTCAGGCATTCACACACCTACACACACACACACAGCCAAATGAGCATCTCCCATATGAGAAGGCAAAACAAAACAAGTGCAACAGCACACCTAGGAGTTATGTTTATAAGTGATTCATGTTTTCCAGCTTCCATTAGATTAATCATAACTTCATAAAAAAAAGATGTAACCTAATGTGACCTATTTAAGCAGGTGACTGGCACAACAACATGAAAATTACAAACACGCCTGCAAATGTGATTGTGTGGCTTTGTGTTACTGGAAATATGACACTCCTCAGTCCTCAGGTGGTTTTGTAATAAACATACCAGCCATCTTTGAATAAGAGCATAACTACAGGTGCCCACTTAAACAACAGAGACCTTTGTTGCAATATTACTTTAGTCTGATGTGTTGTTAATGTAATATGTGATATGTGTTTGTCTTTATTCCCACCAGTCTCAGGCGGACAGGGTGGACGTGAATATTCCGAACAGTGATGGCGTCACAGCTCTGATGCTCGCTATCAGGGACATCGACTTATTTGAGGGCATGACAGCCCGGTTGCCGTGGAAACACAGACCCATGGAAGTAATCAAAGAACTGTTGGGACTCTCTACGTAAGACAATACATACTCATGCAAAAATGTTATCTCATTTAAAAGATCCAAAAAATGCTTCAGGTGATTGTGGCATGAATTAATTGAAACGTTTTCATACAGTGATGTACAGGCTCGGGACCACAACGGCTGTTCTGCTCTCCACTATGCTACTCTTATCAACAGCTCTTTGGCTGACGAGATCATTTATATCCTGGTTGAGACTCTGGGTCACACAGGTACACACCTAACACACACATATTCTGACATAGGCACTCTTTACTCTTTACATATATCCTTAAGCTGAACCACTGTCAGTGTTGTGTTTGTAGCCTTTCCTGCTGCCCCAAAAGAGGCAAAGAGATACACAGCAAGTGGCTTTAAAGTTGTGGGAAAATAATTTCATTAGCATGTCTCAAATCTACTTTGGTAAACTTGGAATTTCTTTCAGAATAATCTGATTTTGTTAAGAAATTAACAAGTTTTTGAAAGATGAAAAGGATTGTATACGTAAACCCTACAGTGTAATACAGCTTTTCAGCACCACAATGCTCTCTTTTGTTTTCACCTTAGCTAAGATAAGCACTTCAGTAAGAAAAATTATTATTGTTTCCTTTGTTTCATTACCTCCAGAATAAAACGAATGCACAAATGGTCAAAGTCAAATGAGTGACTTGCTTACTTCCTCGTGTTATTGGCTTTACTCCAGTTACTGATTAATTGATCGGTTACTTATTAAACTGCATGTTTTAAGGATAAGCACACGTGTAGCACACAATATCCTAATAGTTCCATGTTGTGGTATAAACACACACTTTCTTTGTCTTTCTCACACACATACACACAAATAGCATACCAAGTTCCTTCATAATCCTGTTTTTAAAAACCTCACTGAAAGCACGCACTTATGTGGAAACCTATAAGAAAGGCTTGTTTGTGTATGTGTTGAGGAGGAACCACTCTGCTAACAGCCTCCCCGACTCAAGGATAGCGATACAGAAACAAGGTGACGCAGATAGGATGGCTAAATAGACATAAAAAAACAGGGCAAGGTAAAAGAACTTGTTTTTAGTTTTTTACTGTGTCTAATCCCCCACCCTGAGTAAACAGCACAGGGTGCAGGGGTGTGCACCTAAACGTGGATCTGGAGGTTTTCTGCAGAGAGAAAACTATTTCTGATTTTGCACAGATGCTGTGCCTGTGTCACCCTTGGTCTTTGAGAAACGCTCATGCCGGGATTTGGACTCGGAGTTTGGAGATTCAGACATAGAGTTGGACATTGAGAGCCTTTATCCTAATGAGTCCAGTGTAGGCTCTCCCACACCAACACCTACGCATCAACACCGCTTTCTACTATACAGGCAGGCTGAGGTAAGTGATAAATGGCATGCTACTTTTATACTGCTGTCACTCTTTGTCAGGACTCTGCTGAACTATAAAGTGAGTTTTAAAGATAGGTAGCGAGACTAACATAATAGCAACAACTGTTATGCTGATGTGATGAAATCCAGACTAATGCATGTAAAGTAATGAGATTAGATACAAATATAAAGCACTAGCATTAAAATGCTCTGAAATAATCAACAATATTTATTTGTGGTCTTCTCACTAAACCTGACAGGGTTGTGTAGTCTCAATGTCACAATGTGTCTCCTGCTCCTTCAGCAGGCACTATTGACAAACACACAGGCACGCTGGACGTGAGTGCCCACTGAAAGGACAAATGTGTGCATGTGCGTGTGCATGTGTGTGTTTGTATGTGTGGAGGCGGGGTGCTCAGTGTAGCTGACACTTAGCTGCCATACTATCATATTAGCAGGCAGCTGGTGAACTAGATGGGAGGAGCAGGTGGTTTACGGGGAAGAGCTGCACAATGTGTATTCCAGACATGCGTATATGTGCAGTAGATGTACACTTCTATAACAAAAATCTAACTCTGAAAGCTGCACTAGCAAAGCACCTTGATGTTTATCCTGTGGATGCATGTGGAGTGTATTGACTCATGTTTTATTATATTATTATTCTGGGATTGAATGTACAGAATAACATAAGAAAACAGAAATTCCTGATGAATCTATTATTACTTTTCAGGCGTCACCAACACCTTCTACCAACCTCTACTTTTTTAAGTTATAAATAATAAATGACTTTGCTTTTGTTCTTCCCAGGAAGTGCTGGAGGCCCCAGGGTGTCCTCCTCTATCTGACCACCATAAAGATCTCAGCCAAGGTAAGAGCTCCTCTAAGGATTTCAGGGGATTTGATGGACTTTAAGTAATATTATGTGCTTTTCACACCAGTTATCTGCACTAAACAGATCTTTTACATTGATTTAACAAAAAAAAAACATAATGGTCAGCATCCACAAAAAGGCCAAGAGATCAGATCACCTCCGAAGGGAGGAGGAGGGGGAGGAGGGGATTAATGGAGGTGTGGACTGAACGGGAGGGGTCTCACAGACACACAGTAAGACCTGCCTGATCAGCCACATGGCTTAGTCACTGGGACACAAAGTGAGAGAGGGCAGTTCAAAGTCTCAATATGGGATCAAGGAGGACTAAGAGGCTGAGAAACAGGTAACTATTGTTTTCTTTGTGATGAGCTTAGTCTATTAATATTGTATTTTGTGTGTTACTGCAGTGCTGTTGTATACATTTGCTTTGTGTAAAATAGGAGTTAGTGCTGAGCAGAAATGGGAAACAAACATCTGTTTGGGCAAAAAATACTTACATACTATATATGTAGTGTTATAATTTGGCTTATACACCAAATTAGTCAAATGTTGACAGACAGAGGTGCTAAACATATTGAGTTGTTTTATTCGTTATTATTTTACTGTTCTTTCTGTCACAAAGTCACACTAGAAATACAGGATGTAAATCAGTGTTCCAACTATGGGTTGGAGAGTACAAAGACGGTTATGCTGGTGTGTGTAACGGTGTGTAACGGTGTGTGTTTGTGTGTCTGGAGCAGATAAGGGGATCTCCCCCTGTTTCCAAAAAGCAATGGAAACACTGAGAGACATCAGGCAAGCCTACCAGGACGCAGGGAGGGGAAGCAGGTGGGTACGCTATAATCTCACAATCTCTCTCTCTCACTCTCTCTCTTTAACACACACACATTTGCATGTGTATGCTTTTTTTGAATGTATATTAGTCACAAAGAAAAAAACTGCAACAGCTAATAGCACTGAGCTGACAGTATTGACACTGCTGACCTATTGTCAACAAATCAACATCTGTTCATACGTTCACAACAAACAATGGCGTACACACAAACATTTTGGTGTATACAGTTAAAACTCCAACACGCTGTCTCTTGTATACACAGTAAACTCCTCCTGGGCTGGTCAACAAATGCCTCCTTACATTTACACCAGCAGAAGAATAGCATCCTATCTGGTTACAGTTGCAGACCTGTACGCAGGCACCTGTCACTGTGTCCAGAGGACAACCTGTTCTCCCCAAACAGGTTCCAAACACAGAGACGGGGGGGAGAGAGAGGGCTTTGGTGAATCAACCCATTGTCTGTTATGAACAGCTCTCAGCCCTGAATTTAGTCCAAGGAGAATAAAGGTCTTTGAGCCGGTCTCTAATTTCATAGCATCAGCCCCAGAAATAGGAAAGAATTGATAGAGGCGAGTTCGACAACAAACCTGCAGCTACGATGTATTTTCTTCTCTTCTCAGCAGCAGAGGTTTGTCACTGCCCACTTTAAACAACAACAACAACAACAGCAAGCACTGGGGCCATGGAGATCCTGCTCCATCACCTGGCATGCTGAGTACCAGGACCCCCTGCCAGCCAGTGCCCCCCACACATAGGTAAACACACCAGCTTGGCTCGAACAGTAGCAAAAAGAAGTGAATAACTCACAAAAAAATTGTCACTAGCAGGCCGAGAACAAGTAGTATGGTCACTGCTTCTCCACCCTCCCACTGCCTGCTGTCTGTGGTGGAGCCCAGCCAGCTCAGCCAATCAGCTCCCAGCATCATGGAACCACTACTGTGTTCAAACACTATGATGCAGGCCAGAGCACACATCCAGACCCGTATGTATACTGTATGTAAAACTGTATTTTCTGTTTCTTATGATACTTTCTGATCATACAACTTCCTCTTTGCAGGGCTGGGAACTCACAATACTATGAATGAACAGCAGGTGAGTCTCAAAAAACCTCCTGACGCTTCGATTCCTGTTTCTTTCCATCAGTGTTTATCTGACTATCTAATCATTGATTTTCACAGGGTCTCCTGCTGGCTCGGCACTCCCGAACACCGAAGCTCTTGGCACCCCTACGCTTCACACCCAGAGACATTACAGCTCTGCCAGCACTAAAGCAATGTGTTCCTCTGAAGCCCATCAGCCGGAGCCCTCTTTGCTCCAGAGCTAAGCTGAGGAGAGAGAGGCTCTCCTGGGGCAGCCCGTGCAGTGGACCTCTCAGCAGTAAGGCTGGTAGTGAGGAAAGTGGGCCTAGCAGTAGCAGCAGCAGCAGCAGCAGCCGGAGCTCCCTTGATCTGGAGGATGAGGATGATGTACATGAGAGAGCTTATGAGGACAGAAATCTGAAGCTGTTTGGAGGCAGGCTGTTGCGTCAATCCAAAGATGCGAGCTCAACCGAGGATGATCTGCATGAAGAACAATCAAGGACTCATCATGTTCCACTGATCCACAAATCAGCTCATAACCTGAAGGGAGACTCTATCAAACATAGACATGATCTTTTAATCACTGAAAAAGTAATGAACTGTGAAGCAACATGTACAAAAGAATATGGCGAACGTCCCCAAAAGTCCACTACTGAAGTTGACACTGTGAACTATGAAGTACCTATCACATCAGAGTCCAAGGAGAAGATCAACGTGGGCTGTACCACAGAATTGGAGTTCAGTCATAGTCTTTCATTCTACGTAGATAATGACCAAGGTCTAGCATGCTCTGGGGGGAATTACAGAAATGAGCAGCAGCATGTAAAAAAGGACTCCTGTGATCCAGGAACACAGGCCCATAAATCAATTCATAGCAGCAGTGCTGTGGGACAAAATCACTTAGATGATGATTTTGCAGCTATAAACCTCAGTCTCTCCAAAAGAGACCAGCAGATCTTTAAAGGTTTAAACCTTGCACCGATCAAGGACAAGAATCCCAGCACGAATAATCAAACTAATCAATCCTTTAACACATTAAATCATAAACAAGAAAGTCCCTATAATTTGAGTAAGTCTAAAAGTAATACAAAGTCCTCTCTTTTCAAACAGGTAAAAGATAAAAGCCCGGAACTAGCTGTTAGCAGAGAGGCAACTGTGACCAAACTAAAATCAAAGACTAAATCCGTTAAAGTATCTCATTGTAACGTCAGCACCTCATCGCCGCACAGGAAGGTTTCTGATCATCTCCAGAGTAAAAGGGTAAATCCTGACTGGCCGAGCACCAGCAGAACCCAGCAGCATGCACCAGCGAGGGAGTTAAAGAGCGCCCAACAGTCAAAGAAGTCCTGTCTGGGAGGGAAAGCCACAAGGTCCAAATCAGCTGTCGACCTTATCAGCTACAAAGACATGTTCGAGCAGACTGAGAGCAAGGACAAAGGACCAGCCATCTATGAGTTGTTTGCCGGTCCCATCTATGAAAACCTGCGGGTTTCCAGCTCCTGTGAGAAGGAGAGACAAGTGCAGTGTGCTCCACCCAAGAAGACACAGCAGAGCCACAAAGTCAAACACAGGCCACTGAAACCAGCGCAGAGTAAGCTGAGGAGAAGCCCGGGGGAAACCACGGTGGTTCCAGCTAAAAGTAAAGCAAAGACTGTGGTATCCAAGATGAAACCCACACCTCTGTCACAGAGAGGCAAAACAGAGAGTGTACCCAATCCAGGGGCTGAGCCAGTCCCTGTGAAGGACATTTGGCATAACAGTGCACGAGATGGAGATGATGTGTTAGCCAGCATAGAGGAAGCTCTTTCAAGATCTGAAACATTAAAGCCTGATGAGAAAACTCTCATTTCTTCTCTCATTGAAGATGCTCTAACTCCATCCACAGAAAACCGACCTGTGTTATCTCAAGGCCCTCATCAACCCAAGATCAACACGTGGACGTCTAACAGCAGCAGCAGCAGCAGCTGCCACACAATTATGTCTCCAGTTTACCAGAAGTTTCTGGATGAGGCGGGGGAGGGGCCACTCACGGACGACCTGCTGCAGTGTCTGGCAGAAGAGCTGATCTCATTGGATGAGAGGGATGTTTCTATTGACCCGCTGTCAGATCATCTGGAGCAGAGTAAAGAGGAGCACAGCAGAGAATCAGGACAGAACGTATTTCCTCAGGTAAACACACAGACGTGTCAATATAATGCATCATCATGTTTACATGTTTAGGAAAGAGAAGAAGAAAGTCATATGAAAATACAGAGGGTGCTAAGATTTATATCATGATTATTTGGACTTTTCATGATCTATTGCTTATACTAATGGGTATTTGCATCATATGTTTAGGCCTTGAGGGTATAGCAGAGCTCATTAGAGGTGGATTTAAAAAAAAAACAGATTTTTATATCATCCAAACAAGCTCAGAAAGCCTCCTGAACAATAAATAAAGATATTAATTTAGCTTTATTTTTACAGGCTGCCTACATAAACAGTGGTTCTGTGCTTGGCTCTGGGTTAGTTGTAGATAACACCATCTCATGGACAAAGGGGGAAGTACTTGGCAGGGGCGCCTACGGCACAGTAAGTATGAACATAACTAAAATAAAGCATTGATGACATTTCTAATAAATAATGAAGAAATTATATTGCTTCTCACAATGTTGTCTGTGCTAAAAAAATCACCAAATCATTCACCTGAATGTACTTTTCAGGTGTACTGTGGCCTGACCAGTCAGGGCCAGCTGATAGCTGTGAAGCAGGTGAGTCTGGATTCCTCAGACCCTGAAACTGCAAAGAAAGAATACAATCAACTTCAGGGGGAGGTGGAGCTCCTGAAAACCCTTAGACACATCAACATTGTGGGTTTTCTGGGGACCTCACTTGATCAGAACGTGGTTTCTATCTTCATGGAGTATATCCCAGGCGGCTCCATCGCTAGCATCCTTCACAGATTTGGTCCCCTGCCTGAGCGAGTCCTGGCTCTATACACTCATCAGATCCTTGAAGGGGTGGCCTTCCTTCACCTGAACAGGGTGATTCATCGGGACCTCAAAGGAAACAATGTAATGCTCATGCCAACAGGCGTCATCAAGCTCATAGATTTTGGCTGCGCTCGTCGGCTCAGCTGCCTAAACCACACAGCCTGCAACAGCGGAGACCTGCTCAAGTCAGTCCATGGCACTCCTTACTGGATGGCACCAGAGGTCAGTCAGAGGTCACTTAGATACCCTCTGGAGCTTCCCTTTCAGTCCACTGACTGTTTTTTTTTTTTTTTTTTTCATCATCTAGGTTATCAATGAGACGGGATATGGCAGCAAGTCTGATATATGGAGCGTTGGTTGCACTGTGTTTGAAATGGCCACAGGGAAACCACCACTTGCACACATGGACAAGATGGCTGCCTTGTTTTATATCGGGGCTCAGAGGGGGTTGATGCCCACCCTACCAAAGGGGTTCTCAGATAACGCCAAGGATTTTGTAGAAATCTGCCTGACAAGGTAAGATCTGTTGACAACAGATTTTATCAAGAATAACACAACTGTTGTTTTATATGATAATGATAATAAAGCAATAAATATACTTCTACTTTACTTTACTTCTTCTACTTTAATTTACTTCTAGTGACCAGAGACGACGACCGTCAGCTGACCAGCTGCTGAAGCATTCATTCATCCCCAAAAATAAGACTCACGCAAAAATCAAATGCTGTAGTCATCCACAGGGACTGTGTGGGTAATTCAAAGTTAAGACATGTAATGCACTTCAAGAAATCATTTAAAGATCTGACTGTATTGTTGGGAAAAGTGTAATTCTGTAATGGCTAACTGTCCTCGGTGACACAGCAGCATTGTCAGTGTTAGGATGAATGGAGGGTGGGCAGAAGCTCCAGAGCTAAATCAACTGTTGCATTCGTAAGCCACTAAAGGAAATACCGTCAAAGCACTTTTATGCATTTCTAGAATCTTTAAAATGTGAACCAATGCAGTAGTGCTAAAGTTTTGTTACTGATTTGGGGTATTTTTTTTCAATCTTTTAAGTGTGCCAATGTATAGACACATTTTTTAACTAGTTTCTTAGTTTTTTATCTTTTTCACAGAATAATCTTTTACTTTCACTTGATGACAATGTTTCATCTGAGTCATTAAGTAATCAGCATTTAAAATGACAATAACTTTTTCTACAGTCTCACATATTCAAAATCTTGGCATCTTCACTCCTAGGTAACACAAATAGACATTACAGCACTTGTAATAAAATGACAGAAACAACCAGGATTTATACTGTGTCAGGGTAGTGGCAACTTTGATGTTTATTGGTAATATTGAAATGAAAAGTGGGAGAGGGTGGAAAAAAGTAAATAAAAAGTGGATTCTGCTTATTTGTCTACAACTGCCATTGCTCTGTGTGTCCAACTCTAATTCCTTCCCTAATCAACCCATCCAGCCTCAGCATCAATTAGGAATTTTACACAAACAGAAATAAAAGAGTAACCAAGCTGAGAACATATGGAGCTGGGTCATGTTAAGATCTTAGAACAATAATGTATGAATAGTAAAGCTGGATCAAAGTCGATGCACAAACTCTACAATCATGTCTTTACTGTGGATTGTAAGCAGGTCATGTTGCACATGACAAGTTCAGTCACTGCTCTAACAATGCTCGTTAGGTGGGAAATAAGCCGACAAGTTTTGTTTCTTTTCCTGAATAGTACCCTGTTAATGGTTGATTAAATAACACTTTATGGACTACAGCTTCATGTCTGATGCACTTCAACATAAAAAGGGTTATGTAAACTTAAATAGCACACTACTACTATCCTTGTCAGCTTTTTTTTTTGAGGCACAACCTTTGGCATCCAGCTTAAGGTCTACTTAGAGGTCCCAAAAAAAGTTTTTTGGTACAAATTGCATCGCTCTGATGTGATAAGTAAGTGTTGGGATGTGCCCGTTGCTGAGGGAATTCACTGATATTTCCTGTGATGGAAACCTACAGTACATCACCATCTATAGCAAGGCTGTTAAGAAGCACACACACGCACACACACACACACCACTGGAATGCTGTAATCATTCATCCGATGATGCCCAATCTACAGATCAACAAAATAAAACTCTTTTATAGGTATAATAGTTATCTGGTTATACTTACAAGCAGCTCCAAACCTGAGTAGTCATGGTATAGCTTTTTTCGTTTAAACATACAAAAATGTATGTATATTTATCTCTATTTTCTGTAAACAGCATGTAAGCACTCTCCTTTTAAATCCCTTTGATTGAAACATGCAAATTCTACATACAGTACTGAGTATAAAAGGAAAACAAGACGAAAGTGATGGAGGAGATGAAACTTTACATCTAAAATAATTGCATCCATCAACAGTACTAAATGGAATGCCAGCAAACATAAATGGAACTCATCTCCAGCTGGCTGCTATCTTCCTTATGACAACCGCAGAAAAAGTGATTTGTTTAAATTATTTGTACCAAAAAAAACAAAGGACTGAAGATCAAAATGAAGAAAGCGCACCTTTGATGGTTTTTATAGTACTTGTAATACTTCCTGTATGATGATCTGACATGTACGGAAGGAACCATTTACTCGCACACAACTCTTCGGCATCACACACGCGCACATTTCAAGATGCGCGAGGAGGAAGGATACCAAGCAGCAATTCAACTAACAAAAAGACAGGACTGAGAATCACAGCCCACACACGTGACAGTCAGGAAGCATCATTTTTCATCATTCTGTTTCCCAAATCAAAAAAGTCCAACAACATTTTCTTTTTCCTCTCGCAGAAAAGGTTTTTTTCTGCCTTTCCATAAAGGGCTTATCACATAAAGAGTTATTTTTTTTCTAGGGCACTTAACAAGGAGGTGAGCATAGTCTTCAAAGTCTGAGTCGTGGGTAGTATGGAGCAATTTCCATGTGCTGGCCATGGCTGGACAATGGTCGACTCAGTGTCTCTGCTCTCCCACTTCATGTGGCGATTCGCTAGGATGAGGGTACTGCTGAGAGGTCCGCAGCCCACCTGGGTATGACAGGAGGGGAGGAGGAGAAACAAGAATAAGAAGGAGGAGGAGGGAGGGAGGGAGGGAGGGAGGGAAGTTAACCAAAGAGCTCAAAGCCAGATGAGATACACTGCCGTACAGGAGAGAAGCACAGAGGAAAGGGGGGAGAAAAAGACTGAGTACCTGCAGCACCAGTGCCACCCTTGGAGATTTTGCTCACTTTGGAGCAAGAAGTGGAGGATGAGGATGAAGGGTGGTGGTTGTGGCTGGCCTCGGTATATGCCCTCTTGCGCGAAGCGGATGAAGGCAAAGAGGTGGATCCAGGAAGACTGAGTGTCACCCCTTCCATGCCGACCAGTCCTGGAGGAGGTCGTAGCAGGCCCGCCCCACCACCCGGGCCCTCCGTGCTTCCCCGTCCATTGCCACTGTGTGTGTGGGGGTGACTGTGCTTGTGGTGACGATGGAGGTTGTGTTCTGCTCCTCGATGTGGTTTCTCCTTGCTCATCAGGGGGCTGGAATGTTTACTTTTGTTGTTGTTGGCGGTCATGCCTTCATCTGATGAGCTGTGGCGCTCTGATGATGAAACTTTAATCTTCATCTTAAACTCATCTTTGCTTGGTTGTCCACTTTTATCCAGCTGGGAACTGCAGCTGGACCCAGGAACAGCCATGCGGACTTTAAGCGAACCTTTGTCCCGTTTGTCACTATGGTGACGCCTATCTTGCCCTGAAATTGAGGAAGAAGGGACTTTCATTTTTATTGGGGAGGCAGTGGTGCTGCCACCACTACTATGGGATGTGTAGTGAGGCTGTGAATGTTTTCTATGGTCTACTTGGCTCATAGAGGGTGCTGCATAGGTAGATGTGGAGCATGATAAATCACTCCTGGTGTCACAATCCATTACACCTCCGTGCTGCTCTGGCCTGCGTTTCTGCCCAGAGACAGCTTGGTCTGTAGCATGTTTCTCTCTGTATTTTTCTAGAGACAGCTTCTGTGCTGGAGAAGGTTGTGGTTGAGGCTGGGCAGGGGGAGGGTAAACAGACTGAGGTGGAGGCTGATGCTTGCCAACTCCACTCCCACCAGCCGCTTTTTGTTCTTGTTTGACTGGATTAAACTCTACCGTTTTCTCAGTCCTGTAGACTGGATGCTGAAGCAAAGAGGAAGCAGACGTTTGCAGGGATAGTGTTTGCTCTTGGAGAGAGATGCTGAGGGGCTCCTGCTTTATACAGGTGGAAGAGTACCCTGCTTGGGTCTGGCTGTCCTGTGGCCATTCACCGAGGCTAGCTGGATTGTATGCAGCAGCCATGATGTCCAGAGACAGGCAGTCACCTCTGGACTGGCCAGGCATGGACAAAGGGAAGGGAGCACCTGCTTTGGAAAAACTTGAGTTGGATGAGGGAATTCCAGGAAGCAGGCCATCTTGATCCTGGCTCATTGAAGGTCCAGCAAATGAGGTGTCCGACAACTGGGTGTTGTCCATCTTAGGCTTTTTGGCTGCTTGTGTTGCCTAGAGGACAGAAACATTTTGGAGGCAGTGAAATTTTGGTTTTCGGTAGCAGTGAGACAGTATTTTCCAATGAAGGATTTTACTTGTATGTATGATGCACGAAGATTTATTTCGTCAATGTAGCCTACCCTCCAGTTGCGTATCCTCTTTAACCGGCTGGGCGTCTTCTCCAGAATCTGCAGGAACTCATGGGTCAACTCTGAAAGCACAAAATATGAATGCTGTCAAAACAATTCCAGCAATCAATTTGCACTATGGTAGCGCCTCTTCGCATATGACTACTTTTACATGCACAGCAATAATCAGATTTTTACCAAAATAAATTCATATTTAGACAACACTGGCATGTAAGCGCCACTGTCTAACATGTTTTTAGTTTAGGGTTTTAGTTGCATTATTACAGCATCTAAACACCTTGATTGCACTACAGCATTCTAGCACCTAGGGTCTCCAGTCTGCATGTGTGAGCTAAACCATCAGTACACCAGGGCTCGACAGAGACAAACAAGACAGCAATCAAGCAGTAAAATTAAAAAACCACCTTAAGTTATTAAAAAACCACGTTATAAAACAGCTGGGTCCCAAATGTATTAATCAATATTGATATGCTGCATATAGCCGCTAAATAATGTTAGTTTAGTTTACTTTAGCTGTGAAGATATAACTTTGCTCTGTTAATCCAGATGACAAGGGTAGAATATCTTCAGGTTATCAATAGTGTACAAGTATCCATACTTAAATATAATAGCAGATCAGCATCTACTGTACATCATTGGTTAAATTCCGAATATGGTAATTACCATGGAATATCGCAGGTCCTTCCTACCTGCTGCAGTCAGACTTTACAATCAGGCCTGCTCACAGACTATGTGTGTATGTATGTATGTATGTATGTATGTATAATATATATATTATACATACATACATTAAGAGTGCTTCTATCAAACCTGCTGTAACACTGAATTTCCCCAGTAGAGGACTAATAAAGGATTATCATATCTTATATTCCTGTAGCTGCAGTGCATATGAACACCTTCTCCAGAACATTCGTTTAACAAGATGAAGGACCCTCCAAAGTAAACATGCATGCCAAGATCTTAAATTGTTATTAGCTATACAAAATAATTCATAAGTTAAATATGACTTCTGCTCACCATCAAGGAGCTCAAGAGTGACAGAGCTGTCCACGTACTCCCACCAGTGCTTTCCATCTGTAGAAACTGGGATCTCCCAGTTGGACCACTTACACGCCAAGTGGATGCAGACACAGGCGATCACCGTCGGCTTGTGCTGGAGGCAGAAGGTAGTGAGGTGTAGACTGCATGTGAGCATTTCACATATGTAGGAGTGCAGTTGTGCCAATGAGTTGATTCAGGCCAGGTGTAGTCAGGATAAGACCCACATGTGGAGAAACGAGAAAAAAAAACACAAGAGGAGCAGACATATTCAATGTAGTGTTTACATTATTTAAAAGACAAATTAAATGTAACAACTTACAAGCATTTTAGATTACGCACTCTATAGCCAGTGACAATTCTGATGCAGGTATCATCGGGACATAATTCCTGTAGTGATTAAGTTTGCTTCAACAATCATTCAGGGATTTTGCCTGGTTATAATGACATAAAAGCTAAGGAAACAGGGTACATGTAATAGCCAAGTGTTTTCTGCTCGTTGTACACATCATTGTACAGTTATCTGCCAAGAGATCGCATGGGCGTGTTGTTCTTTGGACTTTGTCCAAATGTCAAAAAATAAATAGAGGCATACCACTAAATACACCCAAGTATATGATGATATATTGTAGGGGTGTGCCCAATTAATCGATTTATAGATTGATCGGCATGCTACGTGACAATCCACAGATCAGTGGGCAAACGGATTTTGTGACAGCTTAACATATAGAGCCATTATATAGAGAGCAAATGGGAAATGCACAACCATGTAGAGGAAAAAATGACACTCCGTTTTGCAAATAAGATAAATAACAAATATTGGAGTATATATTGACTAAAGGGTAAATGCCTAACATGCAGCTTTTGATCTGCAACTGTACAACTACAAGAGGATAGTATATGCTAGTATATTCTCGCTGAAACACAAATAGACAAATGCCAAGCTACAAACACACAAACATCAACTAAAACATTAAAAACAATCAAAATAACCTCATTATAATGTTAGAAAACTGCACAAAAACAAGACAGTTAGTTCTAATTTTTTCCACTTAAATGAAAAGACTCAAGAAAATACCTTATCCACATTACAGTTGAGTATCAACAGCTAAAATGGCGATAAATAAGAATCACTGTATTTTAACATATTAAACTGACAAGCACAACATCTGGACTCTTGTTGACTGAGTATGGCGAATTCATCCAGAGTTGATGGTGAAGAGACTTTTCAAAATCCATCTTAGACAAACTTATACTTCAAAATGTTCATAAATGAGTCTACATGACTGATACATGTGTAAGACTGTGTTGTTGACTTGTTTTACAAATTAGTGGCTTTACCTCTTAACAAGCACCACTACAGTTAACACCATACACAATATCCAAGAACTGTTAAAGGTTTTGTGATGAATAAATTATATTGCATTAATAATGCATTAAACAAACCCTTTAAGGACCCTTCTAAAGACTTGTCTTCTGTTGTTTAAGGACAAATCATAACCACCAAATGCACTTTGATCAGTACATGTTAGATGCTGAATGGTTTGGATATATGCATTATATTTTGGGTTTTCCTATAGCAAGGGTTGAGCCACGCCATACACAGTACTAATGTTAGTTCACTGCTACACCAAGAATCCATTGCTGTTTTCTTAGGTTAGCAGATAAAAGCTTCCCATCTTAGGGAGGAACACACCTCATGTTTGCTTTGGGGAGCTGCTACTGTCAGACCTATTTATCAACAAGCCCACAGCAGAGCAGGTATTCCCTGCTGTGGGGCTGTAGTGGAAATCCATGTCATGACTGCTTTGCTTGGCACAGCATGGATTAAATCACCCAACCCCGGCTAATGGTAAAACCTTATTATTTTGCAGGTCCTTAATGGGTCAAAGTGTTTTTTTTCTTGTGTTTACAAGCATCTAAAATAATATTGAAAGAAATGTGAATTTCAAGGACAAGCTGAAAAATATTGAAAGAGAATTTTGAACAACATCAAGAAAGAAAATTTTAAAAATTCATCTGTGGTACTTACCGGAAAGACCTCTACGAGAAATGTTTACATCTGTGAAATCTTTAGCTGCTATTCAGGCTACCAGTGTCTTTCTTTTAGAATTATGCACTTTTTCGCAACCGAACAAACATGTGGTTTTCAAGCGCACCACTACACTTCACATCTTGCATTCAACCCATCTGTGCCAACACGTGGTCCCTTGTACAATACACCGCACTGCAACTGGGGCCGGTAACGCTACAAGCCACCACATCCCGCTACCTCTGATGAAGGGAGGGGAACTGAGGGGAGGAGGCAAGCGTCCCAACAACCACCAGCGCAAGTAGGGCCCGTTGGACACTGAAAGGGTACCCTGCATTACAGGAAGCTATGGTGTGCAGTCAAAGTGCAACAAAGGAGGGGCAGGATAACAACCTGTTGGTAGCCATGAAATAGGAAGTCTGTGCCAGATCCTTGCTTGCTGTAGATGAGAGAGAGAGAAAAACAAAGAAGGCAAAGGGGGAAAATTATTATTTATTATATTCTGCAAATAAACACATTTTTTTTTAATCATCAGAACAGGGAAACAACAATTTAAGATGATTTCCAATGCACTGATTAAGCCAAGACCAAGACTGAAATTTGTTTTTGTTACACATTTAGGTTAAATTTACACATCTCCCGTCTTATGAATACTAAAGCTGGTTGCTTTTTATAGAGGATGTTGGGTTATTGCCAAATATACGAAACAAAAATTGACTTTTCAGTCTGAATATGTATACCTTTTTGTTGATATAAGTTACAGTTACATGCTAAAAGGCTACAACCTTTTTAAACGGTGGTCAGTAGCTTTTGGGATCTTTGAATAGTCCAAAGCTATGCAAAGTTATTCCAAGGTTTTTTAGGTTTAAGGTTATACTAGCTTGCAAATAAGGAGATAAACAATTAGTTTGAAACAAATCTATGAGTCTTTTCTGTGTTCTATAATCATAGGGCACACAATGAAAATGTCATTGAGAAACATTAATTTGATCCGGTCTACCATATTAACAATTAATGGTAGGCAATTACCATGTTTTATGGAAGCAAATCTCTTCACTCTCAGACTTGGCCCAATAAGTGCTATGTTGTCATTTACCATATGTCTTATATAAGCTCAAAAAAGTCATCAAAAGAACAAGGTACGTGGTCATGTAACCATCCCCCTCCCCAGCCATATCTGAGGTGGGACAAATAAGAGCAGAGGGCACAAAGAGCAAAGAAGGAAGCCTCTACCTCGCACTAGCTGGGTACATTTCACCACATCAGTGTGTGGGTGATCAATAGTAATTTCAAAGCCTGGAACAAAATACATGACAGGTCAGTTCAACACAGACATAGTTGGGAGGTGACATGTCATTTTATGATTAAATAAAGAATTGTAAGATTATTTACATATACACTATATACTATACTATATGTTGTTCATGGAACTTGAGGGTCAGCTCATTTATGCATATAAGAAATAATTGAAGAGTGACTGTCTGATCACTCTATTTTCTCCATATCAAATCAAGTAAGCCTAAAGTGATGTAATCATTAAGTAAAATATCAAAATCCTTTTCAATAATTGGTTTTGTGATAACTGTTATTCTGACAATGACATGTCACCTTTACATGACTTACTGAAAAAAATGTATTTCTCAACGTAACCATAGGATAAAATGATAAAACATTTCAATCAACAGACTGTCATAAATAAATTCAACAGTGATCAGTAACACTACTCCCTTACTTATAATGATTAACCAATGATAATGATAAACATAAGTGCTCAAGTCATCCACTTCAGTCACCACTACTTACCCAGGGTCTGCAGCACTATGGATTCAAGTATCACCAGCTCTTGAGCTTGCTGGAGGTATGCCTGAAGTTTGATAGACAATCATTACAACACAATTGTAATGAGTCTATTAATCTATCCGCCTAACAACTGGTTTTAAAGGCCAAAACTCCAAATAGAGAGGCACATATCACTACTAACGCAAGCCTTGGTAGATGTAGGCATTTGATACACACCAACTGCAGGCCTGGGCCAAACAAATAGGCCCTTTGTACAAAGCACACATAGGGAAACCGTGACCACTGACAGAAGCTTTCAACCATACATTTTACAGAAATACCCATACTTACATTACTTTTTGTGTCTAGAGGTGACTCTTGCGGATTTAGGCAAGCATGTGCAACTTTGATCACATGTTCGAGTTTCCGTGGTTGCTCTTCCACTTTTGCAGCCAAGAATAAGGTTGTTGGCGATATTATCTGCATAGCAAGATGACATAAAAATCAATTCTCCATGCACCATGCAACAATACATACAAAGTAAACAATTACCAATACTTACATTCCTGTGGAATTTGGTGAAAGAGTGGTGCATATAAAATCTATGCATGTAAACAATAGCTGTATTTATTGTTAATTGAGAGCTGGAGCGTGGGTCAAGGAGATATGTACTCAATTATAGGCTGATTTATCCTGCACAGTTAACAGAATGGCTACCTGCTGAACATAAGAACATTTTTAAAAAAGCGTCACTGAGCAAATTATTACAACCTTTTAAAAAATTAATCAAAGAAAGAAAGAATAACACAACTAAACCAAAGATAATGTATATCAAGATACGTATATGGTTCACGAAATCAAATATACAGTGAACCTGCGGATTCAAGAAATGGCAAGATAATATCTAGGAATCTTTTTGTATTTTTTTTTTACCGACACATGTTTAAAAATAATCACAATTGTCATTTATGTTTCAGTAGACGAGGGTCCAACAGCTGCAAACTCGCCTAACGGCCTTTTGACGCTATCCGTTAGCTAATAAGCTAGCTAGCATGTTATGCTAGAGGATAGCTAAAAACAACCGTAGACTTGTATTTCATAACTTTTAATGCTACAAATGATTCGCTAACATTAAATCAAAGTAAACAATTTAAAATTTGCACGATTTGCCGCTTTACCACAGCAGTCAATTAAAATGTCGCTAACGGGCCCGTAAGAGCGCTTAGCTAGCGCCATGTCTACGTGCAGTCTAGTCGAGGATAAGTTTGTTTACAAGGATACACGTTGAGCCTCTGACCCATATCTTGGATCAGATTCGCCGCTTGTTGTCGGTAGGAGAGTTCTCGGTCTGGTTCTACTCCACATCGGCGGGACGGCGTGTTTTCGAGTTGCTCCCGGGTGAAAAACCATTTCGACGAAGACCCCCGGCACGCCGCCATTACTCTGTAGCATTCACTTGGGCATCGAGAAAGCGGATGTGACGTCGTGTCGCACAGGAAAACACGACTTCTTCGACGGTGAGCCTGCGATTCGGTGTTATAGGAGTTAACCTCTCTGTTCACTCCAAGAAACAAGCAGTGGAAAAAATATTTTGTGGCACTCCAAAAGTAAACAAAAAAAGAGAGAGAGACAACTGTCTACTGTTTTTGTACGCATAAAATCTGTAAAAATGTGTTGTTGAAACAAAATGATTCAAAATAGCCCAATTTAATTGATTAACTGTTGTTAATTCTTGTTATATAAAAATAATGAATGTCAATATCTATAATAAGAGTACTAAATGTAACATAATTCATGACCAGAAGTGTTTTTTTTCCATAAAAAAATTATGATTTGCGGTTAGCTTAAATGTTGCCTAGCGCAAAGTGCTAACTCAACCGTTTGGTCGAGCATGTTTTTAAAAAATTATTTGACCCTTTACATTTCTTTATGGCACCATGTTACATAATTTTGTTTATTAACATGTTAAATCATAAATGTGTCAAGAAAATCAAGCTTACCTTTGAAATTCATCCAAAAATAGTCCACATCTCAGTAGTGCTCTTCTTCACTTTCAACTTCCTGCTGGCTGACCGAATGAAAAGGCCTATTGTGATCTGTAGAGTGACATCTAGTGGATTGTTTTGATCATAGCATATATCAACCAAGTGGTAGAGATGGCTCAATGCAGTAGAATTAAGTTCCCCACTTTTTTCAATAAGATATAGTGACTCAAAATGTGCACTACCAAATGGTTGAGGAGACTTTTAAAGGGTTAATAAACATAAACATAAATAATAAACAATAAACATGACATAATAAAGTGTATCTAAAAATAAACAAAGTTTGTTTTCCAAATGTGTTTTATTCAATTCATCCTTGTTAAAATATCTGCAGTGAGTATTCTGTATTGTGCAATAGGGATGTATGATATTGGCCATATCATTCACATACACATGACGTATGCATATATATTTCAATGTAGTTCCATGGTTGCTGCAGGTTAAACAAACTGCTCTCTTTTCAACCCCAAAAACTCCAATGCGTTTCCAGCAAGCAGTTTATCCTAGAAAACAAACAGCAACAAAAAAAAACAGTTATAATAAATCATGAAGGGCTTTATGTCTTTAAATTAATTCATGCATAAATGTAAAACAAAACATCTTTTTTATTCATTTCTCTTTTTTCTTATTTTTTTCACCTTTAGCATGTTGTCAAACTCATCCATTGACTCAATCAGTGATCCAGGCTGCAGCTCACCGAGAGGGAATGGATAATCAGTTCCCAGCATCACTTTATCCTGGAATAAGAATACATGTCAACATGTCAATTTATTCAACTATTTTGAAGCATAAGTGTTAATCCTCTGTATTTTTGACTGTAAGACCACCAGTAAGACACAATGTGACCCAGTGATAATTAGAATCTCACTTTTCCAATTATGTCAACGAGCAGCTTGAGGGAGATGGGATCATGAACTAGTGAGTCGGTGTAGAAAGAGCCGAGGTATTTCCGTGGGCTGATTGTGTTGTCAACCGCGCACAGGTCAGGGCGGACGGCGTGGCCGTGTTCAATTCTGCCGATGGTGAATGGAAAAGAGCCGCCTGTTAACATATAAAAAAAGGCATCAGAGGTCAAACAACAACAACAACAACACACAGTGGTAGTCCTAATTTAAGCAGGAAGTGACAAGAATGAGTGAAGAAAATGCAGTTTATAGAAAAGACCCTCTCTCTTCTGTACCTCCATGAGCAAAGCAAACTTTTAGTTTTGGAAATTTCTCAAAGATCCCTCCAAATATCATCGAGCAAATGGCCATGGTTGTTTCTGATGGCATGCCTAAGAGAGGACAACAATAGGAGACAGGTGGTGTAAAAAAATAAATAAATAAATAAAACAGCAGCTTATACCGAATTTTATCTATCCTTAAATGATGTAGCAGGTATAGAATTAGTGCTGTGAGTTTGCTAATGGTTTGTTTTGCTGTGCTTTAATAATTGAGCAGGGCTCCACTACAGCTGAAAAATGATCTTTTTTTTGTGAAAACAATGTTTTCTATTGGCTAGAGCAGAAGTGATATTTGACTCCATCTCCATCTCCCTCACCCACCAGCCAGGGCAGCCAATACTTAGCCATCCTCCCATCTGTCTGCATGTCCCACGGGTGGACAAATATGGAGCAGCCCAGCTCTTCTGCTGCCTGCATGGAAAACACACACACTTCAAAATAAGGGGGTCTGCTAATATTATACTCATGTTATTACACATATGCATCTGCAATATCTCACAGCATAGAAAGGATAGAGTTCTGAGGCGTTGAGGTCCCATTTGTTAATATGTGACCCAATCTGCACCCCGGGGAAACCAAGCTCCTTCACACACCGCCTCATCTCCAAGACGGCCAAGTCCGGGGCCTGCATGGGCAGTGTGCCCAGGCCAACAAACCTCTTGGGGTGGCTACGCACTGTCTGGGCCAAGTTGTCATTTAAAAGGACACAGAGGTCCAATGTATCATGAGGCTTAGCCTGCAAGTCAAAAAATAAGTCATATTTTGCTCACATCTTACTGTTGATATACATGAATTGAAGAAGACAGTTAAGTTAGTTACCCAATAACTGAACATCACAGGGACAGTCGATAGAGCCTGAACTGTAACACCTTAAGAATGGAAACACAATTGTTAGGCATCAATGGGGTCAAACTCTTGAGTCATATCTGCACACATACCATGTTGATCCATGTCCTGTATGCGTGCATTTGCATCCCAGCAGTTTTCTTGTATGACCCGGAACAGCTTCCCATCTTTGATCATCTGTGCCTCGCCCTGGAACACAGTTAGTGTTAGCAATATTTACAGCGCTAATTGAAGTGAACACAATTCTAGTGTGATTTACCAAAAATACAACCACATGATGGCAGCAGACAGTTGATTCTTATCTGGATGAATATGCACCTATGTTACAAAGAGGCGTATACAGTCCACTTGTTTCTATATGTCTGAACTCAGGGAAAATGCAGTCTAATTGTGTATCTACAGTTTGCTGATACCGAATGCTCTCATGCTGAAACTTGCATCTGCTCCTGCAGCTGCCTGGCCTCTCTGTTTTTCATAGTGAGTCACTCCTTTCCAACACGGTAAACGATGCAGTGGCACCAAGCTGAGTTCTGCAGCTGCTCACACAGCCTGGACTATCCTGCATGTCCACAGGGTGTTGTGAGGCCCAGGATTGGACCTGCTGTGTACACAGTGCAAGTGCATACATGAAAATAGGAGGGTAGAAAAAATAAAGGCTGAATAGTGACTCACCTTGCAGTGATGGTGAAGCTGCACAAACCCATCATATCCATACCTCTGAAAAAAAACATGATGTAAAAACTGCAGTTTTGAAACTTTTACACATTGAATTCCCCACAAACACACAGCAGGAACAGCCTTTATCCCATCTGTGAGTGTTCAGTCATCCTACCCCAACTCCAAGAATAACTGAAAGTGAATGTCTTTTTAAGGTTGTTGATGCTCCTGCATACAGATGAAGCTGCAAGTGTGTCTGTGTGAGCAATATATCCAGTAAAACCATTTCATCTCCTTGCAGATCAGCTGTACTGTGCACTTATTTGATACCACGGAGAAGCTTTTCAAAATGCAACACAGGTTTTTTAACACCCTGCTTTTAGAATGAAGTGTGAATTGAGAGCTGTTACAGTGACAGTCTGCTTTAAATAACGTTTGTCTGAGACACATCTGTAAAACTTTACTGTTCCAAAGAGCAGCTAAAGACCCGCCGTCAGATTTGTTTGACCTCCCTGAAACTTTGTTTTCAAAGTTTTTTTGTAGAAGCATAATATCAACCCAATGATGGAACACGTTGTGAAAAAAAAAACATGTTTTGAATGATCTTGATGGGGGGAAATAGGCCTTGTTACATCAGCAGGAAAAGAGGCAAGGCGGGATCACACAGTATAATTAGGATAGTAAACATATGAAAAATACATAGTAAAAATACATTAAATGATATGTAAACATCTGACAAAGATAGAAAGAAAGAAGCACAGAGCTCTTGTGTGAGGCTGTAGCCCATGTCTCCTAAATGTGGCCAATCATTAGCCAAAGCCCTGCGTGCACCGTGCTACATGCTCCACACTGACAGAGACATAAGAGCAGGAACAGATAAACCAAGGCCAGTGCTTATTGATTAAAGTTTAACCATCCAGAGAGCATAGATTTATTGAGTGAGCTGTTAAACACCTTGCAGTCACACCATCGGTTTAAAAAAAGATACATTTTCTGTTACTGCCATTTCATAGCCTTCAAGCTTCGTTTGCCGCAGACAAATGAGTGTTTAAATCCACTGAACCACTCAAAATGATACCGAGAGTCAACACACACTGAGGCAAAGAAACACTTCATGAGCTTCATGTCTTGGTTAGTGCCTACCTGCTTCAGGTCGGGCCATTCCTTTGGTAAAATATGATTATGAATATCAACCTTCATCCTTAGTTATAGTGATAAGTCTGCTGCCCTGGATGTGTTGCAGGGACTGTGGGCAGATTCACTCCCCGCCCTCAGCCGGGAACCAATGACCGGCAGGTGAATGACTGACACCCCCGTCATTTATTGCCTATAAACAGGTCAGACCATTAGCAGAGAGCACAGTGTTTACAGTCATTCATCTTACTATCTGTACACGTCTGTTTGGCATTTTGTGCTTAAGTGTATATATGCTCATAGGAACTGAATATATAAGGTTTTTATTATCATTTCACTTGGAAAAAGGGAAAGTCTTTGCTACACCCTGCAGGAAAGATCTGACACTCAGGTCTCTCATTACTTTACAGTCTCACCTGGATGTCAGCGCCACCTGGTGGATAATTAATGCAGGGCACCAAACAAGCTCACACAAATTAAATAAATAAATAGCATGCATGTATTTGATGTTGTGTTTTACCTTTTTTATGTGATGGACCATGGGGTACGTGACTTTGTGTGCAGTAATCAAAGGTCGAACCTGGAGAAACTGCTCCAGGACAGATGTCGCTGCATGTTGTGGATCTGTCTGGGAATTAGATTGTGAGTTATGAGAGGAGAAGAGGAGGAGGAGGAGGAATGGGAGGAGGGGGAGAAAAAAAACTTGCTGGCACCGCCTGCCAGATTCAAAGCAGATCTCAGCAATTTATCGCATCGCCGCATCTAACCCTAAACTGTCTCTAACTGGCTCAGGCGGACAGGCTGTTTACACTCAACCCCGCGCAGTTCTCACACACAGACAGAGAGTGAGAGTTGCTTCGCTGCCTGATGCTGGGGAGATAAAAATCCGTTATCTCCCATCTTCTCTTATCGCCATCTCTTCT
Organism: Parambassis ranga; assembly: GCF_900634625.1. Classification (NCBI taxonomy): domain Eukaryota; kingdom Metazoa; phylum Chordata; class Actinopteri; family Ambassidae; genus Parambassis; species Parambassis ranga. The sequence continues at coordinate 18,771,646 of NC_041041.1, forward strand.
CTTTAACACCCCCCTCTTTGCGCAACTGTGTCGACACCGGTGGCAGATCGGACGCGCTGGATGGCTGCTGCACTTAACGAACCGGAGTGAATCTTTCTTTCCCCCTCCTTTTTTTTTAAATCATCCTCATCTTTACCTTTGAGACTAAAGAAAAAAAGAAGAAAACAACCGCTGCAACAATGACAGACCAGGTGACTCAAGAGTCCTATCCTGTCCCGGACCCGACTGTTGTGGATCCTTGCCCAACCACCACGGTGCGGAACGGCCAGTGCGCCCCGGATGGCTTCACCAACCACAATCACCAGCAAGCCAAAAGCCCCACCGAGCCTGAATCCTTCACCGCGGGGCAGGAGATGAAAATCACAGACAGTGTAGAGGGAGAAGGTAAAACTTATGTCTGATATGTATTTTAAAAAAAAGTTGTGGATGCGTTTAGAGGGCTGGCCCTGCATGGAGATGGATGTGTATTTTTACCCATGTGAGGTATTTTTAGGCTGCTCCTGAATAATGTATGACAGACATACATCAGCAAGAATCCTAGTGGAGTGGATCAAAAGTGAAGTTCAAGGGAAAAAATGCCTCTAGCAACTGACAGCCATTCATTCATTCATTCATTCATTGGAGACTTGTCCACTGGAGACAAAATGTCCTGCGGGAATTCTGTGATTTCATCTAAACATGCAACCAGAGGCACCCAGACCGCTTTAGGGCTGGATTCTGATACTAGTCACATGCATGTCTAAGTAACCCTTAAGTGTTGTGTTTGCTTAAGCACTTGTATATGTGTGTGTGTCTCTGTGTGTTTGTGTGATGCCTATACTAATATAATCCCATTTGGTGTCTAATATGGATAAACCTCTGAAACAAAACATTCCAGAGTGGATAAAAAGAGAGGCCTCATACAATAAATCCTAAGCCTCACGTATAGGCGTTAAGTTGATCAATATCCTGCATGTTTGTTACTGCAACCTTCACTTGATTCTAAGCTTTCTATTGAGTGGTGCGGGTGCCTTTGAATTATTTCTGGGAGCCTGAAATCTTACATTTATTTTAATTATAAACTTTAATTAAACTCTGATGCCCACCCTTGGTGACATCACTATGACATCAGAAAGATTATGTTCTATGTGCCTCAGCAGCATCCTTATGCAACAGTTTTAAGAAGCTAACTAGTGCATTTAATGAAAGAAGCTCTTCAAACTGAGCAACCACAGAAAAGTAATAACCTGGAATTGAACATTGCTGGTTCATACGTTTGGATAAGTATATTTAAGTCGCTTTCACAATGAAAAAACTAAACACTAAAACCCACTATCTCCTGGATTTTTGCCTTCACTGAAATAGAGTATCCACTCATGCAGGAGTTATGGGTATTTTCTTGGCTACGGCATGTCTGCAGTGATGTAAATGTGATGCACGAGTAGACATGCTCATTTTCTTTCCCATTTTGTAGCATCTTTGACATCTTAGCCACCTGTCTCCATTCAGGTGTGGTTTAACTTCTGCATAGACCTGCTAATTTGGGTGTAAAAAATAGGGTAAGGTTGTGGACATGCTTTTCCAATTGAAATGGGAAAACCAAGCGCAGCCTCAACATCAAATGTTTTGTTGACCCCATTCATCCCACCTCCTCCCTATGCAGAATTTAATCTGGCTGCTACTAGAGGGTGCTGTCACAGTGACGCAGGACTGCCCCTTGTAAGCTTCTTGTGCTAAATGAACTGGCACCGCGCTCCTTTAAATATATGTCATCAGTTGTGTGTCACATGAGGCAATGTACACATAGGTAATTACTTACGGAGATGCTGCAATAGATGTAGGAGCGAATGGTAAACATACCAGTCCAACAGACACCACTCACAACCTTACTCCATGTCGCTTTGTGAGTTACATAAAGGTCCCTCCTGATAACATTAGCAATACAGTAAATTAGTAAAGATTTCATTTTTCTAAGATGTGATCACATTACACGGTACATGGTGCAACTACAGATAGACGAATTTGAGATTATATAAAACTATAATTAATTTATCTCTTTTAAGTCACACTCCTGTGTGTGTGTGTGTGTGTGTGTTTATTGAGAAATGTGTATGGGATGTGTGTAATCAGCCTTTTCAGCTACATGCTTGATGTTCATTATTTCTTGAGAAGAAAGGTGCGACAGAAACAAGTGTCAAGTGGCATGTGTCAAGAGAAAGAGAAAAAAGAGCTGCACACACACACAAATCTGCGTGAGTCACAGTGAGATGTACGAGGAGACGTTGAGCACATGCCTTCTGTCTGATCCCCCAGTCGAGGATCATGTGAGAAAAGTGATTTACCGTGCTGTCTCACTCCCCGCCTCCTCTCCCTTCCCTCCCCTCGCCTCTCCCAACACACACACACACACACAGTCATGCTGGTTAGCTAGTTTAGATTTTAACGAAGTTTAGGTCTTGTCAGTTATCCCTCTGAGAATCTGTGATCTCTGTGATCTGGCTAGTTCTTAGGCTTAGAACCTAGAAAATCCCTTTGTCTCCCATTGCCTCCCCACACCTTGTTTGTTCAGGTTATCTTTTCTCAAACCTAGCTTGTCTTAACCTAACAAACAGGGATTGAAGGGGAGATAACTAAACAAGTGTAAAAAGATGTCAAATAAAGGACCATGTGCCTGACAGTACTGCACACATGCAGTTGCACAGTGAGGCCATAAGGAGTTTATGAAAAAGGCCACATGGTTTTCCGGATTTTCTGTGATTTTCTTTCTTCAAAGGAAACAGTTACAGCTCGATGAGATGATTACACCTCAGCTCAATGGGACAAGTCATGGGGTGAGTCCCATCAGCATGTGGCGCAGGGATAAAAATGCTATGTTTTGATCTGGGGGCTTTCTCTTGTGTGACAACAATTTTACATGTTTTAATGAAACCAACAAACAGCAGATGTAATACATTATTGATGCCAGACTACTAAATATACAAAAGTTTCTTAGTAAAGCTAAGGAAGCTGTTGACACACTAGACTAACCAGTTGGATAATAGTTACACTTTACAAAGGCAACAACACAGCATCCTTGGGATTTTTTTCCCAGAGTGCTCTTGTGTTTTGGCATTTAGGTTATTGTTTAAAGGGTAGTTCCAGAGGGAAAGGGTTCTGGATCCATCAATGTGTCCTACTTTTCCAGTCGATTGAACCTTGCACAAAAATCTTAAAGTTTCCAAATTTAAAGAGAAGTCAGGCTTAATGTAAATGAATCATGGACAACTGGAATGCAGACAAAACTCAGTTGTAGCTGTTATAATAAATCCATTAAGAATCTATGGGAGACCCAAGAGACTCGACAGTGACTAATTATGTTTAAGATCTCCCTCCATCCATATATTCAGCGTGTTAGACAAGCCTTATCATCTTCTGAGGGAAGGCAGGCACTATAACACCAGACAGTTTCAGGTGGATTTTCAAAATAAAACACTGTCAGACTGAACTCTCGCTGATTTAACATCACAACCGGCAGAGAAACACAGTCACAGCTGTGTACGAGGAAAGATTCATTTTAGAAGTATAGAAATAGCATTTCATATTATAAAACAGGCTGTTTATATTTATTAGAAAGGAAAATGCAGGGAGAGAAGCAGCAACTGTTTCCAGAGTGGAAGGTAAGAGGCTGCCCTGTATGTAGGTGTGTTGATGGAGTAAACCCAGCCTGATACATGTAGAGAGGACATTAACCATCAGGTAAACAGGCAGATTACTACATGATGTGTGAAGCTCACAGGAGCTTGTAACATACCGCACTTACCTTACGCAGTTGTTGTAAATCCGGGTTAAGAGAAGCTGCGGTACATTCTTTAATTTGTTTTCTACCATATTACAAAGCACACAGATGCAATAAAAAGTTCTTTAAAGTAACAGTTTAACTGTCCTTCCAGACACAACTCAAGCATTCTTTAAATACACTGCAGAGCCTGTAGAGAAACATTTGTTTATTAACCTTAAAAGATTAAACAGAATGCAGAAGAACTTTCAGACTAACAATGTAAATGTATTTCCTAATGGCTCACAGCTCTGCTGTTATGCGAGAAGTCTTTGCCTGAAGTCACAGACTAAACAGCCCAGATTCTGAACCGCCTACAGGCCTTTCATTGTCATGAAACGTGAGGATGGCTCTGCAGGTTCATGCATTATTTATAAGAGCGAACCTTCATCCAAAAGAGATTTTAATGCTGCTGGTTGTCATTTTATCCAGAACTACGTCCCAGGGACTGTCATAGATGCCACAAAAACAAGTAGATAATGAGGACTAATGAAGGGAGGAACAAGAATTTTCTAACCTCTGTACCAAATGTTTAGAAAGCAATTCAGTGCTCATTATTTTGGAAGTTACTTTAACATCTTCATTTATTGGATGTTTATGGGCGGTGACTGAATTGGTCTTTGTGTGTAATTAGGAATTTGACATTCCAAAAAAAGTCTTCATTTCTGTAAGCCATGAATACTGACATTTTTGTTTGCACAAATGAACAAATAAGGAAAGTCAAAAGCATGAAACCACTTCCAGAAATGTTCAAGAGACAGATCCCATGAAAAAACAAAACAATGTTGAACCTTTTATGCCCGATATGACATGTGACCGATATGACCTATGTGCATGTGTGTCACTAAGATGACAGAAACAATTGCTGATAAAGAGCTGATAAAGGCCCATGTTTGTTTTAAGGGAACAAAAAGCATGTTATAGAGCTGCAAACAGAACACCAATGATTCTTTTAGTATCATACGAAGTAACTTTGGACTCAATGGTGAATATTAAAGCAGTTAATAACTGCTTGATAAAGGTTAATATCCTCCCTGTCATCAGCATCTCTCCAGCTGTAAATTTTACCTGCAGAGTGAAATAAAATGAAAGATTAGGTTTAAAATTCTGCTTCCTTTGAGGTTTTAAAATCTGAAATTTTGCTTTGTGAGACTTTATAAAACTCTGCCGGAGTCACACGATATAATATTATACAAATGCATCTTGTAAAACTCCCTGTGACAAACTGCTGGGAATTTCCAGAAGGATGCGTTCAAAATCTTACAGACAGGCTTGTTGTTGTAGGAAAGATAGCTTAAAGCAAGATGTGATATCACAGGAGCATAGCTGAGTTCATACTTTCCCCATCAGCAATGGCAGGATGGCTCTTCCTGTTATACCGCTTCAAAAAATGTCACAATATTGTTTGTAGATATTGCTAGAAGCCTGCAAACATGTTTGTATAGCAAGTATGAAATAATAAGCTGACCTTTTGGCTCACTCCATACTGTTGCTTGATGTGTTGCTATGGGTCATGGGGTCGGCCTCTGAGTGCTGGCTTCATGTACCGTAAGTCAATCCCTACAGACCACCATGTTAAAATGTCCATACAGTCTAGCATGTTGCAACCACAGAACTGAAGTGAACAGATCAGCCTCATGGATCGGCCCGTTTATCTGAAACTTGATGTAGCTACTGGGGGCTAAAAAACAATGGGTGTCCATGTTTGATAGACCATGCTGAGGCATGTATTTCCCCTTTTCTCAGAGGATGGTCAATTAACCTGCATGTTTGTTGCATTTATAGAGACAGATGTGGGCAATTCTGGCTAGCCATGACAGTTCTCTCGGTGTTAAGGGTTTTTAATCCCTCCTGTTTACAGCCAGTTCCACTTTTATACCACTTTCCAAAACCGAGATACAAAGTCCTTCACATCCCATAAAATACACCAAAAAATAAAACATAAAATAATAAAATCACAAACAGTGTTTCAAAATAAAAGTCAATACAAATCTGGCACAGTTCAAACCAAAACACTTGTAAAAGTATGCCTTTATTAAGAGACTTAAAAGCAGATAGAAATTCTGCCAGTCTGATCTCCTCTGGAAGATTGTTCCATATTGTTGGGACCCGGTCTCCCTTTGTCTTCAGCCTGGACTGTGGAATCGTTAACAAACCCTTGGCTAAAGACCTCAGGCTGCAACCAGGCACTTAGGTCTCAATGGTAGAAGGTTGAATGGTTGAAGACCAATCATGGCCTTTAATCTGGGTCAGGCTTTATGCAATGACTTCCAGCCTGCCATATTCAAAAATATTTCCAGAATTGCGACTAATACCTGGATATTCAACTTTTTTCATCTGGTGTACCTGCTTGTGAACTGTAACTGTGTTTGTATTTACTTTCTGATGTCAAAATTTAGGTTACACAAACACTCCTGGACCCTTCTACACTCAAGAACACAGAAAGTATACATTAGACAAAAGGAGGCGCTGCTGACAGAGCACCCATAGAGAGCGTATGCTGCTGCTGCTCATATATGATTACTCAGCTTCACACTACCAACTGTCCTAAACCATGCACAGTTTGAGCTTATGCTGCTTTACCAACTGTCAGAAACTATGTAGACTTTCATTAACAAATGTAGGGTAAAGGTGTGAGGGCAAAGGAAAGTGTGAGCATGTAACTGGTTTAAAGAAAGAAATATAACAGTTTCACAATAAAAGACTAGAAAGCATGACATGATATCTTTGATTGATGGGGTGGGACGCAATGGACTTTGAATGGACACAATGGAGTTATCATGGAGTTTTAAATGGTCAGTGAAAATCATTTTCAATAACCAAAAGTGACTTAAAGCAGAAACAAAAATGAACATAAACTGCAAGTGAAAGTGAAAAAAGTCATGGGGATCGAATCATATCGACTTAATCCTCCATCATGCCCTTCATCTACCCAAAGAGGACTTATGTCTCCATTTGGGAAAAGGTCATCTCACCATTATGCAGCCTTTAATATGGAACTAATGCAGTGTTCTAAGGCTATCATATTACAGGTTTTATCATTGCAGTCTGGAACCAAAGAGCTCTCATTTTTGTAAAATTAATTTGAAATCTAGGATAGAAAGTGTTGATTATTTTAATTGGCAACAGTCAGTGTCAGTGTGTGTTTTTCAGTGAACCAAATTGATTTTTGGAAGTTTAGTACGTAACAGCTCAAATGACCACCTCTCTATGCCTGATATGATCACACATGGAACTTTACAAAAGAAAGAGCAAACTGTCCTTGTAACAGAGTCTGTGTGTCTCACTGCAGGTCTCCTTGAGAGCAGCATGCGCCTGAAGCCCCACGAGGCTCAGAGCTACAGGAAGAAGGCACTCTGGGTCTCTTGGATCTCCATCGTGGTCACACTCATACTGGCAGTGGCAGCTTTCAGTAAGCATTCACATTTTTCCAAGCACATCACCAGTCATGCTCATACATTGTTGCGTTATCCAGCGGTGTGTGGACCATGTGATTTTTCACTTCCTGGTTGACTAAGAGGAAATGTTGCCATCTAGATGTCTGCTCCAGGAATAGTGCAAGTGTATGTATTGTTAGGTATTGACAAATCTATGTTTCTGCTGTTACAAGAATGCAGGAGGATACAAATTTAAACACGTCTTGTTTTGAAGTTAAAGGTCACTGCAGCTTCAGACACACAAATTCAAACTTTTGTATTTTCAAGACTAAAACACACACATTTTGTATAAGATTTGCTCATTTGAAATGCTTCAAGTCCGAGTGTGTGTTTGGCAGATGGTTTGTGTTTTTCAGTTATGAAAGTGGAAAGTCACACACATGAAATGTGTCTCTAATTGACATTTGAGAATATGACCACAGAAAAGCATGTGCTGTTTATCTGCAACAACACCAAGAAGGTTGACAAGCTGGGTTGTTGTTTACTGATGGAGTGCAACTTCATACTTTTTACAATTCAGACAGCTTACATATTCCCTCACTACTGATTTATAAATATGTCACATGTGTGTGTTGGAGCGATTTAACTACAGTATGACAAAACATTTTTTGTGCATTATTTTATTGTTCAAACATGTTTGTGCTGTGGAAACCCAATCCCGTCTTGTGCATTCTGGCCATCATGGTCGATCACAGCCACTCGTGTCAATGTGTGGGTTACCACCAGATGAACTGTGGCATGTGTCCCTGAAGCCAGGCCTCCATGGTACTAGCAACAATATTTGTTTCTTGGTCATGTTATTTTAAGAACCGGTAGGCAGAACAGAATAGAGAATTTTCTAAATAAAACACCATTCCCGGGTTCTAGCTTGTACATAACTCTACAATAACCTCTACAATTAGTAGCTGGTAGAGAAAGGCCATAGCCATGAATGAGGAGAGGTTCACTTTGGAAGAGCATGGACAGCGATCACAGTCTTATATCAGCATTCTATTTAATGTGAAAGACTTCTCTTTTCTTTTCTGTTCAGCTTCATCCTCAGAGCTGGTGTCTTCAAGCATTTGATGGTGATGTGATATCTTTCACTGCAACAGCTGGTACACTCATGTACCCACTGTATTCTCACCTCCTCAGATCTAGAGTAGCCTTTCAGGCTGCATATACTGTAACTCATCATTCCTCTGATGTTGTGAAAGGATGTAGCAAGAGTTTCCACACACACACACACACACGCACACACACACAATTTTGCACCAGAGTCTTATGATATACAGTGTGCCTGAAGTGTATTCTAGTGTTCGGAGTGCAGAAAAGGAGAATGTTGCTTTGTCATCCTGGCTAAGCATCAGTTTCAAGTCACGATGTCTCCTAATCTATTCAGACCCTTTCCTTTGCCCGTGATGTGCTGATGATGCACAAAGTTGTTTCTTTAAGCAGTGTAGCTGTCTGTTGATGGAAACTACAAAAGAAAAGGAGGTTAGCTAAAGTATTTGAAGGAGCTCAGGTATAAGATGAGCTCTTGGTATGTTCTTTTTCTGGTTCCCTTCAGCTAAAGTCAGTTATTTGTGTTTAACTTGTCAGATTTATTCCATTTTAATTTGGTGGTTGAGGACAATGGTCATGCTGACCTCATAGAGTTGATTTTATTCAATAAATATGCACTTAAAATTTGTTAGCTAGCATGTGTTAGCCTGAGGATGAATGTAGTGCTCTTTTCACATACATGTATACACTGCATTGCCAATAATCATCACATATCCTTAAAGTTATGGATATGCATTTGTCATGGCATCATTTTAATAAGCGTACGCAATGTCACATGTATTTCCATCTAGTTCTGCATCAATCTTTCAAGATCTTGTACTGATGATGACGATTTGGGTCGTTGTCTTCATAGCACATCTCAAAAAAATTCTAAATGGGTTTAAGATGTCTTCTTGGAATATGTCTGTGCCATCAGGGAAGAAGAAAAAAGCACTAATGGAAACTCCTGCTCCTTCACTGTATAAAGCTGATCTCATAACACTGATGAATCCAGACCAACTAAAGCACCTCCATATCATAACACAGATGTCAAAAGCTGTACAATAGGCACTATGCACCACACTTCATCCACCTCTCTTCTTAAACTGATGCAGCCATCACTCTGGAACAGGGTCAATCTGGACTCATTAGACCGCATGGCCTTTTTTTATTGATGTCAATCTTTAGGAAGGTAAAGCTTGTTTTTCAGTTAGCCTCGCTGTTTTTCCAATCCTTTCAGTTCTCTTGACATTGTGTGAGTAGAAATGCTCTTACTTTAACTATTAAACACAGCTATGAGTTCTGTGGTTGATTTTGTACTATTTGATTTCATCAAATTTAAAATGATCTGACCACGTTTCACGTGGTCTTTGTTTCGGCTGTCTTTTCAGGTTTTTAGAATGTCTCAGACATCTCCTTATACTTGGAGTACAGTGTATGTTTGTATTTCAAACACATTTCAAAAGCTCTCGCGATCAGTCTGTAGTAGTCATTAGAAACCCCAATGACTCCCTTTATATGCAAAAATGTTTTTTTTAATATACGCTCATATTTTTAACAACACATAATTAAAGCAAGCAGATTTTTAATTAAGTAAAAAAAGTCCAGATGTCGTGCTGAGTTGTGCGTTCAGTCAGCCACGCAGGAATAAAGATTCAAGGTTAAAATGTTTTAGTTAAAAATACTTGGACTAAGATGAGACATGAAGAAAAATGGAACACATCAGGGTCTGCTGTTCATAATAAACAGAAGTGAGACTGTGATGTGAATGCATTAAATAATCTTGTTCTTAATGAATGGATGACAGTTGCTGCTGTTGCTGTTTTCGTGGATGAAAGAATAGAACGAGGAGATACTTTTTTTATGTGAACATTGTTCATCAGTGAGCACAGACTTAGACAAAAGAACACGATGACCCACAAACATATGAACCTCGGAGGCAGGCGGAGACAGAGAGAGAGCCTGGAGACAAGAACAAGAGAACAGAGTTATGGGCTGCAGGGAAGTGTAGACAGGCTCTCCACTCACCAGACACAATGACAGCCTCGAGAGGACGAGTCAGGGGCACTGGGTTAGCAAATTAAAATATGAATGCGATATCTTCCTTCCTCTGCTGCCACACACATCATTCAATGTGGAGGAAGGAACGCCAGACAGCCCAGTGTTTACAGAGTGAAAGAGACGAGCAGAGAGAGAGTGAGAGGCAGATGGATTTGTAGGAATGAAGCTCTGAAAGGTAACACGGCATCAGGGGATGAGGCGGGACAGGGCAGGATGAGTCCTGGCAGGCAGGGTTTGGGATTTAGTGGTTGCGATTGCTCAACTTTAAAGAACACCGGCGTGCTGTTTCCTCCCGCTCGTGTCCTAGTTTCTCTCTCTCATTCGATCTCACCATCCTCCATCTTTTATCTGCTGCATCTTGTCAGCTTATTCCCTATTTTGTTTTTTACCTCTATGTTTTATTTTGTCTTTCCACGCTGGTAAAATCTGAAGTTTTGATTCTGTCATCTCTTTTATGTCCTCAAGTGGACATGTTATAATAATAAAAGGATAGAAGCCAAAGTCCTCTTTGTCTGCTCATTTATCTTTCATCCTGTTTCTGCCAACCTTTCCCTGTCTCCTCTCCTTTCTTCTTCCCTGACTCCACTTCTCCCCACCCTTTAAAGAAATCTGCAGAGATCCTCTGCCCTTCTGCGACCTTTAGCAGTATTTTAACATTTAGACAGGATGAAGGTTCAAGCAGAGCCCTCTCTTGCTCTGCTTTCAATCGTATTGACACTCGGATGTGCCTCTCTGTGTTAGCTCACAGCCTTTCTTGAAAGGGTGTCTTTTGTGGCTAGTTATTCACCTGTGAAAGTAGCACGAGTCTTTCAGGCTTTATCAGACATATCAGGCTCAGACAGTAGGAGCAGAGAGCGCAATGTGAGAGGCAGGAGGAAGAGGAGGAGCGTTGGGAGGAGAGTTAGTCAGAATTATTTGAGTCATCCAGAAAAGTGTGAAGAAACGATGAGCGTCACCGACAAACACACACAAAGAACCAACAAGATATCACATTTCCTTGACGTAATATATATCAAGTAAAAATAAACAATTCTCCTTTGAAATAAAATATTCATCATTTGAAGAAAACATAAAACAATTCCCTACTGTCAACAGATAAAATAAACACACTCAGCAGCTACTACTAAACTTCCACACAAATCTAAATACGTGCCCGAGATGCTAAATGTTAGTCCCAAGAGACTATTAAATGCACCACAGTGTTACTTTTTATAAACTGTTGTGTACATTCCAGCACTTACTAATTCTTACTAATAATTATGTGGGGACAATAGCTGCAAATTAGTGCAGAAATGTCATTTTTAAGTAAGACTTTATTTACAATGATGACAGAAATGAATTAAATTAATTATGTGGTAGGAAATCAATTGCATGGTATTGCAGGTATTTCTCTTGGCTACTGTCAAACAGGCTTTTACATATAAATCAGGGACCATATCGCTCCGCATATATGACGTCAAAGGTAGAACTGTGGTGTCATCTTAGACTTCAAATCAGAGGCTTTACCTGCAAAAATAGATGCTGTCAGTCACTCACTCATTTTTTCAGGCAGTGAATCATATTGTGAGATGTTACCATGGTAACCAACATATCCATTTTTTCCCCAAAACCTAACCAAGGAGTAGGGCAAAATAAACAAGAAAGAATGATAACAGCACCCGAGTATCCCATTAACACCCGCCCTCCTGCTTGTGACTACCTTTGTGGATGCCTTTGTGGGTTAGCAAATTCAAATATAATTGGGATGCTGACCATGCATCCAAAAAGTCATATATAATAGTGGGGAGTCTGGTAAACACAGGAAGCATCAAGAAAAGTTTGAGTTAAAGGATGAGCATCTCAGTGCCAGTGCCCACTCTGCCGAATACTGTAACTCCTCTGTTATTTCTCTCTCAAGAATCTTTGGGGTCATGTGATGTTATCACATTATAATTTAGCCAATTTAGTTTAGATTAACAGGAAGGTAACACCAAGCTGGGTTAATTTAACAGTGGTTGTGAATCTCAGCAGGGCCAAAAGCTCAGCTCTGCCAAAAACAGCACCCCATCCAATGAATGGCTCTTTAGGTTTGGCCGATGAACTTCAAACATCCTCCACACACATTTTATTGGTGAACTGCTATTAATTATATGGCCTGTTTGTCCCATTTGGTCTCTAGCACTTAACCCCTTCCACTCCAAGAAAACACTAAATAACACCAAACAGATTTCTGATCATTGATAACCACAGGAAGGAATACTGCATTGTCAACCTATACATTAGATGTTCCCATAACGGAGTATGTATTTCTCAGCAGATGTGCAGAATGTGGGCATAACACCGGGGTGTGTGTTTGTGTGTCCTTGTGCTAACAAAGCAGAGAGGATACACAAAAACATTGCTGCATCACCTTCTTCTCTCAGAAATAAACCGTGCAGGCTGGTAACACTGTCGACAGGAGGCAGAAGGCGTCATATTACAATCAGAAGGGAGATGCTTTATGCCCATCAGCAATAGTTTTTTTATTGCAATTTGTTGTTTTAGAAAAAAAAATAGAGACACTAAAGAAATATTTTCCTCATATTTTTTTAGTTTCACTCTGATGTTTGTTTTGTATCCTTTCTATGTTTCTAATTAGAAATGTCAACACAAGGTGTACAAGTGACCTACTGTATGTAATAGGATTTATTTACCATTGTGTTTATGTGATGCATTTGTATTGTGTTTGCAAGCAGCCACAGAGAAAAAAAAAAGCTGTTCCACATTCAGAGTCCCGACTAGAAATGATTTTCAGATTGCCTCATAGGCTATAGGCCTGCACACTAATAGGCTGCCACACGATCAATCAGCGCTGTTGCCAACAACCATTTAATGTTTGAGCAAGGAGAAGATTGTGCTAGGAGGGAGTGAGACAGAGAGGGAGAGGGAGGACTGAAGGGGGAGCAGTGGACATAAGAGAACTTAAACAAGAGGTAGGAAAAGAAATAGAATTTTTGGTTCAGTGGCTTCTTCTTTCTCTCTTCTCTGTCTCGTTTCCTTCCGTCTCTGCAGTAGAGCTGTAATTACTGTGATTTAACCCAGATACATAAAGTAAAAGCCCAACGTGGTTATAAATAAACCATAGTTTTTAGGATGTGCGGCGACTTTGCAGAGGTAGCTGCAAAGTTCGGCTTAAAAATAGCTTTTGGCACGTGGTGAGAAGTGCACAATTAAACCCTTGTTTGACTGCTGGTACGTGCCAGAATCCTGCCACAGGTTAAACTCTGGTCAACTTCATCTAGTTTACTGACTTATGTTGTGTTCAGCTGATTTACAATTTATATGTGAGAGGCACGGTATAGATCAATGAGGCGGAGCTTGAGGCTACAGAAACACTGCTGACTTTTTAATGTGGATTTATTGACACTATAAGAAAAATATAAATAAACAGCCTTATAAATAATAGAGTAGTGTACATTAGATTGCTGTCCAATCCATATCCAAGACTGTGATTCTTATGCTGCAATATTTGTGACTCTTGCTGCTTTCACTCTCATTTACTAAATCTAAAAAATTGCTGTTGCCGGGGTGAAAACAAATGATGAATCACGGAGGGCTGAGTGTACACAACAGAGATGTTTGCATTCAGCTGTAAAGTGTCGGTCTAGTATCTGCAGGCCATTCATCATATCTGGGCATGGAAACACAGTCATACCCATCTACATCTCATCATCCTCCTCATGCTCCACTTCTGCCTCTCTCTCTCTTTTTTCTCTCTTTCTGCACTTCACTCCCCTCAATCCCTCATCCCCACCTACTTCCCCTCCTTTCTTCCTCTCCTCCCACATCTCCTCCTTCCTGAGCTGGCTCTCACCGTGTTCCATTTCCTTTCATTTCTCTCCCAGGCCTCACACGGTAAACCCAACCCCACCCTCACCTGCTGTCTTCAAAACACAATCATTTATTCATTTCTTTTTTTTTTTACTTTCCCTCCAAGTTTGCAGTCTATTTTTAATTGGAAACACCAAAGTGCCAGCAAGAAAGAGAGAGCCAAGCGTCAGAAATTCAAATAATTGTTCTTCTTCTGTTTCCCTCAAGTTGTTTTAACTCTGCCTTGAGCTTTTGTGGCCATGTTTTTGTTTTGTTTGTTTGTCTGTGTTTCTGTTACAGTAGACTTTTTGTATTCATGCTTTCTCATTAGGTAGAGTTTCTATTTTTATGTAGCTGTCCAGATGTGTATTACTTTTGTAATTATGGCTGATTCAAATAATCAGATGAAGCTTAATCTCCTGGTCCAAATGGCCATTGTGTGTGTCACTGTATTTTTAGCCACAATCACCCAGTTGGCCATTCATAGAAATGTCAGACTTATTAATATTTCCATGCCATTGTAAGAAAGGTCTAGAAGGACTGTGTGTGATCCTCTTCCCTTTCCAGTTTGGCTGCAAAATGACTCCTCTGTTCCATATTATAATCCAGAATGAAACACTAAAACATTGTTTTACCTGTTTTTTTCATCAATATTCTGCATTTAAAGTATGAATTCTGACAAAGACTACAACTACAACTACATTTTTACTGGTTTTAATTGCCAACACACAACTACTGTAATTGCCCCTAAAATGTGACCCTAACTATCATTTTTATCCTGAAAGGTCTAGATTAAATTAAACCATAATATGAAAGACAGCCATTTCTGACTACATTTGGTTCATGAATATTCATATTTGTTTGACAGATGTGTGTTTTATACAACTTTAAGTAGCAAGTGAGACAAAAAGCTTATGAGAATTTATTGATTTTTGTTCTTTCTTTTTATGACTCTTTTTATAGTCCTGTATTTCTCATTGCTGCTTTACTTCATTGTGTTTTACAGGGAGCAGTTTTATGTCAAAAACACAACATTTTTGACCAGTAATGTAACATTTGCCTCTGCTTACCTAATGGTATGCATGTAAATAAAACAGAATGGGATTTATTCATGTGTGATATAATGTATGCTTATCTTTATGTTTTCAAATTATAATTTTAAGAGAGCCATTCCAAGGACTGCGAGGTCTCCTTAAATTCCCACTTTTAAGCACTTTTATCCCACTTCTCTGCCAGCTGCTGATAGAGATGCCCATTATGTCTATTGAAACCAATTGGCTGTGATCAGGTGACCTAGGACCCTACAGTGTGTAATTTGCCCTGAATATCCTCTTTATAAACATAAATTACAGACACATATACACATGGCATGTCAGATTGATAATCCTCTCTGTGGATGACTGTTCACGGTTTAGTGGCTGTGTGAGGACGGTCCTGATTCCTTCGAGGATCTCAAACAATGGCAAACAATGTTGAGCAGCGAATGGAATGTTAATCCTGTTAAATGTTAAACATCCCATTCTTTGCTGTATCTACTATGTATTGTGTGGTGGAGAGGATAATGCCATCTTTCGCAACTGGTGATTTGACGGCATGTGCTGAGTTACAATTTATTAGCAGATGTGTGATGAATGGCAACTGGTCTGTGTCAGATTTACTGGCTTCAGCAGCCTGTGTAGTCTCCTACTGCTGACAGATTGGGGACAAGGGTATGTTGACTTCTCACGGATAGAGCGGGTTACTGAGGTGTAAGCTGCTCTGCAGTAGTGAGATCTCAAAAAGGCTATTTTGAAGTGAACTTGTCATAAGTTTGGACTATCTGAAGAGAAAAAAAGGATGAAAAATTGACAATGGTCCAAGTTAGTTATACAACAACACCCAGTTGAAGAGTCTCCTTAGCTTGTTGCTAGAGGCATTAACATGAGGCTTAAAGGCATTAACATGAGGATAAGAGAAGACTGGTGGTCTGAATTCTAATGTTCTAATGTTACAACATGCATTGGCAACTTAATCTAGAAGAAACTATAGTTGCTGCATGCTGTGACTACACCTGGCCTCCATGCCTGGTGCATGACTCAGCTGTGGTGGCCTCTTCCTTCTACATATGTCACATAATTTCTCTGCACAAAATCAGAGTCTGGTAGCAACTCAATCTCATCCTATAATGTGAAGCAGTGTTATAACATTCAGTTTATGTCTTGGGAGTAGAATTTGCATTTTGTCTACATTTTACAGCTTGTTTTTTTCATGTTATTTACAACATTACTCTGGTTTGAAAACCTACTGTTAAGCAGTTGTGTTTCAATGCCTAACCCCAACCATGTCAACCATTGTCACAGTGTGAACACCCAGACCTCTCCTTTCTCCTGGCATAGATTTTTACAACTTAATACCGTGGCATGCACGAAACAATAGATTATTAATTCATTTAAGGGGCGGGTCTAGAGTCACCAAATGACACATACCTAAACAGGAAGCTACATAAAGAGAGGAAGCATATTTTCCACCTATACATACTCACTCCTTTTCTAATGTTGCAGAGAAGCCAGAGGTCACCACATGCACACTAATAAACGAAAGATTTGGTTGATGAGTGCATCCCATAGCTACACATTGTGATGTTTACACTGGATGGCCATAATGGAAAGTATGAAACCTGAAGCTTTATATTTGGTCAAGTGCTACATGAACAGAGAAAATGTTATTTTATTTCATTTTCACTCGTAGCATTAAAAACGTCTGGTTAAGGTCAGGCTTTAAAAAACCATTAGGTGTAGATATAGATAATGGTTTGGGTTAAAACACATTCATTCCTAACATTAAACACATTTTACAAGAAAAAATAATTCCCTTCTGCCATGAACATTTTCAGCTACCATAGTGATGAGTCCCATCCTCAACAACACATGTGACATGTGGGTGGCAGATACATATACAGTCCAAGGACTGGAAATATCAACCTCAATTTATGTTTTGGAATGCTACATCCAGGGCTAACTATTTAATATTGCTCTATTAAAGTGCTTCTACACTTTTACAAAAAGTGAACTGTGCTCTCATCTATTCATTTATAGTCACATATTCTCTGTGTAGAGAAAGCTTACAGTCTCAGTGTTGTTCTATGAGCTGACTCTCCTCATATAGTGCAGTGATACTGCATTATTATCACATTGTCACAATAAACAGATCCCCTGCTATTCTCACTCTCTAAAGCCCAGCAGTGAGGATGTCTTCAGCATTCTCAGTTTCTCACACCAGATGCCCCCCCACCCCTCCTTGTTTCAGCACCATAGAGGCTGCAGACCCACTTAACACACACGGACACACAAACATGAGTCTATGCATATAAGTGGCATCCTCACATGATGATGACGTATGTTAAACATATGAATACATTCCCCAAGTATTGCATAGAAACAATAGAAACCACATGAACGTAAAATTGTTCACATGTTCTAGCTATTTACCCACAGCTTGTCTTAATTAAAGATGATTCACAGGTGATTCTTAATCATTAGTGACTGAAGATCTGTATGCATCTGTGTGTGTGTGTGTTTGTGCACTTAGTCCATCCTTCTCATTTATGAAATCTTTATAAGGCTGAGGATAATGTCAGGGTTATAAATCACAGTCTTAATGCTTCCCCGCTGACTAGAACAGCCATTTGTCTTCGTCAGATTTAGGCTTGGCCTTTTCTCTGCACCCATTAGTGGATCACGTCCTGAGCTGGTCCTGTAAATGTTCCTTTTGTTTGTGTGTTGTGCACATATCCATGTACCCACTATACTACAAGGCGCCTGTGCATTAAAAGGCAGAAAAATATAAAACACAATATAACACACTGATTCGTCATCACGTTCACACTCTGAATGACTGGTGTAGCTAAATATAGTCTAAAAGTTCTGTTTTAGGGCTAAATGTTTAATTTGCTTGATTGATTAATCTAATATGGAGTGATTGAACCAGTTGGAGGTCTTTTGGGTTAGCACAATCACAAAAGTGGCTCTTTTGATCCTGGCTTCATCTCCATGGTAACATTTGCTGCAAACCTAACCTGGTCAGGAGCAGGTTGTATCCAAGTATTAGCTTAAACTACCTATTATAAAACATCATCACCATGTCCATGGTTCTGTCCATAAACCACAGTGAGCCATGGTGTACATGGTGTATTCTCTGTACACGGTCTGTTAAGCCAGCTCACTCAATAAAAGCAAGGCTCTGTTTAACTTGCTTTGTATCATACCCCCTCTGGGTTCTGTAAAAGACACAAAAACAAACAAAAATAAAGACTAAATATTATCGTAGTCGATTTTTTTGATAGACTCCAATTTTTTGTGTACAGATTTAAACACAATATGCAGTATTTGATGTAGTGCTGATGAGGATCTGCAGCTTTATATTTAAATAGACACAAGTCTGGTTGACTATGTATATCTGAAGACTGCTTCCACTGTGTTTGATGTGAATTTTTTTCAGTCTGTGTAACCCTTTGAAGAAATGTGTGTGTGTCTGTTTGTGCGCACCTGCACTGTGCTGAAAAGCCTTGATGTCCAGCAGACACCCTGTGTTCATGTATGGTGTGTTACACAGCTTCAATGAACAGTGGGATCCTGTGATGAAAATCATGAATGCAGAAACAGACACACCGTAGAAACACATGTTGGTCGTCACTGTTGTTGTCGTCACTAGCAGTGTGAATTTAGGCCTCTATGAGTGTGTGTTTAACCTGTGTGTTT
Organism: Parambassis ranga; assembly: GCF_900634625.1. Classification (NCBI taxonomy): domain Eukaryota; kingdom Metazoa; phylum Chordata; class Actinopteri; family Ambassidae; genus Parambassis; species Parambassis ranga. The sequence goes on from NC_041041.1 coordinate 18,790,524, forward strand.
AGTGATACACTGATCATACTAACTGATTAAAGTCAGTTTTTTGTGGAAGACTGTTGCAGTCTCTTCACTTACAGACAGTTTTGTAATGAGCCTAAACCTTTTTGTTTACATTCGGATCTCGGCTTCACTGTTGTCAAGGTAATCTCACTGCTCAGCCTTGTACTGCTGCCGAAAGGATTTCTATTTAGGTTTCACACTACATTAACCATCTGATATCCCACCTGTAGTATGTGACAGCCAGTCAGGCTTTACAAGCACACACTGCCTCCCAGTTTTGACGTGGTTAATGGGCCAAAGTGACTCAGTGGCAGGAGTCTCCCACAGTCCTCTTTGGTCCATAGGTTTTATATGATGTTGATTTGAAGAGAATGGATGGGTCGGAATAACTGAAAAAGGTGTGTATTGTGCAATCTTCTGTATGCAAGAAGTTAAAAACAGTGAGCTTAATGATGTGTTGTTAGGATTTTATATTTTATATATGTGAAGTGCACCTTAAGCCAATAAAGATACTACACCACAGCAATTCTACACTATTGTTTTGAAAGGCCTGATGCAGGAGAGATGAGACACCTTGTTTAACACCTGAGTCATACCTTTAATATTTGTTTGAGTTCTGAAGAAAACACAAAATGCTGAATAATATGCTTTATATTGCAGTTTATACAGAGCTCCTCTCCGACACTCTCACCTCACTGTGGATGTGTCAGGGATCTCTGGCAAGGTTGTTTTTTTATTTATTTATTAATTTTTTTTTAATCAGAGGCTCAGGAGTGTTTTATCTTGTGTATTTGCTTGGCTGTCAAAATCTCTCCATCTGCGGCATAATTATAGGACAGCCTAACACCATCTTTTATCAGTCAGCAGCACATGACTATTTTTACTCCTCACTGACGAGCCAGAGCAGCGAGCTGGTGCAGTGTGATGATGATCAGAAGAAACCATCAGAACTGGAGGTCTGAACTTTTTTGTGTGTGCTCATACTAAAGGTGTAATGTTTCAGAGCTAAGAAGCTTTGTGAACAAACACCACTGCCACAAAATTGAATTTGTATCGATATTTCACACACAGATCCAATATGTTGGGATTCATACAACAGAATGTGGTGTCAAATTGTCAGAGTACTTATAAGCTCAAACTTGTGATGGTAACCATAGGTGAGCAGGCTATATTAGGCTTCATCATGGCTTTAATTTAAAAGTGTATGAGCCCTCATGTAATCCTACAAGATGCAATCAAAATAGTCTTTTGCAGTAGTTGCATTTGGAACTATCTCAAAAGAGCAATGATTCAAAAGAGGAGGTAAACACTTGGGAAAAATGGGTGTCTTTATAATACTATCTTTCACAGCCATATGTGTCATTATAAGAGTTACTGACAAAATATCTCTTTTGCTGTTTATTTATGAGGATATGTTTCAATCAAGGAACAACCTCTAGGTCAGAAAAAAAAAGTCCAAAAGCTACAGTTCCTCAAGTGGCCACTTGAGGCTGGCTCCAAAACTGAGTCACTCACTTGTTACAGTGTCTGCTCCACCTCTGTGGCGCCTCTGTCCCCACAGGGACTCAAAAACACTTTTTGGAAACCTCTGGGTGACATCACATTGTTATAGTTTGCAAACTTGTTTAAAAAAAAAACAAAAAAACGTATTTTTCTGTTTTTATTTTTTTGGTAATTTATGATGTTTGATTCAGAGTCTGGCACAGTTAAGATGGTGGCGACAGTCAGAGCCAGACAGAGACAGAGCTTTAGAAGCACTTATCACATACTTACGGACAATGTTATAGAAGGTTGTTCATTTATTTTGTTAAAAAAAACACTGAATGAGCCAAAAATGACCTGCTTGTTGGTTTAGATTAGATTAATGCTCCGAGAACCCTGAAAAGCACACACTACTTTTCATATTGATGTTGTTCTGAAATTCTGAAAATAATTAAAATCAAGAAGTGAGTAGAAAGACAGAAGTATCTGGTGGCAAGTGGTTGTAAAGCGATGAGCCCCCAATTATACAGTAACTATCGTCCCTACAGTCACGCCTCTGGCGTGGCTTTAAATTTCTCTGCTGAAACTGATGAAATCATCATCAGGGCGATTTCCTCAGACTTCTGGGTATAAAGTTGTGCCATTCTGCCTTTTTCTGTGCCTTATTTGCACATCACAGTGCTGTCTTCCTTCACACCCACATTCTGCTCTTCTCTGCTGGCTATTTTATAAAAGCATCCCTTTAACTTATGAATGGTACAATGATGAAACCTTTATAATGGACTCTTGCCTCATGAAGTGTGAGGAACATAGCAGAGCAGAGCAGGCAATATAACTCCAACAGCGCCCAAAAGCTAGTTTCACTGTGATCAATGGTAAACTGATGCCTGCAATGGATCCATTACCAAGAGGCCCGGGCTTCCTCAGACTGTAATTTGTTACCTGGGAACAGATTATATGCTGGCTAGGGCGGCCTCAGGGAACAGGGACTGGGAAAGCCTAATTTTCTCCTTAATGCATGAATGGTTTATTGAGCCCTATACTGCTGAGCTGATGAAACCCGTAAACAGAACCGAAGAAGCCCATAAGGTGGTGAGGAAGTGAACATGAAAAGAAACAAGAAAGAACGGACAAGTCATTTATCTTCATTCCACGGGGTTATTTCTCATCTCTTCCTTCATCTTTGTGGAGAGCAAAGAAGTGTAATTGGTGAAACCTATGTGAGCACTTCTCTCCCCTTACTTATGAACAGGATTAGACCTATGAAGGGTTTATTAACTGAGAGGAAGAATATGGGGAGGAGAGTGCAAAGGGAAGGTTAGAGAAAGGCCAGAGAGACAATATGGAGAGAGCTGAGTGGCAGGAGATAAAGACTGATGGAGTGGGGAATAAAACAAAGGTAGTGAATAGCGACAAACTGCTTAATATTTCTGGACATTTGATTTTGGCACAATTGGTTTTTCAAATCATTATCATTCTTGTGCTTGGTCAAATGTTCATGTCATGTAGGCTATAATATAGAGCTGTATTTTATCTATATTAAAGATTAGTCTAACATGTATGTTTATATTTCAGTTCCATGAATACAGGACATGTGTGTGTTTTTCTCTAGCTGCATCTCTACATTTATTAAGTTCATTTGGCTCCATCATGGACCGCAGAAGGGTTTTCCTGTGTGTATTTAATGTTATGAATTTGTGTGTGATATGATTTTCTGTATGTAATACCTTACACTGCTTTTAATGCCTAACCATATCCTGTTATTTTTTATGGCAAATCTAATCACAGTAAAAAACAAAGAAACTTAACTGCAGGTTAAAATGCAACAGCTTATGGTGTCAGCATCCCTGATGTATGAGTATTTACCCTTCTTTGGGCAATACGTTCATATGATATAAAAATAAAATTCATTGTGTTGCATCAGGCGGATATATTATTTAATAAATGGAGTTTTTCATGAGGGGACGTTGGTTCGTCCATACTGACATCTTTATTTCTCTGTTGAATATCTGTGGAAGTACTCAAATAGCTACTAAAACAACAAATCTCAACTGCCAGCTTCTTATGGAGCAATACATGTAGAGATATAAGATATTTTTAATTTTACGTTTCCCGGTTAGTCCGGGGGATGAGGGGAAGCAACAATAATCTTACCTGGGCCTGAGGAAGAGACAGGAGGCAAAAACAGTGACTGTGAATGACATTTATTAAAGAAAATAAAGAACAAAACGGCAAAAGCAAAACACAAAAGGTCAGTCCTGATCATCACGCAGCCAGTTTCTACAGGCATGCTGATGAGAACCAAGTGGTATCAGCTGTGATCTATCCACTTGGTTTACCAAAAGTGCACACGGTACCTGGACACAGAGCACAGACACACCACAGACATACATACAACATAAACTTATATTGGCATGTAACAATGGTTAGGCACTTTTTTGATAATAAGTACTTATATGTCTCAAATTCAATTTGACCTTCAGTTTGACCTTTGACCTCAGCTTCTAAATTCCTTACAGAAATATTCTAAAAATCAATCTACCAATTCTGTGTGTGTATGTGTTTGTTTGTCTGACTTCCAGTCAGAGCTAAATACGTGATTTATGTGCCACCATATTAGCTAAATGTGCATTCTCCTGACACTCATCCACAGTTTACACAATGAACTTTTGGCAGTTTAATAATCACTTGTTTTCTCTACCACTGAATCATTGTATCCTCTACATTCGCACCGAACAGACAGTTAAACCACCACCTACTCATGCTAGGTTGGTATAAACACAAACAAACCCTCCTCTGCGCTCAGTCAAAGCAACGGCTTCTGTCAAGGCAGACGGATAAAGCAGGAGTAGTCAAAGTGAGTGAGCTACGGATGACGGGCTATTTGCATACTAAGGCACAATCTGTGCATCTGAGATGAGTTATGGTTCATCTGGTGAATCACGCTGACTTCTTCTTTGAATTGAATCTTGAACCCGGAGGTTTTCAAGTGCTTTGTCTTGATCTGTCTGTATCCCCTGAGCAGCAGGGCACATTCACAGCCCCATCAGGACACACACATACACACACACACTTGAAACAGGAGACTAATTTGCACTCAATTTTCAGCCACCTCTTGGCGAGACAGCCAAGGCTACTTAGATTATAGCAGTGAGTGCCTTTGTGTGTGTGTGTGTTCATGTGAGCATAAAAAAAAACAAAAAAACATGATCCCAGCTGATAAACCAGAAATAGATTTTTCTTCCACAGTCACAGTAGTCTTTTATAACAGTGACTCAGGATGTTTTACTGAATGAACAGCCGGCAAAAGAAGATGTCACACATAAATGGATCATATAGGTGTCTGTGTTAAGCCAGCTTACAAAGTGCTAACAAAGCCTTCAGTGGCATCACTGTTTCATTAGAGCTCTGTTTGGTTTTGACGACATGTCGATTCTGCATTATGCTGCTTGCTCCTCTCAGTTCACACTGAAAAAAAACAGTAAAAAAAAATGAAATTGTAGCTGTCAGGCGTCCCTGACTCCACTGCCTGCACCGCCAACACTCTGAAAGAACACACTGAGTATACACAGCATACACACCCTCTCATAAAGCAGACTCCAGTTTTCAAGATCGGAGCAAAACCAGCACGTTGTCAGTGTCAGTGATTGGAAGTCTTATTTGTGACGCATTAGGAAATCAGCTTAACATGATAATTACTAACCTGTTTGTACACGTGTGTGTTCCTATCTATGGATGTGAACTCGATGACAAACTATTATATCATTAGTGCTTGAAGTGAAACAACACAGGTGATATACACTAAACCAAAATGTAAACAAAGTAAAATTGGTTTCATAGATGTCAACCATATTTGTCTTTGTGTGCATCTGCGATTGCATCAGTGGAGGCAGTATGGATGAGGTACAATATATTAAAACAAAGTTGTCAATCAATTAAATTAAGTATATATAATTGCAATTAATCACATGATTGTCCATATGAAACTTGAAATTAATCAGAAATGTATCACATTTTCTGACACTGATAAACATAACATACTTGTTTAATGCAAATGTGAGGTCATATTAATGCAACATAGAGAATTTTTTGTTATCATCGGGATAAATGGAGCAAATGTTCAGCATCAGTTGAACTCTAAAATTATCACTGGAGTGGTCGATATAGATTAGCAGTAGAATGTGTGAGCTTCTCCTGCAAATATGGAGGAGTGAGTAACTATGGATAGCAGATGGAGTTTTTCTTATGCACAAAATTAAACAATAAAAAAATATACTACAAAAATGGTACTTTAGGCAAACAGGTTTCAGCTGGAGTAGGATCGCTTCTGCTTGCTATCCGTTATAGTTCCAAACTATAGGGTGGGTTGAGGGTCATAATTACACAATGTGCATGTGTTAACTGAATGTCAAAAAAGGTAATGACATCAAAAGCCACTCGTTTTAATGTATTATTTGAACGTCTGTAATAGAAGTAAACATAACATAATGGCACAGTATGCACACACTGTTTTCCACTAGGCCTAATATTTTGTAGTGTATTGGTTGATGTAATTTGTTGTTAGGAATTTGGCCACTATGTTGATTACAAAAGAAAGTTGGGCCATACAGCAAACACAACATAAATCATCTAAACACATCTATACACCGAGTGAATGAAGCTGAACAGTAGCCACATACTGTGACTGCCAGTATGTGTGTTCATGTTGTGTCACGTTTCAGCTTTTTGCTGCATCTGTGGTAAAGCCCTCTCTTTATGACCATTTGCTTCAGTATGTTATCAGGTTATCAGTCTAGAAGCAACTACAGAAGAACAACCCTCAGGCCACAGGGAAGTCCCGGTGCTTCCAATGGTGAATCAGCACATAATGTCAGCCATAACAAATAGTCTTGGAAAAAATATCATCATCATGTAGTACTCATGACTTATGATGTATTTAATGCATTTTACTCATTAATTCTAATTTAATAAATTGTTTCTGCACCCAAAATAGGTCAAGGTGCCATGGTAACAATATTTATGACAGGAGCAGCTCAGAGTCGAACACAGGGCTCTCACTAATTCGCTGTTACTTGCTGTTAATGCTCTCAAGAGGTAGATATGAAGGTTAATATAAAGTGACAGCACAGAATCAAAATAGATGGAAATAGTCGCTGGTCATGACTCACACCTCATTCATTTTTAAGCAAGATGAAACAGTGTATTGGGTGCAGAGTAGTTTGAATTGGTGAAAGTGGTGCAGTGACAGCAGCTGCTCAGCTGAATGTGGGTTAGCTCACAGTGAAAATGAACCGTTCAAACAAAGTCATCTTAAATTTCTCAAAGCAAAGGCAGTGATGATTTAAACAGATGTTTGAGGTATAAAAGACACACTTGGTCATAATGATCTCTTTTTCCATAAAAAAAAATCATATTTAATGGTGTAATGGTGATATAATCCTCCTAAAAACATAGATGTATGTTAAATTTTCTTTACTGCAATTCCAGCTATAGATGCTTCAGTGACTTTCCTCAGCTGCCAAACACTTCTGAATCCAATTCATCACACATTGTTTTCAACCGAGAAGCCTATCAGCGCCTTCTGTGCTGTTGTTACCACGGTGAATGATGATGAAACAGGAGGTCTGTTGCCATGACAGGATGCTTGTTACTGTGCGCATCCAGAATCTAGTAATCCCCCTTATTTCTTCCTAGGGTTCATAACTGCAAAAAAAATCATCCAACTGACAATGCTTCAGTAACAGCGTCCTCTAGGCAAGCTCTACTACTTGTGACTGCCTTTCGCAGTTTTTCCTGTTGTTTATGTTATAAATGTATTTATTGTTCTCCATCCAAAAACATCATTCATTTCTCATATTTATCACAATCTACTTATGTGTCTTGTCTCTTCAACCATTGTTCTAATAGAAGCTTAATGTTGTCAGCAACTTTAATTAGGTGGCAGGGAAGGTAGATGCTGAGATCTATGGCTCAGATGTCACCAGTTAGCTGCTGTGTTTGGTTTTAGCGTTACACATCACCATAATGAGAGAGCAGTGGGATGATGGAGGCTGAAAAAAGACACAGTTATGAGGATGAAATGCAGACTCTATTACACTGTGTTCTGTTAACACAAAGTGTGAATAGAAAGCAACTGGATAGTGTAAAAAAGTCTCTTAAGTACTTTATGAAACTGGCCCCTTTTCTCTGTTTTCTTGCTTATAAATGCATAAAAACTCGATGAGATGTTGCAGCAAATGCTAATATTCATTTTAGCTGCTTGTTGCATCGTGACATTTGTTCCAATACATCACAGTAATTGGTATTTGACAGCTGAAATAATCATAATACCTCTGTGTGTGTGGTTGTGTGTACTATTGTGTGCCTGCCTATGTGGGTATCACAGGGATCTGTCTGTCCGAGTATTTCAATTTGATTATGCAGAACAGACTCCACAGAGCTCATTATTTACTGCATTGTGGTCAGAGCTACACACGGGACCAGCACTGTGAATCCAGTCAGCCCTTTATAAACAAAAAGAAAACACTGTCTACTCAGATCTTACTTTATATTCCAAGACAGGCACATTCAAACATTACAGAAATGAATGTAAAAAGTAGTGCAAACACACACACACACACACATAAACATCCTGATACACACTGGAAATGAATCCTGACTTGAGTTTTGTCTGGATCAGCACCTCCTCAAGGTCAGAGAGAGGAAGACCTACATGCTGAAAACACAAACAACCACACACAAAGGAGGTGAAAGGCTTTTATTGTCCACTGAAATTTAGAAAACAGTTTAGCAGGAAGTTGTTTTCCAGCTAAACAAATTATAATTTTTACTAATCTTAATTTGATCAATCAATAATATAACATAAGTAGATATTGATATTTCCCCAAATAGGAGACATTAGCACTCAAATATACAGATAATTTGTCCAAAAAAGTGTTAAGTAACACTTAAGTAAGTGAGTAAGAGGGTCTGTTGGTGCACCTGCAAATTTGCATGCAGTTAAGTTGTTTTAAATGGGTATTTAAGATACTAGAGATACTTAAGTAGATAGATATAATTCCAGTTTTGGTTTGGTTTCCACAATAACCTTTGTTTTTAGTGAGCTTGTGTGGCCTTATTTTAGTGACAGCTGAACGTCGCAATGATTACTTTTGCTCCATGTGTATTATGTCAAATATCAGATTTGTATTCATCCTTTGCATTTTCCTTTATAAAACACTCACTGTTGCTTGTTTTATTCCTGCAAAGGAGCGATGTGGAGGTGTCATTGGAAGATGACTCGCAGTGATACAAAGACAGTCTGGTGAATCACTGCAGCTCTCTTGTAGGATTGAAAGAAGAATATGAGCGAGTGGGAGGCAGAGACAGACATGCAGGTAGTGCAGAGGCTCAGCTGTCTGGCAGAGCTCCTCATGCTGGGCTAAAACAGAGATCAGTGAGACTCAGATGATGGTGTGGGCTCTTTTACTTGGCTCACAGTTTCATCCATTCATAACTTGTTGAGTATAGCAACAAAAGTTTTCCGTTTGGCATAATGAAGCTGTAAGATTTCTGCTAATTATGAGCCACTGAATTTTTGCCAGGGAGCGCTGGAAGTCTTAAAACATATGAAAGAAAATAATTAGCAAGATAAACAGTAAACAGAAAGGGGATTCATTTATTATGCTCCTGCCAGCCTAGATCCTGATGGACCCACAGGGACACTTGAGTTTGTTTCCTTGTTATAATTAGATGCTATTCAAATAAAACACAAACCACAGACTTCACCAAATGTTATTTTGTTAATGTTGGCTTGTTTATTTCGGTCACGACGGGAGGAAGTCCAGAGATAATCCATCATGGCTGAAGAGACACAACTCCAGCCGAATAGGTAGCGTTTAGAAGCGTCCACTTCTGAAACTCTCATGGTGGGACTTGAGGTCGCCTTAAGGATAGAACAAAAACCAAGATGCAGCTGCACACATGCGCCCAGAGGGATCAGGGCTTAAGACTGAATGTGGTTTACCCTCAGCAACTGTAGCAAAATAGTGGTGCAAACATGCTGGGCTATGTGTAAAAAGACCCATTTCCTGTGTAGTGATAAAAGGACCACTTAAACGAATGAAAACACAGCAATTTATAAGCAATTTGTTCTTATAGATCCCTGTTCATCTTACACAGTGGTTCCACTAGTTTCTAGGCTTTGTATTTAATCTATTCTGTGCTAAAGTGTTATCACAGGAGGTCCAAGTTGCCAACAAAAGTACAAATGATTTAAAAAAAAATGAAAAAATAGGAGCGTTTTCTGAAAGGTGCAGCTTTAACAGCTTAGTGTTGGCAAAAGAGTTTTGGCTCTAATAAGTGAGTGTGTCTGACTCTAACAAATCCTATGAATGCCCAAGGCCTGATCTAGAATGGGAGAAGAAGATCATTTCTCTCAAATCTTCTACATGTTAAAAAAATAGTAAAACTCCAGGAGTGGGGACTTATCCCCATGGCCTTATAAAATGTGTTTAATCTTATGAATTTGTGTGTTTTAACCATTGACAGTAAAAACTATGGACAGAGCTTATGTGACGTCATCGGCTGAAGAGCCATTTTGAGGCTTGATGGGAGGCTCCATGATGCTCTGACTGCCGCCATGTTGGCAGTGTCCGCCAATGCAAAATTTTAAGTCAAAAATATAATTTAAAATGAGAGAGTTATAAAAAAAAAATCACCCCTGTACAATTGACACTAGAAGGGAACTTATCAGTTGAGACCAGAATGTTTTTTTGTACCTGGCTGTAAACATGTTTATTTCTGCTGTGAAGTTGGCCAGTTTAACATGGGAGTCTATGGGAAATGACTCGCTTCTGGAGCCAGCCCCCAGTGGTTACGGCATGAACTACAAGTTTTGACACTTCCGCGTGTGGAAGATTGCTGCTTGGCTATAGCCCTGTTTTTAATGTGTAACCTAAAACATTTTATGCCACAATTAAAAGTTAAACTTAACGGCGACCACAACAGTAGGTAAAAACAGTTCACGGTCTTAGGGGACACAATCTGTTCTATTAGCAGATATTCAAACATGTGTCGTATCTAGTGGGCTTGTTGCCAACCAAATGTGGCATTTTTTGTTGTGAGGACATGATGATTAAAAAGCTCAATTCTTGAGCATCTTGGACACGTCTTTGTTTTATGATTATTTACCTCGAGAATTAGGCTTACCTGGTGATTTATGAGACAAACTAGTGCACTCCCTTTCACACTCATCACCACGCTCTATTATCTTCCTCTCTGCAGACACCTTGAGAGGATATTGTGTCTGCTGCTAATGAATTTCCTCATAATACCGTCACCTTGGTTGTCACAAAATGTCCTTTAGCTAACTGCATCACAGTAATTCTTCCTGCTGTGAGGACATCAGGAGAAAATGAATAGTCAGTGGAAAATGTCTTTTATACCAACATAACCCATTTATGACTCTGCTGGGTTTTGCTGAACTGTAAATCCTGCCTAATTAGTAAAGCATTATGTTGAAGGGACATTATTATCACTTCAATAAACACACACTTGATACAGAGCAGGGATCGAGATGCTGCAGTAGGTTGGAAACAACTTGATCTTCAATGTTCAAAGTTTATAAAGCTCTTTAAAAGCTGCAGGTGTGTAGGAAGCATTAGTCCAAGCATTCGTGTGCCTGTCTTGACTTAATCTCCTCCCAGATCCCTGGTGAGTCCCTCAGCGCCAAGCCGCTGGCAGATGGCACCTCCTTCCAGTGCCCATCGACTGCCATGCTGCCCTGCTACAAATCAATACTGCCAGGCTAGTGCGAGGGAAAAAAGGAGCCCAGGAGGGGAGGTACCAATGCAGGGATGCTAATGCAGAAGAGAAGTAATGGAAAAAAAGAGTGAGGGAAGGAAACAAATGAAGAAGCAAAATGAAAGAGATAGGAGTGGTGGAGCAAAGAGAGGGGGGGGGAGAGAGAAATGGCCAACAAAGAGGACAAGTGAGAGACGGGACACGAGGGGCAAAAAGAAGAACAATAATTTCTCCTTTAGAAGACAGGCAAAGACAGAGAATCCACCCACAAGGGACAAAGAGGGAAAGGAGGACAGGAAAGAGGAGGAGGTTTTAAAGGACAGAGGAATGGAGGGAGAGGAAGAATCCCAGTTGGGTTTTTCCGCAGGGTGAGCTCAGCCGGAGTGCGAGGCACGGTGCAGAGCTGAGCAGTAGGTCCTGAATTATTAAACACAATATTTTGCAGCCGAGCAAATGGCCACAGCCATGTCTGCTGAGGAGGCAAAGATTGTGTTTGTGTGCGCTTGTGATTTTTGCTCAAAGGGTTTGATTTATGATATTTTATGTTCTATAACTCCATCATATCTTGTTTGTGTGTAGAAAGCCATCAGAAGCTGTCTATGTCTGTTTAAAGCCACTAATGAATGTGGCAGCAGCATCCTGAAGGCTTTTGTTTTAACTTCCTGCCCCAGTGGAGGGCAACCAGCAATGTAAGACGTACACACACACACACACACACACATGTAATTTTTGTCATGGCTTTGTACACACAAATGCTTCGTATTTATACCCAGGCTGCCCTGGCTTCGGTGTTTGCACCTCACACGATTGGTTCACCAGGAGCATTTGTTTTTAATGAATAAAATGTTGGGTTGACTTTTGTAGTGCATCAATCATAAAGAGGTGATTTGGTTTAATGTGCAGGTTGGTGAAAAAAAAGCGCTTTTGTTAATAAAGGGTGTGGTTTTGATTGAAGGCCGGCAAATGCTTTCTTACACCCATCTCAACAGTGCACACCGTTGATAGAAGGCAAGAAGGGTGATGGAGGGACAATCATGGGATGCAATTAACTTGGTTAGGTTTAGAAAGAAGACCACGATTTTGCTTTTTTTATATTAGTGGCCTGCTGAAGGTCATGTTGCAGGGCTCTGGCAGTGCTCCTCCTCTTCCTCCTTGCACAAAAGAGGAGATAGCGGTCCTGCTGCTGGGTTGTTGCCCTCCTACGGCCCTCCACGTCTCCTGGTGTACTGGTCTGTCTCCTGGTATCTTCTCCATGCTCTGGACACTGTGCTGACAGACACAGCAAACTTTCTTGCCACAGCTCTCATTGATGTGCCATCCTGGATGAGCTGCACTACCTGAGCAACTTATGTGGGTTGTAGACACCGCCTCATGCTGCCTCTAGGGCTGAGAGCACTGACAAAATGCAAAAGTGATCAAACATCAGGCAGAAAGGATGAGAGCAGAGAAATGGTCTGTGGTCAGCACCTGCCGAACCTCTCCTTTATAGGGCTGTCTTGATAACTGCCTCATTTCCACCTGTTGTCTGTTGCATTTGCACAACAGCAGCTGAAACTGATTCACAATCAGTGTTGATCCTAACTGGACAGGCTGATTTCACAGAAGTGTGACTGACTTGGAGCTACACTGTGTTGTTTAAGTGCTCCCTTTATTTTTTCAGCAGTGTACTAGCATTAACAATAAACAGTACTCAGGTAGCAGGTCACTTTGTCTACATAAATTATTGCTGCATTTGATCTGATTTATATGTGTATAATTTGTTACATGAGGCATTTTGTGAACCTCCCAGGCAACATTTAATCATGCATTAACATTTCAAACATTAATTTGAATGCATATAATGTTGAAAGTTAGATTTTAAAAGCCATTTAGTAACTATAGCAGTCAGGCTGTATAAAAAAAAAATGTTTTTTGAAGACTTGTGTTGAGTCTCTGTGTGAGGCTTCTACCATGTTGGCAATAGACTGTGATATCATGCCATGGTGCATAAATAACACGCAACTTTAAATGAGATTTTGCATACAGTAACTACACAGTCCCAATACAGGCAAAGAAGTGGAGCCCTAGTGGAGCTGAGGCATGCAGGCAGTCCTAGAAGCAGGAAGGTTGCACACAGCACACAGCTGTCACTCCTTTGGTCACCGCAGTAATTTTAGGAAATTTATAGCAAAAATGACAATTCTTCATGCCACTTTTCTGCTGTAAAGTCAGAGATGTTAACATGGAGGTTTGGCGCTTTGTACGCCACACTAATTTTCCATCTGTGCCTGCATAGTAAAAGGACATTATTCTTCTTCAGTGGAACCCTGTCGTAAAAATCTAGTGTATTTGCATAGAAATCTTATTTAGCCCGACCTTAATGATGCATCATTTTTTTCTCCCTGTCAGCTCTCCTCCTCCTCCTGGGTCCCCTCTCCTTTTCTTTTTTTCCCCTTTCTTCTCTGTTAAACTCTTCGGCCTGTTCCTCACCTGCCTGTTTACCTTTCCCTTCTCATCATTACATACAGCAAATAACAGGTCTAGCACATTGTGCAGAAATAATATGAACTGCTGGTGAACCACTTCAAACTTGGGGGCAACAGTGGCGCAGTGGGATAGCAGGGTTGTCCAATAACCGGAAGGTTGGTGGTTCAATCCCAACTCCTCCACTGTTGTGTGTTCTTGGGCAAGACACCTCACCCTAGCCTGTGGCGCGCCTTGCTAGTCATTGTATGACACTGCTTGTGCAGCAGCCGTAACAAATTTCCCTCTGGGATTAATACAGTATCTAAAATAAATAAAAAAAAACACTCTGAATCCATCTCCTCATCTTGGGATCGTTAAGTGGTTTTCCTCTCAACTTCAATAAATTGTCTGTTGGGTGATTTTATTATTATTATTTCCCCCCCTCAGAGCTCAGATGAATCACCTCGATTAGATTAGAAGCCCATAGAGCCATTGATTGGCAGTGTAAGAGTGGCTCCCACAATCTCTTTCACTTCCTCTCATTATCTCACTTTAATCTCTCACCTTCTTCTTTTTGCTGCTGTCTTGCTCAGTGACGGCATGCTGCCCTCACAACCTCCTCTTCATCCCTCACCTCCCAGACCGTTCCTTTTTTCCCTTATGATGTAATTGAGTTTCACATCCTTGAATGGCACCTCTGCCCATGAGGAACAAAGAGGAGGATGTAATTACTTTCCTGTTTGGTTGCAGATGATTCTGCTAATTCGATATGGGCTTTTTTTTTTGCACAGCCAAGAGCAGGGGTGGTTTGCATAGTAGATAGAATCATAGATATTCAGCTTGTTTTTGTTGTTTATTTTGTGCTGCTACAGATTAGCCGAAACCTGTCCAATCCATTAGATTAGGAGAAAACATGGACGTTTCTCCCTAGGCTCATTTTTCACTGCAATACAGTGAAGCAGCACACTCATGGTGCTATAAAGCCATAAATCAATTACGACAAAACATTTCTTGGATTTGGTTTTTGGAGTTTGCACTTTCTACTTTTGCCTGTGTGGGTCTTCTCCAGGTACTCCAGCTCCATCCCACAAACCAAAAACATGCATTTTAGGCCAATTGCTTACTATAAATTAGCTGAGCCTTTTTTCCACTAATAGCTAGGGTAGGATCCAATTCTCCTGTATTGATGTTCTCCTAGTCTTGCATTTAGATTCTGTGACTACCTCAGATGATAACATTTGTTAGAACAAATGGTTTCTTTTGAGAGAATTTTACATTGAGACGAGTGTTGTGAAATACAATCATTTTTAGCTAAAATCTGGCAGCGTATTCTCCACATGAAAAACTGAGACATCTAAGACTTCTGATTTCACCTTTTTTTAACTTGTAAATATAGCTGAAATCACAGCACAGCTGCTATAACCATAATGGTTATAAAAAGAGGTGTTTAACAGTGCAGAGCAGCAGCTTGGAAGTGTCTGCTAGTTAACATGTTGCCTCGGCAGGGTGCTTTTCAGTCACTGACAACAGAAACAGTAAAAGGAAGGAAGCAACTGACCAAAGAAGCACAGAAGTAAGCTCCTGCATCATTTTGTGCATTTTGCCTCAAGCAGAGGAGCATATCTCAGGAGCTATTAATAAGTTGTATCAGTATTATATTTGTCATGTCTTGCTCGCCGGTGCTCACCACCCCCAGCAGTTCAATGTGTGGTCTGGATTTGAAGTCCGATCAGATGCTGCTTCATCTATATGGTCTGCTTATAATTAGCACCAGTGGGAGATTAAAGGAAGAGAGAGGATATGCCTAAAAATGTTTGCACTGGTACCGTCCTTCCAAAAGCCTCTGTTAATTAGGTTTTTACTGGTAAGTCAAGTCATAGATATTGCTACAGCCACGGCGAGCAAAGCAGGTGTAATCCTGTCATTAGTATATGTTTATGTTATGTGGACACATTCCTTCTTTTCTGATCTCCCCCCCTTCTACCTTTCTCCTCCTCCTCTGCTTTCCCCCCTTGTTTCCACAGTCTTGTTAGCACTGGTCATGCATGCTTGGCTCCCTGATTAACTAACAACCCAGAGGATGTTACACAGAAGAGTGTCTGCTTGCCTCCAGAGAGGCATCGATCTGCTGGCAGGCGGTAACCACACAGACGGCTGGCACATCGAAATGAGCTTTAGAGCAGAAAGTGGTAAAATGAATATCTGCCTGGAGAAGGGAGAAACCTACCATTTACAGAGGAGAATCCGGTCACATCGTTATACATACACAAAAAACAGCAATTGAATGCCTGCATGTTTAAAAGAGGGCGAGTAAATAATACACTGAACAAAAATATAAACGCAACACTTTTGTTTTTGCTCCCATGTTTCATGAGATGGACTTGAAGATCTAAACTTCATTCCAGATACACAATATTACCATTCCTCTCAAACATTGTTCACAAATCTGTCTAAATGTGTGATAGTGAGCACTTCTGCTTTGCTGAGATAATCCATCCCACCTCACAGGTGTGCCACATCAAGATGCTGATCTGACATCATGATTAGTGCACAGGTGTACCTTAAACTGCCCACAATAAAAGGCCACCCTGAAATGTGCATTTTGTTTCTGCTTTATTGGCGGTCTGGGGACTCAGAACCAGTCAGTATCTGGTGTGACCACCATTTGCCTCATGCAGTGCAACACATCTTCTTCGCATAGAGTTTATCAGATTGTCTATTGTGGCCTGTGGAATGTTGGTCCACTCCTCTTCAATGGCTGTGCGAAGTTGCTGGATATTAGTGGGAACTGGTGCACGCTGTCGTATACGCCAGTCAAGCACATCCCAAACATGTTCAATGGGTGACATGTCCGGTGAGTATGCTGGCCATGCAAGAACTGGGACATTTTCAGCTTCCAAGAATTGTGTACAGATCCTTGCAACATGGGGCCGTGCATTATCTTGCTGAAACATGAGGTGATGTTCATGGATGTATGGCACAACAATGGGCCTCAGGATCTCATCACGGTATCTCTGTGCATTCAAAATGCCATCAATAAAATGCACCTGTGTTCTTCGTCCATAACAGATGCCTGCCCATACCATGACCCCACCACCACCATGGGCCACTCGATCCACAACATTGACATCAGCAAAGCGCTCACCCACACGACGCCACACACGCTGTCTGCCATCTGCCCTGAACAATGTAAACCGAGATTCATCCGTGAAGAGAACACCTCTCCAACGTGCTAGACGCCATCGAATGTGAGCATTTGCCCACTCAAGTCTGTTACGGCGACGATCTGGAGTCAGGTTAAGACCCCGATGAGGACGACGAGCATGCAGTTGAGCTTCCCTGAGACGGTTTCTGACAGTTTGTGCAGAAATTGTTTGGTTATGCAAACCAATTGTTTCAGCAGCTGTCTGAGTGGCTGGTCTCAGACGATCTCGGAGGTGAACCTGCTGGATGTGGAGGTCCTGGGCTGGTGTGGTTACTCGTGGTCTGCGGTTGTGAGGCCGGTTGGATGTACTGCCATATTCTCTGAAACGCCTTTGGAGACGGCTTATGGTGGAGAAATGAACATTCAATGCACGAGCAACAGATCTGGTTGACATTCCTGCTGTCAGCATGCCAATTGCACGCTCCCTCAATGCTTGTGGCATCTGTGGCATTTTGCTGTGAGACAAAACTGCACATTTCAGGGTGGCCTTTTATTGTGGGCAGTTTGAGGTACACCTGTGCACTAATCATGATGTCAGATCAGCATCTTGATGTGGCACACCTGTGAGGTGGGATGGATTATCTCAGCAAAGCAGAAGTGCTCACTATCACACATTTAGACAGATTTGTGAACAATGTTTGAGAGGAATGGTAATATTGTGTATCTGGAATGAAGTTTAGATCTTCAAGTCCATCTCATGAAACATGGGAGCAAAAACAAAAGTGTTGCGTTTATATTTTTGTTGAGTGTATAAGCTGAAGGTGGTGATAAAGATGAAAAGTCTGATGTAACTTTTATATTTATTTTCAATTCTAAGGGTTCTTAGAAATAATTTGACATGTTTTTCTTCTTTTCTTCTTGGAGTTGTTTGATCTTCCAAAAAATAACAACAAATTTCCCAGTAAAGTGTGAAAATATTAAATTATCTCCAGTATTGTGAGAACATTTTGCCTGTGTCCTTAAAGTTTTCACAAGGATGCTGTGTTCTCTGATCACAGGCAAAGACACATCCAAAAAAAAAACCAGAATAAATAAATATTGTGCATAAAAGCCACACTCACACACAGACACACTCAATAGGTTAAACACATGACAGTTTATGGGTCAGTGCTTTTCAGTCAGATCTGAGCATTTATATCAGAAGCACTCTTGGAATGTAGACAGTCACACATGCAGGCTTTTACATCCAAGAGCCAATTATCCCTGCTGTTCATCCACCCCGTCTACACACACACACACACACACACACACACCCCTCTATACATGTGTACGTGTACAACACAGAGATTCATTAGGCTAGAAGGAAGAAAAAAAAGTGTCCTTGTTTCTAAGAAAGCTTTGGTTTTTTCTTTCAATGAAGAAAGTCTGAGGAGTGACCCTGAGCAAAGAACTGAGCTTTAAAAATTTCCCATTAGGGTGTGATGAAAGTTGCACTGGTAAGATCTCTGGAGCCTGTGTGACATACGATCACTTGCACACAAAAAGTAAGGGGACAACCAGACTGTCAGCGCTGTTGTGATACACTTTAACATGTCCTTCTACATAAACAAACATTTGTAGCAAAGGATTCCCAAAAATACATGAATGGTGGGCTGCAAATGTAGGAGGAGGAATGAATAGAGACCACAGAGTTACATTTAGAGTTTGTGCAGCTTGTAAAGCATAATAGATGCATTGGCCAACATTGTCATTATGTTATGATTATGTTAAAACATATTACCAAACATCATCTGGACATGGGACTGACACAGCTGCAAGTGTCAAGAGTAAGGACGTGGATGAAGGGTTAAGCAACTTGTTGGACTTTAACACAGTTAAAGTGTCAGTGGGTTCCAGTCCCCCTTACACTGCAAACTGTTTTGTTTTCACACGCTGTTAACTATTGTATTGTTTTTATCATGCAGTCACATTTTATGGTTGCCATGGGTACAAGTCTTTACCCCCATGATGCAGCCAGAGAAAAAAGCTATATTCAGTTGTTATGTTTTCTTGGTTCGGACGAGCTGGGAAAACAACATGAATCGGGTTAAAACCGACCCTTTTGCAACATTACACTGTCTTCAACAAGTTTGTCTGCCATTTGTTGACTTCCATGAGAAGTCTCCCCCTCAACTGGGAGATTTTACGGTCACATGACTGCAAGAGTGCATAGCTGCATACTAAGCTCTGGTCATTCCACCAAAACATTCCATCACTGCTGCTTTTTGCATTGAGGGTGGGCTGGTGTGTACCTTGTATCTTTTAAACATCAACAATTTCATGACTACATAAGATGGTATAGTCCACATGCAAAGCTCCTTTTTTTAAAACATACATACCAATCAAGTATAATCATGAAGACAGTTTGACAGACCTCATTGTGATTACCTCAAATCAGAATAACAAAATCCCTTCTCCCCCTTTTTCTTTTATGGTATTAGCTGGATTAGATTAGCTGCTAATACAATAAGAAAAACTACAAGCTTAGGGGTTTTAATACATCTGACTTTGGAAGACAAATGTATGATCATTTACTGGAGAAGCTCTGATCCAGATAAATATTGTTTTTTTCAGGGACTGTAACATAATTCAATATATTTAATTCAATACATTTGATTTTTGCTCTCATTATCTCTCATAATTTCATCTGCAACATAATATTTGACTGCAAGCAAATATTTGCATATATAACCAGCTTCTAAGCTAATTACAGCTTCCTTTGGCACTGCTGACACCTAATGTGTCGACAAAAGTAAAAAAAATATTAAATTATCACAGCAAAGCTGAACAAAAATACAGCAGCCCGAGGAGTCACCACCTGCCTGATATCCCTGCATTGGGTTTTTAGAATCCACAGTAAAAGCTGGTACACTCTCTATTTGGCTCCATTTCTGGAGTCTCCAGATGGGTCTGATGCCTGTTTGAGCTCCCAGAGACGCATAAAGTTTGTGTGGGAGAGACGGTGAGAGAGAGTGTGTACGTGAGAGAATGAGGCAGTGAAAGCGAGCGTGTGACTAAGAAGGAGACTCTGGGTGATGGCCTCTAGGGCAAAGTGAGACACAGACACAGCATATGTGGGAAGTCATGTGTTTCCACCCAGCTTGACTCGTACCAGTTGTCTGATATCAGGAGGCTTTCTGGGACTGCCCTCTTCTATCCACTCCTTTTTCACCTTCTTTTTTTCCCTCCTCCTGTTCAGGTCTTTTTTCCCCATCGTATCCTCACTATGCTTCCCATAACTGTAGCTCACTAACAGCTGCTTTCCTCCTCAAACTGTGGTCAAATAAGGGCTGCTGGAGAAGAGCGAGGTTTTACTAAAGGCAGAAAAAAAATGCCACTGAAGGAAGACAGTTGATGTTGAAGGGAGACAGAATGTGAAGTGCCAAATCAGAATGTGAGACTGAGAAGAGAGGAAGAGGACGAAGATGAAAGCTTGTTACCCAAGTTCAAACCAACTCCCAGCTTGCCCTCAAATCTCCTGTTACCATGGTGATTTAACTGGCGATGCGGTGTCCCCTGAGACTCTGTCTTGTAAACAGAGAGAGAGAGAGAGAGAGAGAGAGAGCAAAAAAAAACACACAAGGACAGGAGAAACGACAAAATAACAGGTGTGCTAGTCATTGCTGCACTGCTATGAATTCACATTGACCTTTATTGCATTCATTAAACTTTATGTATTTAGTCAAGCTCAGTGTGGAAGGTTGATGAGTGAATGTAGGCTGATCAGGGCTTGGTGAGGATCGGGTCTATAGTCTTAAATGGGCAGAAAAAAATTACAGCTTAAAGAGAGACACATTTTCCTTTGAATAGGGTCACTATGCAAAACCAGAAAAGCTTTATTAACAGTGACACCTGTGGCCATCAAGTGAATTGCAGGTATCATCCTGATCAATGAAGTTAAATTGAATTGAATAATTAATCCTACACATGCATTAAACTAAATTAAACTAAGCTAAGCTAAGCTTTGTGAGTATTAATACATGCATCATGAATCACATAAGAGAGTTAGGGATGTTAGGCTTACTATTAATCTTACTGCTGCTGGGCTTGTTATTAGTTAGTCCTAACTTGGTTGGTTACATCATGACATTAGCTAAAAAGCTACTTTTCAGGTGAGAAGCAGGCTAATAAGCAACCATATTAGCCTTGGAAGTTTGGAGAATTGAAAGCTAGCCTATAGGCATCCGGGAAGCTGATGTCTAACACCAGGCTAGGTTAGATTAAAGATAAATGTCACATCCTTTGGATTTTTGAAAGGACAATTTTTGCATTAAATATGTTAAAGAAAATAAAAAGAGTTGTTAGTTAATTATGAAACAGCAGGGAGAATGAAATACTCTGAAATGACTCCATAATAGTCACATCAGATGTCTTTACTGGTTCTGCATTACAAAACACCTATTATGTCAGCAAAGGGTAAATCACCTATACTTTAAGATCTGATGAAACACAAAGAATTATATGTGAAATGTCATGCAATTGTAAAGGCATCATAATTAATTGTACCTTGTATTCATCTCTATAGCAGAAGTCACTAATGTCCCTGTCTCTGTTTGTCTCTCCACAGCTGTATCATTCATGAGACACAGCGCGTCAGCCTTTGGATTTGCTGTGAGTTCCAGCTTCCTTCTCCCATCCATTTGCATTGATCAATTAGTCATAACTTGGGTCTTGATTTATTAATGAATGCTGCTACCAAAGTGTTATTGGTCCCTTTGTCTCCAAGGTAACAGGGCAGAGAAGAGGAACTGGGCTTAGAGCTCAGGTTGAATGTCAAAATCCTTTTTGAGTGTGTGTGTGTGTGTGTGTGTGTGTGTGTGTGCGTGTTGCTGAACAGATTTGCATCTATCACCATAGGAAAGGTGTCTTATTATTTTTTACTATTGAGTGGAAATGACTGACTGTAATTAGTTTATTAAATAATAAGTGTGAAGTGGAAATTAAAATATTCACACCTTAAGCCACTGAGGGAAAATGTGATTAGTATAATGTGATTAAAATATGAGAACCCATAATCTGCAGTGTTAGCTATCTCTTTATTAAAAAAAGGCTTTTAATTAGCAAGTGCTAGGACAGTTTTAATAAAGTTGTGAGAAAAAAATCAGTGGACGTAACCTGATGCAGAGGTTAGATGATGGCAGCCGATCAGCTTTAGCTGCTAAGATGATCTGAAAATTGACATTTTTCTTTCGGCGGTTATATTTCGTGATTGGAAAATTAAATTTTAAACATCATACCATGTTTTAATATTCAGCTTCAGAGGCGATAAGATGAAAGTCTCATATTAATAATAATGTTAATGCATTAATCATCCTGTGGTAGTAAAACATCCCCAAATTCTTTGCAATACATGTTTAAATATTTTTTCTGCATTAAATCAGACATGCTGAATTTCAACATGGCAGTTGTTTTAATAATGTTACGTAAACATGAATTGGCTGTAACACATTTTTTGTGTGTGTATTGGAAGTAGTTTTCTAAAATGTGCTTCCTTCCTTTCTCTCATTAGTTCGACGCCACGCTGGATGTCATGTCATCAGTCATCGTCCTTTGGCGCTACAGCAATGCAGCAGCTGTGCACTCTGCACACAGGGAGTATATGTGAGTACAAAACACAGAGCTGAATGTAATTAATGTTTGATTAAAATGAACCTGTGACTCAGGTTACACAACAATAGTATCAGCAACTTACTGTATGCATTTATCTTTAAATCATGTGTAATGAATGGTCTCTCTGTCCTCTTATGGGTTTTTTATTATAAAGTCTTGTCTCACTGTATTGTGTAAAATGGTGCTTTGCATTTCCTCAAAATTCAACATGTAGTTTTATGCATAAGTGAGTTGTCTTATTGTTCTAAAACTACAACTTCAATCTGCAAGCTTACATTACATAATTAACACAATACAAAGCTACAAAAGCAGCTTTTAAATGGACAGCTGATTATTATAGCTGAATATTATGTATCTTTGAGGATGTTTTATAAGATCTGTAACTAACAAACTTAGCATGTTTGTGTAGACAACCAAGTGTTCATGAACAAACTTGCCTCATGGCAGTAGCTACCATTGAGGTTAAGGTGTGTTGTTTTTCAAGGGCATATAATAAATGTCAAATAATAATTGCTGAACAGATCCACTTTATCCTGATACCCAGTGCCATTTGTTTGTTTGGTGTGTGTGTGTGAGGATGGATGATGGGAGGAGTGAATGCCAATATATCTTTGATCAATGGGGAGGTTTTACTGCAGTAAAGTGAGCTGTCATCTGTAAAATCTCAGCATTTTAAGAAGCGCCAACCAAAGCCTGTTTTTGTTGTTGATGTTTGTTGTTGTTAGATGCATGGAATTTATTATTTGTGATTTATATGAGCTAATTGCAATCCATACTATAGCAGCACAGTACATTAGGATACACAAGGTATACTATCATGCAGACGTGGATGCATAGGCTTTCAGTCCTGATTGATACCCACACTAAATGATCATCTGAGAGACTCTGTTGAGGTGCTTGTGAAACAATTTATTATTAACTGGACAACAGGGCTTGCAGTGTGTCAGTGTATATCACTGCTACACACAGTCCTTTTAATCCATCAGGTTTCAGGCTTCTTTTACAGCAGCTCAGCTGATTTCATCAATTAACTGTCAGGTTGCACACGGCCACGTTCGTCTTTACAAGAACAGCTCTGCTTACCTCAGAGGTGTCGAGGATGATGAAAGACCAAGATGCCAGTCTACCATTGAATAACACACACATGCACACACACACCCTGTACACAAACAGATATTTTGTACATTGTCAAAATAGGATGCTGAATTGTAAATACTGTTGCTTTTTGTCTTGAGTGACTGCCGTCCTAATCAGAAAAGAAAAACTTCAGATCAAATGTGTGCAGATATTATGTAAACCCAAAAACTTGGATGGGAGAAGGAAGCTGGAACTCACAGCAAAAATTATGCAGTCCACTGTGTGACTAGTATAATTTATTATTATTACTTACATTTACTAACTCCAAACATTCTTCATTGTGTGTGTCTGCAGAGCGTGTGTCATCCTCGGGGTTGTGTTTGTTCTCTCCTCCCTGTGTATCCTTGGAAAGGCCATTCACGGTCTGGCTTCCAAGATGCCACCAGAAGTGGTGAGACTATACACACACACACACACACATACAGAACACTAACTCAGCACTGCTTAGACAAATGTGCAGACAAAGAATTAAATCAGGAATGTCTTTGGTCACATTCAGAAAGACCTACAACCACAAATGTGTGCTCACTGTCATTCTATAACAACCTATAATCCATAAATTAGGTTGTGAGACGCACACTGTCAAAGCAGATCAAGTGACCACCGAATCATGTCTGCATGGAAATGTTCATTTAACAAAGGACGGGTGTCTGATCAATTCATCAGATACTCACAAAGGATTTTAAGATCCATCCACGACTATAAATGGATCATATAGTCATGAAAGGATTTATTTTGGGAATAACTTGCTTTTGAATTGTACCTTAGTTTTGTCTGATTTTACAATAAATTGTAAATACCTAAGTATTTTGAATATATAGTACACTTGTAATGGTGCATCATTGTATAGTATATACATATATATATATATATATATATATATATATATATATATGTAGTATAACAACATGTATTGTTATGTACTCTAATGCCAGTGTTTTAGAAAAAATCCCCTCATGTCTGCATGTAGCAATGTTAATGTTTTAGTTATGGGTATTTCACCAAGTGAACATGTGAGAAAACTAGCACACACAGCTGATTTGTATGTGTGAATTTAACATGCTCACATGGCCATGCATTTGAACACAGTTCATAATGTGATGCATTTACGCAAAGAGAGCAATGCACACACGTAATTCATCATGTGTTGCGTGTCGTCTTTTTATAGCCCTCTGCTGCACTTCTACTGACGTCAGCCTCCACCTGACTTCCTTTTTTACACACACACACACACACACACACACACATGATGTCAACATCGCTTCCTTCACCTCTCTCTAGAGGTGTTAACACTATGAATGAGGTCTCGAAATAGTCCTGTCTTTTTGTTGCTGGAGTACAGCTCCTCCATCATCACACTGTTCGGGGAGCGCCCGTTGCATCCTTTCCAAGTTCTCTTGCTTTGAACACTTCTATTGGCTTTGTAAATGATTTAACCCTCACCATCTGTCCATTTCTCTAACCAGTGAAGCTAAGACACAGAGGAATGACAGATTTTAACACTCCAAAAGATATACTTCTCTTAAGTTTCCTGTTATGCAGCTCCAAAGCCCAAAGACGCACACATTGATTAAGTTATAGGGCCAGCAGTGCGTTCAATTCCCAAAATATCTTTCACATTTTATTACTGATGTTTCCAAACAGCAGTACATACAGTACTTGTACATACATCTTTCTATCCATGACTTTGTAATATACAATACAATATTCAAAACAAAGCCAGTATGTGTGTGAAAATTCAAAGTACATGTTTGATGGTGTAAAATCTCTCTAAATCCTCTCTGACAACAAATCAAAAGAGATAAAGCCTAAGGAACCAAAGGCAGTAGGAAGGCATGTTGAGGGCAGCAGCTATTCTGCAGACTGTTTGAAGCTCCAGTGCCATTATGTTAATAGAAAGTGGGGGTGTGAGGTCTCAGAGGATCTTCCTGACACCAGCAAGAGCCTATTACCGCTGTCTGTCTGTCTCTTTGGCGTCCTCATTTCTGTCCTTCCCACTATCTTCTTTACTTTTCATATATATACATGTACCTGTTATGTGTGTGCACCGTTGACTGAATGTTTAGAAGTAGGCTACAAGGTATGCTATTTTCTAATGTGATGATGAGGAGGAGGAAGTAAGACAGACGACTCGGTAGCCCTGAAAACAGAAAACGTTGAAAAGTGGCCACCATGGTATGATAACAAAAGTATTCATGTTAACATAAGTGATAAAACCTATTGATTTGGAAGATAACTATTGCATTGAATCAGGAAAGGGATGGTTTCTGACAGCTATAAGAGGGCTGTACTACTGTCAGTGATAAGCGGTGATAACAGACCTGCCACTAGGGGAAAGAATGTTGAGAAAGAACAAAACAACTACAAGCCCTGAATATCTCTTGGCATGTAAGCTACATCTAATTGATCAGTATCTGTCAAAGGGTATCAAAGGGTGACCTCAGCCATCTGGCTTTCTTTTTTTTAATGTGCACACTGTCATTGGCACATAGCCTGGGCTGCATGTGTAGATTGAAGAGCTTGAAGGTCTGGTTTTGTTTGTCCTCATCTATTATCTTTTGCCACTATTTCTATCTTAGCCATATAAGTCAGTATAAGTCTGTCTGCCTCCATTACCACGTCTGTTGTCGCTTTCAGAATCACATTGTTGTCATGCATAGCCTTCCTTTTCCAACTTTCGGGGCAGAAACACGCTCGTACTCTGAAGTCTTCATCAAACAGCAGTCACAAGTGATTTATGGTACCAGAAGTGATCTGTTTGTGCGTCTGCGTGAAAGGCTGTTTGTAGCTGAGCTTCAAATGTGAAACACAAAAAAATTCTGCAGTCTGAACATGATGTATCTCAGGTGATGGTATCATCATTTGAACTTCTTCCCATTTACTTGATATTGAAAGGTTTGGAGAAAAACAGCAGTGCAGCGGGAATATTGTAAAATGCTTCTACCTTGAAGTATGGGGCTGTAAAATCACATTGAGTGGACGGAGCGTGAGGAAAATCAGGAATCCTGATTCACGTCACGTCCTGAGCTGCTGCCTTCATGGCAGGCTGTCTGTGTCTAGTGCCTGATTAAACAGAGAGCTGAGATTGGCTCACATAGATTTGTGTTGGAAAGGAAGAAAGGCCAACCCATAACATAACCATGCAACAATACATGTGAGATGCAGTGACACACATACTCATTATCCGGTAGTGTTTCATGAATCAATAACATTTAATTATTTGTAGAAGAAAGAAAACTCTTACCTCTAAGCCTCTTGCCATCACTGTATTATATATTATATATTATACTGTAACTTAGTGATACAGACATCAATTTAAACATTGTAACATGTATTGTATTTTTCTGACTTCATATAATTATGCGGCAACAGGAGTGTGTCTGGAATTCAGTATTTCCAGCAGAGATTTATATATGCATGAGCAAGGGAGTGACTGGTCAAAAGTTACATGAGGTCACCATATGTGATCCAAAGTGATGCAGTCAGTGTTCTTTTACACTTAAAATCAGTCTTTACTACAAAAGTGGAATGATTGGACAAAGTGACTGAGAACTTGGCTGCCACTAATGACTATTTTGATTAAGCTGATCAATTTATTAATTGCTGAAATGATTGGATTAGAAATCACATAAATAATCAATGGCTCTAATTTAGCAGGATCATAAATATGTCATTCAATCAACTATGTTGCTCATAGGCTATTATTAATACAAAAATATAAAAGCCAGAAGAAATCATGCTTTTGCCCAATTAAAAAAAAGGAGGGGTAAAGTGCCTACTAAAAATCTAGAAAAGCGCATTTTGTGCCATTATCTTGTATAGAGAGTGTTTTGCTAATTGTTTGTTAATTCAAACATGATTAAGTCAGCATGTACATATGGTCATGTGAGGCTTGAGAGCAGATATTCCTTCTGCAAAGGCTGCTCTGTTTGGGTGAATACTGAGTTTCAAAAGTTTATCTCTAGCTCAAAATACACAAATAATGTAACAAACAGATTGTATAATGCTGCACATTTTTACATTGAGGTCTATGGGATTCGACTTTTAGAGCCAGTCAAGAATCTGCAGTTAGGAAAAGTGATGTGAAAAGGCTCAAAAGAGTGAAAACTGAAGCACTCAAAAAATATGCAAACAAGGAAACAATGAGAGAATAACATAGGCAGAAAAAACAACAACTAACAAGAGGGAGCACTGGATTATTAGTACAATAAGAGCTAACAGGGGATAACAAGGCACAGGTGAAACTAATGCAATCAGACAATCAGAAAAGGTGGGAAAACCAACCATGACACACAAAGAAGAAATAAACCTTTTCAAAATAAAATTGTGATTCCGAAACGACTTTCTGGCAAACTGATCGATTAGAAAACTAGAATTACTGCCCAATTTTCCCTATATTAATATCTTGTGTAAACTCGTACAGCATATGAAGACAGGAAGGGATGGGTAGCTGATGACCAAGTCTCAGTGACTTCTGATCTTTGACCACCAAATTCGAATCAAATCCTAGATGCCAAGGAGTGCTAAGATATGGCAGGAGTAATACAATACTAAAACACTGTCTAATGAGCTGCAGGTTCATCAAGAGAAACGTATTTGTAAGGCCAGCTACACACTGGAGGATTTTCTGCCTGATTCCGGGCTGATTTCCAGGCCGATTTGAGGATTGTCGCAACCAAATAATCCAAAATCCAATTATTTCACTCCTCCTGTGTCTGGTCTTCACTCGCCTACATAGCATTAATGAGAATCTCATCAGGCAAAGAGAACTCAACTCTGTATGTGTGTGCACGGTAGTGTGCTAGTATTTTCAGGCTGTATTTATTAGTCATTAATTCATGTTACTACATTCACTTGTAGTATATGAAGACCTGCTGGTTTTGAGTCAGGATTTTATATATGGCAGCAGAAAAAAAGGCGCTCTTGCAGTTTTGCTCCTCCAAGGAGAGAAGGTCAGATAAAGAAAAATGTTCCAGCACAAACATTTACAAGCACCTGGTAAAATAAGAAACACATGATTCTACATGTACATCCAACAGAGACGCACAGAATGTGACTGTTATGACACCAGCCCACACTGGTTGGTTGTGAGGTCTAATATTATCCGCATAGGTTATAAATAGTTCAAACAATAGATTCTGTTTCTTTTCCTTTCACCAATGTAGCCATACTGTCCCAGTTTCTCTTCTTCTTCTTCTCCTTGTCTCTCCTTCCCTGTTGTGGGCCAATTAAATGTGAAAGCTTGATACTCTGGGGTCAAGTGTTAGTTTTTGCTGAGTCTGTTTGAGACCCAAGAGCCTCACGTAACTTAGAGGCATCATCTGTGTGACCTTGTGTTGATGTACCGAGTCAAAACTGTATATATTAATAATGGTTGAGCTGACTGAAGCTTAGTGAGTCATCCTGTCTGTCTGATAATGTTTATGCTGCTTTACACCAAGCTCTTTCTGTGTTTTTTTTTTGGTGCTTATTCTCTTGCTTTTTCTATCCCCAGGACGACTTCCTCTACAGTGTGTCCATAGTGAGTGGGTTCACATGTGCTGTGCTGGCTGTGGCCAAGTTCATGCTGGGAAGAGTGCTGACTAGCCGGGCACTTATCACTGATGGTAGGATACACACACACACAAACACAGACAGACACACACACTCACATAAATACATCGATATACACATTAAACCAAAGTTTGTAGATGGCCTAGATTATGATATTTTTGGCCATTTATTTATCTCCTCTGTGTTATATTCATTATTTATGCTCAAAGAGAAAGAGAGAGAGAGAGAGAGAGCTGGAACACCATAACATGCTGACCAACCAGCACTGATTCTCTGCTGCACAATTTAAAGGAAAAAAGGCGTTGCCTTGAAAATATTCAAATTATTTGCATTCAAGAAAATAATGGTTACAAACATTGGTAGCAGATGTATTCTGGACCTCAGTGAAGGTTTTAGTGGCATCTACGGTGACACTGCAGTATTTGGTTTGTCTGTGCTGTAAGAGAAGAGAAGAGAAAAAAAAACATGGCACCTCGACATGAGAGTCTCCAGAGGCAAAGGCCCCTGATGCAGATATGTAGGGCTCACATTTGGTTGATAACACATGCCCCAGATATGACACATTGATGCATTTATGCTAACATACTATCATATTGCCCAACATCCTCCAATTTTTGGACCAATATTGCTGCAAAAGTCTGTGTTGGGAGTTAGGGTAAGTTGAGGATGGAAGCGGTACAGGCAGCGCAGCAGACCATCATTCAGAGTTAGCGTGTGATTTCCCCTGACACCACAAGCTGTTTTGTTTTCACTTCTGTTTTTTGTTTTTGCCTGCAGTTAGACATAAAAAACAACTACTGGTTAATGTTTATATTTAAAACGTAGTCAGTGGTTAGGGTAAACATCATCTTTAAACACACAAATATAAAACATTAAACATATTTTATAAGAAAAACGTTCCCTTCTACAGTCTGTGGTTATGATCGCAAGCAGTCCCCTCCCCCATAAACACATTGCAGCCAGAGAAATACATGTGTTCTATATTCAAGGACTAAAACATCGATGTTATATTATGTTGTTATGTTACAACAGATTATACGTAAAGGTGATCATACACAAATAAAAAAAAACATATATATGTGTATTCCACAGTCACACAAGGCTCTAAGCATAAAAAAGGGGGGATGGATCAGGGAGACAGAAAGCACTGAACTGAAAGAAGTTATGACCCACAACTCATAGGCTCATGCACAGATGAACAATAGCGCACTGTCTCCTAAAAACACAAACTCTACAGTGCCATCCCCAGGTCTCAGAGCGCACAGGGCATCAATCCAATAAACCTGAGGTTGCTGTTCTCCAAGCCTGGATTTATTTCCCACAAGGCTATACACTTACTGCAGGCAAGACAATAACCCACTGTGCAGGCTTTCACACTAGGACAAATGTAATTATCAAAAAAAAGAGAGACAGAAAGAAAGAGGAAAAAAGCCACTATATATGGTGTCTCAGACGTTGTAGATGTAGATAATGTATTCTGTACTTATTTATATCTGAGGGTTTCTAAAACAAACTGTTTTTACATTTGTTGGTGTTTTGTAGATGATGAAAGAAGGACTTACTGTCTCTACATAGAAAGTGTTTTATATGCTTTGTAGTTTCTGCAGTT
Organism: Parambassis ranga; assembly: GCF_900634625.1. Taxonomy (NCBI): domain Eukaryota; kingdom Metazoa; phylum Chordata; class Actinopteri; family Ambassidae; genus Parambassis; species Parambassis ranga. Next base: position 18,821,324 of record NC_041041.1, read on the forward strand.
CCTCTAGTGTCCACTTGAGGCTGACTCCAAAAGTGAGTCAATCCCTTTAGATGATGTTAAAATGCACAACTTTACAACAAAAATAAACATGTGTACAATGCAAATTGTTTCAGTCCCCCTGTGTAGCACTACCCTGCATGTATGCTGCATAAATCCAATGATGGGTTGATTAGGATTGGGAAAAGATCAATAACACAACTTCTGTTTTTGTTGTTTTTTTTTCAGGGTTTAACTCTTTGGTTGGAGCCATCATGGGATTTTCAATTCTGATCAGCGCCGAAGTCTTTAAGCACCATCCCGACGTCTGGTTTCTGGATGGCACCATCGGAGTTCTAATTGGACTCATCATTTTTGCATATGGGGTCAAGTAAGACATAAACCAACAGCTATTTCTGATTTATTTCATCTGTTTCTCTATTTGTATCTAATTTAGACACATTCAACTATAGCTCTGCATCAGCTGGAGAGATAAGATCCAGATCAGACTGAGACACCCTGCAGAACCTGTAATTCCTGCACAGTTACCATACATAATGTTCCAATGGTTGTCTCTGTCTCAACAGACTCCTGAAGGACATGGTGCCCCGAGTCAGACAGACAAGGAACTACGAGCGCTTCGAGTAACACACCGGTGTGTTGACCAGAAGAGTATAGTTCACCTGGGCGTCTCCTCCTCCTCTTCTCTCTGTCTTTCATACACACATACATCCTCATTTCACACACACACACACACACACACACACACACACACACACTGCACACCTCTTATACCTGTGTGAATAAAACACACACATATGTTGTATATACTGTGCATAGTACATTCATGCAACATGCATCACACATACACTCGCATACACATAACTGAGAGACTTTGAGAAAAGGACACGCTGACTCCTGGAAGAGAAAGCACTTCGGTTGAAGATTTTTTTTTCTTTATTATTTTGTCCAGCTTTGGATTTGTTTGGACATACTGCTGCTAATTCATGCAACCACATTCCCCCTTCTAAATCTAAATCTAAATACACATGTTCCTCTTTGAATTAAACACACAAGCACACACATATACAGGGGAGTTCCTTACATCAGTGCAGCCTCTGAGATGCAGGAAGAGAGAGAGGAAGTGTCAGGCACAGAGCATATGGGCAGCACTGAGTCAGCACTTCTTCTGTAAAGAGAATTAAGTGTGATTTGGAAACTCAGAAATAAAGAGCACACAAGACAACCTTTGCCGTACAATGGCTACATAGGTCCGATCATTTGGCCTGTATGTATGTATGTGATGTGTTCAAGCACAAATTAGCAGACCTCCCCTTATACACTGGGTGCAGTTTAGCACAATGGATGATTAAGAAAAAAACAAAAACATTAAAAAAAACAAAGAAATATATTTCAGGGTGTTTTGTCTTAACTGATGTTTAATTGCCATATATTGTAGAGACCCGCTACCTTTAGTCACTGAAAGTAACGTTCATGTTGTTTACTTGAAACTCACAATGTAAAATCATACCATGCAATAGCTCGATAATAGTAAGAATGTTTTTCATAAAGGTAATGCCATTTGTTGTATTCATACTGTTAACCATTTAAATGTTGTAATGAATCCAGCAGAGGTATTTTGTTCCCTCCTCATTGTTACGGATATGGAATAGATGACCTGAATCTAAGCACAAAGATGAAGCAGCCTGTAGGATTTGCAGACAGTCTCCGTGTCTGCTTTATGACCCCCATTCGTTCTGCATGTTTCCATTGTTATCATTCATTACTATGTGCAATGAACAGAATGTAAATATCAAGCACACCGTCTGTAAATATGTTTATTACACTGTTTGGGTGCATCAGTAAACAAAAGTCACCAATGTAGTGCTCTATGGCCGACATGGACGGCATACAGTAAAAGTACAGGCTGATCAGTGTTGCATATAGTTAAACATGTAGTGTGCATATAATGTAAATGTGGTTTTACATATTACTGTAGAATGACAAGTCTTACTGTAAGTTCTTTTGCACTGTGAGTGAAAAATCTCCGATTGGATGTACGTGTGATCAGACAGCACTCTCCAAGGCTCATTGATACCAATACCTCCAGGACACTGCGTATGAACAAGCTCCGATAGCATGCTGAAACTGGACTGTTACTGGCCTGGTTTCCTTCTCTGAATGTGGATCTACAATGCAAGTGGGCCCCCTTGTGGTCAGTAGCATAATGACACTTGCGTTAATTAATATTCAGGTGTCTGGATCCAGAGGAGGGAGGAGAGATAGAGAGAGTCTATTTTTATCCCTGCAAAGCCTTGGGCAGTGCCTCTGAAGAGGCCTACATCCACTCTACACTGTAATTATTGCCTCTTGAGTCGACATACTGGATCAGGTGCAAATTTACTAATAGTGTCTTTAGTTCCATTGTATGAAGAGTATTGACTAGCTATAAACTGAAGGTGTGGATCAGCTCACACCTCTTCAACTCACCAACAGCACACTGATTTGTAACGTTTCTTCCCCCCCTCTCTCTTTAATGCATAGAAGACAATCTTTACAATGACTTTTACTAGGAAAGCACAGTGTTTACATGTTTAAAACCACCGACAAACTCATAAGTATATGCTTTACCGTGGCTCTGTTGCTTCATAATATGGTAAACTGTTGTGTAGGATTAACAGGAGATTATTTTCATCATGGCAACAAAATCCTATTTCTACCTCTCTTCTTTGCACTTTGTTTTATTTTATGGCACTTCTCTCCATGCTACCTAAAATTTTAAGCCAGGGACTCATGAGTGATGGATGGTCTTTGAAGATGATGCACACAGTTGAGTGCAACAATATATATATCCATTTATGTTAATTGATCTCCATTATCCCTCCATCAACACACGGAAAATGATTTCATTATTTTATTGAAAATGCTTAAAACATGCTTTATTAACTGTGCCAAACCCCCCCCCGAGACATTTATCAACATGTGTATCATGCAGGTGTGTTTGTAAAGTGACGAATGGACTTACATTATTATCATTAATATCCCAGAGAAGGCATCAATCCATTTCACAAAATTATGATAGCAATACTAACCACTTCTCTGTTGCTAAAGGCTTTGCATGGGCTTGTAAGAACCCTTACAGTTTCAGTGGTTACAAATGCATTGCGGCCACACACAGACACGCAGACACACAAAACACAGATTGAAAACTGTAAATGACTTTACAATAGATCTGACTACAATTATTTGTCTGTTTGTACAATAATGACATCAGTGGTATGACAGATGTAATTATTTATGTAAAAGAACAACAATGAGTTATCTCTTTGTCAAAGAGCAAAGTTTTATTGAGTAATAAAGTTTTATCCTGCTTAATCATCAGCGATGTTGAAACATTGTCTGTTTTTTTGTGAAGCTTGTGAAACTACACCTTGAAGGCAGCTGTGTGTGCACCATTTACAGGTAAAGACCTGGCAGTGCCATGACCTACGGTTTTGTTAATGTCATTAGTTTTCATGTGTTTCATCCTTCTTCGTCCAACTTCCTGTTTTATTTTGATAGTTGTATGCCATGTTGGGTTGTACTACTTCCTGCCATGTGGCCTTTCTTCATTGTTTCCACCTGTGTCTCGCTGCCTTTAGGACACATGCTTCCCTGTCTCCTTGTCAGTTGGTCTGTTTGTCATCCCTGTCCCTTGCTATTCCCTGTGGTGTGTTGTCCTGTGTTTCCCCTGTGTTCCTCCTCTCTGTTATCTTTACTTTAACTTTTGGAATTTGGGATTTTGTTATCAGTTTAATCACTAAAGCTGTCTTGTTTTGTTCATTTATCCAGTCTCTCTATCTCCAGCCTGTGTTTGGTCACACCATACTTTAGCATCTCAACAGGCCGAACATTTTTCAGACTGACTGTGACACTTGTATTCATTTATTATTTTTTGAAAGACTAATGTGTTTCATTATAATAAACACTTTCACAGTTTTGCTTCAGGCTTGCACTCACCCTCTTCTGCTATAGCAATGTGTATTAAGTGCAGCACAAGCAGATAAAGCAATGCACATCATATATGTACATCAAGAGACAGAGACCCAGCTGGCTGGTATGTGGGCCCTACATGGTTACACTTTGATACTGTGGTTACAGCTTTATACACCCACGAGAGATAAGACAGTGTGCACATGAGTGAGATGAAGTTATAAACATGCACTCATGAGTGAGACAGAGCCAGAATTGTGCACGTGAGACACAGATACACACCAGTGAGATCAAAGTGTTATCTGTTTGTGGCAATCAATTAAATTCTTTGAATTCAATTTGCTGAATTCCTCCTGATCTCCTGACCTTATATCGGAGGCAGAGACCCGCCACCCATACCATTTGCAAAAAGCAGCGATGGCCCCCACATGAGACCCTGGGCTGTGATATTCTATCCATATCCACAGAGACTATGACAAAGGGCAACCCTGACAGAGTCCAATATCAACCGCAAACAAGTCAGGCTCCTGCTCTGCCTGTAAGAGAGACTAATTGGTCATAGTACACCACGGTGCTGGAGCACCACCCTTGGAGCCTTTTTCAATCCAAATCAACAAAGCACATATGGACCGGTTGGTTTGTTTACTTTATTTGAATGGGTACGAAATCATGATGATAACGATGACGATGAAGATGAAGTTGCTGACAAAATATACAATCTTAAATAAATACTTTTTTTCTTTATTTCTGCTCCATTTGCATCAGTTTTGAGCATCATGCAATAAATAGGACTTTTTTTTAAAAGCACCTCTTGTAGTTGAACCGGTAAGAAATGGCTCTGACCCTCAAATTCATAGAAACATACAGTAGTGGATTTGTTGCTTTCCATCCAGCTGTTAGATACATGCCTTGCATAAGGCTATTTGGTCCTTAATATAGTCTCTACAAGGACAGATGCGAATTAAGGACTGGGACGATCTGACACAGCTGAAAAGCAACGGATCAGACTGAAACACACAGTGTTTGCTGTTCCTGTTGTAAGCTGGAAACACCAGATGACTCTTGGAAACCTCTGATGTTTGGCAGTCTATACTATAGCTGTGGAGACAAAGGACAAGAAGAAAAAAATTAGACATGAACAGAACTATACTACAGGCCAGTTTATGGCACAATAAACCTAAAATCACAAACTTACGTTGCAAGGTTTTTGACGCTATTCAGGTTTGGAAAGAACGTAGGCTCACAGATCAGCCCCACCTTCTGACATGCCTGTTTACAAGAAGTGCCTTCTTCTGCCTTCACTACCTGGAGGGTGCTAAGTGGAGGCCAGCTCCTTGTACTGGAACAGAAGTCCTAAAGAAAAACAAAAAAGAAAATATTGCACTAATTGTAATTCTCTTATAGAACCCTCCCAGCCCAGACTGGTCCAACCTGGTTTTCAATGAGGACATTAACCCTCTGGAGCATTCCTTCACAGCTGAACTCATAGGGAAGGTAGGGCTCAATCTGGATTGTATACACAAATAAAGTCGAATTAGACTAGATGCAACATTTGTTGAGCTTCCTGTGTATTTAGAAGGCACTTACAGTCTGGTTGAGTATGGCAGTGACCGCTCTCTCCACATCAGTTTTGTTGTACATGTCCACCATCCATACATAGGGCTCTCCTATGACCTCAGCATAGGGATGCTGTGATGTCACCTGACACATTGATAGATTGATAAACATCCTAAACATATATTTTGTTTTTCTGCCAAGTACAGTGAGTAGTACCTCTCTGGTGTTAGGCTTTGATTTAAAGAACTCTGAGTTCAGGCTGCTTAGTGGAGGTTTAAGCCTGGGGTTCAGGAAAGCACAGCCATTGGCTAAGGCTTCCAGAGGGGCGGGGCCTTCATATGGAAAAGACAGACCCACAAACACCTTGAACAAATAATACATACAAAGAAATAGTAAGAATCTGTCATGATTAATAAATATAATGTGGAGGAATGTATTTATTTGCTGTCACCACATGATGTCAGCAAACACCAGCAGATATACTGAACATATTTCAGGGTCCTGTTATAGAAAATTGCAAACATTTATTCCCTCTTTTTTTTGCTGACACCTGCTGCTCCTCTTGGCTCTAGGTATATATTACACAGAAAGCACAGACATAAATAAATCAGATCATCACAGAGAACAAGATAAAATAATAATAAACAGTTATCTTAGTCAGCACCTGTCTTGAGAACAGATTGTTTCACTCTCTCTATTTTCTGCCTTCTAATCCCTCATAAAAAGTTGAAGACCAGTTTTGTCCCAAATCAGAACCCTCTGAAGTTCATGCTGTTTTTTTTTTACTTCAATGTTTTAATGATGTGATTATTACAGTAGATATTATAAATACATTTTCTCACACATACAACAAAACCAAACTTGTGTTTCTTGTGGGTTTAGGTGGGGTGGAAATCCACACCTTAAACTTCCTGCAGGAGTAAAAAAAAGTGTGTGTGTGTGTGTTTCAATTTATTTATTAAAACAAATTAAAAAAGAAGTCATCCTGAACTGTTTTTGTAGTTGCCGACCATATCACATAAATCTTCATGCCTCTCCAGGACATAACTACTCTGTTCCACACAACACGATGACAGTCTGCAACACCGGCTCAAGCCAGGGCTGCGCAGTGCTGGTATCTGTCCCACCATCTTAACTGATGTGCTGCTTTATGTGTGTCACCTGTGTCTTATTATATTGTCTTTTTTCTCAGCATCCGTGTAGCCTCTGTGTTAAGTCTTCGGGATAATTTAGTTTATCCTCATGATTACTGATGAGGTGTTTGCTTGTATCCTTTGTAAGCTTCTTTTATTTTTGGATTTGTATGAGAGCTGTGTGCTTAGCAAAGCAAATCCAGTGTCAATCAGGGTAGACTTCTTAGTTTTAAACAGCTCACACTTACCTTGCTTTTCCTTAATAGAGCATGTACCTCTGTCCCTTTTACAATGCCGTGGTTTTTCACGTAGCTTGGAATATGAATGCTGTTATCAACCGTTCCATGGACATCCAAGTACTTGTGGATAGCATCCAGGTAATCAGTTTTACCCTGTAGGTGTGAGAGCAGAAAATTAAGTTTTTGAATGCAACTCTTATATGGGTTGATTTAACAGGGGAGGAAGTATCCAAAGTCAGCTCTGAATGATGCATGCCAACAAGAATCCAAGCTTAATGCAGTTATTCCAAAAAATGTTGCGGCGCTTGGACTTGGCTTTGAAATAGCTGGGTTCAAAAGCAAAGGAAAATTATTGCCTATAGTACTACAAAGGACGGACAACTTTTATCAAAAGCAACTGCAGTGCTTGCAGCTCAACTATATAAGCTGCCAAGATGTGAATCAGTAAATGGTGGAAATGCTGCCAATTTGATGATAGCAAGCTAATAAAAAACAAATCTACCCAGACACATTGACAGATCTTTGCAGAAAATCAAGGGAGCACTTAAAGAACACAATGTAACTCCAAGTCAGTCACACTTCTGTGAAATCAGCCTGTCCAGTTAGGATCAACACTGATTGTGAATCAGTTTCAGCTGCTGTTGTGCAAATGAACAGACAACAGGTGGAAATGAGGCAGTTATCAAGACAAGCCCTATAAAGGAGAGGTTCTGCAGGTGCTGACCACAGACCATTTCTCTGCTCTCATCCTTTCTGCCTGATATTTGATCATTTTTGCATTTTGTCAGTGCTCTCACCCCTAGAGGTAGCTCATCCAGGATGGCACATCAATGAGAGCTGTGGCAAGAAGGTTTGCTGTGTCTGTCAGCACAGTGTCCAGAGCATGGAGGAAATACCAGGAGACAGGCCAGTACACCAGGAGACATGGAGGAGACCAGGAGAACGTTCTGCTGCCTGCAAAATCCTCCTGCATGACCGCTTTGGTGGTGGGTCAGTATGTCATGGTGTGGGGAGGCATTTCTTTGGAGGGCCGCACAGCCCTCCATGTGCTAGCCAGAAGTACCCTGACTGCCATTAGGTACAGGATGAGATCCTCAGACCCATTGTGAGACCATATGCTGGTGGGCCCTGGGTTCCTCTGGTGCATGACAATGCTAGGCCTCATGTGGCTGAAGTCAGCAGTTCCTGCATATGAAGACATTGATGCTATGGACTGGCCTGCCTATTCCTTAGACCTGAATTTTATGGTATTTTGTTCTCAACGTATTCCACTATCTAGCCTAATTAATGAAGATTTTCAACTGGAATATTTCTTTCATCGATAGCTAGGATGTGTTATTTTTGTGTTTCCTTCATTTTTTGAGCAGTGTAGATGCAGAGGAATGTACATACAGCCATGCACTGTTTTGTTAGTCATTTCACTGTCAAGATCATGTCATGGGTCTATCAATGGTCTCCAGTTTGGTGATCAACTAGGCTCTCAGCCACGTTTAAATTCATCATCCTGCTTCTTAGAGCATCCATGGAACTGTTTGAAGTGATATGCACTGAGACAGAGGCAGCTCATAGTTGCATGAAGGCAGAAGATGTCCATTTAATCAGACAGTGCTGACAGTGCTGAAATTGACTTTTTCAGCTACATTCTTTTTGTATTCACTTCACCTTCTTTCGGGGCCATTAACTTCTATCACCTCACCCGTCTACAGTTACTTTTGTTGTTACCTTCCAAAACTCTGCACGCTTGCCATACACAAGGGCCTGGTTCTGTCTCTTGATAGACTTAAGCCCCTCAGTTTCTTCAGGACTCTGCGTGGACTGCACCACAAAACCTAGGAATGTGTTGTCTGGTGTATGAGCTGTTCAAAAGAAGACAACAGAAATCTATAGACAGTTACAGATAACATAGGCAGACCACAAATAGTAAGACAAACGTACGGAACATGGTGTAGAATTGCATTGGAATCAGATGAAGGCCGCCAAAAGGACCCATGAGATTGTGGTTTCTGGACCATTCTTCGTGATTGAAGTCAGGCTCGGTACCAAAACTATCCAACACACGGATTAGACACCTGAGGTACACACACATCACACAAAACACTGACACTTCTGTTCAACTGAAGCCAGATTACATATGTGTGATTTCCATTGCTGCTTTAATGGCCTTTAATGTTCTGTTCTGTCAAGGCCTCCCACAAGGTTTTGCAGTCTGCTTGCATTAAACCACAGCACACCAGTGGGGCTGGCCATGAGTCAGCGTGGTTGTTTGAGGATAAGGTCACATTCTTCCGCATTTAACTTAGAAAAGCTGACATTTTTAAGTGGATGTGGTTTTAGGGTATTGTTAAGTTGAAAGAAGAAATGTTGAAAATGCAATTTCAATTATTCTCTTACATTTTCTTTTAACACAACAAGAACCTGTTCAATGACCTTTTCCCTGCTTTCGGGCTTTTCTTGGCCTTTCTTTTCTAGCAGAGGTCTCATCTTCATCTTTGACTCCTGCTTTAATCTCCTGCTGACTTCCTTTTTCTGGGTCTCAAACACTGCCTGATTGTTATTCTTCTCTCCTATGTGACATATGGCTCTTTCCTCCTGCTGGCATTTTCTTACCAAAATATCAAACATCTTTGCACTCAGATAATCACTATTTAGAGGTAAATCTTACCCAAATATAAAATTTAAAAAATTTGATTATTATATTATATTATATTATATTTGATTTATTAGTCCCACAATGGGGAAATTGCTTAAGGCAGCCCAGCAAAGAGTGCCATACACCAGTGAGTCCTCTGGAGGCTATGCAGGTAAAGTGTCTTGCCCAAGGACACACAACAGTGACTAGGGAGGAGTTGGGATCAAACCACCAACCTTCTGGTTACTGGACAACCCTGCTATACCACTGAGCCACTGCTGCCCAAATACACAAAATGACTAAAAGAAGGCAACACTGTTTAGTTTTTTTTTTTTACATTGCTTCATACAGTTTGTGTCATTTACATATACTATTTAAAAATATTAATGTTGTGTTATAAATATTGTTGGTATAACTTTTTCACATTAATAACAAAAAGGGAAATATAGATATACTACAGACACACACTTGTGCACAAACTTGCATCTAAATTACTGTTATATTTATCAGATCATAATACTCACTTGTAGTTGTTCCATGAATCCTGAAGTTCTTTCTGAATTTGTTTCAAACCAATAATGTCTGTATAAATCAGATCTATGTTCATGTTCATATGACGAGATGGGCAGCCACCAGACGTCAGTCCTAGAATCCTGCAGACACAGAAAAACAAAGAAAGTTTTGTTGTAGAGTAATTGTATGATTATATGTGTAAAAAAATATGTGACAATATGATATTGATGCTTAAAGATATACATGTATCATCTGGTTAGTTTAGAGATGCTTCAAACTGATTTTTCCAATGCTGGATACCAATCCAGTACCTTTGCACATGTTGCAAGTGCCCATCAAACATATTGGCACAGCAAGCGTAAAATACCACCATAAACACAAACAGCAAACATAGAATTAAGTTGACCATATTAGTTATCATCATTATTAGCTGTATTGTTATTCTAGCTGTTTAGTTAATATTTGAGAAACACATTGATTGGTCAAAATCACTGCGGTATAGCCCCAAGTGCATAGCACATATATCAAAGTCTGGCAAAATGGACTACCAAAGGTTAAACAAACAAACAAACAAAACAACAACAAAACTAAAAATATGTATATGCATAAAAATATGCAATGTAAATCAGCAATACAAAGGAAAAAAAAACTACTTAAAAAACTTACATCAAAGAAAGTACCAACGTCCAAACAATAACCCATAATGCACCTACTGAACCTTCAAACGGGACAACAATGAGCAGGTGATAACCACCCTTTAATAGGATATAACTGGCATGTAGAGTAGGTTCCAACTATATTTACAGGAATATTTACAACTAACATTAGTTGTTAAAGATTCTCAGTCATCTAGGTCATTTTCATTCAGAAGATTGAAATGAGGCATCTGGTCATGTAGAGTTTTCTTGAAGATGTTTTGCTGCTCCTCCAAGCAGCTACATCAGTTGGACAACATCTAAATCAGGGCCATTTGTTTAGTGCTAACAGTGACATCTGCCTGGAAGTATGCATATACTCACTTCTTGAGGTTGGGTATGGAGGCAGAGGGGTGAACATGGTGACCCAGGATGTGGAGTGTGGAGATAAGGTCACTCCATTGGACAAGTTCTCCAAGGGGGCCACCGTGAAATGCAGAGTTTGCTATTTTAAAACCTGATTCATCCGTCACAGCTCCGGGATGCACCAGGATCTGCAGGAGGGGGGTGGTGGTGGTGGGGAGGAGGGTGGGAAAATGGACGACACCAAATGCTCTCAAATGTCCGCATTCGAAAGCTAAGTTAAAGTGCCTTGTTTGCCTGAGTTGTGTGCAATCAGTTGTAGCAACCTGATTTGCTACCTGTTTGGCTATCCGTTTTGTGAGGTTGTACTTGGCTGAAAGCGAGCGTCCGGCCTCCACCCAAATCTTTTCCATACTGTGAATTCTTTGGTTGATCCATTTATACTGGGGCATATTTTCCATAGATGGATATAGATCTTTTAAACTGTCCCTCACTGTTGCAGGTTCAGGTCCCACCTTAAAAAAAAAAGGATTCAAAATGAATATTTTGGTCTTTACACAGAGGTTGTTCAGGGCTATGGTGTAGTCTAGAAACCTCCCCTCACTACACAACACACAATCATTGGTTGGCCTTTACCTGTAGGTTTTCAGGCACAACTGTTGAAATCACTCGTCCTTTAAGCAGAGGACACCAGGACTCTATCTTAAAACAAGACACAAAGAAACTTTCAGTCTTTTAAATATAATGGCCCACTGCACAATGACCATGTTTAAACCATTCAAGTACCTCGCTGAGGTAGATGATCATGGAGCACAGAGAGCCATTCACCCCGTAACTGCTGTAGCATGGGTCGCTCTTCCACATCTCCTTCATCCACTGCAAACCACAGAGGCTCACAACAACATAATGATGACAAGAACCTTGTAAAAATGGTTACTATTATAATGAAGAGGCTTATTATACCTTTATTTTTCCTTCACAGTCTGGGTATCCATCCATAGGTGGTAGGGGGCAATTTGTGCCCTCTTTTAGTTCATCTTCTAAGAAGCACACAACACAGAACCGCAATTCTTTTCACTGCCTTTACATGTATTGACAAAAAACAGAACCTAACATAATAAAACATGTATTAATATTCAGCAAAATACAAACTCCTCCTGCAAGTTTTTATCATCCAATTATTGTTGCATTCTTGATTCTAGACTTATCATATGATTTGTTGACAATAACAAAGAATCACATTAGTCACATTCCCAATGCATCCAGTATAAATTTTCCACACCAACACTCCACTTACTAGCCCACCTGATCTTAAAAAAAATCATTGGAACCTGGTAGAGCTCCTCTCCTTATTTGCTCTTACCAGATTTAACTTGTTGGGTTTTTCTCTGTTCCTGCTCCACGTGTTGCTTTAACAGTTCCTCCAAGTGGTTGACTTGTTGCTGCAGATAGACTTTATCAGATCGTAGCTCCTTAATCATTTCATCCTTCACTTGTCCCTTTCCTTTCTCTGCCTCCACTTCTTGTTGGAATGCCCTTAGTTCTTTGCAGTCCTTCAAAGATGGTGTTGGAGAGAATGGCAGAGAGGCTGATAGAGAGTTCAGGTAGTTAATTTGTTGAATTATCTTGTGCCCTTGAAGAAGCTTACTTTTGTTCAAAAGCTGTTGGAGCATTCAATCAAAGAATTCAAAGATTGTAAATAGTGAATTATTTTTTAGTAAAGGTCATCCTGAACAATTTGAGATACAAATGCATTATGTGTACTTGTGTGTGAGCTTTTACTTCCTCCTATCTCAACTGCACTGTTGGTACTTGGCACTTCTTCTCCTACTATCTTATTCTGTAAGTAAATGTAAGTGTACAATTTGCATTGTTAATAAAACAAAACATTTTGCTCACAAATAGCTGATTCTGGCATGTTGAGAAGTTCATCCACAAACTTCAGAAAAATCTTCATTACATCTAGAAATGAAAGAAAAAAAGAGTAAGTTGAGATAATTCTGTGGAAGAAACTCAGTATTTTGTTTTTTGTTGCATATAGTGAAATATAAAAAGAAAAAACACCTCACCCCAAAATTTGTTTTTTATATTTGTGCTGCACTTTATTGTCTCATATTGTTTTCCTGTGATGTTTTGCATTTTAGAGATATAGGCCATTGTAATGTGGGTAAACGGTCCCTTTAAATTTATAAATTAATTTATATGGAATTTAACCTGGCATTAGCCTGCAATCTGCAAATTTGCCACCAGGTGCCACTAAATCCAACACGCTGTTCCTTTAAGATGTGTGTGCTAAACACTTCACTTCTTTTTACACCAAAAGAAAATATAGCACCATAATAGCACTGTTTCTGCGTTCACCTCTTATTCTCTTTTCTCACCTTCAGTTCTGTTTGGTTCCATCCACACTCTGTTAGACTGTCTCACTGTGTTGCTAGTGGTCACATGGTTGCCTTCCTGCTGAACATTAATCTTAAAGCAGAAAAGCAGTATCAGAATGCAGATGCTTTACTTAGCTATAACTAAGGTTTTAAGAGTCAGAATCTATCTATCTACCTATCTATCTAATTGACCTGCTGGTATTATCTTTGTGAATCATTAGTTCTGAAATTGTTTCATTTGTAGGGATGAGAAAACGGAATCTGGAGCGGGCTCCTGGCATAGGTGACATAGGCGTGAAAGTGACAATGTTACACCATAGCTTCTAAGGTTTGCCTTATATGTGACATGTTTACAGTCTGGTACAACACATAGCTTCAGTCTGTACTTCCAAGAATTAGACTTAGAATTTCATATAATTAAGGGTGTGACTGCTTTGAGCCATAAATGATTATCACGTTTTATCATGAGCTTCCTGATTCTGCAACTGCTCCCCACCTCAGCCCCACACAGGCTTTACCTCTGTGACTGCATTTGGATTACCCAGGAGTTAGGTGTCCACAGGGATGTTTTAGAACTCTAGGGTCAGAGCCGCTGCCCACTACTGCACACTAGAAGGGCCTCCCACAAAAAAAGATTGGATTGACAGACCAACATACAAATCCACAGCTTTTCCTGCTTGTATCTGATCAGACAAATGCTTTCATTGTGAGCTGTCTACTTCAGGAGACTTTCTCTTCCATCACATCAATACATTTTTGGCCAGAACTGCATGAGGCATTAAGTTGTGCTGTGTGCTAATCATTAGTATAAACCCTGGATTGTATGCAAATGAGTCTAATGGATCTATTGGACTGCATTACATGCATTTCACATAGAGCATGAATATGAAATTGTATTAATGACCAGTCCTGTGGACACAAACCATCAGACACTGCCAAGTTGATGGAGGTCAGAGCCTCCCAGAAACCTGAGAAATGTCACTTAGGGTTTATCTGTATTTGTGTATAGTTTATAACCTGCTGGTGCGTGTTTGCATGAAAATTCCAACCCAAGTCTTTTAAATAGACACGTGTCTTCAGGCTGTTAAAGACAAATCTCATTAGTTACAGTGATTCCTTCAAACTCTTACCTTTACAGTCCATACAGTACATTCTAATCTACATTAATTTAAGTCAATGTAGATTAGAAAAAAAGAACATAAACATACCATGACCTCTAAGAAAAAGGGCAGACTCAGAGAGCAGGTGAAAGCCAAGACCAGCAGTGCAAACAGAGTCCTCTTCGCGGTGCACCTTGATTTTCTCATGATGCAAAGCCGCCTGGGTGATGTTACATTCAATATTTTTCTAAGGAGACATGCAACACCACAATCAGGGGTAAGACTAGTGAATGAATGATTTTTTTTTTATTGCCGCAGTAACATAAACAAGGAAGACAAAGCTTTACCTGAGGGGTAGATCAGTCCTCGCAGTGGAATCAGTTGTGGTTAATTCTTAACTAGATCCTTTAGTATAAAACACGTTCCTATATGCTCTGGCAGGATTTCTCAGAGTAAAAAAGATGCTGTCAAGCTGCCAGGCACACAACCAGTTCACTAACCTGATTGTTGACTTTTCTTTTTTTGCATACATATATTGCATATATTTTTATTCACTGTAAAACATTAGAGCTCTAAAATAAATTAACATCTGCAACACAAGCTTCTCCACTATCATCTCGGCTGACCCGACACCATGAAAGAAAAGGGCAGGGGTTTCCTGACTTCTCCCCTGGTAAGTGGAGGCTGCTTACCTTGTTTCTGTAATCACTGCAGGTCTTTGCTGTGCCTCTGCATTGTTTTTTATTTTTCTACTTGTCAGTATGTCCATTTATTTTCCTCGCATTACAGATAAAGATTTACTTTCAGACGGGCTCTGGTTTTGTTACGTGTCAGCAGAAGTATGGCCATACTGGAGCCACCCTCCTCCGTCTGTCGGACATCACTGCCTAATCTAACCTCTGTAGTACTGCTACCAGTACTGCTTTGCATGGCCTTCTTTGCCTGTGGCTGTTTTGCCTGAAACTACTTTGCCTATAACTGGCTGTGTCCATTAACACTTTTCTCTTCTTTCTATACCTGACTTGCTTGGCTTTTTAGCTTTTTTTATTTACCCAGTCACAACACAGGGTGAACAGTTTGGTTCTCTGTCAGCCTGCATTGGATCTTCAGATTGGATCATTGGATCTTCCTAGTGCAAAAAAAGTTTGACATTACACTTTAGTTCATACGGGAGACTTAAAATGTGAAATAGATATTACCATAAAGTCAGCCACTCATGACTTCCCAAAGTGATGGCAGAAGGGAACATTATTTCCATTATTTAAATCTAAACCTGTTTTTAATGCCTAACACCAACCACAAGTGAAACCACCACCCCGGATCCCTGCAAGTTTTAACCATCCGCCACCACTCCTGTCTCCTAATGTGAATTTGAGGATGTGTTGTTTTAAACTTCAGTAATCCTTAAGGGCCCCCTCTAGCAGTATGCCAAGGATTCAGAGAAATATCGAGCAATTAACAGAAAAGAAATATAAAACATAAAGAAAAACTAAAAAAACCCGCATCTCTGTCCCTATAGCCGAAAAAAGCCGAAAAAATGACCATGAGGTACCATGTGTGGGAGGGAGGACACAGAGTCAAACACTGAATAGGGGCCACAGCAGATGACTATAAAAAACATAATGCTGCAAACATGTATATATGTATGTATATATGTATATGTGTGTGTGTGTGTGTGTGTGTGTGTGTGTGTGTGTGTGTGCCCATTGCTCTGCACACAGTTGAATCAGGGGAGACTCAGGTGACTGAACAAGAGTGAATTTATTGCTATACAACAAATTAGAATGTGCTTTTGTGGCTTTTTACATGTGATGCCCGCTTCAAAAGGAGGGAAAGTGCAAAAGGGAGAGGCCGATGAAATTAGATGTTCCCTGGGGTCTAGACTTGGCCGGGGTGGAGAAGAGTGGGATAGGCGAGGGTTTGAGCTGGTGTGGATATGGCGGTGCCTGGGGTGGAGGAGGGTTGCCTGAGTGAGTGAGAGAGAGAGAGAGAGAGAGAGAGAGAAGAAAGGTTTTGAATTTGCCAATGGGGCAACAGCTGGTTGGCGAGGGAGGTGCTTTCTATTAATCACCTGATCAGAGTACAGGAGGATAGAGAGAGGGAGAGAGAGTGGAGAAGGGGAGATGGACAGAGACAGATGAAGAAGAAGAATGACAAGCTTTATCGATGATGAAGAGAACAGAGTCTTCCTGATTGAACTTATAAATAAGCTAACTGTCAGAGTGTCAGTGCATGGCTGTAGCTGCCAACAATATTCAGTGATTTCTATATCAGTCGCATAAAAAGGACAGCTTCCCATCCCTTAATCAGCTAATTAAGCATAAAAGCATATCTGCTTCATATCTCTTTAGGTACACAAGCTAATCCAATAGGACAGATCTGTATGTTTTAATTCCTCCCTACAAACATCCTCCTTTGTCCTTTTACAAAGCGCAGTGAGTGCAGGTGAACACAGCTGCTGCTGCTCACTCATTTCCAGGAAGTAAGCACATTATCTAGCATGGAGCACACCAAATCACCACAAACAGGCCTTTTGTTATAGTGTTCAGTCAGGCTTCCATAATGAAAAGCCATTAAGGGAAAGAATGAAGTGCATTAGATGCACACATGCACAATCGCAAGTGTACTCAGAAATGTACAATGAGAGACTGACAGAAAGGAGAAAAGAAGTGAAGGAAATGAGTGAGGATGAGAAAGGAGAAAGTGCAAAGACACAAATGTCTGAACAAACAAATACAGATTGATTTTTGTGTCAGGTTACATGGGATGATGGAACTGTTTGGAAAAATTGATGCACCTGCAGAACATCATATAAAGCTTTTTCACAGAATTCACATTCTTAATTTTAACTTCTTTTTTTCTCACTTTCAGCACTTGTTCAACCAGCAGTGACAACAGAAAGGGATGATTTTACAATTTTTAACATTATAAACACATTTATGTTTGCATTCTCATTTCATCATCGTAGGTGGCTGTGGTGTACATAGAATGATACTGCTAGCTAGTAGTACTGCTTATATTAACCTCGGTCATCCTGCATGTACTTCAGCATAGAGGGTATGGATTGCAATAAAGGTTTTTGGTAGACAGAGGCAGCTAAGTGAGAACAGTTGTAATTTATTTTAATGGTTTTTATTGTTTTGGTGACTTGTTTTTTTTTCCTCGTATTTCCTACTTTTTTTATAAAGTTTTTATTTTTGATCCCAAGATCACTTGTTATTTTCTCTCTGCTGTATTTTAACTGGGGTCTCCAAGGTGAATGTTGAAAAAAAGTGTTGATGATGCATTGTCACAGCAGTTAATACATCTTTCTGCCCAATCAAAAGATAAATACAGTATATTTTGTGCCTGAATGGAGGCTATTAAAGTTTCAGTAACTTTTTAGTAAAATCACTGTGAATCCTGCATGTGAAGCACTTTCCATACTTGTAGTTTCTTCTCCTTGCAATTTGTACCTATTGGATTCACCATTGTGAATGGCTGGAGATTGTGGCTATAGTTGCGTGGGATTCTTTGCCATTTGGTTGGATTCATACCCGCTGTGCAATCAATGACACAATCAAAGAGGTGCATCACAGCTTTTAGGACGGGGATTGATCCGAGCTACTTTTAAACCCCTGGAGAAACCACAGGAGCTGTTTTGAAAGGCATATTCATCTTTTCTCTCTCTCTCTCTCTCTTTCAGCCTTCTTCTTGTAATGTCACATCGCACCAACCAGGGAAACAGTCATGACTACATCAAAAACAATCTTTGGCTCTTTGTGTGACGTGTGAGTAACATGAGTCACATTTAAAAAAACAGAGGGAAACGATAGGTAAAATGTCAGGAAACACTGCAGCTTATTAGAGTGTGTCAATACTATTTTAATGTTTTTTCTTTATCAATATTCAGACAAAAACACAGGTTGGTTTGTTTATTTTTATTATTTCAAATTTTAATTTGTGGTCATATTTATATTCAAAGTGCAATTCTTTTTGTCATAAAAAGTAATATATTAAAAAAGTGTGCAATAAAGCATTTTACCTTAACAATGCATGTAGATGTAAAAGGTTTTTTTATTATTGAAAACTGCTTTTACATATTGACACACAATTTTTTTTACATGACAATGTAAAAAATATAAATAAATAAAAAATAAAAAACACTTAGCAGCGTACTGCTGTTTGTAAAGGCATCTCCACTCACTTGAGGATTCAGTGCTCTTCAGATAATCACCACATTGAACCCTGAGTGGGCGCAGAATGGTATACATTATTATAAGTGGCCATCATTTTGGTAGCCGCAATCACCTGCTTTTCTACTCCTCATTCTTGTCCTAGTGTGTCTGTGTAACATTGTTATGTATTATACTGAGACTCCAAAAAAATGTCACACACATCATTTACTTTACCCGCATCATCATCATTGGACTACTCAGGTGTAGTTAATAAGGAGCATTTAGAAATTCTAAATTTAAATTCTAAATTTCATTTGGCCTCATCATGCAGAAGCTGTAAGCTAGTACATGTTAGCCAGCTGCCAAATACGTTGTTGGCACAAGCTGTGGATTTGCAAGGATGCACAGTGAAGCGACTGGGCTGTTGCATGAGGTGTCCGTGGGGCCTGCAGGTGGTGCAGGTGGTCAATGGACCCTGGGCCCTGCAGGTCCGCTGCTTCAGGTCTTAAACATAAATAAATCCTATAGCTGTCAGGGTTTGTGGATGAGGTGAGGACACAGTTGCAGGACGCAGAGCGGTTAAAATCCAAAAGGTCTTTTATTTAAAGGCCAGGAGGGCAAAACAATACAAAACTAAAAATCACACTAGCGTGGTCAAAAGGAGAGTCCAAAATAACCTAACCAAAAATCACACCTTGCGTGGTAAAACAAAAACCATAACATCAAACAAAGAACTACCTGGAGCATAGCATAGCATGGCATGGCATGGCATGGCGTAGACGAGACATAGACGGACACAAAGCCCACACAGACGAGACGAACTAACCAGGACAAAGGGGAAGACACAGACTATATACAGAGGGACCAGGGAAGACAACGAGGCACAGGTGACGCACATGAGGGCAGGGCTGGTAATCAACAAGGAGGGAAAACCCAGGAGCAAAACTCAAGACAATACACAGGGAGGACAGGACTACCAAAGTAAAACAGGAAACACAAAACAAGACTAGACAACTAGAAACACAAAACAAGACTAGACAACTAGAAACACAAAACAAGACTAGACAACTAGACACAAACACAAACCCAAGGAAACAAAACACCAGAACTACAGGAAAATAACAATAACTAAACACAGATTAAACTAAAAACCCAAAACAAGGAAAACAAAACCATAAATAAACACCAGGTCATGACAATAGCAGGGGGATAAAATAATGGCAGCATCACACAGTGCTGCCAGAGGACACCAGCAGATTCTCTGGAACGGTTTGTGTTTTCTAGGTAAGGAAGTAAAATATTCATAAGTAACTGAGTACACTGCAGTTTATAAACTGTTCACAGTGCCGCCCCTCAGTTAGATCCAGATTGATCCTTTGACATCTCTATCTCTCTCACACTCTCTCTCTCTTTGGAGATGCAATAAATACATTTATTTTTTTGAAAAACAAGCTGCAGCATAGGATTTTGCATAAAGTGCAGTCTTCTTTTAGAGTGACACAGTTTTAGGAAGTAAAACATAGCTGTGCATAGTTTACTGTCAATCATACAGACAGTAGTGGGTCTCAGTATTAGGCTAACTTCAGACAAACAACATGTAACTGTTTTCACTGTGCCATCATTTATTTAGCAAAACTGAACCCAATAAAATATTATCAATACTGCATCCCCTCTTCCTGCTTCCAGAGTATTTTACTGTGCACAGACCTCACAAAAGTTTTGGCGGTTTGCTGCTCTGAAACATTCAGCTGTGTGTTAACATAATAACAAGAGAGAAAAACATAAACCATGGTGTTAGGGGTGTAAAATTTGGAGTCCGATGTTCTACAGTGAGAAAGATTATTTACAAGTGGAAAGAATTAAGGACTGCTGTCAATCTTCACAGAAGAGGACGTCCAAGCAAATTCGTCCCAAGGTCAGACCGTGCAGTGTTTACAGAAATACAACAAAGCCAAGAGCTACATGTCAGAGTCTATAGGCCTCTCTGAGCATGCTCAGTGTTAATGTGCTTGACTGAAGACTAAACAAGTGCAGTTTGTTTGGAAGGGTTGCAGGAGAAAGATGCTAGCTAACTAGCAACTGATGGTGCTGAACAACTGTAGTTCCTCAGATGGCCACTAGAGACTGCCTCCAATATAGAAACTCCATTTATGTCCAGGCAGACAGCAGACAGCAGATATGATAGCTGTTGGTGTGTTCATTTTTCAGCTTTTATATGTATATATATATATATATATATATATATATAATCTTGCACATTACTGCTCTAACACAGTACTGATATTCCACATTAAAGAAATATTTTCAAATGGATGGGAGGCTTAGATTTCTGGGGTCATTTTTTAGCTTCACTCAATGTGCAAACCATCCTTTTAAACTATACTGGTAAAGCCTAGCCAAGCCATCTGGTAGAACCCTCCTTTTGTTGCGAGCTGTACGCAAAGGTGAAGCATTCATTGGTTGCTGAGGCACTCTGAATGTTAGGTAAACAATCTACAAAAACAGAAAAAGGTGTGTGTGTTTGTGTGACAGACATTGATGTCAGAAGCAGAATGCCACTGGGGGGAACATTAGTGCTGTTGCTTTGAAGCGTCAAAGAACTTGATGAGAGATAAAAAAAAGACTTTTTGTCTGAGAGGCGAGAACAGACAGGATGTGCAGAGCCATTCTGCACCCGCTGATCTTGATGACACTCGCCTGTCTGTCTCACACTGAAAATGGGACAGAGGCTGCAGAGACCTGTCTGGAACACCAGAAGGCCTTTAGGGGATCTTGCTTTGAGTTTGTTGGTCTCCGGCTCTCGTTCGTTAGTGCTCAATCCTGGTGTGAGAAGAGTGGAGGACATCTTGCATTTATTCCTGATGAAGACACTCAGGACTTCCTGGAAAGACACCTGGACTTTGATCAGGACTTGTGGCTTGGGCTTGCAAGGTCTTTCTCTTCAAAGCGTTGGGCAAATGAGGAAGGTAAGAAAGCTAAAAGTGTGTTTGCTGTTCCCCAATTCTCCGGTTTCCTTTCAAGTCTGATTAGCCTTAGTAAAGTCTGATGAAGAGTGAAGAGGTGGCCTTACTACACCAAACTGGGAAAATAATTTCATTGAACTTTTTTTGTACCATGTTTAAGCAGGAAGCTGTTAAAATTACATAAATACTTCCTATATGCACTAAAGCTCCCACAATAATCCTGGCTGTCGCTACTACTGAGGTCCCTGAGGTCCAGACCTTAGGATCAGTTTGAAGGTGCATGTAATAAATGTCCTATGATAACAGCTTTACTGAGTTCCTGCAAAGATGATGTTTAACACTAATATGCTGCACTTTGACTTAGTTGCTAGTGCCATTTCATGTTTGGTGTGTATGTATGGGTGAATGGTTGTAGGAGGGAATGCTTCTGTTAATATGATATATCTTTGATCAATGCTGAGATTTTACTGCAGTAAAGTAGGCTGTCATCTTTAAAAGTCAAGCTGATGCAAGGATTTCAGATGCATGTCTACGCAAGGTCTTACGGTATTAGTACTGTATTAAAAAGGAGAAGAAAAGGTCAAGGTTTCAGTAATAGTAGTAGTAGCTTTGTGTATATATATATATATATATATATATATATATATATATATATATACATTTATATATATACATTTTACAAATACATTGTGTATATATATATATACACAATGTATTTGTAAAATGTATGATGTATAGTAGAAAGAGAGAAACAGAGAGAGATTTTTTAAGTATTTTACATCTCGAAAACCTTAGCTGTCGGGTCATGAGGTCATGTCATGTAATTAACCCACGCTTTTTTCCATTTTTCTTTGCTTATCTTTGCTAATCTAACAGACTATCTTTGAAAAGTGCAATGATCACAACATGAACACTTGTGCATCCTTCTCAGGTGCTCTCTCATGGCTGGATGGTTCACCCGTCACATATTCCAAATGCATGAACTACCCACATCCAAACACAGCATGTGGACATATCCTAAAAAACTCGGGCTTCCACTGGGGAGCAACAGGAGACTGCAGCAAAGAGCTGCAATTTATTTGCCAGTTTGGTATGTGTTGTGACTCACAGTGACCCAAAGCAGTGTGCTGAATCGCCCTGTGATGAATTACCCCTCCGTGTTGCTTTTATATTCTCTTCAGAGTTTGGGAGATCCATTGTGTGTGCGGGTCGTAACACCACTCTGCTGTGTGGTGCTGGTCAAGTGTTAATGATAGACAGTTGCTTCTACGGCCGCGACAGCGTTCATTACTGCCGATCCAGCCTCTCTCCTTCAGCATCCACACAACATGAGTGCGGCTGGGTGGATGTTGCTGATGCGATTGCAGGTAAAACTTGAACAGGATATTCATAATAAGGTCAGGGGTGCAGTGTTGGGATCTTGGAATTTTAATTTGTTTATTTAATTAACATAATGCCAGAATTCCCTTGGGCCCAAATGGCCCTTAGAGGTTAAGGGTAGTGTATTGAAATATATATTTTCTTACAAATATATGTAACATAACACAGACTTATCTGGTCTGCGCAATATCATAGTTAGTAATCATAGTTCCATAATAGTTCCTTAGTTCACCTAATCGCAGGATTAGGAAAACAAATGCTTGTTTTTCATTTCATAAAAGGTTCTGCATGAATGAAAACTTTCATGAAATTTAATCCACTTTCAAACAAGTGTTTGTCTGATTTCACAAAGAACTCATTTTCTCACTGCAGACCTTTGTTTGAAAAGAATTAATCCCCATCGACATTTATAGAGGATAAAAAGCTGCCTAATAATAGCTTAAAAGCTTAATTGCTTCAGAGTAAATATTGACTCCATTAAGCCAAGTGGAGACTGTTGTTGTCATGTTGTTAAGTGTCAAGCCACTGCACCCTCTCCCAGAATGCAGTGCAGTTTCATGACACATGGCACCTCAACATTTCTGAGATAAATGTGTACTGAACTGGACTACAATGCCAAAGAGGAATATCTGCTGACCGCAGCACAAATAAATATATGCTGTGGTGACAGAATACAGATACACTGCAAATGAGAGCCCCCCCCCCCTTTTTTAAAAAAACACAATCGCAGCTTCTCTGTCCAAGTGTACACCATTATTATCTAAACTGTGTTGTTTTTGTTGAGAAGCAAATTATGCACAAACTGTTGTTAAGTGTTAAAAGGAACGCAGCATGAGTCGAAACTTCCTTTACTCTCCTCGTTATCATCAGTGTGTGTAGTCAGGAGCTAATTATGTTCTCTGTGTGTGTGTTTTTCAGCTCACTGCAACGGCCGACAGAGCTGTGAGATTTCTGCAGTGATGACCTCCTTTCATGATCTCTGTCCTCAGCTGTTGAGCTACCTGTCTGTGGACTACCACTGCAAAGATGGTAGGTCAGAAAGGATCGAAACATAGCTCAGTTATAATGATTCTATGAGGAAATTGTACTGTTGAAATCAGGTATAGAAAAGTGAACACTGGCATGGACAGAAGCTATGTAAAACATATGGGCTTCTTCCCATATAATTACAGTCTGAATAGATAGTTCATTACAAACTTTAGCTATTATCACTGAAGAATGTCTTCATTGCACTTTATTGGACATGCAGCAGTATTAAGAAAACCCTTTGTCATACCTACTATTGCATTTAAGTAGACGTCTTGATATGTCATATTAGTATATAGGTGAAGTGGTCCAAAACACAAAAATATGACATATTATATGAGCTTTGAGCTCATGTGATATCGACATGCAGTGGTGGTTCTACATTGAATTACACAGTACACATTTACATTTACAGTCAACCACTCTGAGCCAAAACCTCCCACAGAGGAATGATGGATATTTACAACACGTCCGATCAATAAACACCACAAGTGGTCACACATGGTTGTGTTTCTGCTAATGGCATATAATGACATGTTGCCTGAGATACAACATTATGTTATGGTTATGTTAATGGAACTTATGATTGTGTTGTTTAAATGTTGTGTAGCAGATGACATGCACTAGGGTACACAAAGCATCAGCATCATGCACATATAAAGTATATCTCTGGCCTTCATGCTCATACAGGATAAAAACATTATTATCAGAGACTGCTCTTACTGAGTTATATTTGGGTCTTCTTTAAAAGACCATAGTGAATATAGAGGAAACAAAAATTAAAGTAAAATATGTATACCCAATTTAAAGTCATAGAGGTGAATTAGTATTTTTTCCAGTGTATTTGTCTGATCATATTTTATTTGACATACAGCAAATAGACAGAAATCAGCAGCTACATTATATGTCCCTGTAATATCTGTGGCTCTCTACTGTCTGCTGAGATGATGTGCTTGTCTATTTTCCAGCAGCTCTGTTGGTTGAAAGCACTTATATTTCTGTTCATCCTCTCCTGCTACAAGGGCTCACACTGTCAATGGACACCACGGCTGCTGTTTTTGAAGATGTCACCATCGGCGTTAAGTGGTTCCTAAAATTGTCCGAGGGAAAGCTACAGTGCAAGCTGAATACTGGAGATGGCTGTGTTGTTTATCTGAATAGTACTGACAGGTGAGTGCAGACTAAGTGATACAAACGTAAAACAGGGCCTGGTTACTCACCTGGTAACTGGTGTGGCAGCTCTGTACTATTTTATTTTCATCTATTTTATCTATCTTCTTTATGCTGTTTTAACCCATCTAGCCACCAGATATCTTTATTTCCTGCTCCCACTATCCTGCTTGCACACACATCCACCTCACCTGCTGCCACTTCCACCAATCACCTACCTGTGCCCCACCACTGATTCACTTCTGGACAATCTAGCTGTGAACTTTGTCATCTGCTGTGCCACTGCTGTGTATATCCATCCATCCATCATCTTAATCCGCTTTGTCCTGCAGTGCAGGGTCACAGGGGCTGGAGCCTATCCCAGCTTGCTGTATATATTATCTATATTCCGACTGGGCTTTGGTCTGTTGGATTTAAGCATAATCCTGTATATACACACGGGTTGTGCGCTTTTGGTCCTTGATGAGTTTGTAAACCTGGATTAGTTTCATATGTCATATATAGAAAATCCATGAACTATCTATTTAAAAATAGACAAAGCATCTGTGACGTCAAACATAGGTTTCTGAAGAGCTGTCTTGAGTCCCTGTGGGAGGCTAGATAGATAGATAGATAGATACTTACTATTGATTCCAGGGGGGAAATTCATAATACATTTTTATTTTTGCGGTAAAGTTAGCTATTTTAACATTGTCTGAGTCTCTGAGTCTGTGAGGATTGACTTACTTTTGGATCCAGCCCCTAGAGGCTGCAGGGTGAAATGCATTATTTATTACTCCATGTCTCAGCCCCAGATGTTGCTGCTTTAAAAAAAGCACACTAAAATGAATCACTTCATACCATGCCAACAAGAGCTTATTGGGCAGATGTGTTTGCTTCAGTAACAAAAGTAAGTATTGTGATTAAGGTGACGCCAAGTGATAAATAGAAAACCAGTATAGATGCTGGTGGTGGTGGTGAAAAAGAAGGAGAGATGACGCTGACAGTCAGATGTGATGAAGAGGCTAAGGACTGGGTGATGAAGTGGTGAAGGAGGGTTAGTCGCTTGTGACAACTCACAGAAGCATTTGATATTTGACAGCAAGGGCATGATTGGATGGATAGAAGGATGTTTCTGGCAGGACCTGATAGGACAGACCTGAGCTCCCATAGTTAGTTGAATAGGGCTAGAGCAGGAAAGTGAGACCGTCCATACCCTATATATTCACTGTGATGACTGAAGCTGGTTCATCCCCCTGTTGCCAAATTTCTGATGCCCTGTTGCTAACAATAGTGCTGTACCATCCATTATTTAGCAATAAGTGCTCGCTGTGCACACAAAACAATTAAAAGTCTTAGTATCTCACTCTTATAGCGCAGAGGCGTCATGAAAGTATATTTTAGCCTTTACAGGATGTGTGTGCATTTGTGAAATCGCCCTTTATAAGTAGATTTAAAACTCTGACATTTATCCAAGAGTATTACAAGCAGCGGCTTCAATAGCCTGACCCTGTGCTCTGTAAACAAGAGAGCAGCCTGACTCACACTGTTAAGTGGATTTTAACACCTGAACACTCACCGGGCCAAAGTGAACATTCCGCTCCTCGTTTGCATTTTGAATAGCCTCAAGCCCACTCAGATTAAAATTATGCATAGCATGACAGCACATAGCCTCGCTAATAGTCATCATTTTATGAGGACCAATATGACAGAGTGCGCATTAACAATACCTCACTGTTTAAGGACGATTAAATATTTTTACAGTCCTTTACCAAACACAGAACTTGCAGCTGCAATAAGGCTAATATCAATAAATGATCGATCAATCAATGCAATTCAACTATAGATGTACTGATGCAGCTGGTCAATAGATGACTAATTACACTCATGTCTTAATAGTAATCAGAAGATTTGCTTTACTTACCTCATATTGTCAGCTTTAATGTAACTTTTAAATTTGATTTTGTTGCTGTTGCTGCTATTTTCGCTCGTGTGTTTTCTCAGATCGGAGAGCAGCGTGGTGCACAAATACACTCATCCAAATACGTACGTTGTGGCCGTTGAATGCGCCAACAGTGAAATGCACAGCACAGCCCACAAAATAATTACAATTCAACAGCCTGTCACAGAGACGGGAGCCATCAGGTGCTACGCTGGAAACAGGTCTTTCTATGAACCAAACTGCAAAGCCCTGTATGGTGAAGCATTTCAAATTCAGCTGGAAGTAAAAGCAGGTACAGTGATATAAAATAATTCATCTCCCCTCAGTTTGATATTGCTTCCTGAAAGCATTCATTTTTTTTTGTATGATTGAATTGAATCATGCAGCATGTTTTCTGTTTGTATGCAGGTATAAATGTGTCCTACAGGATCCAAAGTAATGAAAAGCTGTTGTCTGGTCTTTCCGTGGTCAGAGGAAATGTGCCACAAAACATCACTCTGACTCCAGATGTGGTGAAGGAGCTCGGACCAGGCTGCCACCACCTCTCACTTTACGCATCTAATGCAGTCACAGTCCCTGAAATATCCAAAGACCTGCAGGTACTCTGAAATTATACAAATAAGCAGTGATTAGCTCATGTCAGTTAAAGTAACCATACTTGGGTTGTATTTCACAAAAATAATAATTAGTTTGTCACACATGTGTTTTCACACTTTAGAGATGAACACATGATGCATTCCAACAACTTCATTAATTAATTAATTGCTTGATTAATATGGAGAAGGTTAATTTATTCTTTAATTCTAGAATTCATTTTAGAGAAATACTGGCATATTTTAATATGTTAGAGCACAGTGAATTTCAGTTATATACCATCATGCCTGAGTTTACGTAGTTACATATAGTTTCTGAGATTTAATAATGGGGAAAATATATATCATTGATTTTAGTTTAATCAAAACTGAACTTGAAGTCCTCTGGACTCTACTAAGATCTTAGGCAGCTTGCTTATTGATTCAAAGGATATAAAGGCTTTTCTAAAACCGTGTTGGACCTCTGGTCTCTTGGTCAGCTGCATGTCCACACATATTTTTGTCTATTTAGTTCTTTAGAAGGTTGAGATCTTTCTTTCTCCTGCTTATGATGATAATATAACCAAATGAATGTTTTAACTTGATGTGTTTGTTAATTCTTATCCTGCAGGTGTGTATATTGGAGAAAATATCTGGGCTTCAGGCATTCATGATATCAGAGACGGATGACTGTTTGGATATCACGCTTGGCGTCTCTCTTGATCATGGCGCACCGGTGCTGCTCTTCTTCTCTCTTAATGAAGACACTAGCTCATTCTTTGAAACCAGAGAAATGAACACAAAGAAAGGAACATTTCATATCAAACACTTAGTTCAAGGTATGGAAAGAAAATCCCTTAATTACTTTAAAAAAAGTTTTTACTTGATGCCTGTGCTCTTTGTTCAGGTTCTGAACGATCCTCTGCTACTGTGAAGCTCACTGCACAGAATGCCTTCTCCTCTCTGGCAGTGGATGTGGATGTGTTTCCTTCTTGCATCAAGGACCCAGACATGAAACAAAATAGTTTGGGTGATCATCTGCTGAGAGTTAAGAGAACGGTAATGCTGCTAAGTGAGGGGAAATAAAAACTATTTATTTTATTCATTTTACACTTCGAAATCTGTGTGTTCATTTTCAGGAAGAGAAACATATAAGAGTTCCCCGGTCGTCACTGGAAATCACTGCAACACCAGAGCAGGTGTCCACCAAAAACACTGCCATCACACTCAAAGTTGATGACTTTGACACAAGTGACACAGACGTACGCTACGAGTGGGAATGCAGTAAGAAGTTTTCTTACTCTTTCTTTATGTTAAGTGTAAGCAATGTTCTTTCTTAAATGTGCTGTTGTGTTGCCACCTGACCCAAAAGGAAACTAAATCACCATGGAGTGAGTAAATTATGTAGAGAAATATCATCTCATCATCAGCAATGACAAGCACCTAGAAGCTCATACAGTGTTTATTTTTAGTATAGTATTATAATAATACTATTATTAATAGTATTATTTTTATTAGTAGTAGTAGTATCATTCTACATTAGCCCGCATACCCCAACTGAAGGCAGATTAAATCCTACATTAGCTCACTAGTGCTATTACTTGAGGTTACTTCCCATTGTTAGCAGACTGGCATGCTAACATCGGTAGTCATCTCTGGAACAAAAAACAAGGTTACATTTCTTTAGTTTTTTTTTTAGCATTTAAACCTTTTTACTAACTTAAAAACATAAATCAAAATGTCTATGGTTTAGTTCTGATAAAGTACCAAAGTCTCCTGCACATGTCTTTAAGTACAGACAGAATCAGTCAAGCACTGGATGCTAATGACTCTCCTTGTTGATTCACAGAGAATCCCTGTAAATGCCAAGGAAAATTCAATCAGTTGACTCACACCATTCAAAGCAACTGCCTGCCAGATCCATTTGAGTTCAATAAGTATCATTTTAATGTGATAGAAAAAAGTAATAATAAGGTGAAGGAAACTGAATCCATATGCATCGCCCTGATCCCAGACACAGAGATGCCAGCTACGTTGAGGTACATTATGTTTTTCCTTGACTTTTAATGTATTTTGGTTGTACCTGTTATTTTATTAGAGCAAAATTAAAAAAAAATATTAATTATCTAAATATGTGTTGTACCACACTCTCAGTTGTACTGAAGGCTGTAATCCAATAAAGAAGGATACAAATGCAAAAATTAATATGATATGTCCGGAGGGTCAAAGCTGCCAAGGAGTTGTGTGGTACATTGAGAACCCGGAGAGTGACAACAAGTGGGAAGTAAGTCTGAAAATGAAATCTGTTAAACAAAAGTCATTAGGTTTTAGTGTGGTATATTTATAAGTTGATTAATTTACAGGATGAAACACAATCATGCTACAAAGAGGAAAAGAGAAGGCCACTCATCCAGAAACAGAATGGTGGCACTGAATACACTGTGACTTACAACTATCTTGCATTGGCCAAGGGTCAGGGTCTCACTGTGGTGATAACATCCGGTACGTGCAGTAAAGCTGAATGATAGCATCAAGGACAGTTCATCATTTTTGGCCCCCATATACATATCCACCATTCCTTTACAAAGATGAACATAATGAACTGTCCTTTTTTTTTCTTTAAAGGAGATACTACGCCACTTTACAAGAAATTTACTATAGACACAAAGTCCTCAGAGGACCCTGCTTCTACCACCAAATCCCCAGATGCCACAGCTACAACAAAAAACCCATCCACCATAGGCACCACCACCACAACAGATGGCGATCCTAATCCTACTACTAGATCTACTCCTGGTGCAACTAGTGCAACTCCTACTGCTCCTGCAGCTACTAGGTCTTCTGCTACGACCTCTAGTCCTGCTTCCTCTTCCAGTGCTGCCACCACTGCTGTTACAACTGCAGCAGCAACCACCAGCAATCCTGATGGACTGTCATGTAGCATATTGCCACCAAGTGGAACAGTCCTTGATGCTTTCAGTATAACCTGCAATATTGGGAAGCCCTGCACTAAGTGTCAGTATTGTTTTAAAACTGAGGGTTAGTATTTTATTTTATTTTATTTAATTTTTAGTTTAATTTTCTAATCATATTTATTGCAGCACAGCATTCATTATTTTTGTGTTTCAGCAATTTAAAAAATTTCCCCTGCCATTACAGCTGCTTGCTAATAAGTGACGCAGTGCACTTTCAACAGCACTGTTTAATTTTCATTTTATTTTCAAGTCATTGGCACATGAAAAGTCTAAAGAGGGAATAAAAGAATAAAACTGGAATAAGTCCAGGGCAGAGATACTGATCTAACTTGAATGCTGCCAGTTATTTAACTATTATTTTTGTTGCGTGTTGGTGTACATGTACTAATTCTTGTGTGTTCTCCCAGAAATCTAATCTAATCTAATCTAATCTTGCTGTCAGGGAAACATCTGCGTTGTAGTAAGAACAATGTAGTAAACTCCATCTTCCTACCTCTTGGAAACAGCAGTGCTAACTACAACCTGATTATAACAGCAACTGCAAAAGATGGCAGCTTTGCAACCAACACCAGGATAACTGTACAGGTTTGTCAACAATAGAGTGAGTTCGATCTGTGGATACGCTGTCATTTTTGTATTTTCTATCCAATATACTAAGATAAACCGACTTTTGCTCCACAGGTTAAGGATTCCACAGTGGGCTCAGTAGATGGTCTCACAGCAGCAGTGGAGAACACTGTGGCTCAGCTAAAGGAACAAGGTCTGCTGTCAGGAGAAACCATGGGGCAACTCTTCTGCTCTGTGGCCGATAAACTGAACGGGCAATCTGATCAATCGAAAAAGGCAGAGAGGCAAAAGGTAAACATACTCAAAGACTCTTAGTGATTCCATATTTGTCCAAATTTGTCTTATAGCTATAGCTATAACATATATATATATATATATATATATATATATATATATATATATATATATATATATATATATATAGTATAAATCATTATTCACACATTTTGAAGCTGCGTGATACAATGATGGACATAATGGTGGACATGGTAAAGGAAATTCCATTCACCGTACCTGAGGAAGTACAGATGATGGCCAGAGGACTTTCTGCTCTCGTCCAGAAAGAAGATGAACTCAACACCTCTGCACAGGTAGGTTTTTTTTTTCTGGTTTGTACAAACCCACAATCATTACATCAGTTTTTAATTTTTGGGTGTTTCTGACAAAAGAAAAAAACTACTGTCAAAATGTGTGTGTGTGTGTGTGTGTGTGTGTGTGTGTGTGTGTGTGTGTGCGTGTGTGTGTGTGTGTGTCTTGACGCTACTTCCAGGAAAAGGCTTCTTCATTATTTCAAAACATGAGCTCATCTCTCCTCCACATGGATCTGACTAATACAGAAGATAACAAGAAGGAGATACACACTACAGCCAGCGTCATCGTGGGGGGAGTTAGTAATATCATGGACCATTCTTCTTATGTGAGTCATTGAGATTTACTTCTGTTGGTTGCCCCACCCTCAATTTGTGAGGTTTTGGACCATTGTGAAGTCAGTGACTTTTCTAATAGTAAACCAAAAACCTCTTCTCAATCGTTCATGTCTCTTTTCTGTTGCAGAAAAACGTCTCTGATGCCCTCCTTGTTACTTTGAACAATGCACAGAGTGCATTATTGATGTTTATGGAGGTCAATGAGGGGCCAACTACAATCAAAGAAGCCAATATCGGGTTGCTTGTAAATAGGTAAGTGACAAAAGCTTAGCAAAAGTTCAAATATTTGTGAGAGGTGATCCCCAAGCATCGTCATCCATGGACTGTAAATGAAGATCGATCTTTTGTGAAGTCACCAATGACGTTTTGAGTAGGTGTCTCCAGGTGTTGATGTCTTAGCAGTACCCAAGTCCACCTAACTCCCAATACACCCAAAGTGGTGAAGCAAAAGTGAAACTGAGGAGGACTGGGAGTCACGTTGGGGACCTTGGGATGTTGGACATTTTGACATAGAGATCTATAGAGAAAGATTCAGTTTGAGGCCAATCAAGGAAGTTAAGTTTCACATTAATTTGATCTCATAATAGAAATCATCAGGTCTTAGTATTAAGCAAATTTCAGACAAAACAACATCCAGAAAATTCTACAAATCCAGATGCCTTGCTTCAACCTTTTGTAAGAAAATGACGTGGATGACTGAAAAATTCTTTATCAACACAAAACAACATCATTTTTGTTTACTGTACTTTTATTTAGCAAAAATAAAGCCAATAAACAAAGAAGTCCCCTCTTACTGCTTTCATAGGATTTAATTAGGTGAGCTGCAGCAGGTGCTGCTGATCATCAGTCCTTCATGAATTGATCATCAGCAAAAAAAGTTTTGTCAGTTTGCTGCTCTGGAACATTCAGGTGTATGTTAAAAGAATGAAAAGAGAGAAAGACATAAACAATGGTGTTAGAGATGCTACTGTTGCTGCACATCATCCCATTCTTCTTCATCATTGAAGAAGAATGGGCCAAAATTTCTCTACAGTGTGAGCAACTAAAGTCATACAGGAAACCATTTCACAAAGTTATTGCTGCTAAAAGTGGATCAAAAGGTATCCAGGCCCTATCAGCTTCCAGCTGTTACCAGTTTGATCTGTTCTCTGTTCAGTATACATCTGTGAAATAACTCTAGCAAAGAAAATTCATCATTTATATTTATATTTGGGGACCCCCCCCCCAAAATGATGACTAAATGCATCATACCAGATGTCTTTGTAAACAAAGATTTAAGAGTCTGCTTATTGTTTTCCCAGAATGATGCAGAAAGATCTGAATGTGGAATCTGTTAATATTCCCAACTCTTCCTGCCCTGCGTTTTCTCTCCCTGCTCTACCCTCCAACATATTTCCTTCAGGGGAGCCTGTGGATGTTCGAGTAAGTCGACGGAAGTGTTGATGAGGTCCTGCGTGTCTGTGTTGCAAGTGCGGGTGTTTGACAGATGGTGTGCGTGTTAGATCAAAGTTTTTCTCACTTTTCAAAATTGTCTCACTTTTTAAATACGCTTGCAGATGCTGAGCCTCGATAAAAACCCATTTTCTTGGAACGAAAGGGGGAACATCAACAGTCTGATCGGAGCTTTGTCGCTCACAACAAAAGATGGGTCCACTATCCCTGTGGAGAACTTAAGTGAAGATATTGAGGTCAGTTGTATACTGACGCAATGGACACAAACCCACACACACTCTTTATTTCCACAGGACATTGGACCACTCTGTGGAATGAAAGCTATGTCTGTCTGAAGTCTGAGTCCTCTGCATGAATAACACAAGGCCACAGTTGATACAAATATGGAATGTTGATTGATATCTCCATCTGTTTTCTGGTATGTGATCTGGCCCACAGATTCTGCTTCCGAGACCGGCTGGAGAGCAGGTGAACACCACGGTTCTGGACCTGGGGAACTACAGCACCACAATTATAGACATCCATTCTGCTGACACGACCCTCCTGTTAAAGGTGTGTTGACATGTTTTTACAGGTTTAGGAAAAGTTAAACCAACAACATCAACAACAACCACAAGACAATATTTGCTGTGTTGGTTTGTCTGGTTTGTGCATGGGTGTCTGTCTATAATTAGCTGACAAATTAGCTTTTCCATCCTCACAAGCTATATTGCTAGTCATGCTAATAGCTTTGCAATCCTCTTTAACTCTAAGCTATTAAATTCAGTGTAGCTACCAGAAACAAGGTTATTAGTAATCTCATAAACTGCCCTGCATGTGCTACTGTTAATCATACCTTTGCTAAGCTATTTTACTAATCCTATGGAAAATATGACATACAAGAAACACATGTGAAATATCATCACTGTAAATGTAGGTTATACTTTGATGACTAATATATCTTTTAAAGATGGTACCCTCAAAGGATCCCCTGCCCTTCAAAGTGCTCCTTGGCTATATGGGCTACCCCACTGAGACAAATTATGTGGCAATGACGCAGATGCCTCTGCAGGGAACAACACAAGGTACATTTTCTCAGTGGTAGAAAAAAACTTTGTTTTCTCTAATGTACACTATATACTTCTAGGGATGTCCCGATCAGGTTTTTTTGCCCTCGAGTCCGAGTCCCGATCCGATACTTTAAGGATTCTCTATAAAGGCAAATAGGAACTCAGTCGTTGCAGCAAAACCTGTGTGTGTGTGTCCAGAGCACCACGCTAGGAGATTTCACACGTAGCAGCTCGCACCAAAAGCAACTGTCATACCCCTACACTACAGGACACAGAGCCACCCTGCACAGAAGGCGTTAACTTTGAGAGCCCTAATAAATATATATCCGAGTCCTGATTGGGAGGTAATGTCCGATTCTGAAACCGAGTCTGGAATCAAGTAATCGGGCCGATTTCCGATCACATGATTGGATCGGGACATCCCTATATACTTCCACACCAAATTGGGAAGATTATACTTTGTGATTTTTTTACAATACAAACAATCATCAGCTGCAGATTTAGTAGTTAAATAGTTGTTAAGTTTTCATTTGTTACAAATATAAACACACCATAATGATCCATTTACTTTTTGTTATGTAGTGTATTTATATATCTTTTCCTCACTGTGTGTCTGTATGTTACAAAGGGGAGAGGTACACATGGATACTGAAGCCTGAGGATTTAAAGGGGAACACTGGAATTCACTTCCTCGTGGTGAGGCCCATAGTGGGTCCAGGTATAAAATCCATCAATGCCAGTTTGTCAATCACCCCCATTACAACTTCATGTAAGTTTTGGGATGAATCATTATCAGACTGGAGCAGTAAAGGATGCAGAGTGAGTACAGCAATTCAGTTCACTTCTAAAACACGCTTAAAACCTTGCCTAAACTTTAATGAAAACAATTGTACTGTCTTTCAAGGTTGGACTTAATAGTACACATTTAGTCACCCAGTGCCTCTGCAAGCACCTTTCCTTTTTTGGGAGTTCTTTCTTTGTCACTCCCAACCTTGTCGACCCATCACGCACCGCTGAGCTTTTTGCGACCTTTGCTGAGAATCCTGTAGTTGTGTGCTTTGTGGGGGCGCTTTTTGTGACTTATCTCTTGGTGGTTGTGTGGGCACGACGAAAAGACATCCAAGACACAGCCAAGGTACAGTATCTATAGAGAAAGAAAGTGCATTTTAAAAATAGGAGAACATTAGCTAAGGGGTTGCCTATTTTCTACTGATGGTAAGCCTCTTCAAAGGTAAAGTTTTCTAGTATTCTTAGAATGGAAGTGATTTGAAGATCTCTGTATGTGAGCGAAACGGCTTTATAAGCCTTTCACAGCTTCAGGGAAAGTTTGAAATTGAAAGAAATAGGAGAGGTGTGTGTGCAGTGCAAGCTGAAGAACCCTGCTGCCCAAGGAGCCGCTCGATTTTACAGTATTAGCCAAAACACACCCGCACAGTATAACCCTGTATCTTCTGAATGAAAAGACAAGGGTAGCTTTTTAAGTCCAATATATTTTGTCCTTGGTGGCTGTTAACAGGTGAAGGTGACATTACTGGAGGACAACAATCCCATGGACGAATATCGCTACCTGTTGAGCGTCAGTACAGGGCATCGTATAGGAGCTTCCACCTCCTCTCAGGTAAATATGTTCAGTCAGATATATATGCTACAATTAGTGTAAAAAGAATCTGCACAATAATGAGGACATCCACACTATATAGTCACATAGAGAAATGGTATGAGGGTGGTGTGGTTACTAAGAATCAAGATTAATCTTCATGTTGTACACCTGCATTCAGTTTAAGCACTAAAATTTCCATCTCTTAAGGTTAACCACAAACTGCTGTCACCCAGCCCTGCATAACTTTGCTTCACAAACATCCGGTCACCCACTCTGCTTTTCAGCAGCACTTTCATTTTGTGCCTCTAGCTGTTGTGGAAAATGTGACAGTTTAATAGTACCTCCATCAGGGATTGGTGGATGGAGTGCCAGGAGCTAAATGACAGCAAACGTTTGAAAGAAGGCTTCAAATAACACTCAAGCCACAACGACCTCATCATGAGTTGTGTGTGTGTTTTAAACATTTTGACAAAAAACACATTGATCCTTTGTGAAGCTTTTTGAAAAAGCACATCCCCCTGGACAGCAGTGTGAATGTCATGGATTTCACTCTGAACACATACTTATTGTCCTGAATTTTACTGCTGACATTTTTTTTGACTAAATCAATTGATCCTACTTTTTCTTATTAAATTGCACTAATCCTTTTTTCAATTATCAAAGTTACCATTTCAAAGAACTGCTAACTGCATATATCAGCTATTTAAAGGAACATTTTGGATACATTTAATTAGGAGTTGTTTCGAACTCCATTTGTGGGTGTGTTTTATGACTCAAAGTGTAATTAACTGTGTGACAAAGCAGAGTAATGAGCAAACATCTACATAAGCAGCAGTTACAAAACAGAAGACACACATGACCTGCAAAGCCATTCACTGTTCTACCTGTAATTAGAAGTGACTACAATCTAAACCAGAGTTCAAAACATTTCATCTTGATGAAAACACACAAGACACTACTGTCTCACAGTATCGATGCAGTATCGATATACAATAGTATATCGATGCAGTGTATAAAACCCTAATCTTAACCCCAGTACATGGATAGCACGCTTACCTAAGTAGATATCATTGCACCACTGTACTTGACATCTTTGGCATACCATAATAAATGTTATTTCAGCAATTGCTTGATAATTTCAGTTTTTTTTTAATTAACAATTACCAACAAAGAAAAACAAAGTCCAACCATGCCTACATTTACCCTTAAACATGTATATAAAGCTCAATGTTGCACAATGTCAACACAGAAATAACTGGACTGTTTTAGGTAACAGTAACTCTGCTGGGGGAAGAAGGAAACAGTGAGCCCCACCACCTGACAGATCCACAGAAGCCTATGTTTGAGAGAGGTGCTGTGGATTTGTTCCTGATAACTACACCCTTCTCCCTGGGAGACCTGCAGGGCATCAGACTGTGGCATAACAACTCTGGGTCCCATCCTGCCTGGTAGGAAAATACAGAAATGTCAGGGCTGCTTTAAATGTATGTATTCTCCCTCAAAATGTAGTGTTGACCTACAATAGGAAACCACAGAACAGAATGTGAGTAGAGCAGGAACTGACTGGCAATTATCATGTTCTTACTGCCACTCTTTTCTGGTGAACACAGTAATTAAATACAACTCACTGTTATTGTAGCGTAGGGATCCAGATTGACTTTCTGACCTATAATGATACTGATGATATAATGAGACTGAGTGACATAAGTGAAGATCGTTTTGGTTAAAGGTAATTTTACATATGAAGGAGCACTGTACTGCTTTTTCTCAGGTATGTGAGCAATGTGATGGTGCAGGATTTACAGACTGAGCGGAAATGGCATTTCCTGTGTAATTCCTGGCTGGCAATAGATGTTGGTGATTGTTGTATTGATACCGTCTTTCCAGTTGCATCAGAAGGGGAACTTAAGAAGTTCAGGTAAGGCAGAAGTGTTTTTGATTAAGTTTTGAATTTATTTAAGTTGATTTTGTTTTAAGGAAGCTGTGTTTGCTGAAAGGTGAAAAAACTTTACACAGCATCCTGTAAACAGGATTTACATGTGTTTTATGTCATTGCGTTGCTTTTGTCTTGCAGCAATTTGTTCTTCATGAAGACCACGAAGGATTTCAGCGATGGACACCTCTGGTTCTCTGTGATCAATCGCCCACGAAGCAGCACCTTCACATGTGTCCAGAGAGTATCCTGCTGTTTCTCCCTGCTGCTCTGCACCATGCTGACCAGCGTCATGTTTTACGGGATCCCAAAAGATCCCTCTGAGCAGACCATGGACCTGGGTACACCACGTCTTCATCGCTGTTATATTTACTCTCGGAAGAGAAGGTGTCTTGTTAATTTTAATTTTTTTCTTTTAGGTCACTTTAAGTTTACCTGGCAGCAGTTCATGGTAGGAGTTCAGAGTTCACTCATTATGTTTCCTGTCAACATCCTCATAGTGAGTATCTTCAGAAACACTCGTCCTCGGGAGGCAACTTGCTGCAGGCAGAAAACTAAGAAAACAAACATCCTTGAGCAGGAGAGCACTTTGCAGACTGTTTCCTCACAGACTGCCAACATGAATGTCAATGCCACTTTAGACGTTATTATAAAGGTTGGTGCCTCATATTTGCCCTCTAGATGCATTTTTTAAAGTCTGCACTTAAAGAGGTGCTGCTATATAAATTCTTTAAAGAGGTCAATGCTCCTTCTGCATATTGAAAATATAGACACATTTTTTTTTTTATAGAGTACGGTTCACACTCACACTGTTTTGTTTCCTAGGATATTACAGGAATCACCCATTCACTTTCGAAAACAGTAAAAAGCAACATCCCATGCACAGAGTCGGAGTTTGGGCCAAGACAGCACAATGATATTAATGCTGTCCTCTCTGTGGTGGAAGACTTCATCAGACAGAGTCACAAAACCAGTGACAGCAGCCAGGCAAAGACTCAGCTAGCAGGTCTGTTCTGCACTGGAAGACTGACACATTTTCACCTCAGTGCTCTGAAAGTAGGACAGATGGAAAGATGAATTCCTTTTCACCTTACTTTTTGTTATAAAAGAACAAAAGGGTTCAGATTTCTGCAGTAACACACACACAGTGCAAAGATGCCTGTGTGTACGTTGGAAATGTCACAAAAGGAGACAGAAAGAAGTACATTGTAAAGATGAGCATTTATAGCTAGCTGACTTGCTGCAGTCACGATCGATTCTTGCCCAGCAGACTCTAAAAAAGCTTCTGACTATTTGGGACAAAATACACAATCACAGACTGTACTTTGTTGAATTGGGGCAAAAGAGCACTATT
Source organism: Parambassis ranga (assembly GCF_900634625.1). Taxonomy (NCBI): domain Eukaryota; kingdom Metazoa; phylum Chordata; class Actinopteri; family Ambassidae; genus Parambassis; species Parambassis ranga. The sequence goes on from NC_041041.1 coordinate 18,860,867, forward strand.
AGATGACGTAACTAAATCTGAAGAGCTGCTGCTGCCAATGAAGTAAAATCTTCTACATTTTCAGAGAGCAGTGCTGCGTCATCTGTGGAGGGGATTCAAAAGAAGAGCAACGAAACCAAGTATTTGTACCGACAACTGTGTCACATTGACAAGGAGTTGACTCTGTTGGGACCCTCCAGCTTCCCCACCCCGCACAGCTACAGCCAGGCCCTGCAACAGATCCAAGGCATGAAGGTCCTTCTGGAAGATCAGCTTTACACATCCAGCAGCTTCAACCTAGATGAACCGATGCTTAACAAAGACAAAAGTCACAGATCTATTCCTGCAGACAGCACTGATGGTGAAGGTAGTCAGAAAAAAAGTGTGTGCTGTCACGGAGGGCTACCTTGGTGGTTTATTTTTGTGGGCTGGCTGCTAGTGATCACAACCAGTGTGATATCAGGATTTTTTACAATGCTTTATGGGTTAAAATTTGGAAAGGAGCGCTCCGTAAGCTGGTTGGTCTCTATGATTGTATCCTTCTTTCAGAGTCTCTTGTTCATTCAGCCATTAAAGGTGAGAAAAAGCGCATTTGCCTTCTATTACAAGTGAGGCTGTCCTACAGAGATTTTCCATTAGAAATGTCTGTAATATCTTGTGTTACTCTCTCCTCTCTCCTACTGCTGCAGGTGCTCTTTCTTGCTGTCTTCTTTGCTCTGTTGATAAAGAAAGTTGATGAGGAAGATTGGCAAAATATGGCATTTGTAACAAATACAGGTAAAATGTACTGTAAATACTCCCTGAATACAATACTCCCCCCTCAAATGATTAACACAACGCTCAAACATATTGCCCGCAGGTGATTGTAAAGGCCAAACGAGGGTCAGACGAGGTGGCCTCTATCACCCGCCCCCTCCCGCCAACATTGAGAGAATGAGGAGGAACAAAATTATGGAAGAGAAAGCATCCGCTCTCATCAGGGAGATTTTGGGTGAGTAGGATCTGTAGGTGAATCAGATCCTGATTTATGAGACATTCAAGTTTGACCTGAGTGGTGTGTGTACTCTGACTTTGTGTAGTGGATATTTATATTTATTAAGTGTTCCATTGTTCGTGCATTAGAAATATCTGAGAATATGTGTTTTAGCTTACGTGGGGTTCATGTGGATGCTGCTGCTGGTGGCGTACGGACAGAGAGATCCCAACGCTTACCTCCTGAACCAGCACATCAAGGACAGTTTCACTGGAGACATCGCAGACAGCATGAGTCTAGGGGACATATTCACATGGGCCAACACATCTCTGCTCAGTAACCTCTATGGAGTTTATCCAGGTAAAAATAAGACACTGTCCTGACCTAATATATATACCGTACTTTCCGGACTATAAGTCGCACTTTTTTCATCCTTTGGCTGGGTATGTGACTTATACTCAGGTGCGACTTATATATGAACAAATATACAATTAGTTAGCCTTGTATCCTGACGTCCCATTACAAATATAATGGTAGCTGTTCTGTCCCTCTCCTGACAGTTCTCTGTCTCCAGCTTGTCCACATTTTGCATTCCGAGCACAGGTGACGCGCACGTGCATGGAACGTGTGCTTGCAGCTGAGCCGACAGGTTGCTAATCCCAGACAGCTATAGCGCACAGTAGTCTGCCTTTTACTCATTTACAGGATGTTTATTGGATTTTCTGTGCGTTGAAGCTAATCATTTCTCCATGTGAGAACTTGTTGAATGCGTGTCTCACTCTCCATGCCCTGCAGCTGTACCACTTAGGCTAAGAAGAATTCAAGAGCCAACATTACGCTAAAAACGTAGTGATTTATGCTGACCCGGTGTGACTTTTTCCTTCTTCATTACACATTTTTTTGGCTGGTGCGACTTATACTCCGGTGCAGCCTATATAATATATAAAAATCTACATGCATTTCTCTATGAGTATCATTACCTTTCAAGCATTCATAAACATTCTATTTTCCTGACTGAGGTGCACTTCAACACACTACAGGGGCAACATATATGTGGTATACAGCCTTACCTTACCGTGCTCCAAAAAATGCATCCAGAACATTTTTCGTTCTGTCTGTGTAAGACAAATGTGTCTAATTGCTAAGTTGTAAATCTCCTCTCATTAAAGTTTGAGGTGCTTTGTTCAGTTGTGCAAGACTTAAGTCGATTTGTGTAGCTTTGTGTCAAACAAGTTGTAATTATTCTCCTATTTTATTTTCCAAAAAGTACAAAAATCCTCATGTGCCAGAAGCCACCTGGTGTGAAAGCTCTTTAATGCTTGGTTGTTGTCCAGGAAAAAAGCAGGCTCCTTGCCCTCATGCTGTGGAATTAAACAGTGATCGGTTCCACTTCTGTGGAGCTTATTGTATTATTTTTGTAATGTCACATTTAAAACCTCATTCCAAAAGGAGGCAATTAAAGAGTGTTAAACCACAGATTGTATCTACACACACAAACACACACTGGACACAGTCCAGGCGAACCTTTGTAAGCTACTTGTTTGTCTGGTATGCACCATGGACAAAGGTCAACACCATATGCACCCAGAGTTTGCTGTGTTTTTTTGGTCTTTAAATGTAAAACCAGAGGGCTGACAAACACACAAAGTTATTATCTAATCACGTTGTTATTTGCTTCACTGTTAGACTGTCAGTCTGGAAAAAGCAACATTTTAAAGACATTTTTCACAGATTTTTCTATAAAATGTCAAAAATACATTGATAGATTAATCAAGGTAATCAATCAATAAATCTAATCTGGAAAGCTGCAGCATTACAAATAGAAAAGAAGTATAGTATGGTGGCAGTGATGGCCATTTTTTTTGTCATATAGTGTAAGTACTATCTGTAGTTTTGTAGTATACTATATCCTCATTATGCCCCCCGTTCTGGAGCGCTCATCTGAATATGATATTTTAAGACTAGACTGAAGAATTTATTGTGACTGTAGTACAATGAACGCTACAGAACAATGTACAAAGTACCACTTTTGTCAGAAGTGTAGAGGACATGTCATCCTGTTTGAATAAACTTAAATGAAATGAATGAAATTAGAGTTGAGGTGGATGAAACTAAGCAGGAATGCTTTAATTGGGTGCATTCAGCTGATAAGTACAGTAAGGATGAGATGACAACACTGTGAGGATGGCTGACAGGATAGGATCAATAAAAAATTCATGCTAAGTGTTACTTTGAAGTTTTGCTGTCTTCCAGGATTTATAACAGATGGAAACTCCAAGCTGGTGGGTAATGCCCGTCTTCGTCAGCTGAGAGTGCACAAGAACTCCTGTCAGATTGCAGATGCGCTGCTCAATTTAGTGCCAGACTGTCATGCTCCATATTCGTGGGAGGTGGAGGACATGGTGTCCTATCAACCTGGCTGGAACAGCTCTGTCAGGGATGATAACTCTTCCAGCACTCCGAGTCCCTGGAGGTACCAGACACAGGCAGAGCTCAGGGCTCACCCTGTCTGGGGCAAAATGGTGATTTACAGGGGAGGAGGCTTTGTGGCGGAGCTCGGCCCAAATTTCCAAAACAGCAGCAGGTAGTATATCTGAGAGTTTACGTTATTCTCCCTGGGAGTATGTTTATTAGCACAAAAGTCATGTAAAATCCATAGTTGAAATGTTTTTGTGTTTCTTTCGCAGCACCCTTGGGTATCTGTTCAGGAACAAATGGCTGGATGTGTACACGAGAGCCGTCTTTGTGGAGTTCACTGTTTATAATGCTAATGTGAACCTCTTCTGTATTGTCACACTCTTATTGGAGTCTACAGCAGTAGGTAGGGAACACTTCTTCTGAATACAGCTATCATAAATAATACTGTCAATTGATGATTAATCTGACATAATCCTACTGTACATTATGTATTTTCTAAATGCAACATATTAGTGGACATATGCCAATTTATGCTATCATTATTCTAACAATCTAAACAAACCATGACCCTGAAGGTTCTGCATTTTTCTGTTCTTTACCACATTGAAATGTGAAAAATCTTCAGTGACTTGTTGAACTATTCTATATTTTAGCATTTTGTTTACTGTTATTCTCTCTCTTATTGTCAAATATCTCTGCTCTTTGGAGTGGATGGAGAAACTTTCATGTTAGTTCTTCAGCTCTGCTGTTATTAATGCATTAAAATTGACAGTCCTTATCTTAATCCTTCCTTATTTACATACATTTCTGGAGGATTTACACTCCAGAACAGTATGTTCATGTGACTATAGTGTTTTTTTTTGACTGTGTTTGTCAGAATTTATTAATTGCCTGAATGTGAATGAAATCCTTTTATTGTCATGTACAGGAGCCTTTCAGTTGCACAGTGAGCTGCAGAGTATTCGCCTTTATCAGTCGACTGGTGGCCTTCACATCTTTGTTATGGCTTCAGAGATCATCTATATGCTGTTCATCCTCTATTATATGTTCCAGCAGGTAAAACACAATACAAATGATTCTTTGTTATCCATATGTGTGCTAGAGCTCTTCTATAAAGGGCAGAGGTTTGATATATTTTAGGTAAGGCACTACGGCTTATCTCATTATTTGATCATACTCTATTGGTATTAAAAGTATTAAAAGGGGATTTACAGATTGACTCGAAGCTACCATGCGTGAGCATTAACTTATCCAACCATCATGACTTATCTGTAAAAACAAACAGAACTTACAGCTGATTCAAAGCAAAGCTTCCTACTATTACATAAGGAAAAGTGATGACACTGCCCATGCAGTTGGATTTAATTAGATTAATCCTGTCTGCCATTTATAATCTTCTCCCATGTTATCTCAGAGAAGCTCTGAGTCATACTTCATAATAATAATTACTCTATTTCTTCAGGGTCTTCATTTTAGCTTTATACCCATGAGTGTCCACCATTAACTGTAATTTCTGAGACGAGTTCCTATTTTGTGTCATTCTGTCAACTCCTTATGGTGAATCAGCCATAGCACTTATTGCACAAAATTCTTTTTAAATTATCTGCACTCATCTTTAGAAGCACTGATATTGGAGAGTTGTAATATATATATATACGTATTTGTGTACATATAATGTATATTTTGCAATATTGCAGAAGAGGTTATATAAAGTTATATCAATTAGAACCCTGACTTTTAATTACATTCCTAACAAACCTAACATTTGCTCTCCTCGTTTCCCTGGAAAGGGCAAATTAATGAAGCAGCAGAGGTGGATTTACTTCAAGAACAAGTGGAACCTTCTGGAGCTGACTATCATCATACTGAGCTGGAGCGCCGTGGCTGTCTTTACCAAGAGAACCTTGCTTGGAAACCGTGATATAACATACTACCAAAACCACAAAGACCAGTGAGCCTAATACACCTTGTGCTTTATCTTCATAGGAAAAACATCAAATGTTTTTTTAATCATTCTGATCATTATTGTCATTATAGTTTCCCCAGTTTTTATGAGACAGCCATAGCTGACGCCACGCTTCAGTACCTGATCGCCTTCTTGGTCCTGCTCTCCACTGTCAAACTGTGGCACCTGCTCAGGCTGAACCCCAAGACGAACATGATCACAGCGGCCCTGCAGCGGGCCTGGAACGACATAGCCAGCTTTCTTGTGATCATCGTAATCATGTTCTTGGCGTATTCCATTACAGTGAGTACATGCACAGGGTACATATGTAGATTTTATCAAAAATGGAAAAAAATATATATTTGCTTAAAAATATTAATAATATTTCACTGCTATACAGGTATTTGTAATTCTGATCCGTTCCTCGGTGTATGTTGATGTGATAATGATCGTGGTGCTGTGGCAGCTTGTCTTTAATATATTCATGAATTTAAATCTTGTTTAATCTATCAGAGTGCTCTCTATGGATTGAATGGCAGTATGTGAATGAAGTTCATGAAATACTAATGAAGTCACTTCAGTCCATTATCTCCAAAGCTATCTCTTTAATCAAAGTTGAAGACAGAAATGAGTTCATCTGCTAATGTAATGATCGTAACCTTTCTAGAGCAACGTCATTTATGGCTGGAAGATGTCCTCTTATAAAACTATAGCAGATGCTCTTCTGACCATCATCTGTTTGCAGATAGGCATCTTTAACTACGATGAGGTGAGTGATGCGTAATTTAAATCACACTGAATATTTTATGATGCATGTTGATTTTTGGTGTAACAAAGGCATGAATGCTGCAGAACTTCTGACTATGACTGGATTTATTTTTCAGATCTTGGACAACACCCCTGTGCTTGGTGGATTACTCTTTGGTTCCTGCATTGTGTTTATGACGTTTGTGGTGCTCAATCTGCTTCTTTCAGTCATCCTTGTGGCATTCAACCAGGAGCACATAAACCACAAGGTAGACATGAAGCATCACTTTTAATATATGTGATACTGTGAATCCTAGCTGTGGATCATATATCTGTGGGTGCTCTCATTCATCAAGGTCATAGTCATTTCTAAGCATTTAAATCGAGGCAACTGGACTCAAGGATTGTTTTTTGAAGACGTTTCGCCACATAGATTGTCCTTTCATCTCTTCCTAGCACGTTCACCTCAGTTCAAACCCTAAAAATGGGCCGTTAACTAGTCCTGCACAGGGCCCTGGCACAGTTTCTGGTTGTTAACTGACCATTAACCAACAACAGGGATCTTAGTCATGTCAGTTCCTCTAAGATCCACCCACAGAAGTCCTGAGGACATAAAATCACAGATTCCCCACCAGAACAGTAGCAGAACTGAAGAAGCCACTCAGGGGAGTGGTGAAACATCTTTAAAAACAATCCTTGAGTCCAGCTGCCTCGATTTAAACTCTTAGAAAAGTATATATATATATATATATATATATATACAGTGTTATGCAAAGGTTTGGACACCCCTTAGGAAAATCATTGCATCAGTTTGTTACTTGCTGAGCTTTTGAAGCAGCAGCTTCATTTTATATGTTATACCATATAGAAACAGAAACATTTCAGTAGTGAAATGTTTTTGTTTGGCCCAACAGAAACATTTATATGTGCATTTAAACAAAAATAGGCATGTGCATAAATTTGAGCACCCTTTTAATCACAAGCCCTGTAGGGATTTATAGATGACAGGTGGCAGCACAAAACTGCTTTGATTGGCTTATTAGATCTTCAATTACAAAGACAGGTGGACTCAATGTTTCACAAAGGTAACTGCTGGCTGTGCTTGTCCTAGGTTCTTTCTTTGAGAGTGGAAAAATGGGGGCCTGTAACTCGCAATGTGCAAAAAGCAAGAATATTAATTATTTGTTTGAGGGGCCCAAATTTATACACATGCATAAAATTATTTCACTACTGAAATGTTTCCATAAGGTATAACATATGTCAAAATGAAGTTGCCGCTTAAAAGCTCAGCAAGTGACAAACTGATGCAGAGATTTTCCCAAGGGGTGCCCAAACTTTTGCATAACACTGTATATATATATATATATATATATATATATATATACATATATAAACACAGCTGCTGAATGCTGGCACTGCCAGTCTTAGCTGCAGTTTATTTAACAGGAGACCATACTTTGGGGACAGTGAGCAGTTGTCAGCTCTCATTTTTCAACTTTTTAAAGCTGAAATAATGCTTCATCTTGTTGTGATGATGGACAGTTTTCTTACCCAACAATGTCTTATCTAACACATAGCCCAAAGTTTGTGGTGAGGGAAAATTATGTCCCATGCTCCCTGAACCACTCTTTCACAATGTGAATCCCATAAGTGCTGTTGCTGTCATCTTGTGGTTATGCCATCAGAGACACAAAAAAGAATCCTCTGATGGAAAAACCTGCTTATTCAGTGTATTAAGGTTGTCAGCTGATGTCATAATGTCTCTTAACCCAGACCTGACCTACTGGAGCTATCATAACACCGTCCCCAGACAGGCTCTGGCCATTGTTTTGATCTGGTATGATGGGAGCATCATCTGCATCTTTTATTACTCTGATTCAGCCATTGCTCTGGACTCATCAGGCCACATTTTCCATTCAGCAAACTGAAGCCTTTATTTATGTATTTATTTATTTAACAGAAGGGCAACACAGCTCTTTGGTACAGAGTTCTACACGTTGTGTGTGTGTGTGTGTGCAAACACATCTTACTCTTAAACATGAAAAGGTTTCGTTAAGTTCTGGTGTTGACTTTTTTGGCTGGGCAGTGGACAGAAATTCTCTGAGGACATGGAGTTTGCAGAGCACAATTTAACCCTCTCTTCCTCACAGCGCCCTTTTTGGGGACCTATTTTTTCTTTTTCCTGATTTCTTGGATAATGGTTATAACCATATATATTTGAGATAATCGGGTTAATGGCTGTTAAATCCCAGTGAGTCATTCTTCAGGCTGCTTTGCAACATTTGTTGGTTCTTGAACATTCTTTATACAGCCATCATCTTACAGCCTGTCAGTCACTCAGTCACACTATATCAAGTCATATAGGAAGAATCAGGATGCTTTTGAACAGTGAATTATGCAAAGTTACAAAAGTTGAGTTGCCAGAGTAAGAGGACAAAACACACAGCAAGAAATAAGCATATTAAATCCACTTCTAGAGAGGTCAGAAAGCCTTTGTCATGATGAAGTGTGCATAACTTTGGCACTGCTTTCATCTTTTTGACAAGTTCATTGAATAATACACCTACAGATCCAGAGAACAGAAAGATCAATGGAAAGACGCGTCACTATTTATAACGATGATGGCAGAGGTTCTAAAATCGCTCTGATGTCACTCTTACATCACCTTGTCGCATAGATGCAGTGAATTTTGTGGCATCATGTAACACTGTGATCATTTTGATTCATGCAATAAACCCCTGAGAGTTTTGTTTTAGAGGCTTACTGCTGGCATCGTAATAATACACAGCATAATTATCAATAGATGTGTTTTTCCACTGCAGGATCTTCTGGGCCATTTAGTTCCTGCAGTGAACAAAATAATAGCTCCTGATGCGCTTAAGCTGACCTAATGTCCATGTAATGGTCTTTAGCATTATTTTCTCTTGGGGGGGGTGTACCTATGTTTCACGCCACAGAAAACAAAGCAAATACGTACAATATTTAAGCAATATGTTCTCACTAGTTAAATAGAGCATCTCTCCGATGATTTTGACGCCTTTTTCTCTCACACAGCCCTCAGAGGAGGAGGAGATTGTTGATCTGATGCTGAAGAAAATCTGTGGCCTTTTTGGGATCAGATACAAAGACACAAAAGAGAGTGATGTGAACGACAGCGGCGCTTTGGCCCTTAACAATAGCAGGAATATCCAACACACCCCATCAAATGACGTCAACGGTTTTCAGACATGCGACAGCAAACATGTACAGACGTAATTTTTAATTGTGTAGTGTGTCATGTTTTGAGTTCTTTTGTGTAACATGCAAATAATATCCCCCATGTTTCATTGTTCATGCTCACTATTCTTTGCTTGTTTCTTGCTTTGAGGTCAGAGCATGCGGTGCTGCTTTGTGAATGTGGCATGATACGTAATTATCACATACAGGTTTGCACACTGTTTTGGGAAGATTTACATAGAGGACATCTAATAACACAATGTTCTCCTAGTAATAATGCAGAAAAACAGGGTCATCAAAGTTAAAGCACTTTTGAATTTTAGAATCCACATGAGTGGACAGGCTGTTTCAGCGATTTCCCTTGAAAACAAGTAAATCGTTACTTGTGCTGCTGATTGTATCATGTTTTCAAAGCAAATCATTGAGACAGCCTGTCCGCTCATCCTAGTTTTACTTTGGGGTATTTACTTGTCCTTTTATAAAGGCCGCTGTCCACCCCCTTCTCAACAATAACAAAACCTGTGCTTGATTGTAGTGGTTTTAAATAGTTTAAAACTAATCTCCTGGCTGCCATGTTATCTAAGATGAAATCCATTTGAGTTTTTATTGCTTGCTTTCAACTAAAAAAGGTAATTCAAGGTGGTTTCACTTGCATACATGGTGTACTCTAGCCATTTGTACCCATACTTTAATACAATAATACATGTAAGCGATTCTATGTAATTGTTATCTTTTTGCATGTATCATTCATTTACAAGTTGTAGTTTTGGAGCTTTATTTTCATAATTTCATCAAAAGTAGAGGACAGTCCAGATTCTGGCACATTCTATGCCACAGCAGTTGGATAGAATCAAAGATATATATATATATATATATATATATATATATATATATATATATATATATATATACATGTATATATGGATATATATATATGACAAAATTTCTCCCATTTGGAAAGACACTAAATGCTGTTTCACTAAAGCCTAAAATTACATATTTGCATCGATCAATGTGTTTGTGTGTGTCTGCTTTCCTTGTGCTATGTGTTGTTGGGAGCGAGACTCATTGCCATGATATGCAATTATGGAAATTATAGAATTGCCCTACAGAGTGCTGCAGATCAAAAGGTTTAGTTTTACACTTAAAACCTATTATAAGATTGACTTTGATTACTTGATTTTTTTTCTGTCTGCATGTTTTGATCCTTTTTTATGTTTAAATGTCTACACTGCTCACCAACTTAGAGGCACTTTATAAATAAAAATGAAGTTGTACAAGTTCTGATTGGACACTAATTATTTGCTTACAGTCAGGGTAGTTGTGATTAAAGCAGGTTTTAAATTATTAAAAAAAAATGGGAAAAACTGTTTTGATGTATGCTGTCTGTTCTGTACACATAGACACATATGTATCATCCACATAGAGGCGTAATCTAAACATCAAAGATATTAAATATGGTCTGACATGCATATTCACTGGGCACTAAAAATTGCAGCATGTAAAACTTACAGCAGCATGGTTGATATCATCGCTTATCAGATCGCTGAGATGTGAAAGAGATGCAGTCATTGTTGGATGCACAGTGGCAGGTGAAAGATGTGTCATTCCACAGTCAAGGGTATTAGTGGGCTGCTACAACAGCCTCTACTTCTCCCCGCTTTTCAGATGATTCAGCCACAAGAGCATTGGCAAGGAGAGGTCAGGCACAGATCAGCTTTCATATTCATCTCAGAGGAGTTGGATAGGGTGGAGGTCATCGCACTGCGCAGTCCAGTCACGTTCCACCAGAGCAAAGCAACAATTTTTGTGTGTAAGGGCAAAGTCATAAAAGAGCATAGTGTCGTCAGCAAACTGTTAACACTGATTATGATAATGAACATGGCTGCTGAAATTTCTCCCTAGAAGCCTCTCATTTTACATTAAACAGAGGTATTAGTTTGGCGCAGCTGGTCCTTCCTGATTCGCTCAAAGTAGGCAAATGACACCATCATTTTTAATTTCCTGAATAAAGGCTCGCTAGCACCTCCTGCACGCTGCTGTGTTCATTGAAAGCATGGAGAACAAAATAACTGTGAGATTTGTGTGATGGTGAAGCAAACTAGCCTGCTAGTTGTCCAGTATGGAGGTGGAAAGCATGAAAAACACATTACATGATTAACATCAACATGCTAGCTCGGTGTCCAGGTGAACTTTGTATTTATTTGTGTAGAAAAGCAAACAGCCGATTAAGGCTGTTTGTGTGTGAATCAGCATTCACTCTTGAATTCGGCACTCCAAATGATATTTTAACTATGAGGCCGATGGCAGATGTTTTGACTTGTCACAGCAGAGGAGAATTTATTGCTAAGATTTCTATGCCGCATCACATAATAACATAATAATTATTTGTACCACGTTGTGAAAAGGCTACTGCCAAAACCATACTGTGAAACATCACAAACATGTTTACACTGCTGCTAATAGGAGCTGTGTGTGTGTGTGTGTTTCATTCAGCAGTACTTTCTGAATGCTCACCACTCTCAGGCTAACCTTCACTTCACACTCACAATACTTGTTGACCTTACTAAAGCTAGCAGGATGAAAAAAGTTCAACTTTTATAGCCACTTAAATTTTTTTCTTTTTTTTTATCATTTGCAATGTTATAAGTAAAAGTTTGGATAACAGTAAATGATTATTGCATTGCATATCACTGAATCAGTGTGTCATATACACAATTATTGTAAATGGAGTCTATATGAAGCTAAGCAGAATGTAAGTTAAAAACTGCAGACATTAACCTGATTATTTAGCCCCACATTGCATAATGCGTGTTCGATGGGGGTGTTGTAGCTAATATGATGACAATGCTAAGCAATCCCCATAGATCTCCATGTTAAAATGTTCAATTTTACAGGCAAAACAAACAAATGCATGGCATTAGTTACCTTTTCGCACTATTTTATGACACATCTGCTATTTAAGGTTTGCAGCCTAGTTGGATTTCGTGGCCTCGGGGACTGGCAATTTAGCCACAGTCAGAGCATTCTATATATCCTGTATAAGTCATAGGTTTATGGGTTTGTAGCTAGTTTGTATCATAGTGATCTAGGCTATAGGTGATCCTTTTGCAGGTTTTAGGTATTTTTTGTTGAAATAAAAGGAAGAAGCGACGTCACAGTCAGTAGCTAACCTTTACTGTGCAGACTCTAGTTCCAAGATAAAAAAAGTTAACTTTTGTACAATGGGCAAGAGGCAGAACTGCATTGTCCATCATACAGTTAATGCTCCTTAAAGGACCTCCTCCAATTCAGCAGGTAATCATACGATATTTTCCTCCATCTGAAAATGTGTTTTGGTTGTAGTTTTTTATTTCTAATAGGATTTTTTTTTAAGTCATATTTGTCATTTACTTAGTCTGGAGGTGGGAGTGATGTTTTGTAACATTTTTTGTCCTTTTGGCTCAGCAGACAGAAAGACTGTGACAGCTGCTAAAAGTGCATCGATACCATGAAAGCTCCAGAAATTACATAGGCTGCATGAGGCTGTCATCACACTCAGTGGATGCCATCTGGCCAATATTACACTTTCACTCAGGAAAGGCAGATAGACTCTGTCCTCTCGTACCATTGCTGGAAAATATATTTTTTCACCCTATCTTCACCTCCTCTGACTCTGAACTATGTCCACTTTCCTCCACTGCTATGTGTAGAAGACACCATTCTGCCACAAAGCAAACTTGTAGGAAGTCAGCCATGTGAGAAGGAGGATCAGGCTGTCTATATTATCTCCTATAAGATACATTCCTCCTCACATTGTTGCTTTAGGTAACTGGGTTTTTTTGGGCATTTGCTTAAGCACTAGGGCTGTAATCAACCAAAGAAAGTCTTGGTTGACTGAAACCCTCAAATTTCAACAAAAAATCGACTAATCGTGCGGGGGGGGGGGGGGGGGGGTGTTACCTGTGTACTTGTGTGCGCGTACCCGTGCCGGTGCGCATACCCGGGACGGTGTGCTGCTCCTGACTACGGCAGGGAAGATAAAGTTCAACAAATTAAATAACATAAAGACTACAAAGACTAGTAATTTATTTGCTTATTATTACATAGCTTTGACCTGATTATTTTGTGCTGAAATTAATTACACACTCGAGTCTGTCAGCTCTGACAGTGTTTTGATTCACGTGCATCTGCGCAATATCACATTTCTGAAAAATATACCCTCATCTAGTGATATCAGCACAAAACCTGTGGAGGAATATTTAGACAATTTTTGTCATGTTATAATATCTACAGACGATCCTCGCTTATCAAATGTCCTGCACACAGAGCGATACTGAACACAGGAAAGTTTTGGTCGAGCCAGAACGTGTCGACCAATAAATCGACCAGGAGATTAGATTGCAGCCCTATTAAGCACACCCTTCCTAAGGTCCCGCCACAGCATTTCAATTGGGTTCAGACGTTCTGGTGTAGATTTCCTAATGTGCTTTGCATGCGTGACCCAGTCAAGATTTATCTGTCAGACAGGTGGGCTCACATTTGCCTTGATGGTGTTTATGGTCAACTCAGTGACTGCAAGAACCTGGGTCCTATGGCTGAAAAACAAGCGCAAATCATCCCCCTTCACTGCCCTGCTTGACAGCTGTTATGAGGGGTTTCTTCTATTTGGTTTTCATTAGATGTGGCGGTGAGCACTGAGGCCAAACAACTCCACTGTGGTCACATCTGTCCATAGGACATTGATCCAGAAGTGGTTTGTTTGGATGCAGCGTACTTGTTTAGCCTTCTTCTAAATGTGCTATTAAGGACATTAAAACATCATTCAAAATGGCCAGTGAGGCCTTATAGTCTAAGAGATATAGCGCTTGTGTTTTGTTGTATTTCTCTGAGCTTGGGGTGAATTTACCAGGACATCCACTCCTGGGAGAACTGGCAACAGCCTTGAATACTTTTCACTTCACTAATTGAATAATTTACTATGCTTACCCTATGTCATAGCTTGAGCTATTATTTTATTCTTTTAGCTTGAGCACAGAACACAGTGTTTGAATAAGTAGAGTTCTAAGAAATGATTGCCCATAAGAAACAGTAGGTGAGGTAAATACTTCCAGTTCTTGGAAAGGACCAATGTGTATGTATTTTTCACTTACGTATCATATGGGTTGTTGGGAGCAGGACTAGTTATTATAGTATAGCTGAAAATGTATTTGTTATTAGGTCTTTACCTAAGCCTAACTTCGAAGCACTGTTTTGCGTTGTAAGGTTTCCCAGCACTTCACGATGTGAAACAAAAAAAAAAAACCTTTCTGACAGGAGTAGACTCAGGGTTTGTGTGTGCATCAGCTTGTCAGGGCAAAAGGAGAAGGGACAGACAAAAAGCTCTGGAGCCAGTGACTCCTGCAGAAAGAAAAAGGGAGGGCAGAAAAAGAGAGAGAGAGAGAGAGAGTTAGTGGCATATACTGTATGAGAAGAGAATGCATGAGAAGTGAAAGAGAGTAGACGTGCTCAGTGCATCAAGAGGTCTCCTGGCAGCCCAGGAGTATGGACTTGCAAATGCAAGTATATATGAGAAGTCCACCCACTTTTGATCAAAGATTGTTCAAAGTCCCAAAAGGTTGAAAATCAAGCCTTTCCAACTTTCTCTCATTATTTGTATGTGCATAAACAAACTGAAACAGACATGGGGACATGGAGCTACAAGCCTTACAAAGCACATACTTCTTACAAACAAGCCAGATGTCTGGATATCTGATCTGAAGAAAAATAAGGTGCTCACTGCTTTTGTGCTGTCTCACAGGTTGCTGTGTCACAAAATGTGTTTAGTCTTGTAATTCCAGTCACCACTAAGTGTGTCCATCTCACTCAGTGGTGACCTTAACTGTGACTCTTGTTCTTCCCTTGTCGCCTTCCACAAAGGATACCCTCCTGCCTTAGCTGTTTAACCCTCATGCATTGTTCGCAAACACTACCCTAATGTGTTGTTCGGGGACAAAAACGTCCCCTAACTTTAACGGTTTTAAAAATATATTAGATAAATATTTTTTTGAAATTTTTTTGCATAGACCTTTTAATTAACTTCAGTTCTAATCAACAGTAGTGAAAAAATCATTTTCCCCCAGGATTTTAACCCTTTAATCACCAATTTTATAAGGGGTGGTGCTGAAAATTGAAAAAAAAAAAACACAAAATGGCTCATTTTTAATAGAAAAGGTGAATGTGGACTGGATTCTCTTTAACCTTTATTACAGTCTTGGTCATGTCAAACATCAGTAAAAAAATTGACTTTATTGCATTATTAGTTTTTGCACAGCACTGGATTTTCTTTTTTTCTCCCTAATGTGTTGTTCGGGGACAAAAACGTCCCCTAACTTTAACGGTTTTAAAAATATATTAGATAAATATTTTTTTGAAATTTTTTTGCATAGACCTTTTAATTAACTTCAGTTCTAATCAACAGTAGTGAAAAAATCATTTTCCCCCAGGATTTTAACCCTTTAATCACCAATTTTATAAGGGGTGGTGCTGAAGATTGAAAAAAAACACACAAAATGGCTCATTTTTAATAGAAAAGGTGAATGTGGACTGGATTCTTTTTAACCTTTATTACAGTCTTGGTCATGTCAAACATCAGTAAAAAAATTGACTTTATTGCATTATTAGTTTTTGCACAGCACTGGATTTTCTTTTTTTCTCCCTAATGTGTTGTTCGGGGACAAAAACGTCCCCTAACTTTAACGGTTTTAAAAATATATTAGATAAATATTTTTTTGAAATTTCTTTGCATAGACCTTTTAATTAACTTCAGTTCTAATCAACAGTAGTGAAAAAATCATTTTCCCCCAGGATTTTAACCCTTTAATCACCAATTTTATAAGGGGTGGTGCTGAAAATTGAAAAAAAAACACACAATATGGCTCATTTTTAATAGAAAAGGTGAATGTGGACTGGATTCTTTTTAACCTTTATTACAGTCTTGGTCATGTCAAACATCAGTAAAAAAATTGACTTTATTGCATTATTAGTTTTTGCACAGCACTGGATTTTCTTTTTTTCTCCCATTTTGTCCCATAGACTTACATTATAAACACACTTTTTTTGACTGCACAGCCATGGCACTAAATAATCATGCATTCTTGATTGTTGGTGGTTTACCCTGTTGGTAGGAGGTAAAATTTGGGATTTTTACAGTTAACAACTTAATTACCATATTAACCCTTTACCTGCAGGCCTGTGCTCATGTACTGTAGTTTCTGGCTTGTATATGGAGTTATAGGGAGTATTTTAGCACATAATTGTGTGTCTACACACTGTGTGTGTATGTTAGAGAGGAAGAGAGCCATTTGCACACTGATCTTGTTATCTGTGAGTACACACAACCACAGAGTCTTCATAGTAAACAAAAACAAAGAAAGTGTTGCTATGCATGTGTGGCCCTTTGATGTCTACAAGTGCAGACTAAACAAAACAAAAAGGCAAGTGGTCTTACATGTGACCTTGTGGTCATTTGATGGTGAGAAGAGCAGAAAGCAACATGAAGAGAGGATTCACTTGTGCACACTCTCTGGAAATGACTGTGCAGCCTGGCTCTATGAAGGGCCAGGCTGTGAAGCTGTGAAGGCTGCACAAGTAGATCCGTCACTTGTTCACAAGCGAATCCTTCATTCGTTCACAAGTGAATCCTTCATTCGTTCACAAGTGAATCCTTCACTCATGCACAGGTGAATCCTCTCTTCATGCTGCTTGCTGCTCTTGTCACCATTAAATGACCAGGAGGATGCATGCAAGTCCACTAGTGTTTTTGTTTTGTTTAGTCTGAACCTCTCAGCATCAAAGGGCCCGGCACTTACTTTTAGGGCTGCAACAAATTTACTTTACTTTACTTTACTAAACTACTTTTAATACTAATTTTAGTAGGGGACTAAACTGTAGATTAGATTTGGTTAGTCAATGATTATTTATTATGTTATCAAGTTATCTATCTATGGTGTCTATTTAGTAACATGCACATGTACGTATGGTCGTGTGGAGCGCAACACACCATGGAAAAGGGGCACTTAGACTTCACTTAGACTAATTCTAAGTGATCTCAACTGAGACACTAACCTAAAAGTAAAGTCACTCTACTGGAGGACGTGTTTTCCGAAAGCTAAAAGAAAAAAAACAGCTATTTTACCCATCCACAACTTCAGACGCCAGAACTCCTGGATGTTTTCATATTACATGCTTATGCATCGCCATTGTACGTCTGAATTAGGTACACTTCACTTACTTAGTAACTTTATTTTCCTGACTTTCCTTCCCTGACAGTGTGCAAATGGCTCTCTTCCTCTCTAACATACACACACAGTGTGTAGACACACAATTATGTGCTAAAATACTCCATATAACTCCATATACAAGCCAGAAACTACACTACATGAGCACAGGCCTGCAGGTAAAGGGTTAATATGGTAATTAAGTTGTTAACTGTAAAAATCACAAATGTTACCTCCTACCAACAGGGTAAACCACCAACAATCAAGAATGCATGATTATGTAGTGCCATGGCTGTGCAGTCAAAAAAAGTGTGTTTATAATGTAAGTCTATGGGACAAAATGGGAGAAAAAAAGAAAATCCAGTGCTGTGCAAAAACTAATAATGCAATAAAGTCAATTTTTTTACTGATGTTTGACATGACCAAGACTGTAATAAAGGTTAAAAAGAATCCAGTCCACATTCACCTTTTCTATTAAAAATGAGCCATTTTGTGTTTTTTTTTTTTCAATTTTCAGCACCACCCCTTATACAATTGGTGATTAAAGGGTTAAAATCTTGGGGGAAAATGATTTTTTCACTACTGTTGATTAGAACTGAAGTTAATTAAAAGGTCTATGCAAAAAAAATTCAAAAAAATATTTATCTAATATATTTTTAAAACCGTTAAAGTTAGGGGACGTTTTTGTCCCCGAACAACACATTAGGGGGTAAAATTTGCCCACAGTGTACCGTTGACCTATGAAAAATTTTAAAATCATATTAACAAAATTTATGTAAAATTAAGCTTATTGAGGAAAAATGATTCAATTTGTCCACATATTGACAAAGTTATGGCCAAAATAAACAGAAAAATTTCTCTCAGAGGACAAAAATGTCCCGAACAACACATGAGGGTTAAAGTAAATTTTGTTTGCCCCAGTGTTTGCATTTGGGTATGCATACAAATTATACAAAAACCCTACAAACATAGCGACAAAGATACTGTGCGCTCCAGTGAGTCTAAGCACCAAATAATTAGGCTTTGTCTCCCAAATAATGATATACATAATATACATTCATTCAATATATAATTGTTAGAATAACAAATACTTATTTGTGTTATTTCATTGCTGCAGTGAAGCTGCTGCTGATTCAGAATGTTAAACTTGCTTTCATACATCTTGCACTGCACACAGGTTGCCTGTGTAATGAACACGTCCGTACATAATTAGATGGCAGTTATAAACCATGTGATAGCTTGCCAGTCTGAATAAACATTCAGATCCCTCTACGGTGAGGAGAATTACTAAAGTGACTCTGCCAGATGTGTAACGATGCCCATGAAATATTCAACATTATAAGCAACAAAGTTAAAATATAATGGCCATATCAAGAAAAGAAAACAAAAAACTATTGAAATGATGGGATGTAACACCCTGTGTGTATTGTTTTTAGCAAGTAGAGATGTGGTGTCAGTGCATTGTAATGAAGAAGTCAGAGATGACACACCACAAAACTTCTGCCATTAGACTTTAATGGATGGATAGAAATTAAAAATTAATATGAGGATGGTTTCTGAAGAGTCAGCCTAACTCCATGTTAATCCAAATATGTGATCTAGTAAGATACCTGTTACTCAAAGGGATCGCATTCTTAACAATGCAAAAGCTCTGCGCAGACATTTTATTTCAACATTTTCATCAAAGTCTCAGAAAAGTGCACAAACCCTGACAGATTCTGAGCACCTTGATTTCCAAAGCTCATTTGTTGGTGGTTTGATGCACATGTTTGTGGCAGGAACATTTTGGGGTTATGCAGTACTTTTTAAACGAGTTCTCTCACTGTTACTTTATAAAACTTTTTTTCCAAATACAAATAACTCTTTGCAACTCTTGGCAAGCACCTGCTGACATGAGTAATGTTTGCTCTTACAGATGCCATCCTATCCTGCAGTGAAAATGTTTCCCATTGCTTTATAGTTGCACATTGATTAGTCCTTCGTTTTACATACAGTTAAGGCAATTGGCATTAGATGAGAAAAGGTATAGGTTTTATGATTTTTTTTTCCAGAAAGAATATTCCAGCACAGGATAAATTATGTCTATTCAGTACTAAAATACTTGCCACAATAGCATATGGGCTAACCTTTATACCCTTGTATGTCAAATGGCTCTCAATTAAACGAATGTAAGGGGTTGCTGGATCTCCTTTATAGGTTATACTCTCGGGATCTCAGTTGTAGCCAGGGTTACATTTAAAGTTTATGATATTTGCTGTTTTAGTTTGTAGTTGTGCTCCCTACTGCTTTTGTAGCTTGTCCTCCTTTTCCTTGTGTGTCTTCACCCTCTCTTCCTCTTTCCTTACCTGATTAACCTCATGTGTTTCATCATCTCCTCCCTCATGTGTTTTTAAGGTGTGTTTCTCCATTTACTTCTCTGCCAGATAGTCTTGTGTTCTTTGTCCAAGCATTCCAGCAATAATTTCTAGTGAGTGGTTTACGCTGCTAACCTTCCTTGAATTTTTTTTATTTACCCTCACTCTCAGTGAGATGGAATGAAGGTAGCCAACTAGAAAATTGTACTTCTCTACCTATTGTCTATCACAATCACCAGCTATGTGAGTGGTTGATTTAGGACTGAACTATTTCCTTTCAGATTGAAAGTGTACACTAGTTGAACCCATTAACCTTAGACCCCATTTACACATACACAGGTATTTTTAAAAACTTTTTGGATTTTGGAAAACACTGTATTCGCTTTTGAATTGAACTGACAAAAACGATGTTTGCGGCAGTCTGCGTGTCAGTTCATGTGACCTTTTTTTGTGTAGTACGGCTGCCAGAGTAAGCTGTAGTCTAATAATGGAAGCATTCCAGGTAGTGTTTGCATTTGCAAATACAGCTCCTTTTACTATGTAGAGGAGCAGAGACATGTTAGGTCTCCAGGTTCAGCGATTTTGGAACAACTTCTGACACAAAGAGCCAGACTGAGTTGATGAGGCTTCTGATTGGCTTGCATGGCTTTCTCCTTCTTCCTACACTGCCATCCACGGGCTGGGCATAGTTAAGGTTATAGTTATAGTTATTAATGTAATTAAAAACTTTTTTGAAAACAATTATTTGTGCACGATGTTTTGGAAAACAGAGGGAAGAAAATTTAGTTTTTCCTAAATACCTGGCTATGTGTAAATGGGGGTCACAGTCATCTTACTTGTTAGAGCATTTTTGATAACATATTGAAAAGGATTTTCTAAGCTTTATGTTTAAGTGCTAACAATGTTAATATGGTAATGCTGAGATGCACTTATCGACTGATAGTCTGGTATTCATCCATTTCCTTGTGAAAATATTATTTTAAATGAAAAAAAGTTAATTATTGTCTACAGGTGCAGTCAATTACAGTTCTTTAAAAGAATATCTAAATCAACAAAAACCTGTATCACAGGTCAGACAGCAATTAAAATGAGGAACAATGTGTGTGTGCCAAAAATAATAGGGGCACATCCAGCAGTAGAGATATTTCACTCTATATTACTCATATCAACCTTATATGAAAAGTCAAAAGAGCAGATAAGTGAACATAAGGACACTGCCTCTGGGTATTAGGAAATCTGTGCTTACTTTCATGTCTGTTCTTCTAATACTCTTTTGTTTATTTGTCATTTTCCCTTTTGTTGAACTGGTGCATTGGAAGCAGAACAGAATTGGAAGACTGGGAATGAATGCATCTGGCGGAATGTCACAGGGGAGAGCTATTTTAAAAGGCCATTTAAGTTAAACAATCAAAAAGTTGTCTGGGCTGAAGTGGTAGACAGACCAAGTGGTCCATAATTAATTACAAGTTAATTAATAGGTTGAGAGACTACCGGTGTGTAAAACCATGCAATATGTTCCTCCGAGGACAAAATGAGTATATTTAGGATCAAGCTGCAAAAGAGCCAGGGGTTTAATTAGCACTAAGTTGTCAGAGTAAAATTTCCAGGCAGTCTGCTCAACAACCTTACACCTCTGTGGAGGCAGATGTGACAGAACAACACTGTATAGCATGCGCTAATTATTTGAGGAAAGTGGACGGAGAAAAACATTTCACTTTTGTGCTACTGGTTTCACAGCAGTGGTTAGAGGCACAAATAACAACCAGATCTCTTATAATATATTCTGATATAATTGTGGGAAAAAAGTGCTTGATCTTGTCAGTTGTTAATACCAATAGACAACTCAATCCTAATGTGGTAGGTGGTTTTGCACTGTTTTGTGTATGTAGTGCATTGTAGTGCATTTTTAAAGGTAATTTACAGCTTCTTGTGTAGCTCAGTTTTGTGTGGAATTATGCAGAAAGATTTAATTGTACTTTAACTTTTGTGGTAAACAAACAGACACTGGTCGTCAGGCCTGGAAATCTGAGTCTCCTTGGATCTCAGCAGAAGCTGATTTCAAGGGACTATCTTGGGAATTTTGAGTCAGAAAGATTTATGCAGCAATGTGGTGCCAGAACCCAGAAACACATGAAGGTATGAGTCCCCACAAAGAGACGATGACAAGGGAAAAGCCTGTAGCTAGGGTTCCACCGGGTGCATCGTGCTGTTTTTTCATCACAGCGAATTAAAAACCTACTAGCTAGTAGCAGAGAGATTCTGAGCAATGCCCTTTTAGCTGGTGATGAGTTACCTGACAATATAAGATGACGATACAATCACAAAACACACAGGAAGCTTTGCATAATGCTTTTCCACTTCTCAAATAAACTTCTTATCAATGGAAGTTTACTTGTGGCCTTCCTCATGGAGAGATGTTGATGTTGGATCTTGCCACGCAGCAGTCTGCAAGTCTACAGTTAGATGATAAATACAAAATTATGTGTCTGATTTTGACCTTCAGACAACACATGAATGATTTCTCTATCGCTGCATCCTCATATCCTTGATGCAGACACACAAATGTTTTTCCGTGTTTCTGATATGGGCCCTTTTGCCTTGCCACAAATTTAACATTTAAATTTAATCTCCTCTTATATACATGTTGATGTTTCCAAAGTGAATATCACAAATATCTGATGGAAAAAAAATACACACAAACTGCTTTTAGTATTTGTTGATGAAGATTCTCAGTCATCCAGGTCATCATACGTAGAGAAGATTGAAGCAAGGCGTCTGGACTTGTAGAGTTTTCTAGAAGACGTTTTGCTGCTCATCCAAGCAGCTTCATCAGTTCTAACTGTTTGGTGGGGAAACATGGTTTATATGTGGTTACAGACCTATGTGGGTGGGTCTGGGTAAAAAAAACTTAAAAAGCTTAAAAAACAATAGCACTAAATGTTTCCATACTTACCTGTGATGTTCTGGCTGACTGGGCCAGGTGTGTCTAACGACTGGCTAACGACTATGAAACTGCCGGAGGGGGACTGGTTGACAGCCCTTTGTTCTTGCTGTGAGTATGTGCAAACTTCCTGGGAATGGATGGAATCACTGCATTGTATGTGGTAGAAAGATGATGTCTGAGGCCACCACCTCTGTTAAGGGAAGGTTTTTCCAGCTTAACATAGATGGCTTCCTTGACTCCTCTTTCAAACCACCTTCCTCTCTGTCTAAAATGTGAACATTGTTGTCCTCAAAGGAGTGTCCTTTGTCTTTGAGGTGGAGGTGAACAGCTGAGTCTTGTCCTGAGGAGGTGGCTCTCCTGTGCTGAGCCATTCTTCTGTGGAGTGGTTGTTTAGTTTCTCCAATGTACAGATCAGAGCATTCCTCACTGCACTGGACTGCATATATCACATTGCTGTGTTTCTCCTTGGGAATCTTGCTTTTAGTATTTTACAGTCACCCAAAAGCACATGTTATACAAAAGCACAAGGCTGTGGAAGAAAGTAGGTGCACCAAGTGATGTTTGTGGGTTTGCCTAGGAACCAATTGAGGAAAAAAATAAACCATTATATCTCCCCTGCTTAAAAGCTGGAGTGTGCACTCTGTCTGTCTTTCAGTCCATGAGTGATGGAAGAAATTCTGTGTACTCACCCTGCTGTGTTCACATTCACTCTACCCGTAGGTGTGAATTATAATAAACCTCTCTGCAGGTCTAGAAATGGGTTTTCATCCCTGCTTTTAAAAAAGCTCTCTGGTGACTCTGTCCAAAAGGAAAATCCACATGCTCCTTGGTTGTTAAAAACGTCCTGCACATCCAGCAACCCCCCCACCCATTTCTGAAAGTTTTTGTCCTCTTTAGATACAGCTGACTGCTGCTTGATTGTTGACAGTACAACAAGATCTATTAAATGACTATTTGGTGTTAATGACAGCAACAACACAACACAGATGTCCTGCATAAGATCAGCTGGCAGACACGTCACGTAACATCGTGTGACTTCTGAGGAAGACTGCAGGAAGTAGTCGAAACATGTCAAGTCACGGTAAAACACAAAAAACACCGGTCTGACTAAAAAGAATACTATCATAGTTCATAAATAGGTGAAGACCAAATGAACCTTGTCGAAATACAGAGGTCCTTAGGCCTAGCCCTCCTGTGGGGCCAGTCCCCCCACACTGCACACACTGACAAGAACTCTGAGACCAGAGGTCATTCTTATGCATATGTGGTCATGTTTGTTAACATTGACACAAAATAAAAATTGTTTTTGCAGCAGATAAAATTTGAATGTCTCCTATTGACTGGCACTTAGTATTGAAATATGAATACAAATCAGTTCTAAGATGATGGGCTACAATGAAACCACCTCAGTGTTCTCTGCCTTGTGACAGTGCTGCCATGGATCAGCATACCAAGTTATTATTATTATAGCAAAACTTTATATAAGTTGTAATTTAAAGGCATCCTTTTGTTGACAAAAAATAAATGAAAGATGGCAGCGCGGACTTTACAGTGTAATATGCTACAACCATTATTAAAGAAGATGTAGTATATTTTCAAGCTCAGTGGTCGGTGGTAATTGTGTAACACGACTGTTGCCAAATGCTAAAGGACACACACTGGATCATCCATAACATTCTCAGCACTGACTGGGGGGTAATAACACTGATTATCTGGTTACCATGGCAGCTGTCAGTGGATGGGATTTATTAGGCAGGAATGAGCTGTTGTTTAGACGATGTTCAGACGATGGTCGGACAATTCATAAAACAGCTTTTGAGGGGTGTCCACAGTCTACAGTTGTCAGTACCAATCAAAAGCAATCCCTGGATAGGAAAAAGTAAACCAGCTAAAGGGTCATGGGCTCAAGGTTCATTATTGCTCAACAGCAAGTTCAAAGTGTTGACCTGGCCTCCAAACTCCCCAGAACTTTCCGTACCTCCGCTTTCCAAAATAACGTCGTGCACACATCATCGTTTTCAAAAAAGTTTCCGTTTACATTACCCAGCATAAATACGCTCCCAAGAGCCGTCATGACTATGCTAGGCCTGCGGATGGCAGTGTAGGAAGAAGGAGAAATCTGTGCAAACCAATCAGAAGCCTCATCGACGCAGTCTGGCTCTTTGTGTCAGATGTTGTTCCAACATTAATGAACCTGGAGACCTAACATGTCTCTGCTCCTCTACATTGTAGCTGTATTTGCAAATGCAAACACGTAAAAAGTGCTTACACCAACAGAAATGCAAACGCTACCCGGAATGCTTCCATTACTAGACTACAGCTTACTCTGGCAACCGTGCTACACAAAAAAGGTTGCACGAGCTGACACGCAGACTGCCACAAACTCAGTTTTTGTCAGTTCACATTCAAATGCGAATATAGCGTTTTCCAAAATCTCCACTTTTGTGCTGGAGAAACAAGTTACTTTATGTTACCCTTAAAATCCTGCCCTAATTGTTTTCACCTGTGTGTTAACCCTTGTGCTCCCCTTTGTCTTTGTTAGTTTGTGTTTTGGTTTCTCTGCTGCCACCTGTTGTTTCCTGTGTCTTCATTGTCTGCAGCATGCAGTTTCTCTAGGTTTTATTCCTTTGACCTTTTGTTTAATACTTTGTAAGTTTCAATCTCTTTTTGGTCCTTTTATTTGTTTTGGTCTTAGCAGTCTGAATTTGGGTCTTTCCTTCCTGAACTCAAACTTACCAACTAATATAGTTTCACCTGCTATATTTCTAATTTATTTCATATGAGTTAATAATCCAAACGTCATAGTAAAGTCTTTCTTCTTCTCACCTCCCTTCATGTCTTTGTCTTTTTTGTGCTCTGCCTGTTTCTATCTTACATTCCCTGTCTGCTTACAAGACAATATCTGTGCATTTACTCACACAGAGAACATTTAGAACTGATGGAGTCACCTCAGAGTCATTATTCCTTCATGAGTGCACAAAAAGAACAGCTCTATAACCTCTCTGTCTGTTCTCACATTGCAGCATCTTTCATTTGTTCTTGGTGACTTCTTGTACTTTTGCGTTGACCTTGTCTTGTTGGATTCCTGCATTTTTCATCTTTATGTCAATAAAGCTTAATTTCCATTTGTTAAATACTTTTTGTGGGTCATTGTTTGGGCCCACTCCTACCGTGATGTGCAAAGTTTAAGGTTTTATCAGAATAGGAATCTGTTCAATAAATGGCTTTCAGCCTCTGACATTCAGACATTTTTCCAAAAACTGTTTCAAAGACTACAAGCTAACTCTGCTAAAGTTACTTTAATACAAACACTCTGCTGTTGTTAGTGATGTCTGTTTTTCTCTGTCTGTTACTGTTTACAGTGATGTGAAAAGCTGATGGACAAAGTGTCCACCTCCATCTGAAGGACCAGGGATAACAACAATGTGCCCATTTCTTCAGAGAAGATTTGAAGCACTCCTGACATCCATCCTGTGGCAGTTCCTGCATTAACACACTGCGTTAACACACGTGTTTCTGCTTGTACGTCGTACAAAAAACACAACAACGGCACACATTTGCAAACTGTTCCTGCCAACATTAGAAACTATGTGGCTGTGCCTGCCGTAGGTCGTCCCAAGCTTACATGGGAACTTACCAGTCAACAGTCTGCCATGCTGGACCCTTTGTAAGCCCTTTTGAACAGGTTTTAGTGGGTTAAATGAGGATAGTTGAGCTATGAGGAGACTCTGATGTGTCCTGATTGATGCAAAATGTATACTGAAAGGGCTGCCTCACTCAGTGTTTCATTGCATTAAAAAGCATTTAAAAATGTAGGCCAGTTTAGTGATTTGGAACCATTTTGTGTTCCATGCTGCTGTGTATCATGTTGCTTGCACACATATATTAAAAAAAACATACAATAAATACCATTTATTTTGTTGAGATTGAAAAAGAGAACAGGAAAAGGGGAAGGTAAAGTTACAACTTGATTGAACAAATTAGTTCCTCCATTTTTGCAGCAGCAGAGCTTGGAAATATTTCAAAACAGTATCAGAATTATGACTGAATGTAAAGTAATGCATTCATTATCTGTGCCACCAAAGCCCTGATTGTCAAAACCTCATTTCTGAAACAGTTTTTTCGGTTATTTTAGTGTGATTGTGTTTGTTTTGATTGTTTCCCTTGATATCCTCAGTTCCTGGTTGTTCTGTTATTTTTGCATTCCATGGTTTGTTTAGTCCCATTCTCCTGGTGTATCCTTGTCACTTTTACTTCCTCTTGTTTTTTATCTCCTTCTTGATTACCTGCCCCGGCCTAATGTGTTTCACCTGTGTCTCATTGTCTTCAGGTTAACATGTGTCACAGATGTTGTGGGAAAAACAGAAAAGGATCAGTCAGTCTGCTGTTGAAAAGTGTTCAAACAAATGATATTAGGCTAACTTGGTATCAGGAAAGTCAGCTCCCTTCATTTCAACCATAAAACAAGAATTAATTCTGTTAAACATCTAATGCAGCATGTTCAGGATAGCAAAATATAACAATTTTATTTTTACTGATGTTTCTCTCTGCCTACAACTGTTAAGCTGCTGCAACAGGTTAATTTGGGGGATCGATAAATCCTATTTGATCTCTTATCATATCTTAATAACAATTGCCTTATTCCAGCTACATCTACAAACAGCATAAACAGTTGCCATTATCAGCTGTTCACGAATGAGTGCACCACAGTGACTGTGTTACCACATTTAGGTGTGCGGGTGCACTCAAAAATTACACGATTTATCCATAATGCAAAATAAAAAACGTGATGACATAGGCATTTCACCCCATTAACTTATCCCTAAAGTCAATTTGCCATAAATAATTCACTGAAAGTTGGGTTGTCAATTTATCATTTATCTCTATATTATAACAACAACTTAAATGAGTCTTTGTCAGGATAAAAAATAACACGTAAAATAACAAACAAGCTAAATTGTTTGTTATTTTACAAATGTATATTGACTATAAAAAGTAGTGGCGATGGCCCAGAGACTTCAGTCTGAGCTATAGCTGAAGGTAACGAGGAGATTTAAGGGTGATGGTGGATGGCTGTGCTGAGAAGTCTAAGCTTACATGCACATTAAAAAAATAGGACTGTTATGTTTGATTATGCATTGTTCTTCAGACCATTTCGGGCCTGAGCAATTAAACACATCACAGCAAAATCCAGTCAATCCTTGCAGTGAGACACCACAAAACAGCACAGCATAACAGTAAGTTATGTTTATATTAATTTGTTTGTTTGTTTGTCTGGTTTATAGTTTGTTTGTAGTTATGATTTGGAGTATTTTTTTTATTTGAAACAGGTGTATTTGTATCTTGTTTTTCAGTTTTACAAGAAAGCTGTCTACCTAAAGTACACTTCCTGCAACGGCGAGGAGAGCAGAACTGTTATTTAATGTCCACATCTCTCCTTGTACACTCATATGCACAACACTTGTTGTGCCTTGGATGCCTTTAGAGAAACAGATCATTGAATTTGCTGAAATGTGTCTTTGGTGTGTGACCATATTATAGTGGATGTTAGAATTAGTCTTTCAGCAAAATTAATTTAAGAGGGATGGCTTTTTTGCATCATTTCTTTCTTTCAACTTGAAATAGGATAATTATTATTATGTCTTGCTTTTTGTCCACATAATAAAGCTGTTTCCTTATAATGTTTATAAAGTTTGCTTCTAGACAGTGTAGGATAAATCAAGAAGTTTAATACATCCAACACAAACAACTACTTTTTATTGCTTTCCATTGAAGCAACCAGTAATTACAGACTGAACAGAATAGCATTAAAGCTCAAAATACTGCAGAGGGTTGTGTCTTGTGTGACTAATTCTATGCTTAAGTTATAAGGCGGGCCAATATGTTGTTGTTAAACTGTCCTTTCTTATAATAGATGTTCCTTCCTCTCGTGTGTGCTAGCAGGCAAGACTTGCATAAAAATCTGCCTGCAGATAAATTGTTGTTCACCTACTTTTCCTTTTTTTCAGCTATATTTGAGCTGTAATCACATCTCCTATGTTATGTTTTCTCTCCGTCCGCCTCTTGTCTTAGCGTGCATGATGTTTTCATGCGCTCCACGTGTTTCCTGTTTTCCCATTTCTTAGCTGAGCTTGTTTTTAAATCAGTACCTCCAAGAACTAATCTACATACTGCTTCACAGGCAAGTTCATTTATGTATTTATTTATTTATTTTTTTACTCTGACAGATTCCAGTCAGCGATCTGGCCTGCAGCAATGTTTAAAGTTTTTATGTGCAACATGTACAATTAAAGAGCTTTCTCGAGGATACAGTTACTGATGAGCAAAATGGGTAATGGCTGAATATTGTAATTTGAATTTTTTTTCTGCAGTTTACTAATGATTTGTTTGTTTTTTCCATGAATATGCAATTTTTGCATTCATATGCACCCATCATCCCGTAACATGTATCTCAGTGGGATGCTCAGTCTATGCATGTGTCGTGTGTTTAGTCCATCCGAGCAGAAAATAACACAAAGGGTTTGCTTTGGTATGCAAAAAGAATGCATTGTGCATAAATCAAAATACATTTAAATAAACAGCATATACTCTTTCACCAACACTGGACATTGCTACAGAGGAGGCACTACAGATGAACGGAAATGTAAATGTAAGTAATTTGAAATTAATTTAATTCAGAAACTGTGATTCACTACTGCAACTCTTGGACACATTGTGCAAGGACTGTCTCATAAACCCTGTTCACACTGAGAAAGACTAGAATAGGAATAAATCCGGATATTCTTTAAGCTGGGTATGTTCAGACCTATTTTCAAATACCACACATGCATGTCCAGATTAACCCGGCTTATTTGTTGTCCTCCGAACCGCTCGGTGACGCCTCATAAAATTCAGTGTACGATCAAGTGGTCGGACAGCGTGCGTGCATGCATGCGTCATGCAAATTTAATTTTTGGTTAGTTTTTCGGTTCAAAAAGCAGTTTATTCCTTTGTAGCTCTGTCGAAAAATGAACTCAGGGCAAAGCGGTCATAGTTTGACTGTTGTTTACACAAGGCTTATGTATGTGACAGACACTGTCCCTGTGAACCTGGAAGTATGATGTCACTAGCGGGATTCGCTAGCCGGATTTGCCTACAGACCTGAGCCAGATTTAAGTCAATTTGCAATGATCCACCACGAGAGGTGGATCGTTGTTCAGACTCAGAAAAATATATATCCTGATCTAGTCAGATTGATTTCCTCAGTGTGAACAGGGTCATATATGTGGCTCAATCAATCAAAATCAGCAAAGACACTATTGTCACAAGAAGGTGCAAACTAGCCACTACGTTCTAGTGACTAGATCGTGCAGTATATACACTATATTAATCAAAACAGTGTGTTTGTGGTTGGACCTTGTCCTGATAAAGAGGACTGATTTCATGTCTACTTAGTTGGAAATGATTCATCATCACACTGTGTACTCACCAAAAATGTGCAAAAATGAATCATGACATATTTTAACTGGGGGCCTACGAACAATGTAACAAGTGAAGTCAAGAACAGAGATTGTTTTGTTTGTATTTTTGCGTTGTTGTTGCTGTGTTTGTGTTCCCACTTTAATTAATTAATTACCTCTTTGGATTACATGTACAAGTGTACAGAGAGCCAGTACAACAGACTCTAAGGACATTTTCCTCTTCAGAAAGGAACCAGGTGCAGCAATGACAACTTTTCATTGTTAGGCCAGCATCTGGGTTGGTTAGACAGAGTGCAATATTCACTGAAAGTACTTTATCAACAAAACTTGATCTACCAGGACTTTTTTTTTCACTTCAAATACTAACATGAAATGTTTTAAAAGTGCACACAGTGCCACACAGTGACAGCCATTATAATTTACTTCCTGTTTTATTCTGTCATTTCAGTGTCCTTGTATTTATGGTTTATTTTGACTTCCTGCTCAACTTTTTTTTCTCTTTCTCCCTTTCAATTGTTTGTTGCAGCCTAATATAATTCAAAGTATGTGTGCGCTTTTTCTTTTTCTAAGTTTGTGCATTATGTTGGTAGATGACTTATGTTTTACTTGCTGATGTTTACATCTACTGTGATTGGCTGCCACATTCTCACACTCTGTTTCTACCTGTCTCTCATTACCCTTACCTGCTGTATTTAGTCCATGTGCTTCCCCAGTCAGTTTTCCAAACTTCTCTCTCTTTATCTCTCCCTCACACACATGTGCACACACACACACAAACACTTTCACAATACAGCACTCACAATGTTTTGTGGCATTTTTCTCAGCTAACGTAGAGAAGATTGAAGCAAGGCGTCTGGACTTGTAGAGTTTTCTAGAAGACGTTTCGCTGCTCATCCAAGCAGCTTCATCAGTTCTAACTGTGATGTTCTGGCAGCCAGAACATCACAGTTAGCCACTACCTTCCCATTACCTTCCCATCTGTGCATTTGGTGTTTCATTAGAGACGTGTATGTTTCCTGTGTTTTTTTTGTTTTTGTTTTTTTTTTTTGTAGGGAGCTATTTATATGTCTTGATATATTCAAAGTTCTATTTAAACACAAATGTAGCTCTTAGTGTAAGTTTAATCAGGAAGACTCTGTTTCCTATCATTCACCATTTATCCCTATCAGCTTCCTAATCATTCGCCCTCTATCCCTCACTCCTCTGCTCCCCCTCTTTTCCGCTCTCTTAGTCAGGTGCCTAATAAAAAGCACCTCCCTCACCAATCAGCTGTGGCTTTCCATCCCTCTCCTGACCAATCACAGCTTAGCACGAAATTTAAAAGTCTTCGTCTCTTCTCCAGCTGTCTTCTGATCGAACCCGGCAACCCTCCTCCACCCCAAGCACCACCAGATCCACGCCAGTTCAGGCCTCCTATCTCCTGCCCTCCAGCTCTCCACCACCACCAGGTCTAGACCCAGGGGGGATCTTCTGATCCAGCGGCCTCTCCTCTTGCATTTTCCCCCCTTTTCAGATGTGGTCTTCACGACGGGGTCTAGGACGCCAATGCACATTCAAACTTTGTACTTAATAAATATTTCTCATTCAGTTCGCCGAGTCTCTCATGATTAATATAAGTATAACGCTGACTGTTGTTGTAGATGTGTGTTGATTTGTGAATCTTTTTTTTTTATCAAAAACAAAGATAGTACTAATACAGAAGTAGTGTGTAGTTCCCAGCAAGACAATAAAAATAAAATAGAATCATTGCCACACTGAAGTTTATGGAAAGCTCTTACTCTATTCACTCAACTAACTGCAACGTATTCACTAAGTGCATAAAAATCTCATCTTGAGGACAACAATGAGACTTTTACATAAAGTCCTAAAAGGCAGTATTAGCTTGGGCTAAAGGTGAGGTTGAGCATAACACCATTTACTCGAGGTTTTACTGCATTCATTCTTTATATAACCACAAATGATTGTTTGCACTTACTAAAAAAAGTATCCCTATTTTTCTTGTATGTGGTACAATTATTGTTAACCCCTAGTTTGGTCCCCATTGAGTTATATCCCTTTACAGCTGCCCCCCCCCCCCTTAGCAGATAAGGATAAGGCTGGTTCAGGGTCCTGTTCAACCATCTGTTAGCCTGTTTCTGATTTGTTGTCTCCATCCGCCTATCCACAACTGCACATTTTAGCAGTGAGGCTACTGGTCCGATTGTTACATAGATGATTGATATATATTAGATTTACTTTATTAATCCCCATAGGGAAATTGGGTTGTAGTAACAGCAGCATATATCAAAGGACATTAAATACAATGTATACAGGAAAAAAATCTTATATACATACATAGCAGCAGACAACCGAACATAACACAGTTTATCACACTTGAGATGACGCATTAGTCCAAGTTGGTGAGAACAGCTCTGACAGTTATAGAATAGTTAGTTGTCTGGCAACTAAAACACATGCTGTCGATCATGGTTTAGCTTACATAGTTTACTAGTCCATCTGGCTCTTATGCTCACAAACAAATGGCACATTTGCTCAATTCTCACGTTCTCCAAAAATAACACATGTTCACATTTTACCTGGATATCCACCAAAGAAATGTAAAACAGTTACTAAAAGTCTACAAAAAGAGGAGTGGATGGTGGTTTGGCTTCAGGGGACTACAATGTGCTGAATTAAGTACCACTGTGTACTGATGATACTTTACACAACCACTTCTTCTGAAGTAGAAAGTTTATAGATATACACTATGAAATATTTGACTAATGGTTCGTGTGTGTTGTGGCTTTCAAAATACATTTATTTTTTTGTTTTTTGCTGAAGGGAGGTTTCTCCAGAGTACAATTACACACATAGTGCAACAGCTGCAACAATAAATAATAAAAACATTTCCTTCAGATACAATAGGACCTTCACACCACTTTGTGCTCGGGCCCTAATTGTCCAACATGGAGACCGAATCTAACAAAAGATCTGCATTGTTAAATAACAAACTACAGAGCTGTTACAATTCATAAACCGAAAACATACTTTTACTTTCTGAGCTGAAAAATAGTGTTGGAGCATCGTTCCAATGTGCTCTGACAGCACCACGAGTGCTTTACTTTAACCAACCACAACTAATATGCTAATAATTATAATAAATATATATAAATAATAAATATGTATCATTTTATTTGTATGTTTCAAACTATGGGGCACATGCTTATATGTGCAGTCCACACATCACCATTCTCTGAATATGAAATACTCATCAGCCTTCTGCTCATCTAGTCACATTATTTGTAAGGTTGTGTTATGATCCCTTGTTTTGCTGTCTTGGTTTTTATTGTGTGTGTCTGTCTGTTTTACTTCCTCTTTGTGTCCACCTGTGTCTTGTGTATTTGAGTCATCCCTGTTTGCTTCCAGTGATGTTCTTGTGTTGCCCGTTTGTTCTGTGGATTCCCTGTGTTA
Source organism: Parambassis ranga (assembly GCF_900634625.1). Taxonomy (NCBI): domain Eukaryota; kingdom Metazoa; phylum Chordata; class Actinopteri; family Ambassidae; genus Parambassis; species Parambassis ranga. The sequence continues at coordinate 18,894,590 of NC_041041.1, forward strand.
AGTTTTTCACTCCTTAGTTAGTATTTTATTTTTAGATATTTGGGTTCTTGTTGCTTTATTAAAGCTCACTTTCAGTTGGACTTGTTGATTTTGTTGTGTCTGTGTTTGGGCCCTCACACAACAGGTTGCAATATTGACATTTTGACATTGTTTCCTGTTTTCCTGTCCCATTCGTTTAAATACATGTCATGATCATATATACTAGTTGAACTATCCCTGAGTCTGCTCTGAAAGGAGCTCAAACCCTTGCTATCAGGTGGTCTTGGTCTGTTTTTTTTATATATATACACATTATGGTTACCGTTCTCACTTCTTTAACTGAACCATATGGCGCAATCAGACCAACCCCAGTTGTTAACACATTAAATGTGAACGGTAAGAGGAGGGTGTTATTTGTTCTCAGTCAGTGGAGTGCATTACTGATCTACCATTAAGCAGCACTGTCTTTTGTCAAATTTGTCCCTTTGCCAGCATAATTTCATGCTAATGTGCTTTCTTGGTTAATTAGCAGTTGTAGTGATGGTGTTCATACATCATATATACATTATATTCATGTCACAGTGGCACATATTAGAATGTCATTGGCAAATGTGTTCTATGACTCGGCTGGTGTATTAGGCTGAGTGTGATGTATCATGTGCATAACAAGTATTGTTTGGCAGCGGTACTTCTGTTTCCCAGAGTGAATGCTATTGGTGTACTGATGTATTTATTGACAATTTAATTCATGTTAGAGCTTGTTTGCTAAAAGGAGGACATATTTATTTTACTGCACGGTGCCCAGTGGATTTTATTTTGGTTATTGTAATTGTTATGCTTAGGCTTCAAATTGTTTACTAATGACTGTTTGTTCTGTTATTTTAGACTCACTCACTCACTCACTCACTCTTGTGTGTACCTTGTGTGTTTTTTTGAGTGTGGGTGCTTTGCTTTTCATTTCTGTGGCTACAATTAAGGAACAAACAGCAAGGGAGAGCCAATGAGGCTGTCTTCTGACATGAAGAGGAGAGAGAGTGGTAAAAAATAAGGGGGGGGTATAAACAAAGCATGACTGTACGGAAGATAACAACCTACTCTTCCATTAAAGTACACATATAACCATGTTGCTGGAGCTCTTGCTTCTTCACCCTGCTAATTAAAGTAGCTAATATCCCTGATCCTAATTAGACATGAAATAAACAGCCTATCATGAATAATTAGAGGTTAAATTATGTTTTTTCCTCTTTATGGGTTATTTTTTTAAGAGTTTGCTCCAAATGCATACACAAACAGAAGTGCATAACACTGACGCATAGTATCTCCTATTATCCACAGCACACTCCAACTGACCAAAATGTCAGTGTGTTAGGTCTTGTATCCAGGCCAGTTATAAGACTGTCTTCCTGTGTCTTGCTGATTTTGAGGCAGATCCACACCGATTTCTTCCAGAATTTGTGACCATGCATGAAAAATGGGTCCAACACTTCCAAGAGAAGATCTGAGACCCCATGATGATAAACAACATCACTGATTGCCACGCTGCTGTTATCAGAGCAAGCAGAAACCCTCCGGTTTAGAAAATGAAGCCAATGCAGAAGTGACTGCCATTTCCTCTACTCTGGTTCTTAAAGTCAGTCATATTCAAATGTCAAACATGTTCACAGCCTGGTTTTTATGAATTGATTAATACTTTAGGTGCAGACTCCCCAATGCATTCATGAATCCTTCAAACGTCTGTCAGTTTCCTTGTTGCGGTGCAATTCACAGCTAGAGTGGTGGAGGCAGGTTTCTTTCTTCTCATTGATTGTTTAGTTTCTGCCACTTTCTGTTTCAGTAAACAATGGCGACAGAGAGAGAGCGTATCATGTTTTTTTTTTTTGGAATGTCCTTGTCGTCCATTATCGCATCTATAGTTGTTGTGGCCCCTGGTATTTTCTGTGTGTGTTATCTGTGTTTTCTCCCCTTTGTCATTCCCTTAACTCTTTGCGGAGAACAGAAAAAGAATAAGAACAGCTGGCCAAGCTAGAGTTTCTCCTCATTGGCACAACTGCTCATCTTGCAGGCACCCACCGCCAACCTCTTTAGACCAGAAGACTTAAGACTCCTAAACAGGGCAGCCTCTGTTTCCAGGATTTGCTCTGCCTCGGTCGCACCAAAAAAGTCAGTTGATGCTTTGTCTCCTGTTGTTGATGATAAGACCTCCATTACACAGTGTCTGGAGACATGCATATTCCTTTGTTCTATGCCGAAGCCAGCACATTTCTTACAGAGGGTAATTATAAGCTATCTTGCACGCACACATTCTGTAATACAGTTTAAATGCAATGCATTGCTAAGGGCATGGTAACTTATGATTGGTAATATGTATATGTCTCATGACAGCTCACCATCACTCTGCCTAGGCTATGTAGAGAACAATTTGGTTTAAACATTTTGAATCAGAATCAATTGATGGCACATTTTCAGATGGAATATAAAACACTAACTCAAAATGTAGTTTTTGAAAACATTAAACATTTATTAACAGTTAACAGGAAGGAAGTCAAGAAAGAGGGAAAAAAGACATAAATCAAAGAGACACAACAAGCATCACAGAGGAAAACAGCCAAAAGTATTTAGCGCATGAACAAACAAGATTAAAAACAATCCTTTCAAGTCAAGTTTTTAGAGCTTTTGGTGGAGCAGGAGAGGCACGTGTATGATCAGGGGGTCTTTGTGTTTGTGTGTGTGTGACGAGCACTGCATCCAATGCACAAACATGCACCCACAAGGCAGACACAAAAACAGTAAAGCCACCACCAAAATGTACCGGTAGTCCTTTTCAGAGCTAATTGTCCTGTTGATTTACTGAGCTCCGCTTTTAAAAATCACTCAAATTTTACATTCAGTTTTGCTCTATGGCAGGTTTTCTCTTTACAAAGAACACGACTGACTGCACGAGAAAGCACATTACAGCAATTTTACCATAGCATAAACAGCATTCATCAGCAATGTGCATCATCCAATTCACTGTACCGTAGAATGTAATCAAGTGATTAGGAGGTTAATAAACTCCTGCAAATAGATTACAGAGACACTGGGCTCTGTTTTCCTGAAGTTGAAATTGCTCATGATGAAACTAAACTGACGAAGTTTCTGATGGTTTTTCTGTGGGAGTTAGCAGAATTTCAGGGAGGTTTTTGTGAGAACAATAGGTGGGACTCAAATGTAGGACTCATGGGTTAGAGTAAGAGCATATCAGTCAAATAAAAAAGTAAATAAATAAAAGCAAACCAAGCAGATGAGAGTCAGACAGACTCTTGGACAAAGCTAGAAAAGGTCAAAACCCAAAGGAGAATGCACAAGAGAAAGATGCTAGGAAACATTTGAAATCTAAAGCACAAGGGGCAGCAACGAGTGATATATAAGAATGAATGAATGAATATGTGTTGCCTCACCCTCTCTAGCTCCTTGCTGTTGTGAACCACTTCTGCCCTTACTATTATATTATTATTATACTTGCTATAAATGCTTATAACAGCCAGAGAAAAATGACCCTTAGATAGGCTATTGTTGTGCCATGCACTTATGGTGTTTTGTTGAGCAGGTTTTGTTACAAGGATAGTAAAGTTGGATTCACCAATACTTACATGAGTATCAGCTCTTATTCAAGGACAAAGGAAAAAAGATTTCAAGGGTAAAAACATCACAGCAGGTTCTCTTGTTAAGAGGTGCATGGAGAGCCGGGTTTGTCAGTATTACAGTACTTGATGTGTTTCTATGCAGAACATAGATGTCCACTCAAAGGGCATATATGTGCTGCCTGAGTTATGGTTCTGATGGAAGGATGATGTCCTTCTAAGTGGCCTAGCTTATGTCCAGCAGGACTAAGCAGGTGGCATTGTGCTTGCCACCCTTATCCCTGGCAATCCTCCAGAAGTCCCTGATACTCAGCCAGATTCTTCTCAAAAGCCTCCTTTATACCATCTTCCCCGGGCACTGTGAGTTAGTTTAGGGCAAGTTATTTTGAAACACAATGACATTTTGCAGAGATATGTACTGGAAAGCCATGTTTACTATTATCTGCCCGTCCTGTGTGGTAAAGAATAGATCTGTAACGACTATTGACTTTGGCTCCAGCTATTCTCCTGCTTTGGCCAGGTATACTTTCTAGTGATGAGTGCTTGTTGCTATGGTGGCGAGCAACTGCCTTCAACAACAGCTGGTCAGGGTGGTCCATCTCCCATATCAGAGGAGACGTAGGTTGATGTACATTCAAACCTATTATATCTGCTTCACTTGAAGCAAAATAAAAAAATAATTTTATATATTTCTCATGACACACTTTTTTCCAGACAGTGTTCTGACTGCACCACCCTACACAGGCTTGTAACAAGATTAAAGGAGGTGTTGCTTTGGGACGTGTACACTTTGACGAGAACACGTGTTACACTTTGACATATATGGGTACAAAAAAAGACAAATATGATGAGACATCAAATGTGATGACTTTGATGAATGACTTTGCATTGTCTGTATCCTAAAACTAAATCCAGCTGCAGGAAAATAGAACCCAGTGTTTACAACAGAGTTAAGGACTATTTGAAGGAAATGGCATACAGTAATCTGCTTTGTAGTCAAATTCAAGAACAAACACTTTCTTTTTTTTCCACACTTATCTTGCTGCTGCTGTCACTGTTTTCTTACAACCCACATATTTTTAAGCTTATTTCTGCTGTATCAATAACCTCAGCAATAATGGAGGTGCTTTTCTTATTTACAGTTAAAGAGGAAATGTACAGTTTATGGAAATGCTTGAGTAAATGTTCAAAAAAAAAGAAAAAGAAAGACAGAAAAACCATGCACTGCTGTTGTCTTTTAAATCAAGGCTACCTGGTGGCCTCCAGGGGCTGAAGAGGACACTGTGATCTTGCCCTCCCTGAGAATGAAGTCCTTTATGTGACATATCTGACAGCTTCTGAAGGCCATAATCTGTCATATACAGCAAGAGGGTCTGTGATGACTCTACCTGGCACAACATAAAAGGGTCTTGCCAATGGCAGTATCAAGACCTTGGCGGGAATGAAACTGACATTCAACTTTACATCTTCTTCACAGTTTACAGGAATTGTCCTCAGTTTGTTCTGATGGGGATCATCACATTTTTTCCATTTTCTGTTCAGCCCGTTAAATCTGGCTTTGCCTCTTTTTTTAATTTAAATCCCACTGGACTGTAAAAAGTTTGTTTCTGCCCCCTTGACACTATAGATGACTGCTACAGTGTTTCCTCCTCATCCTCAGCTGTTGCACTTGTATTTAGAACCGGTAGATTTTCCTTCAATGAGATATCGTCCACCCGCTTTGGGCCACTGTCCTCAGGCTCTTCTGGTATTGATGGATCTGAGTTACTGATGACATACCCAGGGAGGGTGGCGTGCATGCTGATGATGGGGGGACATGTACTCCGATACACGCGACTGGAAACCAGAGTCGTGGATCGTGTGGAAAGCCCACCACCAGCCAGGTGGGACTGGCTGCTGGTGCTAGTGTTGTTGAGGCCAACTACCACAGAACCATAACGGTAGCGACCACAGACCACCGGACCCTCCCACTCAAACGCCAGGTTCCAGCGTGTCCAGGTTTTCTTTATCTCTGTCTGGACCTGCAGAAAGTTGAAGGACACAGGCTGTAATCATCAAATGTGTAAGAAACACATGGAGGAGTGTACACGAAGTAAGCACGGGCAGGCGGCTGCGTAATGAAACAAGTTATTATCTGAAATGTTACTGACCGGTCACTCTTAATTCTGCACTTATGCATTGATTGTGTGGAAGTCCAACAGCAGCTGCTATTAGGTAACGAGCAGTAACAGCTTTGACACTAACTACAAAGCTAAAAGTGACACAAGGGAGGTCACTGTTATGTTATGGGGGGAGTTTGGACCCAAATGCAGACACTGAGGCTGAGGTGAACTAAAAGGGAGCTTTTAATAAAGCCAAAAGAGGTCAAAAACATAAAATCCCAGAACACAAAGTACAAATCAAAGGAGTAAAAAACAACGAACTAACTCACCAAGAGCAAACCAGTATGAAACAAACCAAACCTAACAGAGATCCAAAAGGGAGGATGAGAACACACACACGAACACGCCATGGATAAACGGACAGACTAACAAGAACAAAGGGGAGCACAGGACTTAAATACAGAATGGTAACAAGACACAGGTGAGACACATTAGGGCGGGGCAAGCAATCCTTAAGGCGGGAAACACAAGGAAGTAAAACACACAGGAACACAAGGGGAAACATGGACCTTCAAAATAAAACAGGAAACACAAGACACAACTGCAGACACACAGATCACAGATTCAGGGCAGGAATGAAAACCAAACAGAAAACATACCAAGAACCACAGAATCCTAACAGATTCATTTAGAGTGAACAACCAGCAAAAAAGATTGCCCACTTTCCTGTTTTGTTTAAATTACAATCCGTCCAATTTACCAGCTGTTAGCATCTAGTAATGGTTCGCCATTAAGGAAACGGGTCGATCCATAATCCATTGATCATCTATAATCAGCACTCCTGCAGTCTCCCATACCAGAGGTGCGGTAGTAGCAGTAAAAAGGCCAAAGCTTTCAAAGCTTTCCTTAATGCTAAAAGCTCTGTTTCTCTGTGTTTCTATTTTTTATTTGTGCACAGTGCATATGGAACCTCACCTGATTTTATCATGATGCCCGTCAACCCTTTCCCTGGGCCAGCCACAAAAAAAATCACTTTTGAAGTGCCTGTCATGGTCTGGCTGGAGTCACAGCATTGTGGGTCTGTTATGTTTAACACTAAAGATATTTTGCCCATCCAGGTGTTTACGCTACAGCATGTTGCCCATATTTAGATGAACTGGAAATTAGAACTTGGCTGATGATCAAACACTCTTTAAACACTCATTACAGAAGGTTTGTAAATTGTATATGTATTTTTTTCTCCATTTTATTGGTTACTGTGGAGACTCCAACCCTTAATTTACAAAAAAACACCTCTATCTATCCATAATTTTTCCAGTTAGTATGAGCTGCAATATTCTTTTTTGAAACCGCTCTAACGCGTTCTGTTTGTCATGATTCAAAACGGGAAAATAAAAAAAGACATACATTTTCCATAGCTTGCTTGTTGTATACAGCTGCCTACGGGTTTCTTTTGGCAGGCTGCTGGAAAATAGAGTCAGCTACACACACACACATATCGTGTGGGCTGAATGGGAAATATGGTGCATTGCTGCTTTTAAAGCTTCACAGAGCTGCAAAATAGGGTATTAATTCTAAGTGTTGGCTGAGACCCTTTTTAGATTACATGGTTTTGTGCTAATTGAAAAAAATGTGGAGTGAAAAGGTCTTGGAGGATAAAAGAAAAGTGAGAAAAGAAGAAAGAAGTTCTAGTTAAGATAACAGGCTTAAAAGTAAAAGTTCTGACTGGGAATTGAGAGGGCAGAGTATAGAGAGATAACAGAGGAAGTAGCATTGCAGCAATTAATGTACTTTCATTTGAAAGAAATGTTGAGTTAAATGATCCTGTCTGCTCATTTCTCTTTGCTTCAGTGTCTCGATGAATGTCACTCACCTCTCCGTTGCAGTAGCAGTAGATAATGGACACAAAGAAGCCCTGAAAAGAAGAGATTGTGTAAACTCAGACCTCAGAATATAATCATTTCTAATGTACAATACAAACAATAGCTCTATAAATATAGATTATAAGGGTACTTCTGGCATCCAGCTGTTATCACCTGCTTTCTAATGGTGCTTGTCTAATAAAAAAAAATCTCTATTCTGACCTGATTCACCCTGTGTTCCAGCTTCACACCACCACAGAAAGTGAGACACTGAGTGTTATCGTGAAAGAGATGGATTATGGGAAGATATGTGTGTGTGTGTGTGAGAGAGAGACAGTTTGATGTTCAATCTCCAAAAAAGCTTAGATCAGCACATTGTATCCTAGAAAGATAGGTGGAAGTTTAATCTATCAATCATTTAAGCCAAAGAATACTTTCTGTATTTCAGTTCTCCCAGATTCTAACTTTTTTTTTTTTTTAAGAATCTGATATCATTAGTTGCACACACAGCAGTGAAAGCACATGTTGCCATGGCTGGCTAATGAGCACAGCTGCCTAAAGGCTGCTGCACGTCCCTGAGGCTGTGTTCACACTGCAAGCCACATTTCATCAGACTTTAATGTGAACGTCGTTTTGAAACAGCACACATGAGTATATGCAACCTCCGGGGGGAAAAAAGTGGAAGGAGTCAAAAAATGCAGTTTCTTCATGCGGAGCTGTCTCAGAGCATGTGAGCAACTATACAGCTTTCCAGGAAAAATAAACATCTTCACAGCCATAGTTCTTCCCTGTTGCCAACTGTACCGTACACACTTGGTAAAATTCAAATTTTGCTTAATTAATGGCATGGCCACTTTGCCTGACAGGTGGGTGCTAACTCACTTCCTGCTTCTGCAAGGGCCCGCCCACCTCAGCTACTTTACCTGTACAAAAAGTCTCTTCAGAACATTGAGGTTAAATACATTTTATTGTATATAATATCTGATAAATGACCAGTATATCTGATTAAGTGACCCAAGTCTGATTCAAAAATTAAGATTTATGATCAGATTTTTGTGTCCATACAGACCTAAAGACATCTGAATTGAGTTTGGCAGTCTAACTGTAGCCTGATTTATCAAGCTTATTATGCCAAATGGTGTGGAAAAAATAGTTTATTGGTCAAATCCTGAACCTCTTTAGTATTCTCTATATTTCAACAGGGAGTCTTGTGGTCTTCAAAGATTAGCCCAGTGACACAAAGTAAACTGCCAGTTTCTGTCTGATAAAATCTCACTGTCACACATCAGCACCTCCAAAATTGCCTGTAAGTGGCGACACAAGCTTTATTCATATAAATGGTAGAATACAGTAGATCAGCAGACATGATAGCATATCTGGTAAAGTGGCACAACACAAAAACAGGGTACAAACTATGACAAGCAATAAAAAAATAAGAGGCAACCAGTTGACACCAAATTAAACGCTTTAATATGTTTCTGAAAGCCATGTTAGAAATGACTAACATACTGGAATACTGAGGGGAAGAGATGTGACGTTCACTGACACACTGAGGAGGAGAGTGTTCTGTGAGGAATGTAAGAACATCCTTGTACACCTACCACCCTTGTTTTTAGCCTGTTTATTTCCTCTTATGTTTTGTAAAATCTTTTGTCTCGCTAAAAATGTCTTCACCCACACTTTTCCCGCCTGTGCGATCACTAAGTGGTTTCACCTGTGTCTGATTATGCGTCTCCTCCTTGTTTACAGTCTTTGTGGCCGTGCCAGCTCCTGGTTAAAGACTTTGTTGTGTGTTTTTGACTGCGCCTCAGCCTGGCACCTTGACAGCCCTGCCTTTTTGTTTACTAAATGCTTTCAGTATTTGACCTTACCTGCCTGTGACTCGAAGTTGAGTTGTTTATTTTTATCTGCTGGTAACAGTGCTACACACTCTGATATCTCCTTTGACAGACTTTAAGATAGTGTTGGTTTCATTTTGAAAGTGTAGGACATATGACAGTTCTGGACCACACAAAAACTTTGTGCAATAGGGTTGTCAGGAAATAAAGGTGGTGAAAGTAAACTAACGATCCATTGTTGTCATGAGACAGCTGTGAGTTGTGGTTAAATTTACTGGGGAGAAAACATGTGGTTGAAAGTTGTCTGAGCTCAAATCCCCTTATTTGGAGGTGTAGGTGTTGAAAGGTTTTTCCCACCTGTGTGTACTTGGTTGTCCTCAGAGTGTCTCCCTTGTGTTTGAGATATGAATTGACTGCTCTGTCCTAACCTGAGTTATTTGGCTCTCCTGCAGTTTGGTTTCTCTAATGTTCTTCATTCCTCTGAGAGTTTCACCATCACTGACTCACCATCACCATCACCATCACTCATCCATATAATTATGGATTTGGAGGTGAAAACTACACAGTGTCATTATCTGTCACACCTTGATTGATCTTGTCAATTAGCAACATAGCTCATTGTTGTACTGTGTACTTGCACTCAATACTGTCTCTTTCTCTGTCTTTAGAGATGGACTGGCTGTCTAATACAACAGGAAGAGCACTTACATTATCTGTAACCTTGACGATTTTCTTAAAATATTTATTATAAGAAGTCCAATTAATAAAACCACGTGCATAACTGCATCCAGCTCTCCTTGAAGTTGCGTGTATGGATCGTTTTGGTCAAAACTGTTAGTGGTTGCTAGAAATTGGTAGGGGCTTGTTCACCTTAGCTGTACCTTATTCTTTACTCTTGACTTCAACTCTAGCTTGGAACCTATGACTACTGCAAAATTGTGAGGAAGTGTATGAGGAACAAGTTCTTCAGTGTCCCTGCCCTGCATTTACTCTAATCTTAATTGTATTGTAAGAGCTGAAATCAACGGGAACCTTTAGTGAAAAGTTAGATATACAGAAAGGTTCAAGTGTGTGTTCTTTAAGTGGTTGACTAACATACTGGAGTAATAGTCAACACCATGTTGTAGTAAATCTGTCCCTGAATTTCATGTCATGCAGGGGGTGCTCAATGCTTTTATTGTGAAGGTCAAAAAAGGAGGAAGAGAGAGTACATCACTCTTTTTATTACAGAGTTCATTTAAAGTTCTAAGCCCCACTCCACTTTATTAATGAAAGTCTAAGAAAGATCTGTCTCTGCTTAGAGGGTGTTAAACAGATATATCAGTGTCACAAAATACACAGCACACTGTCAGTGTTGGCTTTGTAAGGGTTTAGTACAAACCGTGCTTCTTTGATTTCAGCTCTGGCAGGAAACCACAGAAACATATTTGGCCGTCCAGATTCATGGTTTAAGGCCATTCTCAGCAGGCGTACTCTGTCACATGTTCCTGCTGCAGTTGAGCCTGTTGTGTATTGTGGTGCGATGTGATTTTAATAGCTCGAGGAAAAAATAATAAATACAATGCCTCTTGGCCATCTTAAGAGCAGCAGCCATCAGATATTAGTGGGAATTTTGCAGACTCCATCTGTGGAATAAATTTGGGTATTTGCTGTGGATAATTATGAGTGGGTCATCCTTACACAACAAACTGACAGACTGTTCTACAATGCCATCATATTATTTAGTCTGTAAGAGTTTGTGCCTACAAAGTAAACCTAATATCGATATGATTCATGCTGCTTCCTGTTTGTGTCACTTTTTGTTTTCACCAAGGTTTCATGTAGATGATACATCCCATCTTGAATATGACTCATTTTCACTAAACATGACTCTACAAAGATCTTGGCTTATCTTTGTGCGTGACCTACTGCTGAGACAGAGCCGACCTCATTTTGCTTACCTTAATGCATACGGACAGCATTTGAAGATGGCCGAACATCTTTCATCTTCATCCAGTTCATTTAATTCAAAGATTTTGAAATTGAACTTTAATCAGCGTCTGCTGATGTTCCTGTGCCTCATGTCATTAGAGTTGGATTGTTCTGTATGTTATAAGGAATCAAATAAACTGACAGGCAGTGGATACATTCATCATGAATAATGATGGCAGTCATTAAACTCATTTTCCTCGTTTATGTGTCTCAATATCTGTGGCTGCATCCGAGATTATCTCCACTTGTTAGTGCTTTAACAGCCATTTTCATATGTACTGTACATCAGCAATTTAGTGTGTTTGTCCAAATATCCTTCTATGGTGTTAAGATTATATCAGTGCTCATGCTCAACACACCACGTTAAGGATTTCACCTGTATTCTGTTGTTGTTGCTGTTGTTGTTGTTGTTGTTGCTGTTGTTGTTGTTGTGGCTGTTTTTGTTGTTGTTGTTGTTGTTGTTGTTGTTGTTGTTGTCAGCACTGATGATTGCCTTACATATTTGTTTTTTCTTCCAAAGTCATGTTGGATCATGTGAGTTTTATGTCTGTGGAATTGTTATGGTGAAATTGTCATTGCAAACTGCAGGTGTGCAGCCTCCTATTCTGGCTGAGTTGTCTGATTTGTGTATTAAAATTAAAAATAAAATTAGTTAAAATGAATTTTTACCTCCTCTTTGGTTTCTTTGCTGGCTCAGATATAACAAGCAACATGGGTCCATTTTTCAGTTAGCTGCAGGCTAACTCCACAGCTATAGTTCAGCTATAGCCTGACATGCATTAATATAAGGAGAAAATACAGAGCATCACTTTTAGGTCCAAACTCAGAGGTTTTAACTGGAAGTTTAGCTTCTTCAGCCACTTGTTGCAAGACTTACTGCTTTTTTTTAGCCTCATGTTAGCAATTAGCATCTCCTTCTCACCTCTGCCTCAACCCAGAGCCTGCCAGGCTCATTAACAACTTTGGATTTTGTTCAGATTTTTGGGATCGACCTGCCTGGCACACTCTGCCTGCAGCTTTAGTTGCTCGTTTGTAAATCTTGTTATTCCATCTAACTATTTTTTTCAGTCCTGGCTTTTGGGTCCAGTAACACAATGAAATGCATACAGGGAAAGTTTTATATTGAAGAAAATGTCAAAAATAATCCTTTGAGCATAGCTGTATGACCTGAGCTTCTAGCTTCTGTTGCTACCACATCATAATTAAAAATATCAAAATAATATTACAGACTAGAAGGCTAAAAAAAGTCTGCAGTCTAATAATCAGTTATAAAAATAACTTTTGATAATTAATTTATTTAATAATAAATTATTATCTGCACTATAATTAGATCCATTTTAATTTGGACCCTCATTTCCTCATTTATTCATTGTGTCAGGGTTTAAGCTTTAACTCACAGTTACTCTGCACAGTATGTAATCAGCACAATTGTTTACTAAGCATGTGAAGCTCACAATAAACCCTGATTATGTACGATTTAAGTTATTACACGGGAAAGGTTAATTCCACTCTTACACATAGTAAGAAAAGCTCTTTTCAATTTAGACAGAGAGAAATTATAACACTGAATCAACCTCATTATCAAGAAGTGCAGTCTTGATACTGGCAGTCAGGCAGAGTCATTTAGAGAAGATAATTGTTGTTCGTTCCACTCACTGAAATTAACACGTAAAATGTTAATCTTAGGATAATAGAAGTAGGAGAGTATAGGGCAAAAAAGATCACTTGTTTGTTATCAATGGATTAAATGGATTAAAAAAAAACACACTGACAAGCTGAGAGAGGTTCCAGCACCCCTTGTGACCCTGCAGTACAGCAAAAAGCAGGTCAAGAAAATAAATGGATGAATGATGAAATGAATACCATTTATTGCCCTGCCATGATAGACTTCTATCTTCTTCATGATAGAATCTTAGTGGTGTCCTGCTTGTTGAATGTGTCCCATCTATTGTGACACAGCTGCAACAAGAGGCAGGCTACACCCTGGAGAGGTCACCAGAGGAATATATATATATATTAAAATTAAACTAATTTCCTAGAACACCACAACAAGAATAACAGACATAATTGTCTGTTTTTGTAGGGCATTGAATGCCAGGAGAAGAATGCCCTGCCATTTCAAATTAACAATAAAGATGATGTGCTTTCAAGGTTTTGATTACATTTCTATGGGAACTGTTTCTAATTCTTTATTCTCAGTCATTCAAAACATGAATTAAAAATGTTTCATGTGGACTTAAGTACATAACATTTGTGTGGTTGTGTTTGCTTAATATTACAGAATTGAACCAATAGAATGTTGTGTGGTTTATACAATGGAACAGAACCTGCTCCGAGTCGGGAAGGATTACACCATTCTGGATGGTGCCCGTTCTTGGCACCAAGAATTGGTTACTTGGCATGCACAGTTGAGAAAATACCCTCAGTGAAGGAGAGATTGTTGGTGCAACAGTGTATTTTGTGCCGTGTCCCAACATGAATCATGTTCACATCGAAAAAAGAAGGCAGACGGTACCTGAAATGAGTTGAAGAACAGCTCACAATACATGCGAATCTCCCAGCTTGGACCATGAACTGTGTGAGGCATCCCAACAAAAATAATGTAGTGAATGCCAAATACCAGGACCAGCACAAGGGTGGACTTTGCCAGTTTCCTGTGGAGACACATAAACCCATGTTAAATGTGGTTTCAAATAATTTTACATTATATGTCCTGTATGATGTAATGTAATCTCTTATGTAAAGTACAAATTGTACCACACACAAAAAACCTATACAGTCCTCCTAGAATAAAAATGCACAGAGCCCCTCCTAAAACATGAAGACCATGTGGATTGTACCTCTTTTGTTTTGCAACATTGAAAAAAATGTCAGATATGGCTAAAGTTTGGTGTTCGTGCAATGTTCAAACCTTTAAAGGTAAGAAAGAAATACTAATAACAAATTTGAAAAAAGCCTTCTTTGTGAAGGTGTTACCATGATCCTCACAGGAGCAGTGTGGAAAGGTAAAGCCAGTCTGATACATAAGACGGATTTAAAGCTCATTGTAAAGAAAACAAGGAGAGAGAGAAGTCCTCCAGCTGGGAGAAGGAACTAATCTGTATTCTCCCTGACAATTCCTCCTAACTGTATTCTCTCTGACAAAATGGTGCAATAGTCCGAATTACCTCATGCTTGTGACTTTAATGCTTATCAGTTAATTATAAACAAAATATCGCTACAGTGGATTCAGCATATATGCTGATGCTAAAGAAAAGCGAAGCTATTCTACAGGATATGTATCCATGGCGATACCAATCTTCAGCATAGACCTGAAAGAGACACCATTTCCTGACAAATGCGAGGTTAAAAGGTGATCTCTGTTCTCGTCACCCTTCTGCTAATCTGAAATAAGGTAAAAATGGTAATTTAATGCAATCAAACTTGCAGTCAACTTGAATGTTCAACAACAACTGGGTTTGTTATATTGATATGCAGCACAGCTAAATGACCTTTTAGCTGTTTAAAATTGAATGCAGCTCTGCTTCATGTTTAATCTTTCTTAGTTCCAACTTTAAAAAAAAGGCTATGTGGTTTGAATTTACTACTAATTAACAGTCAAAGGTGCTAAATTAAATAGTATGTTTATGTTTAGCCTATTTTTCCAGTGCCTTTAGCCACAATATTCATTTATGTACACAAAGGCATATCAGGTTTTTTTTCTGAAGAAAATCTTTTGAGTAGATTAGGAGATGACAGTGATAGTGTTGATGGAAATAGTAATTGTTGTTTACACACACACACGCACACACACACACACACACATATATATATATATATATATATATATATATATATATATATATGCTTTTCATATTTAAAGCCCAATGAGTCTGTGCTTGTGACATGAAATGAGCTACAAATGTGATGTTGTAATGTTGTGCCTGATCACAACATTACAAGGTAGAGTGGTTGTCCACCAACTGGAAGGTCGGTAGTTTGATCTCCTACAATGGCTGAAGGCTAATGTGTCCTTGGGCAAGACACTTAACTCTTAGTTGCTCCCAGTGGTTGCACCACTGATGTGTGAATGTGTGTGCTTGAAAGGTAAATGTGAAGTAGTGCTTTGAGTACCTGAGTAGGTAGAAAAGCGCTATAAAATTACAGACCATTTACCATTTAGAACACATGTGTATGAAGACATGATCAAATAAAAAGAAACATTCTGTATTAAATCTATATGTAATTATGTTTCCTGTTTTATTTTGAAAGTATTATTTACCCTCAGTGTTGCTGTTTATTTAACTTCCTGTCCTTGTTTCTCGTCCTGCCCTCCTTATTGCTGGAGCATCATTAGTTCCACCTGTGGCTTGTTTGTCTGAGTAGTTGCCTTCATTTACAGTCCTGCCCTCACCTCTGTGAGCTGTCAGCTCATCTGTGTTCCACTTGTCGTCTGTTTGTTCTTCGATTTTGTTGCACTTTGTTTTCAGTTTAATTGATATCCTTTGTTGTTGTTTTTTTTTTTTTTTGCTGTGGTCACAAAGTCTGTAATCAGATTTAGCTTCAGTAGCTTTATGTGTGTAATATTCTCGTATTTACCAGGTTTGACCAGCAATGTGATAAAAGCCATCTTGGCTGTCACAGATTTTCCGCACTTGCTTGTGCCAACAGTTATTTTCACTCACATGCTTCCTGTCTCTTTCATATGTATGATACATGCTGTTTGGCTTCAAGCGTAGTGCACCCAATCACTATCATTTTTCCAGACAAATTGTCTGCTCATCTACACAAAACAACCTCGGCTGCGGCATTTAAAAACTGTACTCATCTTGGATAGTGCACTATAATTATAATGTTTTTATCTGACACAATGAAGCCGGCACCAGCAGGGGAACATAATAGTGATAATTGCAGATGTGGCAAATGTGGGTCTGTGTGTGTGTGGGGACACAGGCCAGGTTACATTAGGGGGACTTACTTTAAAGGTAGGGTAGGAGATTTCATTCTGATGCACTTTTTGTTAAATTAGTGTAGTGTAGTGTAACTTCTCTTTACAATCCGATAGCAACCACTTAGTTTAGCAGTTTCACATTAAAACGAATCATCTGTGGAAGCTATAAAATGCTAAAAACATTAGCCAATCCTCCGAGACGACCCTGCGTGGAGTATTGGCTGGTTGTCACTCTCATCCTGCTCTGTGCACACTAGAGAGGTACGTGCATGATGGCCGAAGTCACAGACTGCAGCTCGTCTTCAGGTAATGCGCGTCCATGTGATTGGGAGGCGTGGCTTTGGGGTGAGCTCATCTTATCTTATCTTATCTTAAGAAAGGGGCGTTTGTTTACTTTCAAAATCTTGTGGACTTTCGCTGAGTTTTCAAAATGTCCTACCCTGCCTTTAAGACAAGAGATGGTGTAAGAATTTGATGGATGTGGAAGGTGAATGTGTTCGCTCATTCGCAGGATGAAGTGTGTGGGTGTGTACATGTATCACTTCCAGTAGTGGGGACAAATATTGGGCTATATAATGAAAACATAGGGACTTACTTAAATGAGACTAAGAGCTAAGGTTAAGTAGAAATTGGATCTGTTTGTGTGTATGTATTGTGAACTTAATGTACTCTACTTGACTGAAACACTTCCAACACAGTGAAAAGTGTTTTATGGAATTACATATGCAGCATTATGACCCACTGATTAACTGATATTCCTGACATGTACTCTAGTCTAGTCTCCCTCTTTTATCTGTTTGACATTTGCTGACCTTGCATATATTTGCACATATGCAAACATCTGTTGATGTATTTGGCATTTCCTCTAATCTTAGTTTTGCAAGCTGTGTTGATTTGTGTACTGTATCTGTTTGCTCCTAAAACTCAAACAAAATTTCTCATTTCTCACTCTCATTCCAAAAGTGTCTCTTTGCTGCATGAAAGAGACACTGTTGTAACAGTGGAGAATGCAATATTAGGGCTTTAAATCCTACTGTCAACTGTGTATCTGACCAAATGACATGTGGAGTTCCACAGGGGTCCATTGTGGGTCCCTTTTGTCCTATTTATGTTTTTATTAAGCCAAATACTGTGATGTAATAAGATATTTTACCATATTTTATACTGACGACACATGACTTTAAATCCAATTGTGAATGTTATATTTAGATATTTAGATATTCATATTAACAGTGTTATACATAATATGCCTGACAGTTTAGATTGAGTGAATGGCAGATCAATATCCATAACTAAAATGCATAATAGGCTATTATAAAAAAAAATCAAATAAAAAACATGTGCTAAAGGTGCTGTAGAGATTTTGACAGATTCTGACAAACTTGACTGCTGTTAAAGATCACAGCTGGTCAGTTTTACTACAAACCTGTACTGCTTCCTGGTGTCATATCTCCCTGCATTCGTCTCTCGAATTTTAGTGGCCAGAACCCGCACGATGTTGACAAACAAAATAAAGTTGAGCTGAAACAAAAGAAGGAAAGAGAAGGAAAACTCATCACATTGTACAGTATGTAGGACACTTCAATCAAACAGATAAAGAATCATCAGTATAGGAAATCATGTAGAAATGCTCTTGGAAACACAATAACCTCAGATAATCACACATGTATTCTACAGGATTGTAAATCAGAATCACACTGCCCTTCAACATATCAATGATGTGCATTTCTAAGAAACACTTTTCATTACAAACATTAGTATTCAGAGTATTCGAAGCATGCATCTTTAAGAAAGATGAAATGACAATAAATGCATATCAATTCTGCAGCAACATTGTTTAAAAGGGAATATAAATGCGTTTAAAATGCCCTTAAGTGAAAAAATTGTGCTTTTTGCCAGTTTCTGGAATTACTCCTTTGAGGATATAATGAGACTTCCAGTAATCTGGAAGGAACAAAAAAAAGAGGGTTATGTTTCCTTCAGCCAAAGACCTCTTTTTAAGTCCCACACTCGGATGAGCCTGAATGTGCTCAGAATGTACATACAACATGCCAAGACACACAGTGCTGTGTTTTTTTTCTAAATCCCGACTTGTCTGTAGTCCCATTCCTTATCATAAATAAATAAACACTTGTGTCAGTTTCTGACAAGGAAGGAAATGCCTCACTTGAAAATTCAACTGCAAACTCGGAAAGATGTGAATTTGTAGGATGAAATGGAATGCTTCGAATCCACAAACAGTGTACCGCGGTATCTCTCTTACATAAGTCACGGAGGAATATTAATGCCACCTTTCGTGTGGAAGAACCACATCTTTATAAATAAAATCAAATCGTGCACTTGACACACCGAAATGAAACGTCTCTTCTAATATCCTTAAATATAACAGCATGTGACAGGTGTACTGCCATGTTATTTAGAGCAATATTAATCCACCTTAATTGCCTGTGCGTGTGTCTGAATGTTTCCTTTACTTTACTCCAGAGCTGAACTGAAACACCCTGCTGCTGTGTATCAGTCCTGCATTTGGTAAATCATCATGAGCTCTTCATCCTCTCAAACCATTATTTTAATGTTAATATTAAATGTCTATAGTGATTGTAGAAAAAAACATAATCAAAAAAGCATCACTCAACAAATGATATTCATCTTAACTCAGGCAAAGTATCTGTCTTAACCTAGGTGGAGCTGAGAGGTGCTGCAGAATCTCTTAACTTTCCCTTAAATGGTTCAAGACTTATCACTGTATTTCAGTCAGTAACTGTATACCAGACCACATGACCATGACATGTGGGGTTCTACCGGGGTCCATCTCGGGCCCCTATTTAATCTTTATAGGCTTCCATATTGCCAAATAATGGCATTGAAGTATGCTCCCATAATTATGCAGATGACATATATATACATGTACACCCTGTTGACTCACTGCATCACTGCTTTGAGCAAATTACTTACATGTTTCTCTAACTATATGTCACAAAGACAAAGACAATGTGTCAGCTCTCACCCTGACTTCCTCTCTCTGATACCCAAAAATCAAGCAAGAAATGTTGGTGTATGGTAGACTCAGACTTAAATATGCAAAAATAATAAAATGCAAACATTAAACAAAATGCCTTGCCTCATATAAAGAGAAACAAAATACCTAAAAGTCTGAATCTGCAGATTAACTGTGTGAAGAACTGACAAATTATCTTCAAGAGAGATGTTCGGAACAACCTACCTGACATAACCCATGTGATAATGAGCCGTAAACTGCCAGTGCTATTGAAGGCAAAGGGTAAATACAGCACATCTTGATTTTTTAAAAGGCTTTTTTCTTTTTTATTGCATGCAGCACAACCATAAATGATTAAATCCATTAGAGACATTATTTTGACTCCTAAATTAAATGTGATGTAAAGTCAATGTCTCCGTCAGGTTGCAGTGTGGCCCATCCATGTCTACAATAAAGCTGAGGAATAAAGTTGTGTTATATTAGTTAATTGTCTAATAATTTAATTTAACAAGTGAGCAAACACAGTTTTGAGTGTCAAAAATAAGTAAATACTAAAGGGAAAACTTAAACAATACTGACTCCAAGTCAGTCACACTTCACACTTCCAGCTGCTGTTGTGCAAATGGAACAGACGACAGGTGGAAATGAGAGGCAGTTATCAAGACAGCCCTATAAAGAGGTTCTGCAGGTGCTGACCACAGACCATTTCTCTGCTCTCATCCTTTCTGCCTGATGTTTGATCACTTTTGCATTTTTTCAGTGCTCTCAGCCCTAGAGGTAGCATGAGGCGGTGTCTACAACCCACACAAGCTGCTCAGGTAGTGCAGCTCATCCAGGATGGCGCATCAATGAGAGCTGTGGCAAGAAGGTTTGCTGTGTCTGTCAGCACAGTGTCCAGAGCACGGAGGAGACACCAGGAGACAGGCCAGTACACCAGGAGACGTGGAGGGAGCAGGACCGCTACCTTCTCCTAGAGCAGGAGGAGCACTGCCAGAGCCCTGCAACATGACCTACAGCAGGCCACTAATATGCATGTTTCTGCTCAAACTGTCAGAAACAGACTTCATGAGGGTGGTATGAGGGCCCAACTTCCACAAGTGGGGCTTGTTTTTACATCCCAAATACACATCTCCATGGGTTAATATTTTTTTTACATTGATCATTATCATTATTTTGTTCTCAATGTGTTCCACTATGTAATGAATGAAGATTTTCAACTGGAATATTTCATTCATTGAGACCTAGGATGTGTTATTTTAGTGTTCCCTTTTTGAGCGTAAATAAAGTCACAGTCAATGACAAGTCTTGAAAGTACAGTGAGAATGAAAACGTTTATGCCACTAAATATCAAGAATGATAGAAATAGAACACAATTTGATGGGTGAGTTGCTCGTAAATATCCTTTAGTTATTGATAAACCCTACGCTGGTTCACTCATAGCATAAAGTTGAGATACTGTTCCCACACTACTGTGCTCCATGGGGTCATTTGTCATTGGCGCAAAGTAGATCCAGAAGCAATTTATTTTGAAAGTCACCCATTACAAATGTATGTTCACTTAGGGGCAGGACAGTGGTGCAATGGTTAGAACTGGTTCAATTCTGACTGATCAATTTTCTGACTCTAAATTGCCCGTAGGTGTGAGTATGAGTGTGAATGGTTGTTTGTCTGTGTGTTGCCCTGTGATGGACTGGTAACCTGCAGGGTGTAGCCCGCCTCTCACCCCTAGATAGCTGGTATAGGCTCCAGCCCCCCTGTGACCCTGCACTACAGGACAAACCGGGTTCAGACGATGGATGGATGGATGTTCACTTTGCCCGCAATTTCTCACCAAGCTACATTTTACAATGTACAGACATCAAAATAATAACCTTCGGATTTTTCTAAGTACCTTTCTAAGAATTAAAGTCAAGATGTAAGACAAGTTTTATTATATGCAAGTCTGCACTGTTTGGGTGTCCTCGAGGAGATGATGTGTTACAGCCAGCAGCTCTGATAAATCAATGCGGCCTCTGATTAGAATCTGCAGGAGATTTTCCAGTCGCAGCTTGGTGGCTACTTAACTCACACAGCAGATGAGCACGACGGACGACATCAGTCTAGTGAAAATGTCTAATAATAGTTTGGTCATTATTTCGAGGCTATTGAAAAGTGACCCTCACAGCAAGACACCACATAAACTCTCTATTCATCCATAATTTGTGGTTTTAGAGCAGGGTCCATAATGAAAAAAGACTCCTCAGTTCAGTGCACTGTAGATAATAATAGACTGTGTTATGATTTGCCTTGGAAGCAAAGGTTGTTGCTTCATAGTATTGAGCCAATTTGAGTGTGAGAGAATGAATACATTTGATTTAGTTTTTTTTTTTGTTTTATTGGTGTTTTAAAGCAGCACATTTTTACACTACATGTGCAGTTTATATATATGCATGTTTAAGTTGAAGAAATGTCCATTTTAGGTCCTCTGCCTGGATAATTTCTCCCAGCTGATGAACGGAAGAAAATCAAACTCAGCTTGTTCAATAATTCGTAGTTCTGCCTCTTGAGTTTGCAAGTATGCTGATTCTGTCTGAGATCATTAAAACCAAGCCCCCGAGGCTCTGTTATTGTAGCAGCAATTGTGCCCTGTTAATATTATTTGAACTGCTACATCTCGATGCTGACTCGCTGCAGTGGGTACCTAATTTTGAGCAAGTTGTGAATACAGTGCAATTTAAAAAAAGACACGATATCAAAAGATATGTCTAATCTGGACCTTGTAGCCTTTCTCCCCCATCACCGCATCATCTGTTGTAGACTTCATGATGGAAGCTGTTGATTTCTAAAAAAAAAAGTGAGGGCAGGACTAAAGTCCCTGAACTCCTCACAACACTTGAAAATAATTTGTGGGCCAAAGCATTGGTAGGAAAGGCAGCATGTGTGGTGTGTACTACCAGGATCACTAAGGTGAAAGAATTGTCAAGGCTACCTTGCTCCCTCTGGGCCTGTACAGCTTGTCTGGCTCTTCACCAGCTAAAGCTTAGTAGAGGCAGAAAAAAAATGACTGTGAACATCCAAGTTGGACTTTAGAAAACATTAAAAATCCTAATTCCTAATTATTATCCTAGGTATTATGTCAGGATTCAATTTGAATTGGCTAATTAAATAACTTTGAAGCTGCAAATGTCAGCTCCTCGCTAATGTGTGTATGTGGCCTTCCTAGCTTGTCCTCACCCAGAAAAATTAACGTGAAAATTAACGTTTGATATTTCAGTCCTTGAAAACAGAACATGTGTGTGTTTTTCTCTGGCAGCGTCTGTATGTGCTCGGGGGCGGGAACTCATCCAGATGATAGCCGAAAATGGAGACTACGGGATGGGATGCTTTACGTTGTTATTTTTAATGTTGCCTTTTAATTCCAAACCTAAACAAGTAGGTTAGTCTAGCCATGATTAAAAACAAAACTTACCTGTGGGAGAAAAACTAGGTAAACATCACTCCACTTTTAGGTAAAGCTAAACAGCAGTTGAATCTGAGTGAAAGTCCTTTCTGTTGCATATCATCCCCAGCCTACCTCCTTACCTTGGGCTTTTAAGGGATCATCTATGTTAGCACAAACATAATAATGTGTCATATCAGGCAGCTGTATTATCAACCAAATGTGTTTATTCGTGAGGATGTGGTGGGAAATCCCTCTCACCGGTGCCATCCTTGTAATAAGTTGATTTTTCTAAAAAATCACATCAGAATTAAATGCATACTATTATGGAAATCATGTTTGTCTACACTCGTGATTCCAAAGATAATCAGCGTCTTCTTGTATGACTAATTAATCAGAAACGCAGGTAATTCCACACATACTTTCTCCTGCCACTGTAAATAAATCTACAATTCTACTCTATTATTATCTCAACAGGCTCCTTAAGTTGATTTTCCCAAATTGCAGTTTGCAAGAATTTCCCTTATTGAAAATTCAAAATGATATCATGTCTTTCTGCTGTGATAATGGATAGTAATACAACTCAATCAGAATTTTAAGGTGGACCTGTGAAAGAAAGAAACGTTAAGTTGCTGAGATGTCTGTAGTGTTTGGATATTCTAATCCATGTCACGGAGAGGACATGCATATACGTTTACAGCCTTCCAATCTGAGATGTCAAGCGCCGTTCAGTCATACTACATCTTTTTTTTTTTTTTTTTTTTTTTAGATACTGTATTAATCCCAGAGGGAAATTTGTTACGGCTGCAGCCAAGCAGTGTCATACAATGACTAGCAAGGCGCGCCACAGGCTAGGGTGAAGTGTCTTGCCCAAGAACACACAACAGTGACTAGGGAGGAGTTGGGATCGCCAACCACCAACCTTCCGGTTACTAGACAACCCTGCTATACCACTGCGCCACTGTTGTCCCCAATCCCAGATCTGCATTCATTCACTCACTCACACTCTTACCCCAATAGCTGTCAAGATCGGAACCTGGTAGATCCACTTAATGTTACCAGCACTTAACTCCCAGCACCTGCAGTTGACACAAAAACAGAGGATAGTTAAAAGTTAAGTTTGAGAGTCACAAAGCTGTTCTGTAAGAAAATGCCCCTGATCTGAAGAAGACTTCAAATGTAGAATAGGCTTCAAAGTGAAAGCTGACATTTGCATTCTAAACTCCAATTTATTTGAATCCATCCTTCCTTTGTCTACCACAGGCGCTGCTTTCCTTTTTCACAAATGCTATGCTTGGTATGCATAAATGGTATGCTTTATACACTAAAAACATCTGACAACCTTTATTCAGATTCATAAGTCACGCATGTTTAATTGGATTTCACCAATGATTCAAATGTCATCACAATTAAGCAGTAATTAAACCATAACTAAACTGTGTTTTTATGCTTCTTTTCATGTTGTTTTTTCTGAGCATATACTTTAAACATCTTGACCTTTTTTTAAAATATTTCTCAGTTTGTTTTTTTTTTGTTTGTTTTTTTTTTACTGTTTTGGGAAATGAGAGATCTGTAAGTACATCCACCCATCCATCCATCCATACATACATACACCCATCCATCCATCCATCCATTTTCTGAACCAGCTTTGTCCTGTATTACAGGGTCACAAGGGGACTGGTGCCTAGCCAAGCTGTAAGGGGGCACAAAGCAGGGTACACCTTGGACAGATTGTCAGTCAATCGCAGGTCTAACATAGAGAGACAGAGAAACAGTCCAATTTAGACTCTGCCATTATTCTAACATACATGTCTTTGGAATGTGGGAGCAAGCTGGAGGCATGGGGAGAACGTGCCAACTCAACCTTTCGGCTGGGAGCTGCTGGTGCTAACCACTCCACCACCATAGCAACACACAAACACAAACAAACACTTTTTAACAATGCCCATTCAATTATAAGTATAAGATTTTACTCCTCCTTATTCTAAATCCTGAGATAAAGGTAACGCTTCAATCACATCACATATGCACACAAGGTCAGGGTTGAGTGTGAGTACTAATTTCAGCCTGCTGTAGCTCTAACTCTGAACATAACCCGTTCCTGACCAGATCCACCTTCATGACCCTTCTTAAGCTCATTAAACAGACCAAAACTACTTGGTCACTTCAAGCTGTGGTCTCCATGGTTACGGGCACTGGTTGTACAGCTTTTAACTGCCTTCATGAGGTTGCGCTGGCAATAAGGCGTAAATTGACTTACTTTACTCACCTTGCATCTGCTAGCGTCGCCCTGACGATCGCCCACACTGCCACAAAAACAGCTGGTACACCTAAAATTACACAAAAACAAAAGTAAACATGTAAACATATTGTTTACCTGATTTCACTGTGCATTTCCACATCACTATATAGGAGTATAGATGGCCGTCTCTCACTTGAAAAACACCCTGTTTGTTCTCTGCTTCGTTTGATCATCCTTTGTCTCCGGTACTTTTGTTTTGCACACACAAACCAACAACATGCATTAAAACATCAACATGGATCTGTGTCTTAGCGATCCCACACTCTGGTGGTATATTGGCACACATACACGCTAACACATCGTGATACACCTTTTTATCTTTCCTCTTTGATACACGTCAACAGAGGTGCAGGTTAGTTATGCTGTGAGAGTTGCTTTTTACTGAATTTAAACTACTTGCCTGTGGAAACACACATACACTCACATCATTCCACAAAAGGAGCTGCTGCACAAATGAGGACCAAAACATATTTTTAATTTCATTTTCACTCCATTTTTGTTTCATAAATTTATATATATTAGTAAAATTTAGCATCAATGACAAAAAAAATCTGAAAATCTTAATAAAGCAGAAGTTTCTGTGAAATGTGATCTGCATCACTCTACATTCTAAAGATGACAGTTTTCCACACCCTGCCTTGTGTGCCAGCTGATTATATAGCCTCATAAGCAGAAGTGATAAGATTGTGATAATGGTTGGGAAAGAGGCTCCTCTCAGAAGAAATATCACTTTCCTCTATCATCCCCTTTCAATTCCTTTAAATATTGCAGCTTCATTTTGGTTAACATAATTAATCACTGCGGCTTTAATTGGGTGATAAGTACTCCTTCATCTTTTGATATATATATATATTCTGCTAACTGGAGGCATTTGAAATGAACTGCAGTTCAAAACAGGAAAAAATAACATAAAAGACAGACAGAGAGGCTGAGAAGAGACTTATGGAGTTACTTTGCTAAAGATAAGATTGATCCATTAACACTTGGAGGTGGCTGATTATTGAGAGAAACTTGCCAAAAAGAGGTATTGAAAATTAAAACACGTGTATGGCAGAGAAAGGCAATAAATGACATTTTGAAAGCCCATTTCTGTCAAAGTTGTCTAACCAGCGTTAATCAATTTCGCTAATAAAAATGTTGTTTTTGTGGATTCATCTTTTTTATTTTCGCCCTGCTTAGAAAGTCTTTGCCTCTTATTGCTATGGTTGCTAATTCCATCCTGTCTGGTGTCTTCACAGAGGACATGAATCACACAGAAACATAACAGAATGTAAATAAAAAGTAAGTGGCTTTTAAAATAAACAAATACATAAATAAATAGGCTACATATCACACCACCAGAAGAATCGTAAGATAAAAAAATGGAAATTTATTTTGAACCACCTTTATAATTCACATTCTACGATAAGCTTTGCATTGCTGTTGCAAGCCAAATGTATTGTTCTGCATCCCCACTTTTTTTAAGATATTTAAGCAGCTTATATAAATGCTCACCCCTGCCCCCGTGAATTGGTACAGTCCAATCCTGTCAACATTTCCTAACAGAGATAAATAAAGTATCTATCTCTCTGTCTGTCTGTCTGTCTATGATTATAAACATTAGAATCACTCCATTAGCTTTATGCAATTAAATGACACGTGAAGTAAGTCTCACACATATTAGGCAGCTCTTTCTAATGCTATCAGCAGCAGCCAGTTATTCTTATGAGTCAAAACAAAACAAAAAATGCATTTTATTTCCTGCAGCATCATTTGCTCCCCCATATCACCAACCATAATCAGGTGCCCTTGATTGGTCTTTCAATAATGAATCAAATAACCTATATCAGTTCCAGAATCAGTTTGTATTTAAATCATACAGATATAGAAAAAAATGCAAATGCTGCTTCTCCTTCCCTTGTGTGTTTATGTTTCTTCAAAGAAAAGGAAGAAAAAGTTCCGTTGGGTGACAAAAACCTTTCATCTACGTGTCTTAACAGTGTCACGTAACAGTGTGTGAGGACAGAGTGAAAACCTGAATCAGTAGCTTCTCTGTATGAAATGTGTTTTTTTTAATTCCTATATAAATATATTCAAACTGCATTCATGATAACAGGGCTTATAGAACTTCTCCTGCGTGGGTGTTGTGCAGAAAAATAGTAAGAATGGTGACTGTGTGTGTCTCTTTGGAAACTTGACGCTTTGCCTACATTTTAGCTGAAGTGACAGGCTGTGCTGTGCGATCGAGAAAAGTACTTTTCCTGCTTACCCCATCCGATGAGCGTAAAGCCCCAGAGGTATTTGGAGTCCGATCGGAAGGCCATGAAGATGAGACTGTGGAGGTAGAGGCCTTCTACGAGGATCCAGTAGTAGTTGGTGGCCAAAAAGTAGATGAAGAGCAGCACTGTCACCTTGCAGCCAATCTGATAACAAAACATCAACACTGTTATTACCATGCACTATCCTGACCCCACAGGGATTCATTTATGAAGAGTGTGAAGAGTCTGATGACCTCTGCAGCACCTTGCTGTTTGAATTTACACAAATGTGCTGCAGTGATGCTGCCAATATAAAAAAAAAATCCTTTTCAAAATGCTTTTGAATCTATTGTTGTTGATGCATGGATAGCCACATTTGGCATTCCACAGACAATGAACTAGAACTAGATTGTGTGTATTTATGTTCTAGTTGTGTGTGTGTAAAGTATTTAACTGTGTGTGCAGTATATGATGAGGTACAAGGTGAGGCACAGGATGTTTCCAGATCCAAATATCATGAGAGCATGACATACAAAAAAAGTTGTCACTAGTAACCATGCAAGTTGATACCTACTAGTACATCATCATACATACAACAGCCACCAATCACTGACGTAGACTGTATATAAAACTGGATGACATAACAGCTCTTCAAATGTCACAAAGCCACAATATCTCAATTGTACCTGATGGCTGTCTGCAGTATAGGTCATAAACACTGCCTGTTTTTTTCTACAGCAATGATTTTTGGCTTGTAAGCAAGTTTTATATTGTTGGCTAAAGAGGGAGGAATTAACGTCATGGTCACCAGCAAGCTGAGTAGCCACACTATGAAAAAAGTTGAAAGAGGCGCATGCTCAATACATTCAATGATGATTATAAAAAAAAATCCAACATGTCAGCACCTGTGAAAGAAGACTAAGCCTTTTATACAATGGGTGGAGGTGGAACTGCATCGACCATCTTTATTCAGTCTTTGATCATTTATAAGAGCCTAAGGCTGCAGGGATCAACAGTTTAAAACTTAAGCTTGATTTTATGCAGTCTACTCAAAAGCGGAATACTAGTTTTGTGCTCAAACATAATGTGATGTCACATCCTGTCTGGGAAAAGCAAAGCACACTGTCAACTGAGGTGAGGACAAATTTTCCATTTTCACATTTGAAAGTAAATAAAAAACTAAATATGTGTTGTAATTGTCTGCTTAAAGACACAAATATCAATTATTTAACAATTGAACCTGTTAGAAGAGAGAATAAAGTGTTCAGTATGCTTTAGTTACAGTGCTGCTTCAAGCTAAAATATAGCTAGTGTTAGCAAACATGGCTGTTTGGGGCAACTTATCACACTGCTTGCAATAATATACTGTATATGCAATAATAGACAGATAATCTGCAGGTTAATGGTTGGTAAATTGTGATTGTTTTTTTAAGAACAAAGAAAAAACTAAATTGTCAGGAATTACAAAAGAAAAACAAAAAATGGCAGCACACCACCTGACGCATGCTTAGGTCATTGAGGGAGCTGAAGCTGGCCAATAGATCAATGAGTACAGCTACAGCTACAGATTATAAAATCAACTACCACACACTGGCTTGACACTGGCAGACATATACAAAAGCTGAAATAGAAGTTCAGACAGCAGTCTAACTACAGTGGTAGGGTACAAATCTATATGGTTTTTAGCCTTTAGTTGGAACTGCAGCCCACAAAAGCAGTCACTTGAGTCTGAAAGGCAGACACAGGGCAAAAGCTGTCAAAAGACATGACGATGCAACATGATTTTAACATGTGGCGCTGCTGCCATGGCAACGCACTATAAGCAACCGTGTGTGTCCATGGTAGTGATTTCAGAAGGAGGTCCTGTGCAGCATTCAGAAAACACTGCAGGCAATCTATGTGACATCTTTGATGCAAACAAGCAATCATATGCTTGAAAGAAGGCCGATGATAGGGCACAGTAAACACTGATTGTTAGTTTGCAGTACTTTATTTCTGCTTTTGTTTCACACCACTAAATTCCCGTTGTTTGCAGTCCTTCAATTTGTGCCAAAAGTGTCAATTGCAGAACATGTGCACTGAGACTGACATGCTTGAGAAAAGATAGGAGACAAGGGTAACCTGCAGGCTATCCAGATAAATCTATGGCTGGTGCTCAAGCAGAAAAAAAAATGTTCACCACTCAATGCCCTGACATGACTGCTATCAATTGGACCTTGTGTTCTACAGAGCATGTTTGCTCTTATTCTTGACCATATGTCAGCTTGTCTGCTGAACCACAAAGTTCAATGGTTAATTGAAGGATGAATAATTCTCTGCCTTCTCCACAAAGCCAAGGATTTGTTCAGACTTTTGTGTTTATCCCTCAAGCTGGCGCACTGAGTATCAAAGGTAAGAGTGAAGAGAGGAATAATAGCAGGTCGGCTAGTGCAGAACATGCCAGACACCTTGTAGAGCAGGAATAAATGCATAGAACCACAACAACAGGTGCCGTATCTTCTCTGGCAGATGTGTTATTAGTGATCTACCCTCCTTCTTTCTGTACCACTAGACTTTACAGTACGCAGATGTTACAAAAGATAATTACACACTGGGCAAATCGACAAGAGAACACTTGCCTTAGGCCAGGGGTTCTCAGATTTCCCACTCCGGAAAGTGGTGGTTGTTAAAGTGCACCTGTCCTCCCTGATCACAACAAATGCATTCATAAATCAAAATATAACTGCTACTCCAGTTACAAGGTGCATGACCAAAGTGATATTTACGGTCATGGTTGGAGCTCTGTTTTTTTTTTGTTTGTCTCTCCTTCTCTCTGTCTTTCTTTATCCTTCTTTCTCCTGCTCTATTTTCTTCTCTTTCAGCCTTTGTCTGTGTGTGTGTGTGTTGTGTCTTCCTGGGTGGCTCCTCCCTGCTTCACACATCACAGGCTCACACCTGTGAGCAATGAGTCCACCCCGCTGAGTATTAGAGGTTCAGCTGTCCAGTGCTCCCTCACCTGTGCATTCCATCATACATGTGCTGACTACCTCTCTGCCTCTTTTGTTACCATTTTAAATGCTTTGTTGTTTTCTGTTTGTTTGTTTTTTTCTACGTTAAATGTGTATTTGTGTGCAAAGCTATGTGTTTCTAAAGCTTTGTATCCATATAGCAATCAGGTCTAACATTCTATATCCACAGCCTGTATTTGCTATTCAGTGTTCACAGTCAATGACAAAGACTGTGTACACCTAGCTAACCACCAAATGTTCCTTTCTATAATGACTTATTCTTCATTTACTTAGATGTTTTTAGCTTTGCTGTGCAGAATAAGGCTGTTCTAATGTCTATCTGATAAAAGCGGAAAGCTTTCCTGAGCTACAGGATGAATTATTTGTTCAATCACAAAAAAAAGATGTTTTCTTTTCATTCTCCTTGTACAGCCCTGCAGATTCTTCTTCATACACCCTGGGCATTTTCACATATTTATCTGTCAGCACATGATGGCAGAGACTCCCTTTTCTTTCATCATTTTGGAAGCTTTCCTAACAATGAAAAACAAAGATTTTTTTTTTTGTCTTGAGGCATTGTGGCTATAAATTCACTTAAACTACAGTAAACGCAACACCTGCACAAAAGCAGCAAAGAAGGAAGAGGAAAAAGTGCTTGTTTAATTTCACAAAATCATGCCTGCAGCACATAAAAGGTATTACATTTCATGGTCCAGACACCGAAACAAATTCAGATTTTCTCTTCTTATCAAACACATATTTCACATCTTTAAAACTGGCCATAGGGATCTATAAAATAAACCCATTTAGACCATGCCTTAGTGTGTGTATCCTTGCAGACCTGGCTCTGATAATGATAATCATCATTGAATGTATTATTTGGTCTGGCTAATTGAATTTTCTTTTTGAAGTAGGGCCGTAATGAGGTGTGTTTACTGTTACATTATTACACCCCTTTTATGGAGTGATTACATTTAAATTTCAAATCAACAGGTACAGCGGATGTTTATAATTAGGTCAGCCAATACTAGCACTAAATGTAGACCACATGCAAGACGAATCAGTCAATAAGTGGATCAGTGAGTAAATTTAACTCACTCTATTCATCAGAAGAAAAGTGTAACAGATTTCTGACGTTCCCTGAATGCACCATGTGCGATGTACAGTTCCATCAGAGGATGATCTGAGCTCAACATTTTTAAGATTTTTACGTCACTTACAAATATTGAGTTTATTGACTGTTCAACAGGCTTTTTCCAACTGATGCGCCGACTACTGTAAAACTGTTTATGTAGGTGTAAAAATGTAAATACTTTAATATCTGACATGTTTGAGTTCTCCTATTACACCATAATTGTGCTGCATCCATAGATGTGACTCAAAAAAATCAGTAAAGGATCTATTCAGTGAGGATATTTAAGCCATCTTTGTATTAGCACAAACCTCCAGAATGAAATGGGTGTTCTACAGCACTTCAAACAAAATGCATATTTCTGGAGTAAAACACAGCCACAGACGACAGGCACCTGTCTGTGCCGTGCACCACTGATCTCCTTTAGTGTTTAACTGCAAAAAAGCAGCAGTCTGAGTTTGATTAACAAGTCCTTTTAGTGGACAATTCCCTCTGTGTTGCTATTCTCCTGTACTTCCTTCCACATCAGCATGTGTAAGAAAATGCAGAAAAACCTGGGGGACATAGTGACATGGCTTTACATCTCACATTGGTAAAGCTATCTAAACTGTGGTATATGGTACTTACATACTGAGTCTTATCAACTGATGCGATGCTGACTGATTTTAAGTTGTCCAGCAAGGTAGAGTCAAAGTCCTGCAGTCCAGCACTGGAATGGACAACTTTGTCCTTCACAAAAATGCTGACAGCCCGCAGCATGAAGGAAACAAACAGGTGCATGTGGATGTAGTTCCTGGTGCAGTGGAGACGCCTGTCAAGAAAACAATATAGAAATGACAAATATCAAAAAAAGCTTTTAGTTCTAGCAAGCTTTTAGCACTTATTTGGGTTATATGAGCACTGATTGTAACATACAGCACAGACTGATCCTGTACCACTCTGTGGTATGACAAATTGGACATTTTGTTCCCTGACATGGTACAGTATAAAGTTGTGAAAGTCCATGTCAGGGCAGAACACTGTTATTCCAGTCCAGTTGTTCCAGTTAAAATACATGTTATAGTCAGTGTGCACAAAGCCAAACGTTCAAAATAACATGTTCATTTCACCTTATAGGATGAGACCCAGTCTCAATAATGGCCGACTCCTGCCTATGTTGTACTGTATTTCATTGGAAGTAGCGCAAACACAACTCATTAAAAGTGAGAACATGTTCTTGTTTTTTGATATTTACAACTTGTGAGAGATCCAATAAGGTTAATTAAAAATGTACAGCATTGCACCAGGCCCAAAAACAGTATTGAACTGGCCTTGGTCCTAAAGCCTTCAGGCAAATCTGCATTAAAAAACACATACAGTTCTGCTGTGCATAGAAGCCACTCTACTTCTGTGTGTCCATATTTGTGAGAAAAAAGAAAACCAAGAATGCTGCACCCTATCGAAATAAGGAGAGGGGTCATCTTGGCTTATTGTCAGCTCTGTGGTGGCTTCTATTCTATTTTAGCACATAATGGCGGGCCTGCTTGAACATCAAATCAGATGTCGTTGTCTCCGTAAAAAAAAAATCACCTGTGAGCTTTACCAACCTGCACGTTGTCCAGGCCTATCACCCATTTTTCATTTCATACTGAACAGCAATATAAAATGAAAAAAAGGAAAAGGAGCCCCAACCTGCAAAAATCTGGTATCAAATGAGAATGGGGAAGCATTTCACTTGCAGAACTTATTTTCTCCTCAGTTCCCAAACACTGTAGAAGAGGTGTTGCACCACAGCGGGTTTTTAAGCTTTGCTTGCATCAAAATCCACTTAAAATACAACCAACTACCTTTGTTTGGCACAGTGTGCTGAATAGAGTTGACAGAGCAGACGACTCCTCGGTAATCCTGCCTATTTCTGAATGAAACTGTCGATGCAGCACCGGCCTGTCCTGAAAATCATCGGCTTATTGAGCACTGTGACACGTGGAATGCAGCTCACCTTTTTCCCCATTACAGAGTGAACTAGTGGTGGAGGCATTCTGACACTCTACTGTATCCTTACCAGTTGCACTGTCATATTGTTGTCCTTGCAGAATTTTTATAATGGAAGCCAGCCAGCGCAGCACCTTTTAAATACATCCCTCTCTTTTGTTGTTGTCAGTGAAGTATCAGAATGGCTCACAGTTGCATATATAAACATAAATTTCCATCCTTACAAGTACCAGTTTGAGCTGTTGTTATAATTTCTGATTTATTAACTCGAACTAGGTGACAAAGTGCAAACTTGAGCCTGAATTAAAAGTTGTGAGTAATTCATCATTAAAAAAAGCCCTGCAGTGCTTTTTATGTCTGATTTATTTTGTGTTTGTCAGTCCAACGGTATAATTACTGGTTGTAGTTCACATGTAGGTGAATGTGCTGCAGCTTTACAAAGGGGGAGCGTATGCGTAAGTGTAAATCTTGCAGCAGCGGCAGACAGCAGGAGAGCTGATGTAGGGAAGGAAGAACCCAAATCAAAGATTTGTTAGCAGCTTTCTGAAGTCAATCGTGTCTCTGTTTGTCAGAAGGCACCTCCTTGTGTCTTTGAAACTTTAGCTGCAAATGATCCAGAAAATGTGCCTCTGTTTAACGGTTCATGCAGCTTTGATCACCCCCTCCTGTTCAGAAACTTACTGTCAGACATTGTCAGCTTTCTATTCCTATCTCATCCAATCAAATTTTTAGAGGGGAAAAACAGTGGTATTAAAAATGCAAGGGTTAACAGAGTAAGGGTTAACATGATGCAATGATGGTTTACCTTTAGGTTACCTGTGTGACTTCTACCTTTATCATATCCTTTATAAAGGCTGGTGCCATCTTATGTTACTTACATATGTCAAGCAGTCTGTTTAATAGAGCAAAAACAATATTTTAACACAATATTTAAGAGCCTTAATTACTTTTATTTGCCCAGAGTAACAATCATAACAGTACCTATTACTCTTATGCAATCATACTAGTGAGAGATGTGTCTAAACAGTCTGCAATTGAAGTGTCAGAGACAGAGACAGACACTAGAGTCCTGCACAGGAATGGACTGCAAGGTTGCAGGAAAAATTACAACTCTGCAGAAAAGACACCTCAGGTACAACCCGGACAAACTGTGTGTGTGTATTTGTCAGATGAAACAAAGCTACAGATCTTTATTGCAGACATGTCATCTTTATTTGGGGATAGAAAGGCGAGGCATATAATCCCACAGTCAAACCTGACAGTGACAGTGCAAAATAATATGTTTGTCTAATAAATGTCCTTCTAGAGGAAGAGTTCTTCAACCCTGTTTTCAGACTTTTCCAGCTCTTTTAAATGAGTATGCAGCACTGCTACGCATAGGCTGTTTC
The DNA here is from genome assembly GCF_900634625.1 of Parambassis ranga. Lineage (NCBI taxonomy): Eukaryota > Metazoa > Chordata > Actinopteri > Ambassidae > Parambassis > Parambassis ranga. The sequence continues at coordinate 18,929,325 of NC_041041.1, forward strand.
ATTTAGTATTTGTTGATTTATGGATTTTTTAGAATTCAGTAATTCGTCAAATATTTATTTAAATATATTAAAATACATATTTATTTTTTGCTGTATGAGCCCTGATTCCTAAACCACTTCCTCAACACATAGATAAATATGTGGCTGAGACAGCAAAGATGACTGATGTAAGTGAGCTAGTGAGTTTGTTTTTCTTGTGCAGTGTGAAAGGAGTGGAACACTGAACAAGTCCAATGAATGAAACCCACGAAACAGAGGGGTGTCAAACTAACTAACAATTGAATGAAACTCAGAGTTTTTAGTGTTTATGCTCCTTTCAGTCTTTCTTCTTCACCTCTGTTGAGTAGCCATCTCTATTACATACAATATCAAGTGGACAGGGATTTTTCAAAAGGATTTTGAATGGTTGATAGGGTTAATGTAAAACACTATAATAAATCTAGAGAGCCAAAATTAAACATAATGGCCTCCATGTTACATGCATCTGCACATGAAAAAGGGTCATGCTTTCATACATGAAAGCTTGTGTTTTTTTTTTAGCAAGTATTATTTTGGATAAATGCTCCACTCTGCTCTTTGCTTTAGCCGTGTCTCATCACTCACAAGATCATGAATTATCTGGTTAGACTTGACAGAAGGTGTGTGTGTGTTGGAGGGGGGGTGTTAGTAAAGCTGTAGTACTGAGCGTGAAATGAGAAGAAGATCACTGAACCTCAGACCTGTTGCACATCTATCGTCAGCAACTGAAATAAAAACAAATATTTCAGTGCACATTTCAGTGCATCACACATTAGGTTGGTACACATAACACAGCTTGTAGTGATGTTCTGACATCCAAGGGAAACATGTATAATTTATTTTGTGTATTTCTGAAGGTTATATATGGTACTTGGTCTATGGTGCTATGACTGCCTCATATAATATCTGAACCAGATGTCTAATTGCTTTGATATTCCTCTCTGCACACCAGCTCTCTGGGTTGCCAGCTGTAGATGATTTAAGACATTTTTGTATGGGTATGTGAAGATGCACAATGTATGAATACACAAGTAACACTATATTAAATGTTTATTATTCCTTGTGCAGACTAAAAAAACCCTGCCTCTCTATGCCATGATTCATGTTTTGAAAGTATTATTGTTTTATTGCAAATAAACAGTGTTGTAATTCACTGTTTTATTAGTTTGAAAAAAAATCAGACATTGATGTATTGTGCTGAAGAGATATCTATAGTGTTGAAAAGCTAATCTATTCTAGGTCTGACTGTTGTGGCTGTGGGTTTTCTTCATGGTGGCTTCCTGCATACAAGCTTCAGCACTGCCCTCCTTCAACACTAGATTGGCCTGCCTGTCTGCAGTAAAATAAGTGAAAGTAAAAAAAAAACTTTTTTTTGTGCTTTTAGTGATTGCCTTCACTTTTTTTTGTCTCAGAACACCTACCACGCTGATCAAACGCTCCTCCAATTGCACCACCATCCAGCTCCGCTGCTTGTTCCCTCCACCTTCCTACTACATGGACAGAATTTTCCCTCTGGACTCCCTTTATTAAAGTCCTGGTTAATCATTAAGTTTGTTTATACTGATGTCACTGTCTCTGGTCTGCTTCTGGGTCAGGTTCCAGCTGAAAAACACTTACCTTTACACTTACCAATACCAGTGTTGGGAAGTGAGTAACTGTATTCTGTTACAGTTACAGTCTGGTTAATTAGAATACAGTTACACTTGAAATTAGTGGATTACATGAAGGTACTTTCCCCGTCCAAAGCTGAGGCTCATTAACATTAGGTAGGAACATGTGGCTGTAGTGAGCTTGTTAAAATGAAGAACGTCTGTTTTATGTACGTATCCAAACATTGTTTTGTGTGTGTAAAATGACCTTAGGTTGCATTGTTTAAAAAAAACAATTTTGACATGACGTTCTGTTTCTTTTTCTCATAATAGAATAACATTGATGTGAATGCAGTCAGATGTAATATAATTGTACTGGCTGACTGTATCCAATCATTGGACCATTACAGACCGTAAAAGTCTATGCCATTGTCAAGACAGGCAAGTGTTACGTTTTTCAAGCTTTTCAAGAACTTGAAGTGAGACATCTGGGCTTATAGAGTTTCTTGAAAGACATTTCGATGTTTCTCCAAGCAGCTTCATCAAGTTTGAAGCCTCGCTTCAAGCTTTTGATCAAAAAAGACCTGGATGAGAATCTTCAATGATTTTCAAGGACTGAAATTTCAACCTCGTTTAAATGTTTTACTGGTTAAAGTCGGGCTGGGGCCCAGTCCATGCAGCATTCTAATGTTCCCTGAGGGGACATGAAATATGCAGAGATGAAGACCATCAGTAGCATTTTGAACACTGTTAGTCAGCTAGACTGGCTCACCATGTTTTATGTAACTCTGTGTGGTGAGGCCTGTAGTGGAGCCTGGTGTGTTTACACCATCTCTGGAACTGGAACTTTGATTCGAGTCATTGATCGACCCCACAGGTAATGTTTGCAGGTTTTAATTGTTTTATGATTATTAGTGGACCAATGCACTACAATGGGCCCTTTTATTAGTGTGAGTTTAACAGTAAGCACAGTGTGTAAATCACAGCACACTGTTTTTAGGAAAGGTACTAGACCTTATTTTGTACAATAGGGTGGGATACAAAATCCAAATACTGCCAGATTTATTCTTCCATTACCATGTGCACTGACATTTTAAAGCAAACACAACTCTGCCATTATAAACACTAGAGTTAATTTCCGCCATATGGTAATCAGGACACAAACACACCAGCTTCAGAGAGGAGGACAACACACTTCACAGCAAAAGTTACAAAGACCATTCAAGTGCACATTTTGAAGCACATGTGATTGACATTTTTTAAGATACTTAGTGAAATGTTAAAATGCAGACAGAGATAATGAGACACACTGATGTGTATTCATGTGTTATGAATAACTTAATGATTTATACATACAAACTACACACCGTTTAAAGCACTTCTCTTACCTGAAGTATCCAATGATCACAATGGCCACTAGCAGAGAGCTGAAGGACACCGCATAGCCAATGGTGTACATGACATACAGCCTCTCAAAGAAGTCTTGCTGCGAACATACAGAGAAACGGATTTGTCACATAAACTTGATAAATCAGAGAAGTACGCTAAATATTATCGAGAAGAAACCCACTCTCTACTACAGCTTGGATAAAGCTTCCTCTCTTTGATTAAAGGAAAAAAATGCATGCTGGAAATTACCTGGGTAAAATGCACCTGTTTGTCCAAAATCTAGGTTAATGTTATCTTTTCAAGCTCAGACCAGCCAAAAGATTCAGTTGATACCACAAACAAAAGATGGCATTAGCTCTCTATCTCAGAGCAGATGGTCGCATGGCAGCTAAGATGAATAGACTGAGTATGAAAACATGGGCAAAAATACTGGACTTTATTCTGATGCCCTTTTTTTCTAAATCAGAATCAGCAAATAAATAATAATTATAATCAGCTACATTTTAGCTGTGCAAATCAATATAGAGTAGGCTGTATAAAGCATAAGTATGTACTGTATAAGAGCCACTGAATTTTCTTCTATTTACAGAATCTGTTACATGATTCAGTTTCAAAATTGCAACCACTTTATTCACTACTCCATGCTCAAGGCTCCTGATTAAAATTGAGCCTTTAGGAGAGTCTCAAATAAGTTCAGTCCCATAGCATCCAAGGTGTGGTCTCTTTCACTCTGCAACATTAACACTGGACAGCTGCTGATACATTTCAGAGACCACATGGATGTAAAGTAACAATGCACCTGGTGGTCATATTTTGCTCTTATCTTCATATGCTGGTATCGAATATATTAATTGTGATTTACAAAACCACAGTAAAACCCAACCCCAACCCTAACCACCACACCTGTCTACTAAAATCGAAAAATCAAAAAATCTAAAATAAAAATGAAGTCTGCACTTCTTCTTATATTGTGTATTTAGTGTAGCACTTCCTCTCTTGAGGAAGAGATAAGCCAACCAGTTCTAAAATGGAATCTGCTAGCATTACCTAAGATTGCTAGCAGATTATTTTTGAATGACAGTAATAAAAAAGGCGACAGTGTTTGATTGTATATACAGACAAAGACAGAAACCCCTGCAGTGAACATGAACCTGCACTGAGTCACTAAAAAACAGAATGTGGCCAACAGATGATATAGCAGAAAATGAAATTATCCAGCCATCTATCATCAATGTCCTTCCACCTAACCTCCAGGGGAGGGTCACAGAGACAGGAGTCTAATCAGGAAAGCCCTGCTCTCCCTCTCCTTCTCTGGGGAGAATACCAAGGTTTTCTTAGACCAGCCAAGAGATATAATCTCTCCAGTGCCCAGGGTCCGACCTGCGCCTTCTCAAGGTTCAACATGCTCAGAACATCTCACCAGGCATGACCATGGGGTCATCCTAATCAGATGCCTTAATCACCTTTAACTGACTCCTATCGATGTGGAGGAGCAGTGACTATATTCCAAGATCTCTCTCTGAGAAGGCATTTACATGTCTGCGGGATCCTAGGATTCTTGTTCGGTAGGGTCTCCCATGGCAATGTGGCCCTAGGTAATGGGCTAGACCAAAGCATGATTAACAGGACCTTTATAGACAGGTTGTCCCAAGGAATTCAGTTAACCTTGCCCAGGAATGGGCACCACCTTGGAGCCAGGCCTGGGAAAAGGGCTTATCACCTGCTCTTAAATGAGGCCTGGCCAGATTCAGGCTAAATGAATAGCACCACCTGCAAGAAGGGCCATAGGAGTTGGTTTGCAATGTGATCTGGATCCATGCTGTTCTGAGTCTCAACTGGGCTAGGTTTTCTGTAGATGCTCAATTTAAACCTTTTATTGTTACCCTAACAACCCTTTCAGTTTCTGTTGGATGTATCCAGAAATATCAAATACCTTTGTCTGAGGTTGTCTTTGTTTCCTGCTTTATTTTGAAAGTATTGACTTCTGTTATGTTTTGGGCACCTTTATTTCCTGCCAGTGTGATCAACTGCCCTGCCCTGATGTGACTCACCTGTGTCTCATTGTCTCTTTTCGTTTAGTCCCTATGGTCTGATCCCTCTCTGCCAGCTCATCTCATCTCATCTTTCCAGTATTAACTGCCAGTAGTCCTTGTATCCTTGTGTCTTGTTATCCACTGCCAGCTTCACAGGAAACATGGGGCACATCTGAGATAATTGTGTCTGTGTCCTCTGTGTTATTACTGCTTCTACTGCTGGACACAAGCTCCAAAAAGTAGTAATTAACTCAGCCCTAGGAATACTACATACATACATACACTGATCATCATGGCTACATGGCTAGCTACATGTTAACGGCTGTTTACCCCTCAGGACAGGCTATCTCTTTTTGATTTCTTCTCAACTCATTACATATTTTTTGGTTGAAGCAGAGCTCTCGGAGTTCATTTGGCTTCTTTTGCAGACAGTTGCTTAACAGTCTATCAAAGGAAAAAAGGGCGTATCTGTGCAAATTGTACCCATGAGGATGCAAAATGTTTTTGAAATGTGCTTTAGGACGATGATTACAGAGGAAGGGGAAAAAAGAAAAACACAATCCTGCAACATGACGTGTGCTTGTCAGGCGTGTCTGATCCATTTTCTCTTCTATTACTTTAAAGAGAAAAGGCTCTTGGAATAAAGTACTAATATCTCACATTCATGCAGCCTGTGATGTGGGGTTGAAAGCTTTTAACGAAAGGTGGGAGCGTCTGCTTTATACAGAATCAGGTTCATTTGTATGATGAGGGAAAATAAACAGCACTCGCCTGGTCACGTGCTGCGTCAATATCGTGCAGTCACACTTACTTTGCCTTCTTCGTCGCTGAAAGGCTGAAGGAAGCGCAGACACTCTGAGTAGTTAGTCCACGTTTTGTTCCAGTGGTCCACAAACACCCAGGAACCATTGACATCACACTTCCTGTAAGCATGTCCTGCAAACACATGAACATAAGATGCTATTTGCAGCGCAGTATTGAAATTAAATAGATAAATAAAGTGTGGGCAAATGTAAAGTATTCAATTGTCTCCCCCCTACATGTGCACAACTTTTGTTCAAGGCAACTTGTAAGCCGAGGTTTTTTGACGTCATACTTGAAAGACTTTCGCTCTCCCATTAAAGGCGATTTCCATGGAGATGCACCATTAATCAATAAGCTGCCTGCATTAAATCAAACATACCATTATAGTAAAACCTGTGTTTCAGATAATAGGATGGAGCTGATGGCCGAACATCAGAACAAGTGGAGAGCGAGCTGAATGGGACTTCCTTGATGAGTCAGGCTTTAAATAGCATGGAACACTTGTATATTATTATGAATAATAATAACTATTATAGAGCTGTGAGTTCAGAACGTGGTCAATATCTCTGAACTCCATTCTTATCTTGTGGACTGTACCACATCTTCCTGTGTACTCACATGCAAAATTGAAACTATATATGAACTATATAAGTCATCTTGATCTTCTCTAAAGTGTAAATAATGTTTTTTAACATTATTATAAGATGTATGTAACTGTAGCTGAGCATGGCTAAGTGTCTGCACGTAAAAAAAAGATAGCTGACCTTTGTGATTGAAGTCATAGATGTAAGATGGGCAGGGAACCTTGGTCACCAGCCCGGGGGAGCCGTGTGGCCAACAAATTAGACCATCCCAGTCTGGAGGACACACATCATCTGCAGCAACAAGGAGAGGCAGTAAACACTTGTGATGATAAAGTTTACCACTTCATTGAGACTATTTGTTGTGATTGTAGGTATATATCGTATTTAAACAGGACATCGGCAGGTCTACTAACCTGAATTCATTTTATTGATGCCTGAAAAAACTTTCATTGTGAGATCCAGACATCACGCTGAGTCATATTAAAAGCTGGGTTTTACCACACATTTCAATGAGTTATGTAATAAAATGGATACAAGGGAGAAATGAAATAGCAACAGATCAGTTTTGTGATGTTGTAAAGTTATATGCGAGTGTGTGTGTTGAGTTAAAGTCTGGCCAACAAATGTTAAGAGGGAGAGCACAGATGTGCGTTTAGTGTGTTTTAGAGACACAGTGGTGCTCTGATGCCGAGGGCAAGCTAGTCTTGGCAGTCAGAACAATGGCAGCAGCTGATTCCTTTAAAGCCTGCTACTAATATTTTTATTTCTGCTCTGCAATCTGAAGTGATTATAATAACACCTTCTAGGCAACTTTGATAAGCTTTCATCCAGTCTGGGTCTATTATCCAAAAATGTCCATAAGGAAATCCTGAAGCTCTTTTTTCGATTGATCTGAGTGGTCTTTTGATGCTCAGGTGACCATTGCGGTTTTGTTTGGCCCAGGTGAGACACTGATAAATCCATGCCTCCATCTAACACAGACTTAAAAAGGTTATCCGTGCTTTTATCTCCTCCAGACTTGACTATTGTAATGCACTTTATTCTAGCATCAGCAGGCTTAACATCCAGCAACTGCAGTTCATAGAAATGATCACTGCCACGTTCTAACATGTAAGACATCTTCCTTTTTTCTCGGGATTTGCTTCATGTACTACAGCCCCTTTCTTCTCTTTGTCCATCACCACTATGTATAGCTGATTAGCCAGTACCTGTTCATCTGTCTGTATGTAGAAGACCCACAGGATCTTGGCTCACTCATTGGTCTTTGCAGGTGTTTCCCATTTTGACTGGGTAACTTTGGGCCCATACTCAGCATAGATGTTTCTATACACTACTTGGTTATGGCATTTCATATATGCTCTTCTGTTCTGGATCATTAGGGGCATCTTTTCAGAGTCTGCACCATGGGCCCTGGTGTTGTAGACTCCAGCTTCTGTTGATCTTGTACTTGGGGTCTGTTTTTTTGTGCAGCTATATATATATAGCAGCCCCACATGTGCTTCAGATGGACTATGCTTTCGAGTGTAGCCATCTGCAACACATTATGTTTGTTCTGGTTTCTGTGATTCTTTTAAATTGCTTTGTTGATTTTTAACCCTCTAAACTTCAAATAGATTTTCCAAAGCCCTGCAGCTCTATGGAAACATCACAATCAAAGTTAGAAAGAATTCAAAGATATGCGCCCACAGGTATTACAAATCAGATATTTTTTCAATTTCTCAGAATCAGTTTTTCACTTTGTTCAGCAGAAAGTGAAATACTCGCTGAATACCTGATGAAATCATTGCTTTTCAGTTGCACTAAGGTTTTTTTTTTACTTTTTTTGGTGCAGATGAGCAAATTTTCACCTGCAAGTTAGAACAAAGACTTACAACAAATACAGGTGAAAGCTATTATAATAGTCCTCTTTAGAAAAACAGCTTTAACTGTGTCAAATGTAAATTTCTCTGTAATTTCCTCAAGTTGCTCCACACACACACACAATTTGCTGCTAAATTCGCTCTGTAAATATAACACTTACAGAATTGAATTGGGTAATATTATCTTAAAGCACATCCTTTAGGATTACCAGCTATTTTGCACACACAGTTATATGCAGTTATATCATCATCTCCAGATGTAATGAGAAATGTGTCAACCACTTTTGGACTCTTATGGATGCTATAAAAATACACCTCATCCACCTGCTGTCAGGGGGTTGTTAGACGGAGGACACAAATGCAGACTTAGCCGGAGGTGAAAGCAAACTCATTGTTTTATTACATGCTAGGTTTGGTACACAGAAGTTCAGTCCGCGAGGCAAAGCTATCCAAAAGGGCACAGGCAAAAACCAGTGGTCAAAGTCCAAAGCAATGATCGGTACACAGGAGTTCAGTCCGCGAGGCAGCGGTAACACAAAGGGCAAGGCAAAAACAGTAGTCCGATCAAAACAGGTGATACACAGGAAAATCCAAAACTTACTCGAAAACTCACTGGGGAAATCACAAGAGCAGAAGGCTACTTGGACGGCTGTGTCGCGTGGATAACTCACATAATGAACTGGCAACAAGAGGGAGGAAACACACAGGCTTTATACACAGGAGGGCGGAAAGACAATTGGACACAGGTGAAGCACATTAGGGTAATCACAGGAGGGGGAAGGGAGCACACATGAGGAAGGGGAAGTAAAAAGAACTGAAACACAAGGGGGAGATCAAGTTTCAAAATAAAACAGGAAGTGAACTAGTAAAACTAAAACTAATACAAACAGAAAATGAACTACAAAATAAAAGACCTGGTTGAAACCATGACACCTGCAGCGATCATAACCTAAAGGCAGAGACTTACTTTTGTGATAAAAAAAATATTCATTATGTTTTTAATGTGCATAATTGCGTATAGTATTTCTGTACCTGTGGTCCCTGGTTCGATGTTGGATAGGTTCTGGTAGCACTGCATTTTGATTTCATACAGGATGTACATCTGCTCCTGTGCAGAGAGAGGACCATCAAACCCCATCTGTGGAGCACAAAAGAACCATCAGAGATCAGACCTGAAGACCCAGCCAACCTCCGTGTCATGTCAGTTCAGCAAGTAAACACTGACAAAATGTGTGTTGTCTTTCCAAAAATATGTAAAATTCAGGTTTACAGGTGGATTCATTTATTAAGATAAAAGTTTGACAAAGCTGCATTCCCAACACTGCATTTATCAGCACTAAACACACAATGTCATGGTCATAAACCACAGTATTTAAGCAGCTTGTGGCAGAGAGGACAGGTCCTCTCCTCGTTCCACAGTGATTTTTTTTGCATTGCATTCATCTGTCAATGCACAAGCAACACGTAACCTTGCTTAATTTTTGCACAAAGTGTTTTAAACATACATGCATAATCAGATAAGTAAGAGACAGACGTATCTAATCTTTCTCACAGTGTTCTCTAACATACTGAAATGAGATAATAAATATCTCACAGTGAGCTACGAAGGCAGACATTTTTTTTTATTTTTTATCTTAATCCATGGCAATTCAAACCTGCACCATGTTCAAAGTCTAGAAAAGCTCCTGTCATGACTTTTACATAAAAACATTGCGTTTCAGACATGTGACTGACAGATGTATGCAACTGGCTGCAGTAGATGGGATCAATGGTCATCCTGAGGGAATCCTGATAAATGTCATGCAATCTTTTTTTTTCTATCCCCTGGAGTCACCCTTGTAGCCATAAAAGTGAAAGATTATATTATAATACTCTGCTGCACATCTTGATCCTAAAGTCCATTTCTTATGCAGGTAATAATTCACACCCTCTAAGTTTTTCACTGTGGAAAATAGTCAGATTCATTTCTGCCATTCTCTGCTTTCATGCTGCAGAAAGCTGTTATAGATCCCTTTAGCTGTGAGACAACATGACATTTGACTCTTTTTTTAGAGGCATGTGTGCTTATTTTCCAGAGAAACTTTCAAAGATCTAAAGGTTCTTCTTTGGAGTAATGGAATTTCTAATTCTTTCTAATGATTCTGATTCTTACATACACTTAATGTTTCAATGAATGAGGACATTATTATCTCATATGCTGTAAACCCGTCCATGAAATGCCAAGTATGGTTTGTAGAGCAATGTAAAAATCACAAGACCAATCAAGCATAATTAGGGTTCTTCGCATTCACAAGAGTTGGTAGAATCATCAGCATTTCACAGATGTGTTAAATATAGTAAATTACTTTCAGTAGTATTTTGCAGTTCTGGAATGTGGAAGCATCAGCTGCAGTACTTTCTGCTGTCCTGCCTGTGCGAATAGCTCAGAGGTTCCTTAGGCGCCGTTCTTCAAGGTGCACCCCTTTGCACTCCCATGTCTGGGAGTAGATCCTTTGAAAAAGCTGAGAAGAAGGATCTTTTTTTTGTTTTTGATGATGTTGAAGGGCATAATGTATGAAAAACTTTCTACCATGCTCTTATGCCCATGTACCAACCAGCCAGTTGACATTCACTTTTGTAAAGTTCACTGCCAAGAATAATGGGCTATTGATGGGGGGGGGCAGTAACACTTCCACCCAGGGACATAAGTTATTATGGCCATTACATGAGCATGATAGGTTTGTCATTTGAAATACTGTATTTTTGCCTGCAGTTTCCAATCCTCCTCTGATAATATGCCAGTGTTGATTTTAGCTGCTTTTTGGCCGCGAGCAGCAGGAGCCACAATTTGCTTCCAGATCCCAATAGAAGCACCACAGATAAGTGATGTTTACCGAACCGCTCCTATTCTGCATCAGCTCATACCCATGAGAGCACTTTTTAGAAGTGTGCCCAAAAAAGTCCTCAGGACATAGTGTGTGAGTATCTGTATGTGTGTGTTTAGGCTGGCCACGCCTCCTCAAGTGCCACACACACCTGCTGCCAATCCATTCATTGGCTCTGCAGTAACATCGGCTTCTGCAGACTTTTCTTTCTCTCTCTTTGCCAGATCTGCTTCACTGCTTACTCTGTAAACTGAGCTTTCATTTTTCATGTTAGCTAGATTGAATTTAACATTTCTGTGACTGCATCTTGCACACATGAAATGTCTCCGTAGACAGCAAGATAAACAACTGCAGAAGCATTCAAAACTACATTATTGAAAGCTCCTGCGGTAGCACAACTGTTCAGGCTTAGCTCAAGTGTGAATAATTCTTAATTTCAAAACAACAACCTTTTGGTGCAGTATGTTTGGTCAGGTGTGAAGACAGGAACCGCACAAATGCACAGACCAAAATAACAGCCAAAACGAGCTGGTGTGGTCCCCACAAACCAGGGCCAAAAGCTATGAATCACATGATTTGAGGGCTGATGAGCATGTCAGAGTTCAGTAGGATTAATGGACACCACCTCCTGTTCAGTCTCTATATGCACCTTTTTTCCTGCAGCAGGCACATTTTAAAGCACATCTACTGTGAGACAAGAAACCAGATCAAACTCATCATCTCGATCAGACCTGAGCAAAACAACCAAGGTCTTAAAGCACAGCTTCACTTCGTTCTACTCTGAATTAAGTTTGAGGCTCTGACAACATGCTGTTGTTGTAACTATTTAATGATTTTTCAGTTATCAACTCATAAATGCTGCAGTTAACCAGCTTCAAAGAATCATTTAAAGCTGTTGTATACTCTGAACTTCTTAAGTATTCTGAATTGTGCATTTAATCCCATCTCAGCTGGGTGCCCGCTTTTAGAGAAGGCAGCCACAGTTCTTCAGTAAAACATTTCCAGAAATTGACAGTTTTAACTCTCTCTCTAGCAGTGAACTGATAAATAGCCTGTATAGCCTCCGTGCATGTTTGAATGATGGACAGTGTTCCTTCTTTCAAGCTCTTTAAGACACATTTCTCACTAGTCGTCTTTCCAGAACCTTCCATATGTTTATCATCCTGCCTCTGCCAGTCTTGTTCTGCACTGTGTAAACACCTTGATAACACCTCTTACACCAGTTCTTAAAGTTTGGAAGTACTTTGCTAATTGTGTGCATCCTTCTCCTGCCCTTTTTTCTCAAGTCTAAACATATATCTTTACTTTTGCCACGATGCTTTCACAAGACAAGGTGTTGCTTGTTTTACACACTTTACACTGGGTTGCTCAGTAAAAGCACAGACTACATAGTATCATTACATAACAGTAATTTGTACTATAGGGCTAATCAAATGGACAGTTCTTTGTTGGGCTAATAACATTGAGCTAGGTACCTTTTGGTTTGTGTGGCTCCTCACATTAATTTTGAGAAAAATTGTGAAAAAATGTCAAATTATTTGCTTTATTAAACAGCAGTTGGTGGATATTGAAGGACATTTTAGGGGGGTCTTTTATGTTTATTGACATTGTGACTAGCTATTCAGACATAGATTGTAAGTATATAAAGAAATTTTATACGAAAAAAGCAGTACAGGTTCAAAAGTGTTATCAACTTCAAAAGTGTTTTCAGAAGAGATTTTGTAACAATATTTTACGTTAAATTTATTCAAACTGCAGATAAAATTCCTAAGGTCACGTTTATCTTTTCTTGCTGCCAGTATGAAAAAAAAATCACAACACACATGCTGGAATCCAATTCCACCCGTTTCTTGGTAAGCCTGCCATTCTACCCATCTCCCTCTGTGGCTCCCGCAGAATATACTGTAGCACTATGTGGACTGAATGTTATGCAGACACCCACTGCATTTCCTCCAAATGTGATTAGCATTTACGAGGCAGGGTTTGCATGTGATCTTAGCTTATTTCCACATCAGTCTTTTGCATTCATTTTATCAACTCTACGTAAGTTGTAGAATTGTTTGCATAACAGCTACATCATATGTTTCACAGGTTTTAGATAACATCTGAGGTGATGGCTCATCCCTGCAGCCAAAAAAATGTTTTCAACAAAGGACAATGTTACTCACATCTTTTTTTAACGGAAATGAATGGAGACCATGTCAGATTGGTTTTGTTTTTAATTAAAATGTTAATTTCATCAAAACTTTTTAAAAACACAAAGATTCTCAGCTAACAGTGTTTAATTGCATGTAATCACCAAAATATGAGTAAAGCAACAAGTGTTGCTATGAAAAAGAATTATTACACAAGACTTGCAGAGAGGACAGCAGATGGTGAGTAGTTCCAGGTTAAGGATAAATGTCAGAAAGAGAAAACTAATTGAGTCATTGAATAGGAGGTGTTATCCTATTCAGTGACTCCAGAATTATCCTTAACCTGTTCTGCATGAATGAACATGAATGAAATGGGAGTCGCTGTCTAATGGTGCCGTTCAGCCAGAAAGTCACTCTCCTGCTCTCAGTTTAAAAAAAAAAAAAATCATGACAACCGTCTCACCGTTATGAGCAACTCTGACATCTCTTCATAGCTCAGTGACTAATCATCACACAACATGTCTGGTGATTCAGGTGTCATAGCTGTACTCAGCCTGGGCTTATGTTATATTCTGGTCAAGTGTCCCTGCTTTTGTCTTGCAGATGCTTATTTCCATTATTTGACCTAAGGCACTAATGAATGATGCATAAATATATGATGATGCAAATCAAAGGTGACAGATTGTGAGACAGAGTAGCAACAGGTGCTAATTGACTGCACTTTTAAACAAAAATCCCACTGATAAACTTCAGTGCTGGTGTGGTAAATGGTTAAAAACAATGTAATCTGTGAAAATATAAACTGTATTCTTGGCCAGATATCAAGTGAGTAGGTGTCAGACAGATCCAGACAAACCACACACCATACCAGAATAGCCTCTTCTATTAGCCTTAATACTGCCTTTATACTGCATGACTCATTCTGTTATCCCCTGGGTGTGATTGTTGATTTTGAATAAACAAGGCAAATGTCAGTAACACTGTATTACAGAGGGGTAATAAAAAGGGATAATAGCACACTGTAGAGATATCCATAGGGCACATGGATGCCTATTTTTTTATTCTAATACATGGCTATTAAATATTTTTTCCTGATGTTTTAGGGTCATAAGGGGGTATTATCGCGCACAAATATGACCTAATGTTTCTTACTTACCTGTGCGTCAACCGCAGTCCGCCACAGGAAAAAGTTTGAGATTAATATCCATAATAGCGCGCTCATAGTGGGTCAGTCTGCCTTCATTTCCAGCAGTGTAAAAATGTAGCCAGTGGATTATTTGACCAACTGAATCCCCCGTGTTGTATGCGCATTGGACAGGATTTTCACATTATTACAAAGTTTCATCCAAGTTGTGTTCCAAAATTGAGCCATCCTGTGTAGTGGGAGAGACTTCACCAGATCCCTCTAAATCCCCGTTTTTGTTTTTTTGGTTCATTCAGTATACTCCCACGAAAAGATTCCCAAGAATGAGACTTCTCTCCTTAGAAAACCCAAGCACAGTGTCATCGTCGCCGCTGCAAAGGAAAAGCCCTCGGACGCGCGCTGGCGCTGGAGATCCCCATCAGGTCCGTGATGTGAGTGAGCGGGAGGGAGGGAGAGGGAAGTGGGCATCGTGTGAAAGTGTCATCGTGGGAAGAGTTTTTCTCAAAAATCCCCTCAGCGTGCGCGCACCCTTCTCTCTCAAAGTGGGACGGTGCGTAAAAGGCTGAATCTATGCTGCCAGCTTGCCTTGCACCAAATAGTAGCCACCGTGTGATTGAAGATTTTCTCTCTTCCCTCGCGCATCAAATCTTGGCGTGGAAGCGGTACATGCACATTTCATATAAAGAAGCAAAATATGTTTTTGAGTATTATCGTTTGTGACACCTCAACCTAGGAGCAAAACTATCCAAATACAGCTGAAGTTTTTTTTTAATTTATAGGATGGCATTATGGTGACTCACTTCCATTAAGTGTCCCTGATGACAGATAATCACTATAGAACATCATTATTAGTACATTTCCGGCCAGGACACGACAAAATGTCCTATGTATAATAGATAAATAAAGCTATATTGTTCAATGAAATGTTCTGAACATAATCACAATCCCCTGTATGCATTTTGCCTGTTAGATAAAATACAAAAATACCTACTAGCACAAACATGTGTTTCACAGCCTGAGGTAAAATATATGTGAATGTCAAAGTAAACCTACAGCTACAATAAACTGTTTTATTTTGGTCTGTAAACACATTTATGGCATGATAACGCCCATGGGATTTTGTTAGCACCAAAAGGACTGCACAAACAGGACTATTTAGGCAGACGTAGTCCTCACTTCTGTTCTTTTCACTTGTTAACTGTTTCTGCCTCTTGGTTGGTGCCAATGCAGTTAGCCTTGAGTACAGAGGGTTTCTGGAGCAGCACAGCTACCTGCAGCAGGACAAACACAAGCAGTGGAAAAAGTGTTGTAGAGGTTAGAAAGTTCACAGACACCGCAAAATTTTTTTTTTATAAAAAGTATTGATTGATTGGACACAAAAGAGGCACAGCACCCTTTGAACCAAAAGGATGGAAATCATTTATTGAATAAATTTTTTAATATTAACCTTTTAATAATGGGTCAAGCATTTTCCAAGCAGGGACCTCAGAGGCTGATGAATGAAGCCTATGTGGAAGAAAACCGCAGCCACTGGGGCTGGTTTCAAAAGTTGGTCAATCCTAATAAACCTCTTTAACTAAGGGTTCAGGTGGACTCAGACACTGCCAACATTGAGATGGTCTAAGCCTTTCATATTGACTCAAAATGTACTCTGGCTTCCTCCCACATTCTAAAGAAGTGCTTGTTAGGTTAATTGGTCACTCTAAATTCCCTGTAGGTGTGAGTGTGAATGTGAATGGTTGTCTGTGACCTGTCCAGGGTGTACCCCGCCTCTCACCCATAGATAGCTGGGATAGGTTCCAGCCCCCTGTGACCCTGCACTGAAGGACGAAGAGGGTTCAGATAATGGATGGATGAATGGCTCTTCAGGGCACCCGTCCATATCTGTTCAGTCTGTTCTGAGTGCCTGAGGAACTGTCCGTGGTGCTGAAAAAACAAGGAGGCAGCAGTCCAGTTCAAACAATGGAGCCAGTTTTTAGAAATCATAAGCTTACCAGCTGTTTTTTCCCCCCTCATTTTCGTGCTGTGATTTAAGAAGAGATTTATTGACTGACCTGTTAGAACAAACTGTTACTCTTTTGCCTGCAGTAATTTTGTGTGAAAGACCCGTACTTGTTCACCTCCTCTTTAAAAGGTCTGCAACTGTTTATAAAACGCTTCAGTCACAAATCACAACTGCTGCACACACGTGGGCAGAGCCTGCCTGCTGACTCAATAATGAGCTGATGCATTTAGCGCATACGCCAGGATATCACGCTGTGAACAGAGTCCTATTCAGACAGTAGCTGTTGATGGCACGCAGCTGTCAAATTAACATTTGTGCGCTGGTATTAAAACTGAATGAAATGTCTGTAAAATAAACCACTTATAAACAAGCTGTGAAACAATGGAGAAAGGGGGGTGGAGAGACACAGAGAACCAAAGAGACAAACAGTGCTGCCATTTTTTTATGCAGAGATTATCAGACCGGCTGGGTGCATGCACTCTCTCTCTTGTGGAAACAGGTTGAATAGGCAGTGAATATTTTATCCTCAATTAGTGGAAAAGGTCATATCTACATATCTATATTTCCATGACTTCACTTCCATGAGCATCCTCCCAGTGATGGGGTAACAGTCAGGGCAGCCTTCCTCCCTGTTGACACCTGTGAAGAAACCAGGGCAAGTTCTTCTAACTATGCGACCCTGTGCTATGGAAATCTTCTCATTTAGCTCAGACTTCTAACTGCATTCTTACTCAGCAATATAACTATTAATCATTCCCTTCAGCATCACAATACTGACAATGATGTATTGTGGGACTGCAAGAATTTAAGCCACATTTACATAACTTTGATGTATGTTTATGTGAAAATACTCAAAGGTTCTGGAAGGAAAAAAAATACTGAGAGACCTGGTTAAGAACTGCCAACTGTTAAAGTAAAGTGCTAGTGAAGTCACTAGAGTCCTGCATAGAATGAACTGAACTGAAGTATGCTAGGGACAACCTAGAGAACGATAGCACATACAAGAAGTGTGTCATTTAGAGCTCTTTGGTCACAGATATGTTGTCTTTGTCTGGAGAAGAGAGAGGCGTATAACCCAAAGAACTTGGTTCACACAGTCAAACACAGTGGTGGCAGTATGGTGCTGTAGGGATGCTTCAATGCATCTGGAGTGTGTGAATGCCGTGAAAGAAAAAAAAACAAATCTGCAGCCTAAGCATGTGCTTAAGCAACATACTCCCATCAATGTCATTGTGTTTATGCATTCCCCTATGTATTTAAGGCTTTTAAGCCTACACTTACACCTTTATCATATACAACAGAAGTAGCACATCTTAATTTATCATCTTTGTGTAAAAGCATAGCATCTGTTTTTATACATAAATCCCTTTTTCCCCAAGTATATCCTTTGCCTGGACTCCCTCCTTGTCACATGCTGGTTCAGTCTCTTCACCTCCCACTCCAGCTTCACTCAAATGCATTCATTGTTCATTTCAAAAGCTCAAAGGATGCTGCTTCTCTTATGCTAATTTTGGACGTTTGCTTTCACATTGAAGATGCTGCTGTTTGACTCCCAAATAAAATGACACACATGACTCATGAGTCAGTGAGTGTGTTTCCTTTTTTTGCAGGCTAAAAGAAGAATATATAGCTCATGTTAATGACAGTTGAAGTTGCTTTATTGGTCAGAGTGCTTAGGACTTCTCTTGAATTGTTTTGCTCTTGTTTTTCCACTGATTTGTCCTTGTTGCTGTTCCTTTTTTCAGGCTCTATCTCCTGTAGGGTTTATTATAGAGGTTTATTACAGTATTACAGTAGTTCACAGTTTGCTCAGCAGGTGTGAACAAGAAAGATTTTCTAAGTCTAAAGGTTCTCAGTTCAGTTTAAAGAGGACCCAAAAATATAACCTAAACAAACCAACTGAAGTTGAAACTATGAATGAGCTTTATTAACATGAAGCCAGAAAAACCATCATTCAAAAACTTCAAAAGATGAAACAAACAAAAGCCACGAGATCAAACAACAACAAAAAAAGCCAGAAGAAAGGTAAATGAACAACAACACATGAACCAATCTAACAACACTGGAAACACTGGAATGAACGCAGACGAACTGAGACAAAGGGAGTCACAGGATTCAAATACACAAGGGGTGAGGTGCGGGGGCAGGTGATCACTGTTAAAGCCTGAGGCTGTTATGATGTTGAGGCCTCTCTCTCCCTCTCTTGTTCTTCCTCTTACTCCTCGTGTGCACTGGTTGGCTGTGTCGCTCCCTCCCCGCGCTTATTGTGGGACAGCCTGCTGCCTGTGACCTTTCAAAGAAGATGCTGACATCCCTTCAACAGCGTCTGTTTTTGTGAATGCAGTCTGTTCACGTGCCTCTAGTTTAATTTGAAACAAACTGGTAGTCAGATTGTTTGTTACTGCTGTGAGTTGTCATTTACTGAGGCACTGGTTTCTAAGAGCTGTTCACGCTGTTTTATTAATTGTCCAGCTGTCTAGTCTTTGGTTTTAACATAGGGCTTTAGGGCCTTTGTATTTTCTTTGGATTATGTATTTATTTGGCAGCTAACGTGGATTTTGTTAACTTAAATATCTTTAAGGCACAACCTTTACCATCTGGTGTATTTTACTTCCCTTTTCCCTAGCGGAGTCAGGTCATCTCAAAGGAGGGAAACAAGAGGAAGCCAAACTCGCAGGAGGTTTTTATTACTTGTTTTTTTATATTATCAATGAAGCACAGTTTGGCAGCTATAAATTACTTTGTTCCTGTAATGAGAGTTTGAACATCCTGTGGTTTCAATTCAATTCTATTCAATTCTGTCAAGGCTCCTTGCTTTACATTAGCGGTATCTAATGTGTCTTTAAGCTTATATTAAACCTTTATTGCTTAGTAAAATTGACGCATGCAGCCAATAAAGGTAGTGGCAAGAGAAACCTCTATATGCTGCATCAACACAATTGTGCTAAAACATACCGAACTGAGCACAAATGACTTGATTAGAGACATTGTCAAAGTGGGCAGTTTAACCCCTGTGAAAACTACAACTGAGGACAATCAAACTGTTGCTTGTCTTGCTGTAAATTACATGACAGCATTTGTTTACTGCGGTGTATTACGCCTGAAAGGGCCTAACTATCATCGAAAAAGGAGCACTCACACCTGACTGACTCAGGGCATGTTATTTTCTATAGCTGAGTGCCTGAGATGAGAGAGTAGAGCTGAATTAGGCAGAGTGCAGAAGGTCCCAGAAGCGCAGTGCTTGTATTGTGATGATATAAATTAGCTGCCAAGTTGTGGAACACGTGCTCTTACACTGTTCTCTTTGCGCCATCAATGGTCCATTGTGCAAACTATGGTAAAAAACATCAACGTTGTATTCTTAATCACAGCTGCCGGCAACTGTGCTGAAACAAGCAGGTGTTGTACATGTTTATAAGAAGGGAGATGGGGAAAATGGTGGATAACCTATGTACATGGCTCAGCTGCACACTGGTAACCATTTCTCACATAACTAT
Source organism: Parambassis ranga (assembly GCF_900634625.1). Classification (NCBI taxonomy): domain Eukaryota; kingdom Metazoa; phylum Chordata; class Actinopteri; family Ambassidae; genus Parambassis; species Parambassis ranga. The sequence goes on from NC_041041.1 coordinate 18,949,246, forward strand.
AAAGAACACATACAACATACTGCAGTATAAATGCAAGGAACACAGCAAACACAGCCACATGTAAATGGTATTATCCCTATTTTGTATCTTCATGTTTATAACAGGGTAGGTGTAATAAGAAACCCACTGTTTTACCACCGCCTGAAGGTTTTTCATACCCTTCAGAGTTTATTTCTGTGTAAAATTGATTCAAAACAATCAGTGTCAGTTTTACACAGCTCCTCACAGTAGACAAAGAGAACCAAATCAAACAAATGACAAAGAAATGTTATGCTCGCGCATTTGTTTATTTGGAAAAAATGAGCAAATAGGACGTATCTGTGATGTAGAAAAATATGTGCACTTCTAGTATTTGAAGTAAATGTCAACGCTAAATTAGAGTCCATCTACACAGAAGTGTTTCTAATCAATGTAATGAGTTCATTGGCCTGTTGTGTTTAAAAAGTCAGGACCTCAGAAAAAAAGAGTTGTTGGCTGGAAAAGATAAAAAAAAACATCTCTTCAGAGTTTGGATTCTACAAATCTGCACAAAGACAGTTTGTGTACAAGTGGAGAAACAAAGATCACTATTAAATGACTGATGTTCACAAGTCAACCATCAGGAGAACAACTGCTCTCCAGTTTGCCAAACATCCTGTGGACAAAACAACATGTTTGGAGACAAACACTGACCTTAATCCAATAGAAACGTTGTTGTAAGGAAAGCAGCATCTCAGAACTCAATCTATACCAATTAATGGGTTAAAATTCCTCCAAGTAGCAGTTAACAGAAACATTTAGTTGTTGGTATTGCTGCAAAATGAGTGAATGAATGAATGTCATGGCAGATACTCACATACTTTTGCAAGTGACAGATATGTACAAGTGATTTATTTTCTTAAACAAATAAATGCTCGACTATAACATTTGTGTTTCATTTGTTTGATTGGGTCCTAGAACTTGTGTAAAAATCCACTGAGTTATTTTTTATGCAGGAATAGAGACAATTCTGAAGGGTGTGGGGAGAGTGTCCAGTTTTAGGCTCCTGGGCATCCACATCAGAGAGGACCTCAAGTGGACTCTGCTGCTCTGGTGAAGAGGGCTCCACAGAGACTGTAATTTCCCAACTGAGGGCCCACCTTTCTGCTTATAATAAAGTCAGCACAAAATGTCACAGGACTCCCTCTGTCCTCTCCAGAGGACATGTACAGCTTTAATTATTTTTTTAAGAACCAACTTACACTGAACTAAACTCTCACACATTTATTATCATAACATATCCTTACAGTAATACGTATATTTTATTGAACTACTTGGGGGACAAGGACAATTGACACTGCAATAGGAAAGTTACACAAAATACTAGTTTCACAAAAGGCGGCAAGTGTATGGAGTTTGTCAAGGCCTTTTATTTCCACTAAGCTTTACATTGTACAGAGTCCTCATTATAAACTTTGAGGTCAGGATCAGAATCAGAAATACTTTATTAATTCCAGGGGGAAATTGCTTTTGTGAGTTTATGTGTCACTAATCATTGTCTTAAATGGCTAAAATGGTTTCACACTATGTTTATCATGATGTGTGTTTTAGGTTTTGATTTACTGTTTATCTTTGTATTCTTTGGGGTTTCTGTTCACATTCCCTTTGTCATCCTGTGTTTCTGGCTGTGTGATGTTTCCTGTTTTAGTTTGAAAGTCCTGTCTTCCTGGTGTATTCCCTCTGTGTTTTACTTCCCCTGTGTTTTCACCTGTTTTGATCACCTGCCCCACCCTGATTGTGTTCACCTGTGTCTTGTTGTCTCTCTCTACTTAGGTGATTCTGTTTTTGTCTGTGCCAGGTTGTATTCGTGAGATCCTTGCCTGCTACTTTGTCTTTGTGAGTTTCCTGTATTCCTGTTAGTTGGTTAATTTGTTTCTTGAATTTCTTTGTTTCCTGCTGTGTTTTGTGTTCCCTCTGTGTTTTTTGCACCTGCCGACAAGTCCTGCATGGGGTTCTTTTCCTTCCTTACAACACTGACGATATTATAATTTATTTTAAAATAGTTGGTGTGGGTGCCGTGTTATATTTAAGTCAACCCTACTAAATGAATAATTATGACAAAAAAAACAATCTCCTGTGTTTTTCTCATTTGATTAAAATTATCCTGTTACCAAACTGCACTGAAGCGTTTCTCGAACCCAGACTCAGTTCAACCTGGGACTTGACAATCAGCACCTGTTGCACCTGTGCAGGGACTGTTGATGCCTCCAGTCTCGTTAATGTTTTTTTTTATTATTATTATTAATACAAAGTTTTTGTGGAAACATTTTTGACAAATAATAGTTTACCTGCCAATCATCTCCCCTTTGTATTTTAACAAATCATTCACAAGCCACCATTGAGTGAAGGGATGGGATAGTGGGCACATCCATGAAATCAGCCACTATACCCCAAAAGTGGACGGGACACTGAACCAATTGCAGGTGAAGCATCACAAAGCACTTTAGTATGAAGCTATAGTGCAGCGCTAAGTACGTGCAGACCATTTATTTATTTATTTATTTTATGAGGGAGGTGGAGAGGGCATGATGGTCACTTCTTCTAGAGGTGCTCAGCTCGGTTGAGAGCCAGCATATGGTGTCAGTGACCCACAGTGTCCTGGAAAATACCAGTCCATCAGGGTAGAAATGTTTCATCACAAGACAGGGTGACCATTCCCTATGAATATACAAGTGGAACAAGGCCATAGCAGGGATGTACTGTTATGTATGTGACCAAAAGTAAATGGATGCCACATGTAACTTTAGCTGCTTAATGCTACCTGATCTGCAGCTGGTCATTGTTTACATTATTGATTGATTGTCCATGATGAATCAGTTAATGCATTCTGACACAAAAATGTCCTGATAATGTCCCTGCCAGTTCTGAACTTCCATTCATCTGCTAATTGATGCAGCTTCAGAAAGTATGAATGGATGGATAAATTGATTTTTGTCATACAGTACATAAAAATCAGTTTTGGTCATTTAAAAGTGCAAATAAATACCAATAATAATAAGATGCACTAAAATACATAGAAATAATTTTTTAAAATATTTATATAAATATAAATATAAATATTTTAATTTTTACGTGTCAGCTTCCTGACCTCATCACCCAGATACTTTTGGTGATGTAGTATACTGTAGAGAGATTCCACATCGGGGTCAAGCATCACACACAAGCATCATGTGATCCCAATTTCCCACTCTAGATTAAAGTGCAGATGTCACTTTCATTCTGACTGAAGCTTCTATACCAACAGTGACTTTAATAACAAATCATATCCATCAGTTGTCATCCTCATACTGGGACCACTCAGCTTTAAATGCCACACACACCATGATGGGATGTTAATCACTTAATTCAATCTCAAACGGAACCTTGAGATATACTTGAATTTATTTTTCAGATTAAGATCCTGTTGTCATAGATGAATCAACCCTGCAGCTAAAATTACCCCATCCTGAGTCAGATCTCCAGCAGGCCATCTTAATATGATAAAAAAAACACCTGATTATTGTGTGAGATTTAATTAAGACGGCTAAACTGAGTCATACTCACATAAGTATGGCTCATGAACAGTTTGCAGTAAATACAATGACGCTCTTAAAATTATGGAAATGAATGCAGACCTTGCTGTTTCCATGACTACAGAAAGCGTTCCGTCTAGTGTTATTGTGTTAGGCACCTCTTCCTGGCACTGGCCACACAGTCTGATGATGGCATACGTTAAAATTTAATGACTCCTATATGAGCCTATGCTTTGATGTGAAAATATGTACAACAAAGTATAGCAAACATTTAGCTTGATTTAAGAGGCAGCATGCCACTCAAGTATCAAGGCGGTGCTCTCAATAAAGATTTTGCTATGTACATGCAATGTATGGGGCTATAGAGATCAATAGTTAATCAGTGCTGTAAAGCTGGCCATCTCTATGCACTAAGACGCATTTAGTAGGAAAGTGCCTTAATGTAGGCTATGTATGTACTCTGCAGTAATAACAAGGACACAAACTTGTGTGGAGAAGAGATGCTGAAAGCAGGAGTGTAGCTACAGGGGCTGAAGATGTTGTCCTGCACAATGAGCGTTGTGTTCCAGCAGCTGCATTAAAAGTGACAAAACATTTCGGAAGCAACATCTTGTTAGTGTCAGTAAAAACACTGCAATGCTACCAAGCTCGGTTTGCCTCAGATCTGAAGTTTGTTAAACTAAAACCCCGGGGAAATATATGGTTGGTGTTCAGGAGGTGGTGTGTCAGGTGTCTAATGTCCTTTTTCTAGTTTCATATCATATTCATATCATCATCTGATGTGATTACAGCCTTAAGACCTCTTAACGACATACCCCCCACAAAAGTGTGTTATATATACTTCTTTATAGTACACCTTCAGTGGCTCATAATGGTGTTGTGCAAAATGAGGGATGACAAAGTGTCGAGAAATTTATGGTTGGTGTTCAGAAGGTGGTGTGTCAAGTGTGTGTAATGTTAACGTCTGGATTGCATCACATCCATGTCACTAACAGACGATTAGAGCCTTAAGGCTGCTGCAGGATTATTGGTTGATACATAGTGGTTTAAACCAATTACCACAAGTTAACTGGTTTCTGGAGCTTTAGGCAAAATATAACTCATCTACTCTGACTTCAGGTATCTGCTGTGTGTGTACTATGCAGAGGTGACAGAATCCTGAAGCTCAGTCGGTCTGGACTTATACATTTTTAGTAGGCAAAAAAAATGATTTTTACATTATGTCCCTCAGAGGTTTAACAGCTCTGAGAGTTTCAAAACAAAAATGATTGTGGTATTTGAACTAAAGATTCTGCTCAACATTTTGTGTCCAAGTTGTCCATGAATGCAAATTTGAACCGGCCATCACTCATTTTATTTTACTTGATTTAACCGCCAGACTTCCCACTTCCAACGCCCACTCCCTTAAAATGCTCAGTGCTCAGTGACAGTGGTGGTGAGGATATCATTGCTGCTATAGACCATTTCATGGAGTTTCAAGATGCTCACTTCTTCAAAAGATGTATCCATAAGCTCTATGAAAGCTCACAAACCACATAAATATATATATTATATATAATATATATTATATATTATGTTGACCAGCTCGTCTGCAAGTGATTTAGCACCAGGATCTCCACAAACATGCAGTGCGAGATAGGTCTAGGGGGGATTCTGACTTAGAGGCTCAGTTCAGTTTGAGTTTAAGTTTATTTATTAGGACAATGTACAGTAGCTCACAACCTAATTTCCATCTATAATCCCACTACAACAACCACATCATACATTTTATCAAAATTAGACATCATACATATAACCATGAGAGGAAATTAAAAACATCTCTGTATATATATATATACATAAAAACAGCTAAAAAATAAAAAAATATATATTTCCATGTAATGGCACAGCACATCAGAAGGTAGTTTAAATAGTGATAATAATCATTCTCCAACTTACATAATATACAGGAAAGTGCTAGTGGTTACCCATCCTGAGTACATATTAAATACACTTGGGCATACACAATATTTATTAAAAGGTACACAAGTACTAGCAATATTAAAATAATAATATCAGTGTGTACAGCTCTGGTTTTCTAAAAACCAAGATTTTACTTCTCTTGAGAAATAATAAAATCATTTTGGCTCAACAATTGGCTGGGGAGTTTGTTCCACCGACTAATGGCCTTATAGGAAAAGGCCGACCGCCCAAAGGCTGTTGTATATCTTGGGATATTGCACTGCCCTCTTGAGCCACTCCATGTTATTCTAAGTTATTCTAAATGATGTCTCTGAGGTTCGGTGTACATATTCTTTGAGAGGAGGAGGGGCCATATTGTGAACGATCTTAAAGACCAGTTGTATGTAAGAAAAGTGAATGTAGCTTTCTTTATCAAGAGTTTTGAGAGCCTGTTTGTACAGAGACTTTTTTTTTTTTTTTTGCTTGTCAAAATCATCGAGTTTAGAAAACATTCCGCTGCCTGTGTTGAGAGTGAATTTCTTATATTTTTGAAGGTGGCCAAATTGTATTTTAGGGGTTTTGCTTAGGGATCTAATATGAGACCTAAGTATTTATAATTGGTAACATTTTGGATTTTTTTCTCCATTTATTGTTACATTGGGGTAATTGTTCATTTTGGTTTGGTTGTGAAGTATGTTACAGCGGTTTTCCCGATATTCAGTGTTAAGCAGGAGTCTCGGAGCCACTGATCTAACTTTACCATAGCAGATGTTAGCTTTGCAGCATCTTCTGTACCATTCCTCCCACTTGCATAGATCATGGTATCATCAGCATACATTTGTATATTAACATTGTCACATACTGATGGTAGACCTATTTCTGTTGAGTGATTCTTCCTGAATCTAAATCGGATGTAGTATATCATAAGTTTAAGTGTTTTACCAGTTGCTCGGTCACCACTTTTTCTATAGCCTTTGATAATGCTGGAAGTAGGTCTAGAGTTTGATATTTCGAGCGTATCATCTGATTTATGGATGGGAATAACTACAGCTTGTTTCAAGGAGTCTGGAAAAATATTCTGTGCAATAGAGGCATTTATTAGTTTTGTTACTGGCGTAATGAGGTATTCACGATTCCTCTTAAGGAGAGCGGACTCCAGGATTACTATTGCAACAACACATCATCAGCAGGGTAAAACTAACCTGTCTCACGACGGTCTAAACCCAGCTCACGTTCCCTATTAGTGGGTGAACAATCCAATGCTTGGTGAATTCTGCCTCACAGTGATAGGAAGATCTGACATGGAAGGACCAAATAGATATCGAAGGATATTGATGTTTTACAGATATCCAATACAACAATATTGGTCAACTAAATACAATGCAACACTGTATTTATAGTAAATGAGTTGCAGTATATGTGTGTGTGGCTGGGTAGTGGTATACTGTTGGACAGATGGTGGAAGACATATTCCAGGAAAAAGAAAGAAAATGATGTGTCATAAACTTTGCACATTTAAAAATAGTCCAGCACACACCGCAACACAACAAGGCATGCCACATATAGCTGCTCTCAGCGCTGCTGAGGCTTATCCCTAACAATACCTATACTGTGAAATTTCGTGAATACATTATTCAATAAAACTAATACTGTGGGTCATTTCAGAGTGTGTGAAAATAAAAAAAGTGGCCACAAGTCAAATCTGGATTTTCACACATACCTATAAAAACATCAATGACATCACTAAATGGAGTGGAAAAAAACTTCATTTTATTATTTCATTCTTTTTCTCCTGTGTTGGAGAGGAAATTAAGTGTTGTGTGTAGTAGTGTGTGTGTGTGAGTGTTAAAGTTTTGCCAAAAGTGTTTGCAAGAGCAATTAGCCTGTGAACCAGTGTCTTAATATACTGCCAACAGATAATGAATCATTCTGCAATGATGTGTGGTAAAAAATAATTGAACCAGACTTAATATATGAGACTTTAATATAGAAGCGCATTATAATCTAAAAAAAAAAGCCTGTACAGATTTACATGACAGACATGCAGGAAAAGGGGTGGACAGAGCTCAATCAGCCAGTGCTGCTTGTCTGTAGACATTTAATTACAGGAAATTTTCTTTTCATTCTCATCAAACTGTGGCATCTATATATTTCCACTGCATCGCTCATTTATGTGACATTACAATTTCACTTACAGAAACTGGCCACTTACAGTAGACAGCTAATTTTGTAGTGTGCCATATATGAGGGCTATAAGATGATGAGTTCTGGTAATAGGCCTGGTACACTGGATGATGATGATACCCCAGACCTTTACAATGGAGACTGAAGTTTGAATCATGTGTCAGGCATACAGCGGGTACAGAAAATATTCAGACCTCCTTAAATGTTTCACTCTTTGTTATATTGCAGCCATTTGCTAAAATCATGAGTCCAGCTGTGTCTGATCAGAGGAAGTGCCTGAAGAGCTCAGGCACAGAATTGTGGCAAGGCACAGATATAAGGTTACAAAAACATTTCTGCTGCATCTAAGGTTCCTAAGACCACAATGGTGGTGGTCCATAATCCTTAAATAGAAGAAGTTTGGGACGACCAGAACCCTTCCTAGAGCTGGCCGTCTGGCCAAACTGAACTATCGGGGAGAAGTAAAAAGGAAGAAGAACCCAAAGATCACTGTGGCTGAGCTCCAGAGATGCAGTCAGGAGATGGGAGAAAGTTGTAGAATGACAACCATCACTGCAGCCCTCCACCAGTTGGGGCTTTATGGCAGAGTGGCCCGACGGACTAGCTACCACCACACCACCAATATAAAAGATACTCACTGCTGAGACCTGACAACTGTATCAGAGCATATGTGGATGACAGCTTGACATCATTGACACATGATGACAGTCATGATGACATAATTGTGAACATTTTGGACTTTCACACGTAAATGAGTGAATGAGTGAGTCAGCGCTCTGGCACATCATGCCATGTCTTATTGGTCACACTACAAAGTTTCATAAAGTGGGGGGACTACACTTCATAAAGTGCCACTCAAGAGAAAGCACTTCAGTCCTTGCTGCTGCTAAGTGCTATTTGACCTTTGTGAAGCAGTGGCAAAATCCTGCAGAGGAAAAACCAAAGTGATGCTACTGTATGTGAAATTTGTATGGAGTGGGTAACAAGCCTGCAGGTTGATTGGATTAAGGATTGCCAGACAATGTGTGAGGTTGTAGATGGAGAGCAAATGATGATCTGATTCATTCTGTACTCCCACAGTTTTTGGCAGAGTTACAAATGCTACAAGAGTTTGCCTCAGCTTTCAAAAAACTCCCTTGCTCTCTTTGAAAAACAGGGAAAATCTGCATATGCTTATGCACATAAGTCGCTTCTTCTGAGAGGAATACACTCAGACACTTTAAAATCTAGCTGAGGAGCAGGAGCTATATCCCAGCAGACATGTGACACTCATGCCTATGCATAAACAAGTGGATATATTGTGTCATGATAAAGTCGCTCATCAGTCTGAAGCCAAAGCACAACATATTTAACATATTCACAATCAGTTTTTTAATTACTTCCCAATGAAAAGACACATGTTCATGCTTCATGGCCAGAATGACACATATGGTCATATAGTCTGATGTTTTCAGGGAACAGACAGAAGGAGGCTGCACTCTAACCAAAGAGTCTGGAGGTTGTGTCACCCTTTACACTGTTGGTTTATGTTTATTAAATTAAAATAAAATAAAAACACACATACACAAATGTTTTATATTCACTTGTGTTTAGGTTACACATTAAAAACTACGGGTTAAGGTTAGGCCATTAGTTCAGGTAAAAATCAGAGTTTGGGTTAAAATACCATTCATAACACTTCCTGTCTGTGCTGCCATTTTCAGCTTCTATGGTGATGAGTCCCACCCCCAACAACACATATGGTGTGTGAGTGGCAGACATACTGCATGATGATGAGTGTTCTTCCTGAACAGAACAGTTAAAAAATCAGGCAAGTGATCCGGCAACTGAGCAGAGGATATGATGCAAACTTTAAGCTTTCAAGGAACCATTAATAATAATAAATAAAAAAATGGTGGTCATTTAAAAAAAGAAAGAAAAAAACAGGCAACTATTTCAGTATGTAAACAAGATGAATCATACTTTCAAAACAAAAATGTAAAATTATTTTTTTCAAAAAGCCTTTTTCTTAAAGCTGCATCTTGAAAAATCGTCTAATCAGAGTCATATATTCGAAACAAGGGGCAATAATCATGTGTGAGACAGCATGCACACCTAAAGCACACCTTGTGACTTATCTGTGACTATTGGTGCTAATGTTGCCACCTCCCACACACCATCCCACACACACCCACACCACTTGTGAGCCTTTGCACATAAGTATGTCACATTTATATTACATTCTTAGACTCTGTATCTCTTTTTCTGAAGATTGACCTGCAATATAGGAGGTAGTGATGTGAATTTCAGCTCCTTTAAAGGTAGGGTAAGAGATTTCATTCTGATGCACTTTTTGTTAAATTAGTGTAACTTCTCTTTACAATCTGATAGCAACCAATTAGTTCAGCAGTTTTGCTTTAAAATGAAGAATATGAATCATCTGTGGAAGCTATAAAAACGCTAAAAACATCAGCCAATCGTACGAGGTGCCCCTGCACGTATAGATGGCTGGTTGTCACTCTCTTCCTGCTCTGCACGCACCAGAGAGGTACGTGCATGATGGCCGAAGTCACAGACTGGTTGGGGGGAGTGGCTTCAGGGTGAGCTCCGAGAGAAAGGGGCATGTGTTTACTTTCAAAATCTGGCTGACTCTCACTGAGTTTTCAAAATGTCCTACCCTACCTTTAAGAGAGACGGTCACTAAAGTAGCTCCTCAGAATTTTTGTTGCCTAAATTCATTCATTACCAAAATAAATTATAATAAATAAATTAATAAAATTAAAAAAAAAGTACAAAAACAATACTCAAATCAATTTGACAAAAAGATGCAATGACTGATTGTATGTAGGCTAAATTACATATAAAATATTTGTTTAATGAAAATGAAATTAGAGAATCACACAGGTTCACTGCACTGATAGATGTACAGCTCTAATGTGCGTGTGCAGCTGCTTAATGTGAGATTTTAACCTTGCAAACTGCACTGCACTGATGTTTTCTGCATTTCCTCGAGTCTCGACTCATTTTCTCACCTGTGCATAGTGTTGTCTCTGTAGTGGCTGTTCTCTTTTCTCTCTTTCTTATTTGTGCCTCCCTCCCTCCTGTTTTTTTTTCTGTGTGTGTGTGTTGTGTGTGTGGCTGGATGGATGGATGGATTGATAGATTATTTTATATCAATACTATACAATATGAGCCCTGACATGATTACACATGGATTTCATCAGAAGAGCCTGATGTCAAGTCAGCGTTGCCTTAGAAACACAGTGTCCAATTCAGGCCAGACCGCAGGATAAGGTGTCCTGAAACTGGATGTGACTTCTCAAACTTGAAATGTCGAGAATCAGATCTTAAAACACAGAGGAAAGCAATATTTCAAATATGATAAAATGCGGCCGCGCCGTACACAACGACAGGCCGATAAGTTGTTTTGAAAGTCCACATGGACAAATCACGATGTCAGGCCTCTTCAGTTAGAAGTTCCATTTTATTAAGCCTTCAGGCGTGTTGTTTTTTCTTTTATTTCCTGAATGTTATTCCAATCTATTCAAACACCACATACTTTCTTCAGTTTATAACAAATGAAAGCATGCTGTTGTGTGCAGAGACAGAGTACCCTTGTATCCATTTCACAGTCTGCTTTTGCTGGAGTGTTTCTGCAGCTCTAAAGAAGCACATTTCTCATCATAAAATGCAGATAACTCATCCAACCAAAACTTCTGCTCGACCTTATGCCTCATATTGCCTAGAATGTTCTCCTTTAAAAATGCATGGTCTTTTTTTCAGAGACACCTCATTGCATTTGGGACCTCATTTGCATTACTGTCTCCCCATCATGTTGTAAAGTGAGGTTGTGCTGAAAATGGGAAAGAAATGTTTTAGGAGTTTTTCATATTCCATTATAATAGCACAAAGATCAAATGAATGACTATGTGAATAATATTTCCGGCTAAGGAAACGCTTTTTTTTTTTTTTTAATAACACTTTCTTGCCTAATTTACTCACATTGCATGTCTGCATTTGTAAGGCAATTCTGTTGCAATACCAGCACAAAAAACTGTATTTTTTTCTTCAAACATACTGTCTCTGCCTCGCTGCCTGCTGAGATTATATGATATGACATATGACGTACCGATGCACTTATTTGTTCATCAATGTGGCATAAACAACGTTCCTGGTTTCCATAGTCACAGAATGGAAAATACAAACAACATGATGTGATTCATTAACACTATCTCTCCAATATGATTATGTTAATTATGCTACAATATTGTGATGACTGTCCTTTTGAATTTTTTATGTTATTGAACATGCATGAAGTTTACATGCTTACAAATTCGGTACATGAGGTCACAGTGATGTCACAAACTAGTGCTTGACCATCAGTGCGGAAGAAAGGTCCTTGTTAGGTTAAAGAGAGTAGTAGATAAAGAAAGTAGGGTGGCGTGGTTGCAGCATGGCGTGGCGGCTATTGTGCTTTTTCTTTTCTTGGACTGACAGAGAATTTTTGACTCTACCTTTGACTCAATAGTCCATCTAGTGGTACACAGAGGTACTGGATTATTGTACAACACAACTTGTTATTACTGATTGTTTTACTTCCTGCCTTCAATAAAAATACATTTGTCAGACAAGATAAGTTAACAGAGTGAAATTATTGAAACATATTTCATATTTCACAACTGCTGAACATTTTCCAAGAGTCAAATATGAACGATGTTTCCCACCAGCAAACGTTAACTCCAACATTGTCTGACTTTGAGCCCCTGTCTTTTTATCTCATCACCTAAATACCTCGGGAATATCTTGCAGCTGCATGAGTCACTATGCAAACCTGTCATTATATATAAATAGAATGCAATATTCAGCTTTTTATTTCTCTAGAGTCAAAGGTCAGCAGAGGTAAAAGAGAGGAGTAAATGCTTTTCAGCTACATAACTCACAGAAGTTAACTGAATTCTTTGGTTTTTGTATTGCCATAATTATGCTGAACAGGTAGTGTTGATGAATTGAGCTGTGAATATAAACTACAGGTCTGACGGCTAAAATAATGAGTTGAGATTTGAGCTGTGAAGAGTGTTTATATAAGCAATGCTAAATGAACATTTAATCTTACAGAAACAGTAAACAATAAAGTGTCCATGTCTGTACTGTTTTGTGTGAAGGTGTCACTCTATTCAGTATATATATATATATTTATTTTGTAAGAAGAATAACTTGAGACAAGCTACCACAGCTGCAGGATATGTGATATAATATATAAATGAGGTCGCTTTCTTGCTGACTTTTAAGATAATGACATAGATAAGTATAAATCAGTTTAAACCTATTCCCCATTTCTTTAGTTTCATTTATTTTAATACAAGAAAGGCTTATCTAAGTTCATTTGTCAGCACCTTCACTGTGCATTTTCATAGCCAAGACTAATGCAGACTGAAACCACTTCCCTCCTTATTTAGATGCAGAGCATTACATAACGGATGACCTTCAGCAGCTGTCTCAGTGTTTAGATGCTCTGTTAGAGAGATAATTACCATTCATTTGAGCAGTAAATGCATGTCCCTTCCTATATGTTTATGATGTCTGTGTCTCCTGCACTTATGTCTCCTGTGTCTTATCAGTGTGTGCGGTGTGAGGAAGTCAGATTTTAATCTCAAGCCCAGTCTGTTATGTGACACCTGAGAAAATCTATAGTGTTGATATTCCTGGAGGACATATACCACTTAGTTTAGCAGCAGGTATGGTGAAAAATGTCAATAATACCTCACTCTGACAACATAAGTGTTAACATTAACAAGGGCATGTTGGTAAGAATCAGTACTTTGTGTTATACAGCTTTGGTCCAGAGAATTAAAAATCCAGCCATCCCTCTCCCGGGCCTCAGTCAGTCCACAGTTCATGTATAACATGTGCTCGCTGCCGTGCTCCTTCACTATCTTTGTGCAATGGAGGTGTGGTGTGATAAGCTTCTTCGGACAGCTCCCTGATGAATGGCGGTCGTGCACCGAACAGGAAGAACATTGGATTAAAGTTTGGGGTGTTGTATCTGAGCGTGATGGGCTACCTCCCCATTTTCTTGTTCTGTGTGTATGTGGTCACTATCTGATCCATCATGTTGACTTCCCCTTTCACTCTGGACTGCATTACCTCTGACTTTCACTTCATGTTGTCCTCCACCACTTGGACGGCATGCGTGCTGAGAATTTTTTTGGTACACCACATCAAAGTGGTGTGAGTGATTGATGGATCTAGATTGTTTCATATGGTCAATAAATTAAATTAAATTACATTTTAATTTAAAAAATAGCACTTCATAATAAATGTAGAGTAAAATACATAGCATGCAAAGATATTAAAAATCATGAAACTAAACTGTGAAGTTGAGTTAATGAATTATTTAAATTGTGTGTCTGCCGTTTCATTATGAAAAACCTCCTGAATCCTCTGGGTCACCACTCTTGAAAAATGAGTTGGTCAAACTCGGGCAGACTTTCTAATTTCTTTCACTGCACCTCCGGTCTCAAAGTGCAGTCCTAAGAAAGGAACTCAAATAGAAATATCATTTCAAAATGAGTACTGCTGTAGGATTATGATGATGTTCCATATTAATACACTGGAAAACTGTTGTGTTTGAGTCATTCTTACTTGAGTTCATCTTAAAAAAAACATGTGCTATAAAAATAAAAGGAGTTATATCACATGAATGTAGTCAGAACAACAATAATATTCTGTGTTGCTCAGTACCTAATGTGAAAATCATGCCTGAGGCACGACTTCCTGTGAGTCATCTTACTAATGAGAGATAACATGGATGATAGCACACATACTGAACCTACTGGTAGGCAGATGTTAGAAGAGTGTCTGTTCCACAATATGACAAGAACAATAACAAAGTGACATCTGGATTATTTAAAAGATATAAATGAGTGAAAACAAGTGATTACAGTGATAATGTTACCATCTGCCTGACCGATAGACTAACTGGATCAAATCAGAGGCACAAATACAAGTGATTAGAGAATTTATTCTGATCACCAGGGTTACACAAGGTGAGGCACTGTGTGGATGAGACCTGGAGAAGCTTATGAAAGAGATATCTCTATCTGATACAAACAGTGTTTTTACCCAGTGCAGCTCTGTAAACTGGAAGGTACCGAGAGCTTTAGCCCACATACAGCAAGTTCAACATTGCAGCTCACAGTCAGTAGGAAACAAGGTCGGGGTCATCCAATCAGCATGTGTGCAGTGAGTCATTTGATCTACCCACATGCATCTATTGGAACTTTCTATAGGAATTATTCAAGTTCCCAAGACACAACTGAGAGAACTAGAGCTTTGTATCAATAATGTAAACAGTAATATATTTAACCATGCTCTGCTCGGTGAAAACAAACAGACAGGCAACCAAAACTGACCCCAAAAGATTCAGCCTATAGTTAGCCTACATATATGATGTGTGGCTCTACTGTTTCTGAGCACTGTTCATGCACTTCCTCTCACAAGACACACAAGACTGCAAAACAACAATCTGGACATCCTGCTAACCTCTATAAAGCCCATGGTTTAGGTGGTTTAGTTTTGTCTCGTTTTTTTTTTTTGCAGTTGCATCTGATTGTTTTTCATTGTATTGATTTCATCATGGTTTCATTTCTAAGGTGTTGCTTTCCCCTGTTCCTGTTTTATTTTGAACGTCCTGTTTCCTCTGTGTCTCTGCATGTTTTACTTCCACTTGTGTTGATTACGTGCCACACCCTAACTGTTCTCACCTGTGTCCTGTTATCCCTCTTGTGCCCCCCTTTGTGTGTCTGTGTATTCACCCTGCTTTGCCTCGTGCTTTCAGTGTTTCCTGTGTTGTGTGGTTGTTTTGTGTTTTGTTAGTTTTGGTACCTTTTTGGTTTCAATAAAGTTTTCTTTAATACCTCTGCCTTAGTTGTCTGATGGAGATCTGCACCCAAACTGGAACTCAGTAGCGTTAAATTCTTATGAATTCCCATGACTCGTTTCCATTTAAGTGAGACATTTTATAGAGGGTGCAAAAAAGAAAACGCCAACAGATTCAGGAATGAGCTAATGCGAGAAATGGCTATGAACGGATCTGTCTCATTTTGGTGGTGAAAGGTTCTGAACTGAGATTTAAGTCCAACTTTGCTAAAGAAAGGAGCAACACTGGTGCACTTTAGCACATAAAAAGGCTACGCTCGGGTACAATTGAAGTAATTTAGTTTGAAAATGTGGATTTGCACATTAAATTGTTGAACACACATGGAAGTGGAATGAGTTAGATGAAGTCCCCAGAGTTACATAGTTAAAAGCGGAGTGTAGTTGCTGCTCTTACAGTCTTGCACCTTCCCTGTCAGCTCTCTGTTCTCATTACCTGTGTGATGCATGCTTTCAGAACTCCTCTGTCTTGTGTTGCCACTTTTATCTCATTCTCATTCCTTGTCAGTTTCTATCTGTCATCACTGGCACTCTTTAATCCCAAGAAGAAATGAGACAGAGATTTTTAAGCAGTCATACCTTCTGCTTCATGCTTTTGTTTCAGTCTGGATTTCTCAAATCGGTGTCTTCTCTTTCTCCCTGACATTTTTTTCATCCTTGTATTTATCTACTTTTTACTCTTTCTACCTCATTATTTCCATCTCTCTATGTGCCTCTCTCACCATTCTGCCTCTAGAACCCCTCAGAAAATCACTACGATCTGCCTTTCACTACGGTTACATGTTACATATGCCATTTGAAATTGCTATGCTTGTTGCAACCATGGTAATCAAGCTCTAATTAGACTTAGGAGTGAAAGTCCAGGACAATGGAAGGATTTCCTTATGTCAAAGCAGCTGTAGTTGTGTTTATTTCTATATTTTTTTGTATGGGCACACGTTGGATATGGCTTGTAGCACAGCATACATTGTACTGCACTCCACTTTTTTTTAACTCCACTAAATTGTAGTCTAAGAGGAAGGCCAAAGTCATAGTACCAATAAATGAGAAGAGGTGCACTTAGTGATGAGGTTCTGCTGCAATAAGAAAACCAGGGTTGCAATGCCAATGCCAATACAACCCTGCCATGCAGTGCAATGATGCTAACACATGAGATGCTCTGCACACACAGAATCGTATGAATGAAACAGAACAGAATGCATTTGTGAGGTAAAATCAATGAAGCCTTAACACACACACTGAGAGCTGCTGAGTTATCTGAAATAATACGAGCTGTAAGTAATGATGACTCCAGGAGTGATTGATTGAATGAAGGAGGAGGCATATAGAGGACCAACTGTGGAAAATTGATTAGTGGGTACTATACTGGGTGTTATGATTAGAATTGTGGCCACTATAAAAACATCATCACTATGTTAAATAAAGGGTTTTTATTCCAATAAAATGTATTCCACGAAAATCTACTTATTCAAAAAAACAAAAGATCCTTACAAAAAACAAGTGAATGCAATAATAGGATTTGTTGTGTTGTTTGGCAACGGTGGTCAAAATAATGAAAAAAGAAAAAAAATGTACTTTCTAAAAAGTTTAAAAATAGTTTGTACGGTTTTTTTCTTTTCTTGTCATTGCCTGGTTAGTTGGGTCAAAATTGAACCTTACAACAAGCTTCTCCACCATCTTCTTTCTATTGCCCATTTTTCAAAGAGACGTCTATGGGGACTGACTTTTGAATCCACAGATTTTGCTCAAACTCTCAAGGTATGCACTTGTCACATCCGACTGCTAACGATAAATAAAGATAGACACTTTGAATAAATAAGGCCTAAAACCTGCTGTGTGGTTCATCTACCTGACCTTAGCCTGTTGCAGTAGCTTGCTATGACAAAGCTAACAATACCTAGAAGAAACGTAGTGATAAAATGATCCTTCAATCCACTCTGATCTTGTTTTCAGTGAAAAACCGCTATAATAATTTGTATTATTTCAGTTTGAGGTGCTGACTGGTCCCCCTTCAGTGGGCGGGACTTGAGAGTAAAATTCACATTGACAGAGGCAGACAGTGCTATGATCCCATGGTACACTATTATCCAAGTGATTCTGAATGGGCACTACTATACAGCCGGAGGCAGTGGCACCCTATCTTTAGACATGGCTGTGGCTGCTATAAGAGCATGAGGGAGTCACTGTATGTCAACTGTGATGAAAACAAGGTGATGATGTATGGTTAGTGACACATGAAAAACAAAACTGCTTTATTTGCGGCTGTGTGGATGTTTAAAAAGTGCCTTGTTTTTTTTTCTACATCAAAAATCCTGCAGTGTATTCATTATGCTACACATCAATCTTTTTTCAAATTCCTTATTTCCATCTAAATGGACATATTAAAGTCTGCATTGTATTTTAAATCACAATTTTAAAAAAAAGACCCACTGACTTTCGTTTCATTTCATTTTCCACTTAACATGCAAAATGCTTGTTCAGTCATTCAAATTGTCTTTTAGAAAATTGCTTTTCGCTGCTTTGAAATATGTGTTTGTTGTAAATGCATCAGGCTTTCCACTAATGAGAGAGGATCCACTGTCGGTGCAGTGCTGACCCCCAGTGGTAAGACCCACAAATACCACAAACATAACAGTTACGGTGGATGATGATGGATGATTTTGTGAACCCCACCTTCCTGATCCATGTTAAAAATACTAAATATAGGAGCCATCAGGTGGTTTTCCTTCATTTGCCATGGAAAATACAGTATATTCATTTTTAATAAACCTGAACAAGATCTTGTAGTTCTTCACACCACCTCCTTTTATCAATTTCACTCTAAATGGAACATGAATGTAATCAATTAGAGACCTGGTACCTATTCTGTGCGCCAGGTTGCCTCAATTCCCAGAGGGCTTGAAATCAATGAGGCAAAATGATGCTTTCAGCATTCTCACACCACTGAGCTAGATGCATCTTGACGGCCCTGAAGATTAATGAGGGGGAGGCTTCTGCTGAACAAGCAAGAAACACACAAGGTGATGTTAGTAGCAGCTGTTAACAAGACTACGGTCAGAGGTAGGTGAAAAGCTATGCGTTCCAACATCATGTGAAAAAAACAAACACAGTGAATCTGTGGAATGAGTAAAGTCACAATACTCTTTTTTTATTGAAATATAATCGACCCCTGAGGCTAGATAAAAAGGCCACAGTTTGTTTGTGCCTCGTCTAGCTCCTCAGTCTGACACAGCCATTTAGAAACACAGCAGACCTGTCAAAAATCACACATTACACAACTGGTGTAGAAACTTCAATTTTTTTTTAACTTAAAAAGTTTACACAACAAATTTTCAGGATGCACGAAACTGAAATTTTAAAAAAAAATTGCTACCTCTCCAAATAAAAGTGCACAATTTTGCTCACATATAACCCAGGGTCAAATCACTTTCAGCATTTATATTTGGTAAGTTTATGATGATTTATCCAGCTGTATACAGGACCTCAAAGTTAAAACTCAGAGAAAATAATGGATGCACAACATTATTGGTATGACATCGTTATATTATACCATAAAATGAAATATCAGAATGGAGATATTAGCAGAGACATTGACTTTAAACTTTAAAACTCAGCGTCCCTTGTAGACGTATCACAAATGATGTCAGTGTGTCACTGTGCATGTAAAAGAGACAGCTATGTCTGCAGCGTAGAGGCTCGAAGTGTCAGAAACTGCTAGCATAGCTGCACTGTATGGGCGACACTACAAGTTTTATTACCAAGTCAAAGCTAACGTGTGTAAACTAGTATTAGCAATCGGCCAATAGGAGTTCAAATAAATTATTGTGCATCCTAAGCATACAGATCAGAGATGAATAAACACCTTCATCAGTTTGATATTCATGAAATTTGACTTATTTTTGATTATCTTTGAGGTCCTTATACTTCAAAAAATAATAATTCCTCAGGTACATTTCTTCATTTTGGTCCACAACATATGGAATAGTCAAAAGGCCTTTGACCCTATCAGAGTAAAGAAAAAAGAAAAAAAAGGAGCTTTTTTGTCCAGGTCTGGGACACACTGAGGTAACATAGACAGTAATAAATTATTCAGTTGTTTTAAAAAAAACACTTTGCAAGAATCATATCAATAATACAAAATGGTATCAAACATACATGATGCAACATTTTTCATCAAACACATTCAGTTTTTTTCTTCATTTTTTCTCTCCTTCCATCCAGAGTCTGTTCATGATTTGAGTCCTGCTCTGAAAAGTCCCTTTAACAGTAGATGTAGGTTAATACCGTGTTCCTTCGTTTGCTGAGGTTGGTTTTTTTGTCACGTCCATGCTGAGGTGAATTGATAATAATCTGCAATAACGCAACCTTCTCAATTCAGAAGCTGCTTTCTTTGAATATATTTTCAATGATTAAATCCCAATGTGTTTAATCTCGGTTGCAATGATCGCCAAGGCAACAGGCATATGCAGGCACACAGGGTTACAACAGCTGTCCGCTATAGCCTTGTTATCCGATTATTTTTTTAACCATGCCTTTCTTTCATTTTGCTTACAGATTTGAAAAAAAAAACAAAAAAAACAAAACAAAACAACATGCCAATAGGAAAGTTTGTATTAAAAGTGCAAAAATGTATTCCTTCAAGAGTCGGTATTCACCCAGACAAGAAAGTTGTCCTCTGAAACTTTAGTGCGTTAACAGTACAAGCCATTTTGTAGGTTATTAAATTATAAATTCCTATCCACCTAACGACTACGAACATGAATATGGTGAATGCTCAGAGTGCGTGGTGTTTAATCCTAGAACTAAACGTGGTCTGTAGCTATAGGTTAGCATGGCTTTAAGCCCCCCCCACCCCCAGGAGCTGCTGACTTCAAACAGATTCCCGGAGCCACAGTATGTATTCTCATCTTAGTCCTGAATTCAAAGCCCCAACATTTAAATAAAGTGACATCACATTGTTTTGGTTAGTGGCCAGTGCAAATCAGCCTCTCTCTTCATCCCTTATCTCTGTATCACACTGCCACCTATAGTTAGATTTGTTTATATATCACAAATATAAGTGTATTTTCTAGACTTTTTAGAAACAAAACACAGGCAAAGTAACATCTGGTAATTCGTTAAGAACGGGAAAAACTACATCAGGACTATTGTTCATATAGCACTGATCAAGGTTTGCACTAATAACACCACTGACAATAACTGAAGAGGCAACTGAACCCACAATAATTACTCTCCGATATTTGAAATACAGTGGCTCTTGTGCACTGTCTGTGAGAATATTAACCCCTGTAAGAGTCTGTAAACACGGCCCTTAACAGATCAGTGTTGGTATGAACCCTGTTACATTTAGAGGGCGACCACGAACACTTGTACAATTACAACACGTATTCAACAAGCCGATTATGGCCATAGCATTCACTTTGTCAACCGATATGTCACATCACGTTTCCTTTCTACGACACACAATTTCCCGCCCTATACCTCTCCAACCGAGCGTCACACGACCACATGGTGCAAGTAGCGCTCACACTGTACTCACAGTCCACCCGTCCACACAATATCACTGTCACCGCTCTCATACACTGCGGTCTACACAGAGAAGACTATCTAAGGATCACACAGGTGCTTTTTCTCCACAAACTCTAGCCATTGGTGTACAGATTCCAGAAAACAGGAGGTGCCGTTTCAAGCCACTTGCTCCCTTTTCTATCCCTTTCTCAAGTTCCGGTATGGTGGTTGATTCTGATCTCTGGCTTTTCTCCATCTTGAGCCACGTTTGATATTAAATTCAAAAATTACACTTGATTGAGAAGCAGCCCGGTGGCTGTCAAGTTCAGGGTTGAATACAGATGGGGAGTGGAGGTAAAAAAAAAAACCTTTGAAAGGGACCGTAAAGTGAGGAGAGAGGGCAAAGCACTCATCCGAAGGCATTGTGAAGGGCTGAGGGGGACACCGGTCCAACGTTACATTTCAGCCTCTGGTTCCACAGAGCCATTCGACGTCGTTAACACCCCCCCACCTCCTTTGTTGTGCTCCAGTAGTTAACCACTGCTGGGAGGGTTCCCTGACATCCAAAGGCATGTTGAATGTGCGTGTGGGTGTGTGTATGCTGTGAAGGATGAATAGAGATGATTGGAGGTCACAATATGGCGCAGTGGAACCTGTGGGAACCCGTGGAACGCTCTGCTCTCCATTTCATCTTCTTTTTCTTCTTCTGGTTTCGTTCTGGTACTTGTTGTCTGTTGATGAAAATAAAAAAAGCTCTTTTAGTGACCTGGCTTACAGTAACTCAGTGGTATTCAGTGGACACTGATAAACACTTGTGTAGAGATGTGAGCAATGTAATCCAAAGGTGAAGAGAGACATTGGATTAGTCAGTTTACTATGTCTATACACAGCAGTAACATAGTGACCCTATTCATTGAACTGTTTTTTTCCATGTGTCCTGATGGTGATTTGAGTTTCTGTTTCCTGCTTTATTTTGAAAGATTCATTTACTTCCTGCTATGGTTTTTTTCAACCCGTTTTCTGTCCCACCTGAGTTTCATTAATTAGTTTCGTTAATTAGTGTGTTTTGTATTTGTACCTCTCCACCTGCACGCCTCCTCTGTTTGTCAGCTGTGTTTGCTGTGTCTTCTAGTTTGCTTCTTTTAGTATAGTATTATGTATAGTGAACTCTAAATCTGATGCTTTTAAAATTTGACATGTGCATTAGTTGGATTTAGTTTTTCCTTCCTGCCGCCAGTGTCCTTTATTCTGTCCTTCCTTTTCCTTTTTTTGTACCGATGCTGTTAAAGTGAGTCATTCCTTTATGTGATTTGGAGTTTTTGTATTTAGTTTTCACATTTATTTTTGTTTGTTGTCAGCAGAGTTTTCAATCTCTTATTTGAACTGAAAATAATCTATACCATGAGTGCTCAGTGAAACCTGAGAACCATGGCTGGATCAGTCAGGAGAAAGCAAACCTTTACATTTCCACTTGTTGACCACAAGGGGGCAATGTTGCTTCATGAATCTGCACCACTGAGACTATTATAAAAGGAGCTTTTCCTCACGAGTCAGTCACAGACCTGGTAAGTGCACGAGAGCTTTTCCACTACTAATGGATAGGAGAACACACCACACATTTCTCTATTGGTCCTTACAACAGGATATGACCACATACAGACCTTTTTGTTTTTTTTAAATTACATGTATAAGACGTTCTGGGATTTAACTGTCTTTTTCCTTTTTCAGATACCATCATTGCAGTCTCTACAGTAAGTCAATCTGTCTCATTCATTCATATTTCATGCAAAGTTCTTAGGTCATGATCGCAATGGGAAAAACACATAAATGCAGTTACCTTATGACCCGGACCAGTTCATGAAAGGCTTTGTCCACATTCATTGGGGGATCCTTGGCACTGGTTTCAATATAAGTTATCTGATGAAAGACATGTCAGACGTTTTATTAAATACAATACATTCTGCAGGCAGCACAATCATATGCTAGTTATGTGTGTTCGTAATTAATCTTTAGGTGGCATATTGTCAACTTAGTCTTGATCTATTATATTTTTGGTGCTTTTCCCTCAATCTCTCAGGACCAAAGAAAGAAAACTCAGCGGCCTCTCTTTCCCTCTTCCTCTCACTTTCTTTAGGGCTGAATGATAAGCGTGAGCTGTATTAAGTAAAATATAATCTAGATATTGGCAATGCTAAAGAACAGTTACAAAAGGGCCCTTTCACACCTAAGGCTGACTACACACTAGAGGATTTTTAGATCTTAACCGATTTTAAAAACGTGGGAGGCCACAGTCATGGGACAAGTTTGACCAATTTTTACATTTGATCCTCTGACTGCACACACTAGGCGATTTGGCATATTAGCCCCAAAATCATGTATGAAATCATCCAGTGTGTAGCCACAACATTACAGGTGTGAAACATTCCTTTGACCACAGTTCAGTGATCATCATTTGTATTTTTAGAGTCTTGTATAGTCTATTACAAAAAGTCAACTAAAAAACAAAACTGCAGACACTCATTTTCAAAGAGAACCTGAAGATAAGGAACCTGCAGCAGTGCTAGATTTTGCATTCAATAAGGCTACCCACCGCTAACTTGCTCCTACCGGTTTTAACAATCAGGCTGTGCTCACTGAATGTATACCTTACACTCATACACTCTATTAGCTATTAATAACCAAGCATCCAGCTGTGGAAACCAACAACTGATGTCTCTGGTACATTAAACACTCAGCAAGCACAGAAGCCATATGCTGAACATACAGAACAACCATTCACAGGATTGAGCTCAGAGAGAGGTTAGCTACTTACATTATGTTTTGCAGCCATCTCTTGGCCCTGGTCAGTTGTGACCTTTCTTAAATGGACAAGGTCCACTTTGTTTGCAACCAGCACCATAGGGAAGGCTTCCCTGAGAGTAACATACACAAAATAAAACACATTAATAGGTGAATAAAACATTCAAACAACCTTCACTGATTTTAGAGCATCTTCGTGTTGTTTTTTAATCTAAAGTCTTTGGGGTCAGAAAGAGCATCCTGTGCTACAGAAATTGCATGTGAGGTTTAGATTTCAGCAACATTTCAATGTGGAAAACTGGAGTACAGTTGAGCACCACCAAATATGGACAAACAGCAGCATGCTCAGTTCTAGTTTCTATTTCTGCTTCATCTCAGGCTCAGTTTTATTGTCTGCTGTCAGTCAGTGTCAGTGCACAGATGCTTGTGCTCTCTCACGGCTGACAGTCACAACATTACACATTTGATGTCTTTCCAAGTGTGTGCAGCTTTAGGAAAAAGTATAGAAGCTCGTCTTTCAGCACCCAAATGGTATGAAAGCAGTTCGTCTTAGTGCAGCCTTCACTGAAACATGCCTGCTGAGTCAGCAAATATCAATCTGATGTGACAGAGGGCAAAGCTTGGTTCTCAGAGGTGCTCTATGGCTCTGTGTTAAAGCTAAGTTCTTCCTGTTTAAAGGGTAAGGTAATGTAATCCAAGTATGTGAGAAAGTCCCAGTTTTACCCTCATGTAAATGACCTACATCTGACAGAGCTACTTCCTCATTTTGGCTTTGACTCGCTATATTTACCAGGTACCGTGGTACTAGACATTTTAGTGCACTCTTACTGCTCCGTCAGTTTATTCAGATGTTCTTAAGTTAACTTAGAGAATAAGATGATAGAATTACCATTAGCCTTTTGTTTATGTTTGTGTGTCATAACCCAATAACACAATAAAGAGTCTCAATATTTGAAAGAGCCACTCAGAAGCACTTCAACAAGACATCCATTATGGCCTTTCTACGCTAATGCTATTAACACCACTCAGTTAATGAGCTGTTGCATCTTACCTGTCTTTTACCCGTAGTATAAGTTGATGGAATCGGTCCACATGTTCAAAGCTGGCCTTGTCTGTCACAGAGAAGACGATGAGGAAGCCGTCTCCTGTCCTCATGTACTGCTCTCTCATGGCACTAAACTCCTCCTGGCCAGCTGTGTCTAGCACTGGGTGGATGTGAGGACACATACACATCACTACACATTGCAGAGTCAAGTATGAGCACATTGTACTGAATAAATAGCATAACATAAATAAATAAATTCCCATTCTGACTATAGAAAAGATTCCAAGTAAATAAATAACCCACTCCACTACCATACATGGTCATGTATTTTGTATTTTATTTCTTATTGCACCATCTACACAATAAGGTTCTCACAAAGCATGCCAGGACCTAATAAAAACGGATTTATTCTGATTATTAATTGTTAACCCTTTGCTGAACAAAAGGATTATGAGATTTATTTGCTAATAAGCAACATCAACACATAAACTGGCCCAGTTTGGAGTAATGGGTGTGCACTGGGATTGTGCAAGTGGACTGTTACATTAAATTTGAGTTTCCTCCATGAATTTGTAGAGGTCATTAACAGCGGTGGACTGATTAATCAGGCTACCTTTGGCCATCTGCCAACCTGAGCATATTAAGCTGATTAATAAGCAAGTGCATGTGTGGACAGCCCAGTGTTGCTGCTGTTGAACCGCCTTGTATTTTGATTTTCATTGAATGATATACAGGCATAGTTCACTGCAGAGGAGACGTACAATTCTATATATTGTTTTTATTAGGCTGTTATATCTCATCATCGGGTGGGCAGAAAAAGGAGAGCAGGCAAACATATTAATAAAAAAGTCTGCATCATATATTAGCCGCATATGAGCCACCCTGGTTTCCCATGAACAGCATCAGCCATAGAATAACTCAGAGTCAATCTATAGTTGATAGGTTTCATGGGTCATGAAATCATTAATGTCAAAATTCGACACGTTTTTATGTGTTGTTTGTTTTCAGATATGTGATATGCTTCTAACTTGGAACTGAATACTTGGGTGTAGGCTAAAATTATAGAATGCTACATAGTCTCTCCCGCATGCTAACCATAGTGGTGTCTTTCCTCACTAATTCTGTTAGACAATTGCTAGCTCAGTGTAGAAGCCAGCTACCACAGGAATGTAGTAAAAGTGTAAATGATTTTAAAACCATTTACACATATCAACTCACTGGACAGTGATGCCACTGAAACCTAAAGGATCCCTACTCACCATCCAGTATTGCCCACTGTCCATCTATTTCAGTGTGTTTGAGATAGGAGTCTTCAATTGTGGGATCATAGTCTGGCACAAATATCTTCTGGAAAAACTGGATAGTGAGAGCGCTCTTCCCAACACCACCATCCCCCACCACCACCAGCTTGTATGTTGGCAGGTTGTCGCTTGGCACGGCACTGGTCGCCATGGCAACCGTTACAGAGGTGGTGAAGGTGGGAAGTAGGCTAGTAGGTGGCTGATAAGAAGCACCTGGGAGACACGGAGGGGAGAGAGAGAGAGAGAAAACAAAAAAAAACAGATCATCAATGAGGCAAAAGACAGAGAACAAGGAGAGGTGTTAAGGCTTTTTGTTGCACCTGCTTTTTCATTACCATGGAGACCACAGTCCGCAGCAAGGGGCTGCTGATCAAAGTAAAAAGATGGTGAAAAAAAACAGAAAGATGGGAAAAACAAAGATGGAAAGGCCAAAAAAAGCAGAGTTCAGCACACTTCAAACCAGCATTTTTTTCACAGCTGAGTGACAGTGATTTAAATCCCAAGCTGCACCCAGCAAAGTAAGCTGAATTCCAGTGAAGGGTTTTATATTGGAAGCGATTCACTATAGTTCCAGAGAACTAGATCTTTATTATTTTATCTTTGATAGACTTGATGATGTACGACACAACATTGTGTCCAGACAGAAGACATCAGAGTAAGCAAAACAGTGTAGTCCTTTATATTTAAACACAGTTTCCACAAATATACTCCTACCTAAAACTGCTCACGTTCTTTATTATGAACTGAGCGTTATTCTGTACTCACAGTCTAAGGAGGATACACTGAATGACAATAACACTGTCCCCAAATAACATGCAAAAAGACCTTTATTGTAAAATCTACTACAGGAAATGCAGCAGCACTAGTCACCAAGATTAGCAGCATAGTGCTAAGATATGTATAGCATTTTTTTTTGTAAACTGACAAGTTTTAAATATAAGAAAACCACAGCCACAAACGGGTTGGATAGGGTTTTGGCCTAGAAACAGAACCCAGACTAATGACAATCTTCTCTTCTTGGCTCTATATGACCACAGAGCCAGCTAGCAGAGAAATATGATGTCTCAGACACAGATGGACAACTGCAGTATGCAATTATGGCTTTTTCAATACGAAAATAAACATCTCTCTACAATGAGAGGTTTAACAGAGGAGTCTTCTTAGCACAAGTGAAGTCAAAGCCACTATATTAAAAAAATCTATTTAAATAAATAATTTCAATGGACTGTGTTCTTACACAACAGGAACCAACTTGTTCAGTACTCACAGTCTAAAATGTAATACAGTAACATTTGTATGGTTCAAATCCTTAAAGGATAGAACCATACAATCATACATCACTGTTATAGCACACACTACATTTCACACAATGCACTCAAAAAGAAAAAAGAGCATGGAACAAAAGAGTCAGGCAGAGGCAGCAGGGGCGCATGAGGACAAAGTTGATAAAAATGTTACAATATAGTGTTGAGTCACTACATAGAAACCAGCGTTTTATAGTTTGCTTCCTGTTTTTAGACCATTATTTATTATTTCTTCAGGTGCCGGCTTTTGACCACACTGCTTTCAGACAACACTGCCGACAAATGATCTTTAAGTGATTAGATCTTCATACTGGCACAGATTAGAAGTGTACAGTAAGTTCCAATCAGCCACAATCAGCCCAGAGGTGGTAATGTTCATCTCCACCTTTACTTGACATCATCATGATAAAGTTCAGGCATTTATGAGTCTCATTCTTTAATGACTCTCCTCTGAGTATATACAGTAAGTTATATATACGTATACTGACTATTTAGATAATGCGTGTTTGTTGGCTTCCTGTTCCTGTTTGTCATGACCTCAATGCCACTCAATGTCTGACCACATCACTCTTCATCAGACTTTGCAAATACTTAATGGAAAAGGAAGGGATGTGACAGACATGATGGGTCATGTAGCCATTTAAAGCAACAGACCCATGAAGGGTGCAATCCACAGCCTTCTGGGTGAAAGTTTGGGGCAAAGTAATTTCCCCATTTCAACTCCCCTACCCTCCCTTTGTTGACTTCTCTCTGCCTCTATACAAATGTCACATGAACATAAACATTCTGTTTGAATATATTTGCTTTCTCTTTACATCCTCTGATATCTGAAAACAGTGGCTTATATTAGAATGTAGGAAAGAAGGACTTTTTTTATCCTGATGTCAGCATATTCAGTTACATAATAAGTGGATTAAAAGGTTGCCACCAGTCCACACTGTCAATAAGCAAGAAATAGACCAATCTACTCTGTCTTATTATGGAGCCTTCAGATTTATGTTTGTGAAATTGCAGCGACAGTTAAAAAGACACACATTCACATACTCCAAGCATAACATCTCCACCACCCACCCGCCAACCCACGCACCCATTCCTCCTTCATCCACCAGGAAACAGCTGTCAGCTGGCTAAAGTCCATCCTTTCCTGCTAAGCACAATGGAGGGAAGGAAGATGTTTCCTTCCTTTCCAAAGCCCAACAGCCAATCAGTGAGTCTGTAGCAGTCAGCCAGCCAGGTTTGGCAAAAGAATTTCTGTGCCAAATTCCTGACATTAGTCATTTACTTTGGTTGGCTGGGTGGCTATAGCAAAATACACTCCACTGTTTCAAACAGCATGACCTAGGACAGACGGTTCGGACTGAGAAGGAAAACAAAAACAGCTTTAGAAGCCCAATGAAATCGAAGTACCTGCCACCAGTGGTGTTTTTCACTCTAGCCATGTGTGGTATGGCCTAGCTGAAGCCAGTAAGGTCACAACATTGAAGGGTGTGTCAGGATTTTCCCTCTGTGAGACTATGTGGTGGGACCATGAGTTCTCTGAAACACTGCTTACCAGGACAACACAAACAGTGTGTTTGGGTACCATGAACTGAAAGAGAAAGCAAACAGATCCACTGTCTGTATAACTCACACTGCCATTTACTCCCACTTCTCAATAGCTTATGGCTATAAATCTTCATTTAGTTCATTTAGTCCCAAAAAGAGCGTCACCCAGCCACACATTTTATCAAGATGTAGCACAACAGCTTATACTGACTTATATTTCGTCTTCACAAATCCTCTCTGGGGTCTTGGAAGTGGCTAGGTTTCTGTCTTGGGATAAGGATAAAGGGATTTCCCTCTTCACGTGGAAACAAAGCAGTGACATAACTCAAATAACAGAAATAAGGAGGAACACAGTGGTGCACACACCCTAGCCTGTACTAGCCTTGATATCATCGATCACTCATCGAGGATGTGTTAAACATAGTTCACACAGTTGAAAATGTTCTGTCATGCAACACATTTTAAACAGTATCCTTCCTATCTTTACAAACTCTGCATTTTTAAACAGGTAGTATTTTATATAAACCACATTAAATTCTGCACAAAATATTATCTTACAGGATGAAGCCTTTTCGCTTTTGTCCACCCAAGTACAAAGTCAGAGAGCAAAATATAATTTATGAGCCATGCGAGGGTTGTTTCTTTCCTGAGGCACGCATTATTTGTATTCACATGTCTTCAAATGTATTTTGACGAATAATTTATACTGTATGCCTGTTCGAAACAGAAAAAAGGACACTTTTATTTAATGGAGTCAAGTCAGCTGCCCTGCCAACACACTTCCTCCTATAATGACAGACTTCACACTCAGGAGTTATTACACTCTGTGCCACATTAGACTGAGAAGACAAAGTGCGAATAGACTATTAAATGGCTAATTACATGATTGTGGGTCACCATCAGTGACTAACCTGGCAGTTTCCAGTCCCAAAGCAGTGACTGAGAGCCCCTTTAGTCATACACTCGATTGATGTCTTTTTTATTATAACGCTGCTGTAGAATTCCTCTGTGGATATGGCTGCCGTCAACACGCAATTCTCACATTTTACAGCAGTGCATTGTAACTTATGTCAGTCCTGTCCTTCTCTGACCTCTTTTTGCAGACATTTACTCTGATTATTTTGCTTTCTTTTACTCAACCAGGCCACAGAATGTCAAGACTGAACCCCTGCCAGGCATAGAGAACACTAAGTGAATGACTGAGCACTTGTTGTTATGAAGGACTGATTTCTAGTTGCAGTTACAAGAAGGAAACCAATGATACTCCCATGACCACAGTCGTTGGTTTCAGTGTTTCAGATTGTATCACTGAAATCATCATGTAAGTGGAAATAAACAGTGATCTGTCCATAGAGAGAATACCAGTAATATAATAATTAAGCTCTGTTCACACACTCTGCACACAAACAGCTAAGTGGCTGTTGGAACACCTGACATGCCCTTGCATGGAAACCTGTTTCTAACACATGACTTTTTGTCTCAATACAAATGAAACCTTGTGTCATATAACAGTGAGCAGTGGGGCAGCTTTTCACCATTTACCTTCCATGCCTTGCTGGAGTGCAAGAAACTACGTTAATAGTGTTGGAATTACATTTCCACGTTTGTTGTTGTCTTGCAGTTACAAATCATAACTTGATCATGAGGTCAGAATGCAACAATATTGCCTACAACACAAGTCTATGGTGTTAAAACGGATACATAGGTAGGTACATGTAGGTACAGTAAAAAGAGCCAATAATTATAGTCTGACTATGCTATTGTAGACTATAAATGACTATTATTCTGTTCACACAGACTATGACTATAGCTTATGTCTGTAGTCATTTGGGATGTTGAATATGGCGCACAAGAAACAAAACTGAAAGCCAGACTTTCAGTCTTAACTACTGAAAATGGGAAAGAAATCACTGTACTGTACTGTAATTTTTAAACCTGTCACATGTACACACTAATTTTGATGTAAAGAGGACATGGTTGACACTTTAGATACATTTCTGATATGGCCCTTGTTTATCATTGTCAATTGTCACTGTCAACAGAAAAAAAATATCCTAAAAGTAAACCATTGGACAGCACAAAATTAAGTTTTACCAATGTGACTTTTTATAAAAAAAATATATAAAATCTACTAATCCCAGATTAAATATTTTTTCTCAATCTGTGGTAAATGTAATGTCAATGTATCTTTAAAGGCCTACAATTAACTATTAATTGTCAATAGTACTTTTACAAACATGTTACATTACTAATATTAAACCAATGTAATAATAATGCAAGCCCTCAACAATGCAATAATTTGAATTCATTATATTATCTTTGGTTGCAGTCATATAGTTGTAGGGCAGCTCCTGTGCAAGGCAGCTCTGTCTTCATAATGAAGTGATCTAATTTATTTTTGTTGACTTTTTAGTCAAATAGCTAAACCTACAACCTCGTGCCCAAAAAGCCTCCTTCTCTACACTGTAGACCAAACTTTAGTCACACTGTGAAATGTCACCTAGGTGAGACTCTGTACGTGTGAGTGCCAATCTGACGCTCACAGGAATCACTAATTATTAACCTCTAATATCAGGTGTATGCACATAATAATGATAAACTGTGGGTTTAACAGTTATCCACATGCATCCACAGGCAGCATTTAACATCATCTGCAGCAGCAGCAGCAGCAGCAGCGAGGCTTGGCCTTTCCCTGAAGTTATGATGTAAAGATAAAGAGGCATCTGTCCCTCAGACAGAATGGTGATTTCAATGTGCTATTAATAGTGATTAGCGAGTGTGCATCAGTGTGTGTGTGTGTGTTTCTGCAGACTGACTGCTGCTTCTGAATGATCTCATCCTATGATTTGATACATGAAGAATCTCTCTGTTCTCTAGTCTGTCCAGCGGTTCAGTCCACACACACACACACACACACACACACACACACACCATCCCTGCCTCTGTGTGTACACAGCTGTTGAAAACACCGTCGTGAAACAGACATCCAGTGTAATCGTGACCATTTCTGACACAGGAGAGATGACAAACAAACAAAGTGTTTTTGTCTCGTCCCCACGGGGAAAATGTTTAAAACACGTAGCCACGGCCTGTGCGTGGAAAACCGACAGTAGCCGCCCCTGAATAACGGATTTGTGTTGCTTCATCTTTCTCTTCAAGTTTGTAGCAAAAAAAAAAAGAAGGAAATTCCGCAAACATTACACGGCCGTTCACGAGTTAAATTAAAAACAAGCTAAGCTCCCCTGGCTCTTCACGGCTGTCATTAGCTGCAATAATCTGTTAGCTAGTAAGTTGTTGATGCTGGCAGTAGTTGATGATGTTACATTAGCTGTAGGTTTAGTCCGAATACAGACGGCCGCATTCACGACCTCTTCTGTCTCAGCAGGAAAAGCTACTCACCGATGTGAGCTCCTCTGTCGTGAACACGGAGACACGTCCTCACGCCGACATATTCCTGCTCATCTCTCCCTTCATCGACTTCAAACCACCGCCGCCCTTTCGCCACAGTCGGGAGCGTACTCCTGCTGCTGCCCACATCTGCGAAACAACACGGCGAGTAGCTAATCTTTGTATTGCAACAGCTGATGCTATAAATAGAAAAGCCCCAAAGGGGTGGGCATCATTTTTACTAAGACACGAAACGACTAAATGTTGCTTTTCAGTGTAATGTCATATAAACGCTCACGAGGAATACGAAAGTTGTGTATTCATTTTGTTTCATGGTGTATAATTTAGATTAAAATGTGTGAATCTTCAGAAAGAGTGATAGGGTTCCCCTTTTTTGGTGAAATGGACTGTTCCCTTGTGCAGCGGACTTCTTTAAAGGGATAGTCCTGTCAAATGAGCAGTTCCTAATTTAAAGGGAGTGAAGTGGATTAATTAGTGGTGAGAAGAAAACGTGTGTGTGGTTGGAGTGTATGTTGCCTGACTTTGTTTGGCCTGTTATATCAATTATACCTTACACATTCTTACATTAATATATTATTACATAACAGGTTCCTTTACCAGTAAGGAAATCTCAAATAACAGAAGTACTAGTAGAAGTTTTGCTAATTGTGTGATATGTATACTCATGTACTACACCTTACAGAAAAATCAAAATGCAGGCTCCATCCCATTAAACCATGACTGTGTCACACAGGCAGGTTTCAATGTTAATGTTAGAATGCTGTGTTAGAAACATGCACAAAGGCAGGACCTCCTCTACCTGGAATGCAGCCTTAATTAATACACCTATTAATTGATAAGTCAAAAAAGTCACGAAAAAGAATCACAGGACCAATAAACTAACACCTACCATTCCTGTTGGTATATACACCTTTTTAGTGTCATGTCAGAGTAACTTCTCTAGATGATGATAAGATAATAAAGATAATGCTGTGTGCCCCAACAGTGTTTGTATAGTCCTACATGTGTAGTCCTACATGCCATACAGGCAAAAGAGTGTAGTTTATGGACACTCACACACACCTGTGTGATGTAGGTAGGCCTATTTAATCATAATAATAATAATATTTTTGTAACGTTTGGAGTCATTTTTTAGATCCCTTTACTTCCTTAAATGTAGGATACAAATCTTTACTTTGCAAAAATATAATAAAGAATTCTAAAAAAAAAATTAGGGAATGTTATGTAATATTTGTAGCTTTACTAATATAGAATAGAATAGAATACTTTATTTATCCCAGGCTGGGAAATTTCGCTAATGCAGCAGCAAAAACAGGCCCTCAGCATACTAAAAATATACCTCTTACGGTAAAAATTAAACAGTATAAGAAAATAGCCAAATATTTCAATTTTGGAAGTGAAAATATTTTTTGGTTAAAAACAAATCAAGTGTGAGGTGGCACACATATAGTGTGTAGTGAAGTATTGACATGCAAATCTGATTTCACTTCAACAGAGGAAGAAACCAGCTCCTCGTTTTAGTCCTATAGGATTCGCACAGTCAATGGAAAATGAGCGAGGGTGTGTAAGAGCAATAAAGAATGATTGAGAGTAAAAGGCAGAGGGGTGGTGTGACATTGAGAATAGATTATTGCAGATGCTGTAGGCTGCAATTTATTAAAACTGCATGCACTGGAATTTAAATGCAGAAGAGAACAGAGAACCTCTGTGGCCTGTTTTATAGATTTAAAACTGATCAGGAGCCCCTTCGATACCTCGATAACTGTCAACAAAACAATCATTCCTATACAACAACGGTGTGTTGCATTTGAGTTTAACTCTCCAAAGGAAGGTCTCCAGTTCCTTGAGTGACTTATTAGTTAGTCACACTAGCTTCTAGCCACTTAACCTAGAGTGCTTCCCAGAAACCTTGGTAATTATAAGGTTGTTTGTGAGCAGTGACCAAAGGGGAAAGCACCCAGGAATGCTGATGGAATACACATTTATGGGATATATTATTTAAACAGAGATATAATATAATTTTTCAAGTGCAAAATAACACAAATACAAGCGTAACTCACATGAATTTTACACTTTACAAGCTGTTATGATGTAGTAGTCCATTACCAGTATCTGTGTGAAAGGTGTGTGAGAAAGAGGTAGATAATGCTATTAAACCCAGGGAGTGGGAGCCGGACATTATACCTCTGTAAATAATCAGGCATTAGAGGGTTTTTAAGTTACATTATAGAGACTAAGTGATGGGAAATGAAGTCTCTTTTTCTTGTTCTCTCTACCTCGCTCTCTTGCTGTGTGTGTGTGTGTGTGTGTGTGCAGTATGCATTATTTCCAGGAATCCCTGCTGCTTTAAAAAGCTTTACTCTGACAAACACACATCAACACACATACCATGCACACAGTCATGTTTCCATAACACTTTTTCTGTAACGAAGGGACAAGATACTTCCTAATATTTTATGGCTATGTAAAATATACATGTAACAAATACTTGTGAAACATTCAAGAAGTGTAAAAGTACATAAGTATCAGCAGCAACTGTAGCGAGAAGGTGATCGGCTGCAGCCTCTCATCTCTCCAAGACCTGTACATCTGCAGGACTCTAAGGCATGCAGGTCGGATCACAGCTGACCTCTTCACTTACATGGCAGTAAACACAATTCTGATTCTGATTCGGATTAAAGAAGTAAACAGACTTTGTTATCAGGGCTACACTCACACAACAATCCTGTTTTCCCAGTATCTTATTCAAGGAGTCAGAATTGTGATCTGTTTGACGTAAGGAACTATTGATTTAGGCTTGAGGAAAGCAATCAAGAGGTGCTGAATTGATTGACTGGGTTGTTGATTTATGCCTTCATTGAGAGGTCACTCCATTAGATTGGGCAGCAGGCTGATGGGGTCTTAATTTAAGAATTGATTGCATTGTCTCTTAAAAACCTCTCATTTTGTCCAGATTGTACAGGTATGTGGTGGGCAGGGGTCAGACAGTGTGCTTCTCGAGCCATCCGTCCTGCACCTGCAGTCAAATCATTGGTTCAAACGCGTAATATTGATTTTTCTCATAAGAGTCATCAAAAAGCTTCATCATGTTCCTCTTGGAAAGCGTCACTGACGCTCTCTGTCGCAGATCGTTAAACACCTGTGACGTCTGTGTGTGTGTATTGATATGCTGAACAAATGAATGCATGAATGTGCGCATGCATCCATTTGTGAGGAAATACCAGCGCCTCCTTGACCTCTGCGTTTGCCCTTATTAATGTCAGCTTCCTCCACTGCTCAACTTAGGGTATGAACACACACAGGATGGATCACAGGTATCAGTATGAATGCAGCTCTTTTAAATATACTTGAATATATTATATTTCAGTCTAACAAGGCAAAGACCATGATTATATTTCATTGTGCAGAGGAGACACCATAAAAAGGTTGGTGATAAGTCACAGGAATGACCTATGAATTAAGTTAATTACAAACATACTCTCAGATACACTGATAATAGAATAGAATAGAATAGAACAGGGAATTCTCTCTTTACCTTAAAATATCACACACATAAAGACACATACCTCCTTTGCTGCTTGCCTGTTTCCATGGAAACCATAGTGAGCTGTTTTTCCCCTCTGAGGAACCCTGTATGACTTCAACACAAAATGCACATGCGCACACACACACACATACTGTAGTTATTTTGAGTCCATGGGCATAATTTCTTTAATATTTTCTGTTTTCTAAATTCTCCAGATTATATTTTAATGAACTAAACTAAAACTAAGTTAACCCTAAAGTACAGACTGACCCGGACCACGGCTCTAATGTTTCATGTTAAAGGAGAGGACAAGATTTTCAAGTGGTTGCACTTCATGTACATTTGTCGTCATCACACTATCAAGTCATCGCGAGATACAGTCTCACTAGTATGCACACAGCTTTCACTTCCTTCTTTAAACCACACATACATATGGAGGACCAAAAAAAAAAGATTAAAAAGATTAAGAAAACCTTTATTTGTCCCACAATGGGGAATATTGCATAATAAATTATAAATAATGCAAAAAAATTGCATCATAACTAAAAGCAAATTTGAAAGCAGTATTTTAAATGCTTAAATGTTTTGATATATTAATAACATATTTGTTTGCTTGTTCACTCACTCACAGTCAACGATGAACTGTAAAGGACGATGAACATAGATTTTTTTGAAGAAAGATGGACAGTGCTGCATTGTTATGGAGTTTAGAGGAAAAGTCATGTGCTTGATTGCAATGAAAGGGTTGGCGCCCTGGAGGAATAGTGCTATGACTCCATTATATCAGAGTGGGATGTGTCCCCCCCACATATGAGAATAACCTCACCGCTGAAATCCACTCAAGGCCAGGTTAGCTCCTGTTAGCCTGCTAGCGCCAGCCTCGCCGCGCCAGTGCACAGCCACCTGCTCCTATTCTTATCAGCAAGAATAAAATAAATGTAACCGTCAGGACACAGTGGAGCATTAATAAACAGGGAAACACTGATGTAGCAGATGAGGCAGGGCATAAACACTATCTACAAGGTTTGTTGTGGATTAAGTAGTTTTATAAACAAGTAAAAACAAAGACATGCATTTTTTTTGTAAGTTAGTATTTTCAGTGTTTCAGTATTATCTGCATTAAGCAGAGTTTTGTTCATGGTCCAACAACTTTTTGAAACTCAGATGATGAGAAGACCACTGTGTTCAATCAAAATATGCTGATGTTATTTCATTGATGATATTTTAAGCTCACTTATATTGGTTGTTAATTGAAAAGTAAAGCACGGTCTATCTCCATCTCTCTGCTCCATATTTGAGGTTGGTGAGAGTGAGTCAGAGGCAGGGCCATCATGTACTGAGGCAGGGCCAGTGGAGGAAGTTCTACTGCTGAGGGGAGTGATGACTGGAAAACTCTATCAGGTGGACATGAGGGAGATTTGCCAGTTTTTTGTCTCTGTAAATGAGAGAAGGCCTCAAATATGGAGGCTTTGTATCATCTGTTAGTGCAGTGCCACCAGTATGTTTGACAACACTGTTGTTTCACTTGGAATTTGTTTCTGTTTGTTACCGTGTTTTAAAATCAATGAGTGTTTATTGAATCTGTCTCTGAAATAGTCATTAAGTGTTTACTTCTGTAGGTAAAGTAGGTGTTTAACAACCTGTTAAAATCTGCAGGAAATCGCATTTACTTCATATTTCTTGTTCTTCACCCTCTTTCTTCTTCTTTCTTATTCTTCCGTACGTTTTTTGGCGCAGCTTATCTTCAGCATACATTGACCGATTTCAGCCATTCAGCTATCAAAATGTTCATCTCACAGAGGACATTCCGGGTCAACGTCAAGTTTGTTTTCCAAAAATTATAGTTTTTCAAATATTAAGCAATTTCTGTGTCACCTGCCAAATGTATCTCCTCCTACAAATTTCATGCTACAGACTCCATTTTAGTCTTAAAACACTCATTGGCTGCTGCTCTATCAAACTTCAGAATTTCCAGATCGTTTCCGCACGCCAGGCTCTCAAAGTGGGAGTGGGCCTGCTGTTACCATGGTGACAGGCTGACACACAGAAGCATACAAAGCTCTGAACTGCTCTGATTCTCCAGCAATTCAGAGCATCAATCCTTCACATCAGCATTCAAAGCAATGCTTGCAGCAATCAAACTGGCATTTTCTTCAGGAAATTTCTTTTTTTTCTAGTACTGGCACAATTTCAACAGGTTGACAATACCAGGTGTTTAATGAAGGATGTGAAATCCTCGGAGCAGAAGAGGGCGCTAGTGTGCCAGTACACGGAACTGCCGCTACAATTAACCAGAAGAAGTTAAAGTAGACTACAAATAGAAGGTGAAACTTAAAAATCACCACTTTCATCATGGCCTGTATGTGGTCACCTTCCGCCGAAGATCTCACCTGCGCTATCTGTAAGGGGGTCTTCAGAGACCCCGTCCTGCTTCAGTGCGGACATAACTTCTGTGAGGCCTGCGTGCTGCAGTGGTGGGGAGTTAAACGCAAGCGCGAATGTCCCTGTTGTAAATCGGTGTGTACGCGTCGTGTGCTGCCTCGGAACCTGGTGCTGAAAAACTTCTGTGACACATTTTCACTTGAAGTGGATTCGGGCATCGTTTGTGGCCGACATTACGAGAAATTCAAACTCTTCTGCTTAGACGATAACACGCCTGTTTGCGTGGTCTGCAAAGAGTCGGCGCAGCACAGAGACCACAGGTTCGTGCCCGTGGATGAAGCTGCAGACATTCACAGGCGTAGTTTTTCGGTTCACCTGGAACCTTTACGGAAGAAGCTGAACCTCTGCAAAGACGTTAAAGGTAAATATGAGAAGGCGGATAGTGACATTGAAAGTCAAGCTCAGGACACAGAGGAGAAGATACGAGGGGAGTTCCGGGTCCTTCGGGACTTTCTGTTGACGGAGGAAAACACCAGGATTGCAGCACTTAGAGAAGAGGAGGCGTTTATTAGAAACGCGATGAAGAACAAAATTGCAGATCTGACGAGCAAGATAAACACACTGGAAAGTACCATCGATACCATAGAGGCATCACTGAAAGAGGCAGACTCCTCTTTACTGCTAAAGTGTAATGCTATAAATAATGATGTTAGGCGCCCCCTGCCGGATCCAGAGGCAGCCACAGGGCCCCTTATCAATGTCGCCAAACACCTTGGAAACATGAGCTTTAAAGTCTGGCACAAGATGCAGAGCATAGTGTCGCACACACCAGTGATCCTTAACCCCAACACTGCCCATCGGCAGCTCCACCTGTCTGATGGGTTGACCTCTGTGAAATGCGGACCAGAACAGCCTCTTGCTGAAACTCCTGAGAGGATGGAGCATCACCGCTCTGTCCTGGGCCTGGAGGGCTTCACTTCAGGGAGTCACAGCTGGAGTGTGGAAGTAGGGGACAACCCAGTGTGGTCCCTGGGTGTGATAGCACAGGATGCTCAGAAGATGAAAGACGTGGCGTCCGGGTTGTGGATGGTAAGGTTCTGCCACGGTAAATTCACAGCTTTCTCCCCGACGTGTCAAGTCTCCATCCTCCCCCTGAAGGCCAGGCCAAAGACAGTCAGAGTGCATCTGGATTGGTACAGGGGCAGGCTGTCTTTCTATGACTCAGATGCAAACACGGTCATACACACCTTCACACACACGTTCATCGACAAACTTTTTCCATACATCAACACTTGGAATGAAAGTATCCCCCTGAAGATTCTGCCCATGAAATACTCAATAACTGTAACAGAGTAGATCAATGGTTTACCATGGAGTTCAAAAAGCAAATGGTACTGAACAATTGATGCTTTCATTTATTAATATCTCACTTTTGTTGATTGATTCATGTTTTTTTTGTCATGAATCAACATGTTTTTGTTGGATATATTCTGCAGCAGCATTTCCATTTGTTTGAACCATGGTTGCCTTACTTTTGCACTTTGTAATCATCTACTGCATACTGGCTACTCTACAAAATCTCTGCATGGTTATCTGCTTACATACATTTATACAACAGAGGAAACATGTTTTTGAGTTCTGTTTTTCCCCTCTCTTAATTATTGGATAATAAAAAAAAAAGTCAGATGTTCTTCAAAGATCCTTTATGGTGAGCTTTCCCTGTTAATAAGAATAAGAATTATCCGTTTTTGTGTCTAAAAAGTGCTGTGAATTCGTATAATTAGCACTTTAATGGATGAAAAACACGCCAAAGGTGTAAAAGCATCTACTGCCGTAAAAACTGTCGTAAAAACCAACGACGGCAACTGAATCTTTTTGCGGACTTGATCATCTGTCATCATGTAACCGCAGTGTAGTTGTCCTTGTAAAGATGTGGAGAACACGTGAGTGTTTGCTGACATTGGTTGATTGAACAAAATAAAAGCGTTTGTTTGCCATGTTGTACTTGTATTTAGTGAGATACATCGGTTTCGTTTGCGAGGCTTTTTCCGCATTTGTTAGCTAAGCTTAAGGCTGCAGTGCAAAGTAGCTAGGTTTAATAACAGCTAAACATTAGCACGCTTAGTGTAACACCTTGTGATGTTCTGTTACAGTTAAAAAACACGTTTGTGCTTTTACAATAAATATTTGCGTTAAATGACACCAGTCTGTGCTGTTACTCATTTGTTTAGAAATGCATCACTACTTTCTGTTTCCTCTAACAACTCAGGTTTCTCATTTTTTACCTGAAATAAACATTTTACAGAAACACATGAACGCGATAAATACTTCGCTAATGCTAGAAATGTGTTAACAAATGTGAACGACACCGCGGTATATTACTGTGGGGCTTGAAAGTTTGTGGACTCTTCAGAATTTTCAATATTTCTGCATAATTATGACCCAAAACATCTACACATTCTCACACAATAAGTGTAGAGTCACTAAAATAATAAATTTCGATATCTATATATTCAACTTAATAAATGTGTATTCATGACATGTTTTTTTATCCACATCTGTAAGGCTGTTGCAAAGGCTTGCACGCATTTATGTTTTGATAGTATGAACTAAAGGATACACACATTTCAATTTGAATATGTATAAATAATTATTTAGTTTTGTGACGAATCATGATCCAAAATTCTTCAGTTCCTGGAAGCTGTGCTGGTCTTGATCCCAAGCTACTACGTAAAGAAGGTTTTACAACTTCAAGACTTCAATAATTCAAGAATGTGCCAGGTTGATAGAGTAGTAGCAATTTTAGCAATTTTAAAAACACATTGAAGTACAGTTGGCAGATTTTGTCTAGATGTTAATAAACATCAACTTTGTCTCCTTGATAGATGTCACCTGCTGAACCTTGCTGACACAAAATAAGTCAAGACAGAAAACAACATGGCGTCTCGTTTCCTCAAGTACTCTGTCCTTCTTCAGAAGTACCGGACTCCGCTGCTCATTGCAAGCTGTGGTGGGGTCTTCACAGCTAAGATTTTCTACCATGTTTTCCCTGACTTGATCTACCGTCAGCTCTATCAGGCTTGGCACAAAGGAGAGCCAGACACACTGTCTGAAAAGCTGGAGAATCTTTTTCAGCAGGTGTTGTATGCATATTTAACGTTTTTAGTAGGTTATGTAAGAAAAATAGTTAAATATTAAGACTTCTTGATAGAATCAAATGCTGCACACAAACAAAGCACATACCCCACTGCTTTGTGGAGGAAAAATGATCACAAATAAATCTTAGTTTTGTCTTTTTAAGGTGTTAAAGGACTATGGCATCAGCTCAACCAAGAACTTCTCTGCTTTTGCCTCTTTTGGGTTCCATCCTGTTGGTGCTGGTGTCCCATGGCTTCCTGCAGGGGCCCAGGTTGGCATCCCGGCTAACTTTAACAGCACTGCCGATGACCCAAGTGGAATTACAAACCGTCACATTTTCATCAATGGAAAAACAGTGGACTGGAGCAGTGAAGCTGGTTCCGCTCTAAAGATGGCCCTGGTGTTTTCCCCCGAGGCACAGAAGTTTGCCATGGCACGAGAGGTGGCCCGCCTGCAGTCTGGAGGACCTGTTATGAGTGCTGCTGTTGCCCCATTCTGCCTGGGTGGGGTTTGGGTGTACAGCGTGATGCTAAAGCAAGTGTTTGGGCTACATGCTGGACCTGTGCTGTTTCGTGGATTTGCGAACGCCGTGGCACTGGGCATTGGTGCTGTTTCCTACTTCCTCACGTCAGATGCTCTCAACCAGTGGATTGACTATAGTTCAGACCGACGTGCAGCTGGAGTGTCCCATGATTATGCCAAAGGAGGGGTAGAGTTTTATGACAAAATCCTGTCTAGAAACAAGACACTGCGCTCACTGATGGGGCAAAAGGGAGAGGAGATGTATGCTCCCAGTGGAAACTTGTTCCCTGCTCACATCCTACGGCTGAAACACACACCCTACACATCCAGGAGGGATGGGCTCCTGGCTCTTCTGAAAGAGGAAAAGGCATGAAGGTTGTTCTTTTCTAAATGGTCCCTGAGATGTTTTGAAAAAGCCTAGCTAAAGAAATGTGCTTATTGCCATGTTTTGTCATCACAAGCTTGATGTTATTTGTGTTAAGTGTACAAAAGGTATAGGGGGAGAATGTGAGTGTCAACTGTACTTGATATGGAGGAGGGGAATTCTGGACCCAGTCGACAAATAAACAATTTTGATGACTGAGTATGTGGTGAAGTATATGTTGTATAAGCAGGGAGGATCGATTATTTAAAACAAGATTATTTTCTGTGATTGTTTTCAGCCATGCATATGGCTGGACTGACCGTGTCGGACAATCATTTTAAGGCAGCTTTGCACAAGCATAACTGAAATACAAATATTTTTTGTGTTGTGATAAATCACAGGTGCACATGTGTGGTCAAAGGTGCCATCTGCTGGACAAATGTATAAACATGAAACAGCAAGAAGGTCTGGAACCTAGTATAGACAGTATAGTACGGCAGTATATAATTCTGCTGAGTAGTAGGCAATTGGGTCTCTGCAGGAGCAGGATGTGATCGAGTGTGGTGTTGCCTGGGTAAAAGACATGTCAACTTTTCAATTTTCATTAAAAATGATCTCATCCTAGATTACCCATAAACGTTCACCTCACCAGCTCAGTCAATAAATCCTTATTGTGTCTTGTGTGTTTGAACCAGATTTTGGCAGGTGGTTAGTGCAGATTTGCCACCATGCTGGGTACAGTAATTACTGGAACAACATATAAAGACACTGATCTCAAATATGGGCAGCATGCTCTGTGGAAG
Organism: Parambassis ranga; assembly: GCF_900634625.1. Classification (NCBI taxonomy): domain Eukaryota; kingdom Metazoa; phylum Chordata; class Actinopteri; family Ambassidae; genus Parambassis; species Parambassis ranga. The sequence continues at coordinate 18,992,460 of NC_041041.1, forward strand.
ATCCTGAATGTTGGCCATGTTGTTTTTTATTAACTGATCTGATCTCAGTAATGGACATGAAAGCACTACAGCACAGGATCATCCAACACCCAATTATCAGCCTTATTAAAAGTTCACATGCTCCTTTGTAGCCACCTGCAAAGAAATTGAGACACACTCATCCTGAGCTGTATTACCACTTATTTTATAACAAAAAGAAAGAATGTATCCGATTAATATGGAACCCTGTCATGTCTGTCTGCACAAAGTAGACATGTAGCACCCACAGTCACCAGCTGTGCTCATTTATTTCTCACAGGTCAGAAAAGAAACGACCCTCTAAAGAGAGTGACACTCTGAGGACTGATCATTTGCATGACCCTGTCTAAACTGTTAACTGATAATAATCTTAATATGCAGCGCTTGGTGACTCAGAGCCCATCATATAGCATTCCCTTAGGTCATTTCTTCTGCTTATTACCAAGGCTGAGATGGTGTTTTAATTACATTTGAAATCTTGTACCCTGTGGACTGAACTAAATATAGACGCCTGTAACTAATAGCGTTTCTGATACATACACAGACATACCGTCGTCCTTTGTCAGACCAGGCTGTGAAGACATGAAGCTGAAAGAGCTGTATAGAAGGAGTATAGGAGGAAAGCTCGGGTGCATTGTCCTCTGACAGTGTGCACTGTCCGTACATTAGTTCCTTTGAGCAGGATGCTGGATTTGTTCCAGCTCCACAGTCTTACAGCAGATTTTGGGTTTTGACATGCTAGATTCTTCATTAGGAAATAATCCAAATGCACAAATTAGATATTTCTGTTGTTCCAAAAATAATCAGGTCACATTATGCTGGAAAGGTTTATTATTTATTTATTTATTTTCGGTGTACTCACATCATTTACCTCGACCACAAAGCGGCTTTTGGAATATGCATATCAACACACACTGGGCTTATTGTGTTCTTCTCACCACTTCGCTTCATCAGCTTACTTCATTGTATGCTTGACTGAGTTATCTGCACAACGGCCCATTGTTCGTTGCACTGCAGCGTGTTTCTTTTTTGAGCCACTAGAGGTCAGTACAGCCCACATTACCAGTCTTAAAAAGCTCTTTGTTTTTACAATGTTCATCAATGACAGATTTTTAGATATATTATATTATATATATTATAATATATAACAAACACATAAATACAAACACATAAATACATACATACATCTATTTAAAAATTGAGCATATAGTATAGTACATATATTAGTAATTCATTCTCAGACCCTGACTTGGATCAAAACTTTTTCAAATGCATTTTAAATTTATATTGCGAATAAATAATAATATCTGTGCTTGGGTGAATGTGTACGTTTGCATCCATTTTGAATGAATTTTCACTAATAATGCATCTGGAAATGCATTTTAATCAAATATAAAATAAATATAATTTCTAGTGTTTTGTTTAATAACCGTGCAATTTATATAAAAACTAATGTTATATGAGTATGTTTAATTACATGCAAATACATATGCAATCCCCATATCCCTCTGCACTGCTCACATACATTTTGCAGAGGACTTTAAAAACCTTATGTTAATATACAGTTTTCCAGCTCTTGATATCATTCATTAAATGGCCACAGGATGTCTTATAAATTATTTTATTTATATTTTATTTATTATTTCAGTAGTAGTGCAATTATTTAAACTGTTAAAAATATCCCCAAGTGGCCATAAAATCATCTCCCAGTGTAAACCCCTGCGGACTAATGCTGGGGTTTATGGAAGAAAGTGTGCTCCTGACCAGGTTATGTTCACAGACTAAGTTACCATAGTAACAGACTCCGAGGATGAGTCACCGTGCTTTCTGATGTGGGCTTTAGTTAGCCCCTCTCCCCCTCAGGGTTAAGTTACCTCAACAGAAATAAAAACCAAACTTTTCCTCATTAGGCTGAGCATTCAAAGCTTCTACAAACCTGCGCTGGTATGTCTCACTCTCAGAGTGATACCAAATACCACGTTGGGATCTCTCCGCTGCTGCTATACTCTACAAGCCACGGCCAATTTTGCAGCAGCGGTTCTACCGGGGTCCGCTCAAAAACAAACACCGCGCCTCCCGCCTGGTGGCCCCGCCCCTGTGCGTTCGCCTTGCGCCATTACGTCGCTTTACAGCTCGCTGCTGTGCTGCAAGGCAGACAGGCAGCAGCTGCAGACACCAGGGTAATGCTGACAACAACGGACAGGCTCACGCTGGAAAAGTCAGAATCGCAGCCTTTGCATATTCCGTGAATATATGTTCAAGGTTTTTCCCCCGCCTAACCCTTTTGCTGATCACGTTATTCCTTATTTTTACGCATGCGTCGGATTATATTTCTTATTCTCTCGACCTGAAATGACTGCTAGTCGACTCGTCTAGCCAATGGTTACTGCGGGGGCTCCTGTCTTGTGGATTATCCGTCGTCGCCGAGTCAGTCGCATGGTCGAGCCCGGAGGAGGCCCCGCTTTGCTGGATGGATGTGTGTGAAGCAGCGCCGAAGTCCGAGTACTGATGAAGACGGTGATAATGATGATGCTCGGGTTTCATCGACAGTGGGTGAACTGATCTTGGATGTTCGGGCATTATCGCCCCTACACAAACCATTTCCTCATACAGCAAAATATATATTCCTTAAAAACTGGACGCCCCTGGAGCAGTTTATGACGGTAAGAAAGACACTCATTCAGAGGCCACCAGTTTTTTTACACAGCCAGCTGATGGTAGCTAGCTAGCTTAGCGCTGTCACTTTTATCCAAGTTGCTCCCCGCACATCTAAAATGGCCAATATTGCGAAATAACACTGGAATAATCCTGTTCAAAGGGACATGTTTTGTGTGTATTTGAGTGGGGGGATAAAAAACAGAAAGTCCGATTTTTACATTTCATTCCATAACCTTAACAGCCAGTGGTTGTGTAGCTTGCTTGTTAGCTAGCTGTGTTTTAGCCCATTCAATATCTCGCAGCTTACTTTATGTAGCTGCAAAACAGGAGCTAATCCTGTGTGCGCAGTATTAGTATGCATTTAAAGCCTTATTAAATCCATAAAACTTTGCTTCTGCTACATTAATCCCACGTTTATATTTGAGTGGAATAGGGTCGTTAGAGGCTCATTCATTGGACAGTGCACAATAAGCCCTTTAATGACAGGGTCCAGTTAGCGTTCAGTGGATGCGGTGCAGCGTCAGGAATATTATGGCTTTAAACATGGCATGCGTTTATCATGTGATAGCCATTTATCGGTGATTATTGTGACATTCGAGCGTTGTTTGATCAAAGCAAATCTTAAAGCGTAGCATGGAAGCTAAATGGCTGCAGAGGCAGAGCTGGATGTGTGCTTCAGTCATTCATTGCTGAATAATTGGCGAAGCAGCGCTTGTTATATCTGCTATATCTGCTGTTTAATGTCACATTCTAGAAATGTCACAGCAGAGGGCCTAACGTGCACAAGCTGCTTGTTGACACATTGTTGTGCATTAATAATATTTATTGTTTTTTTTATGCGTTTATGTGAATGAACCGGTCTGCGCGGACTGTGTCGCTGTTAATTGTCTGGTGTTAAGTAATGGATGTGAGCGTTTGCTGTGATGAGGCGTCCTTCTCTTTTTTTTCGATGACGTAATCCTCCACCATCCGTGCCACATCTTTTGGGTCGCAGTCGGTTCCTCTGCTGCCTGCCGCTTGCCGGTCTGCTGCCGCTGCTGAGATCATATGGACCCTGCTCTGTCCTGTTTGTCTAACCCCTGCGTCTCCCTGCTCTTGCTCTCTAGTCGTTTTTCCCTAACTGTACTGCATGCCATGTCACTATTGGCTTTGAATGGGATCTCAGTTCAGGGCAGGAAGCCTAAGGATTCAGTTGCTGGGTTCATTGCTCTCCAAAACAAAGCAACAGAGTGAGGCTGGGGGGTTCCAAGGGGTCCCTGAAGGGAACAACAGAAACACCCCATAGCCCTAAATAGAGGCATTAAATCAGGTTTTTTATTACAGAATAAATGGCTTTAATGCAATATTTTGTTGTTTATGGTGTATTTGATTCAAACTTTGTTAGCTGACCTTCTACCTATAGTGATGCTGCTAATAAATAGCAAAGAGACTATAAATACTGTTAAGACCTGCAACACACAAAAAAAAAATCAAGCAAGGTTACAATTTACGTTCTGAGTTGTTACCGTAATCAGATCTGTGTGTGGTGCAGCGTGCTGTCTTCTGTAATGGAATCTTAAAATCATTGTCATCTCACAATCATTTTCTTTTTCTTTGCTGGATACAGAGAGTGTGTCTACTTTTACAGAGCAAAAAAGATTGCATTGCAGAAGATGCGATTGTGAGAACTGGTAGAAATATATGTATTTTTTTTACCTTGTTGTTGCTGAATAGAGTCATTTAAAGAACTTAATAGTTGGGCAGTCTAGAAATGTATTTTATCTAACATTTGTGATTGGTCTTGACCTGAATACATGTGGGAATCCCTGCACTTGTTGTTGGAGCTGAACTACTTATCTTGCGAATTAGGCCCGTCATGCTTCACATTTTTTATTTAGGACACCCATTTCCTGACTGTTGGTTGCCACCATATAATGTGTTAAGCTCTTGATAGCAAGGATTATTTTTGCTAGGGATTGGTTTGAAAAGTACTTGTCACAGGCTTGTTTTACAATATTGAGTCTTGTAAATAACTTGCTATCAAATTCAAGTAGCAAGTTGTTGCAATTATAATGCATCTTTGCAATATTGCTATAAAATGCCTGAAAAACAAATTGCTGTGGCACTGTTGGCACCTAAACATGGCTAAATAAGGCAAAGTTTGTTTTCATGAAATAAATGCACTTTAAATTTATAAATGGTGCACCAAGTAGAATCCTAGTTTGAGCTAGGCCCCTCTTTTAAGCCCAAAGAAGTCCTGATTTTTAGGAGTGATGGACGGACTCAGCTGGTGAAGATTAAATTGCCCGTGGCAACAGCCCTGCTCCACTCTTGCAGTGCACCTGAACCTGCCATCACTATGGTATGCGAAAGCATGCATGTGTATGTGATAATAGACACCAAAAAGTGGAAGGAGAAGGGACACAGGTGTGGCAAGGGTAATTGGGATAAACTGCACCTGCTTAGCAGAGGGCAGGGGGATCTCATGGGGCTAAGTTTGGAGTCAGGTAGCATCATTGGATCCCGAGACACCATGGATATGATGCAAAGGCATAATGTAATTCATCCTTACATGTACTAACAATCACACTCAGACTTGTGTTGGTTGGTAGTAGTGGCTAAAAATGGCAAACCTTGCATTGCTGTAATACACAAAGTATGAGCTGTACAAATGTAAACTCTTTGGCATTCTGAGATCTTTGTTGCAAATTTAGCATTGTGCCGTTGTTGTAGTTGGATCTCCACAGTCTTGACTCGTGACCGTAGACAAGATGAATTAGGATGACAACCTCCTGGTTAAACATCATAAACTGGCCCACATAGCAGACTGGTCAAAGGTCAGCCATTGTTCTTGCCAGTTTGAAAGGCTGAGATGTGCATACACTTCCCTAGGAGCACTGCACGTTAGGGAATGTATATTACATTGTGTGTTTAAAGACCCTCTGCTAGTCGAGTTGTGTGCAACTTTGACATACCTTTGCACCGACCTTTGAGGCGTTTAAGGACGTTAGTCTGGGTTTATATGTTGATTGTGAGGATGTGAGCTTTAGCTACTCTCTGACTTTCCAACATTTTTGCATGCTTGTGTGCCTTTATGTTAATTTTTCTCCCCTTCTCTCTCCCTTTATCTGCTAGATTATTTTTTGTTAGTCCCAACATCAGAAAGGCACACCCTGACAGCTTAGTATGGGTGTTAATTCACAGTTATGGTAAGAAAGCTATGGCTATGTGCTGCAGAAGAGATATACATTATCAGGCTTTATGGCATTGGTAGGGTTGGAATCATTGCCAGAAATGCTATGAAGGAGCCCAACTTTAACCCATGTCAGGTTTGAATAACTCTGTGTGACTGCCAAGTGGATTTTTAAACCTCATACCCAAATTAATAACTTAGTTTTTAAGACCCATACTAAATAAGTGGTTCTTACCTCCTCTTTATTTAACCAAGGCCAACTTCCTGAACCTATGCTGACTGCCCTGTCAAAGAACGTCTTGTTCAGGTTTCACCAAGAGGACCAGCTGCCTGTCAATTCCTTTATAACCCTTCGGAAAGCTTGCAGTTAAAGAAGTCTACAGTGGCTGCACACCATCCCGACAGATGCCAAATGGCTTGTGATATTGTCCCAACTTATTATTTTTTATTTTAATGTTGTGTATCTTCCACGTAGCAATTACATGAAGGGTAATTGCTGGTAGTGTCCTCTACACCATCACCATCATTCTTCTGCTCAAGCTCAAGCTGCAGTTTTTTTTTGATTCTGTCTGACTGGCAGTCCTTAAATGAACCAGCCAAACAGCCATCCATTCACACAAATATCTAGCCAGATAGCGCCCAGAAAGGCAGCTAGTTAGTGGTCTGTTGCTGGGGCGGATATGGCACGACTCTTTAGCGAAAATCCTCTCCCAGGCTCCAAACACAGCTGTGTTTATTTGGTGCAAGATACCACAGCTACAGAATGCCAGGATGAAGGTGCCTTGACAGATCTAGACTTCCAAAATGGATAGCAAGCAGTGACATATTGATATGAGAATTACTATCAAAATGTCAGACTTGAAGCATTTCATCTCAGTATTGTTCAAAACTGGGGAGGATACTCAAAGAAGTTTTTTAATTTAAAGGCCAGATCAAAAATAAATATTGCCTGCCTTGTACTCTGTGTGCAGATGGATTCAGTTCATGTAAGTATGATTAATTTAGGAATAAGCAATACTGTAATTGTAGTTATCATCATATAAATTATATTACTGATCACTAATAAATTGATTTATGTGTATGGACTGTGTCTCTGAAAACTGACTTGTTTTCTTATAGTCATTTTTTTGATCATATTCTAGATTTTAGATGCGCTGTTGTCAGATCCGGGTAACCTCTTCTGTCCCCTCCCCACTCTCAGTGGGTCCACTGTTGGCATATCTGGATCATGCATAACTAATCAGATGAAACTGCAAATTATGGTAATGGTGTTCTCAGTTAGTGGGCAGTCATAATGCTTTGATAAGCTAAAACAGCATGTTCTCCAGCCAAAGCAGAGTGATATACAGACCCCCTGCTTCCACACGCACACACACACACACACACACACACACACACACACACACACAATCACAATACCTTGTAGAGCTGCATTGATTGCACCATTACTTAGAGAGAAAATTAATAGGCAGCTATTTTAGTAATTGATTAATCTGCCAGTTTTAATCAAGTATACATAATTTTGGAGAGAATTATGGCTACATGCATTTTTGACACTTACTGTACATGTATCTCAGGTAACAAATGTCAGATTCCATGATTCCATATTTGGCTTAGGGCTTGGCAAAAATATGGCCTAAAAATAAAATCTAAGATTTTTTTCTTTACATGAAACCTCATTTATGATTTTAAACTATTTTCTTTTCTGCTGTCCCAAAAACAACACATCTTGAGATGCTGAAATAATCATAATAATCAAAGAAAACATCAACACAAGTAGACTAACTAACGAGCCAAAGCACCGGCATCATGATTAAAGGACATTATAAAAAAGCAGCGAGACACCTTCAGTCTTCTTCCACATCCAGTCTGAACTCTCAGACGGCATCAGGCTGCTGCCCTCTGTCTCTCGGCCCACAGGATTCAGCCGTATGTCCTGTTTGTTGACATGACCCAAAAATTTGCATGTTGTTTAAAGAACTTGTATTAATTGATTGATCACCCAGCCCTAATTCGGCTCCAAACAAACTTGGACAGTCTTAATTGTTTGTCACTAGCCCCTACTTATTTCTGAAGCCTCATGGGCCAGTGACTGTACCAGCACTTGGTGATATGGGTGGAGAAATACTGGTAGAAGCATTAGTGTTGACCCCACAAACATTTCCCATCAGCCGTTTATCTCTCCAAGCAGAGGCGACTGCCCACTGTTTATCTTCAACACCATTTCCGTAGTGTCTAAATGGCCTTCCTTTCATTATGAATGAAAGAGTAAAATCTTTTTTTTTATATATTTAGTTATATTTACCTGTATACTTGATAACAGTCATGTTTAAAAGTTTGTACCCTTTCAACCTCAGATGAACAACATAACCCTTTCACTGTGCCATTATTTATTTAGTGCAAATAAGGGCAAGGAGAAAAAAAATACATGTGGGCAGTACTAAATACCCACTTCATTCAGTCGCTTGTGATCCACCTTTGGCAGCAACAACTTGAAGTAATTGTTTCCTGTATGAGTGTATCAGTCTCAGACATTATTGTGGAGGAATTATGGCCACTTCTTCACAGCGTTGTTTCAGTTCATTTAGGTTTTTGAGATCTCACTTATGCTCTTAGGGTCCCTCCACAGCATTTCAAGGTTAAGATCTGGATTTTGACCAGGCCATTCTAAAACCTTGATTTTTCTATTTTTCAGCCATGCCGGTGTAGATTTGCTGCTGTGCTTTGGATCATTGTCCTGTTGCATGACCCAGTTTCGACCAAGCTTTAGCTCATGACAGATGGCCTTACATTAGCCTCTAAAATACTGTGGTATACAGAGGAGGTCATGGTTGAATCAGTGTCTGCGAACTGTGCACGTCCTGTGGTTGCAAAACAGGCCCAAATAATCACCCTTCCACCACCATGCTTGACACTGGGTATGAGGTGTATGGGTCTGCTGAAATGCTGCGATTGGTTTTGTGACAGACATGGCCATGAGCACTAAGGTCAACAACTCCACTTTGGTCTCATCTGTCCAAAGGACGTTGTTTCAGAAGTGCTGTGGTTTGTTTAGATGTTCAGTTTTGTGAACCTAATAAGTTGTGCTTTCTGACTGCTACTTGTTCAGTGTTCCTCTAATTGTACTGTCAGGAACATTAACATTTAACATGGTCAGTGAGGCTCGTATGCTAGAAGATGTAGCTCTTTTTTTGTCGGCATCGCACGGTCTGACCTTGGGGTGAATTTGCTGGAACATTCAGTCCTGGGAAGATTGGCAACTGTTTACAACACTGTGTCAAACACTTACTGCTTAAAAGCTTGGTTTGAAATGATGACAGCCCTTTTCTACCCCAGAATTTAAATTATTTTCTTACTTTATGTGGCATAAAAATAAATTTCTAGTCTAACAATTAGTTAGATCTGAGCCGGTCTTTGTGCAACCAGTCAGATTTTTTTTTTGTAGCTATCATGCTGTATCATCACAACAGACCAGCCTGGTTATGAAAGGACAGTCCCTTTTGTTTCCCACTGGGAGCAGTGAGATAAAGGTGGCCAGAACACAGCTCCCATGAGAAGAGAGAACATGCAACGAAAATGTCCTTTGAGGATTTAGGAAAAAAAGGAAGGTTGTCTATAATATTAAATAATTTCTATCTGACTATAATTAATGCATTGGTAAAATTCCTCTCAAAAAGTTCAGATTCATTAAGTAAAATTAAGTTTATGCTCATGCCAGTGTCTGTAGCCATGGTAACACAGCAAGTGGATGTTATAATTCATCATCCTTTATCGGCCTTGTATGTATGTCTCTAGTGTGTTCTGTAGTAGATTAGTATGGTAGCAAGCCAGGAAATAAAGCTAGATTATAGTTTAGTGGCTGTGAGAGAGACGTATAGCAAGCAGCACAGCGGTGGCAATATAAACACATTAATGGACTAACACAGTCATTGATGAGCACTGACAATTAGATGAGTAGACTGTGGTATAAATGGGGTGCACTACAGATGGTGAGGTGGGTAGATGTGGACAGGGGGTCACTGACAAGCATATGGGAGTGGGTAGAGAAGACATGAATCAGTGCTGCATATTTGCTGTCACAGGTAATGAGATAATGCAGCATTTTTACTTAACAACACATATAGCTAAAATAGCAGCGAGTCCCTGTGGTGCTTTGCACCATGGGAAACGACTCGACTAAATAAGTAATCTCAGGGATTAATATGCTTTATTTAAGGAAATATGTCACATTTTATTTAGCAGTATCCTTGCTTGGCAAAGGATACAATTACCTGCTGCAGTTACCAGTGTTCTTCAAATTAAATCAGTTAAGCTGTTCAGGCATGGTCAAGACATCTGTCTGTCTCCTCACCATCTCTAGACACAATGACACTGTTTAAAAAGCCTATATGCATTTTTTTTATGGTTGATAGTGGAACACATTGAAATGAAATTGTTTGGTTTACATTAGGTTATTTTAGCCTGATGTGCTAAATAATTTGATACTTCAGGCAACTATAGCTGCAGTAGTGTTGTAGTATGTTGATGTTTCTGGTTGGTCTAAATACTCTTTGATTAGGTCAGTGTGCTTCCAATATGTGATCTTTAGGAACTATCTTAGCAAAGTGAAAACTTCGCAAAAGTGATATTTATACTTTTTGTGGAAGATGTCAGTTGAATTTAGACACAGGTTTTTGACTCAAACTGTCATAAAAGACTGAACTGGCACTTGCCACTCTAAGGTAAACATGTTGAATCTGACAGAGAGGATTCCACTCCACTGCAACCCCACCCCCTGTCTTTACGCTCCTCAGGTATGTGAGTACTGCTTGCTCCGTACTCCTAACTCAATAGTTATGCTCCGGTGCATGTCTTGGCTTGTCGTTTTCTTTCTCTAGCCTCCATCCCAATCTCCTTTAGACTGCAGTGAAACATACACCTTTGAGCTCATTTGCACATATATGCATCGTTTTCTAAAGGTGTATTGCGATGTGCAAATCAAAGAGTTGTTGCCATGTGCCCATTTTAACCTGCTGCCTGTGCAATCTGAGCTTACTTTGTCTGTGTGCGTGTCAGCTTCAGATTGTCAGGTCTCCCTTTGAAACAGCTGCTTAAAGAGCCTTGAATACCTCCGGAGGTCAGAGGACACAGTTGCTTAAGAACAGTGGGTTAGTGCCAAAAATGGAACATAGCACTCCTTATTCAGCTGTGTGCATCATGAGAATTGTGTTAAATTCATTCATTGTTCTTGATCTAAGGATGAGAATTGATGTTTTGGTTTCATCGTAGACTGTAAGCAGAAAGTCTTACCATGGTTACTGTGTTTCTAAACCGTTAGTTTTAAGCATGCTTTTGTGTGTCACTTGACAGTTATTTCTGGAACATCAACAGTTTACATGGTTAAAACCTTGTTTTATCCACTGCTTGTTGTTTTTGGGGATATGTGGAGGAGGAAGCACAAAGTGAGTCCATATCCAACTCAAACAACGACATAAAGAGCAGCCTAAAAACAGGACATTAGTACTACTGTTTTCATTTCGAACTGTTTCCGATTCCTTCAGGGAAGCCTGTTTTTCATCCATGCGTCTTTCTCTGCTTTCTTTTTAGCTGACCAGCGGATGGTAAATTCTTTCTGTTCATAATTTTATGCTTTGTTTTAGCCTATGGATGTGCTCCAATAGACATAGACATCTGGGCCTCCTCGACCTTTCTCAAAGCAAACTCATAGCCTGAGGATAGCAATGATCCTTTCCTCGAGCTGTTTTTTCACTAAATGAAGAAGCGCTGTGTTTTCTAACCACAGATTGTCATTGTGACTAAAGTGTTACATGCAAAAGAGCTGTTCTCTTGTTTATTTTTTTCCTATTGATTTAATAATTGTGTATTAGGAGAATTAGGTCGCCTACTTTCATGTGCATGCATGCACACACTATTTAAACGGACTCTTATCAGATGTAGGTATCCACTAAATGATCAAAAGACGGGGATATATAAATAATGGTGTGCAAAATCATTGTTTAAGTGTAGTTATTCAAGATGATTTGTAAATATATGAGGCTGCTCAGCACCAATTGATTGGACAGCAACCACAGAAAACCACTTAGTCTGCTCTTTATGTGAGGTTTAGGCTGTCATGAGACGTGAGGTTTTACAGCATTATCATCTCAAACTTGCTAAGTACTTAGATAATAGGGTTTAATTGCAATTTACATTCATTATTATTCAGTTATTATTGCAATAGTCATGTAAAAAAGTTATGTGAAAAAGCCCCCCCCCCACACTCCACCCAAAAAAAGGAATAAAATGCAGTTTGTCTCAGACAATTGCCGATAGCCGATAGATTCATCTTATCCCAACACTAGCCGGAAACCCATCTAATCTTACTGTTGGCTCAGAGTTATCTGTACACTGCTGCAGCTCTGTTCATGTTAGAGACAGTAAAACGAGGCCACAGGGCAGCTATCACCCAAAAGTTTTCTGTGGAGCTGCAGAGTCAGCTTCGTGTGACACATAAAGGTCTTAAGCCTACAGCAGTAAACATTACACATGCAACTCTCTGCAGTTTTACTTTAACCAAAGAATCTCTTGTTTCTCGGGAGGGTGAATGATCTTATTATAAGCTTCTTTGGACAAATACAGCTACCAAATGAATGGAATGTATTGACTGCTCAGTTTAATATTACTGTGCTGTGAGTCCTGTGCAAAAACACACCGGGTCCTTAAAAAGTGATGCTGGAGAGCATTTAAATCTTGGTATAATATATTGAACTCTATCAATCTGTCTGTCTTTCATTTGGTTGTTTTGTTTCACGTTACGTCTGGCTAGTCCCAGCATGTGCTGTGTATGAACGTGTTTTTTCTGCAGGCATTTGTCTAGATTTGTCGGCTGTTTGCAGCAACTCTCAGTAGGAAAAACAAATTGACGTCTGTGTGATTTTGCACTGTCAGGTCCTTTGTGTGTGCAAGCTTATATACAGTATCTGTGTGTGCAACAAGAAACCGGGCAAAATGGACAGCTATACCCTGAGAGAAATCAGCGTATGTGTCAGGGATGAGAATGAGAGGACAGGGAGAACATGAGAACGTACGTGTGTGTGTGTGTGTGTGTGTGTGTGAGAGAGAGAGAGAAACAGGCAGCCTCATTGCTATTTTCTGGGGCAGGCCATCAGGCTGCGAGGCAGCAGGGAGGGATAATAACAGAAGCTGTTACATTCTTGTGGTTTCTCTGATTTCAGCATGAGGCAGGGGGCTGGCTCTGGCTGACTCACGGCTGCTTTGCCTGCTTTCTTTTTCGATCAGCCTCTGTGCCAGCATGGAAGCTGCTAGCAAGAGGACAATACATGACATTTCTTGGACACTTTAATCTAAGACACGTTAATTATGTGCCCATAAATCTGTGCATATTTTACCACCTCTCTTGCCTAAGCAGAATCCTACCAACTGATTAACACTGGCTAAGCCACCAGAGTGAGCAGTGGCAGTAATTTCACTTTATGGTTTGTTTGTTCAGGTTGATTCCCCAGGCCATTTAAAGGCCAATTTCAGCTTGTGCAGCTTAGGACTGGCCATTATTTAGAAATTATTGATCTTTGTGAATGACTGCTCATGTTTCAGTACAATCTAGTGCATTGATTTTTAGAGTTGATAAATTGTTATGAATGTCCAAGAACAACATCTGGTAAAAACAGAACTGTGTTTGCTTGTTTCAAGCCAGCAAGATAAGGAGCAAAGTGATATGAACTTAGAACTGAAACTGGCCAAACTGGTTAAGTGACATCTGGACACTAGAGTCCAGATAATAAAGACCTATACATGAATGATAAGAACACTATAACACAGTTGTAGACCCGTCAAACGTTCCTGCATCAAAAATTAACTGAAGACTGATGGAGCATCACATGTGTTCGCACGTGCTTAGTGGCTTTCAAAGCCATAGTCCGTTTTTTGAAAATACAATAACATCATTACTCTGAGTTTTAACCTGTTTCATTGGATCTTTTAAGCCCTCACTTAGGTCTGGGGTTGCTTTAAGCTTCTTTTGTAAAACCAGATTAATGCAGAACAGGCTAAATCAAGCGCTCTTTAACCCATGTTTGCGAAAACTGGTTTAAGGGTTGTGTCGATCAGGCCAAGCTTGCACAGGAAATGCTGTCTTCTTTAACATGACACATGCACCATAACTCTTGTGATCGCAATCACAATGTTGCCACACGGTATCCCGTATAACAGCCTGTGTTGTTATCAAAAACATGCCCCCAGGACTCTGGGTTGAGCAGATGTAAAACGTCACTACAAAACATGCTGGTTGCAGATTTGTGTCAGCTGTTCGAGTTAAGCACATCAGCATGTGTCACATTATTTTACACAAAGCAAGCAGTATCCTTAAAGGGGAACACCGGAGCCAAATTTCTACCTTTTATACATCAAGACATGCAATAGCGACAAGCTGCTGTCTCAGTATTTTTCACCAGCAGCTAACCTTATTTTCTAGTGTGGCAACATTGTACAGGATCTGAGGTGACTGTCAGGTGGGCCCACGCTTTCCTGTTTCGGCCCTGTTTACCAACCACAATGTGTTCCACCCACCGCTGTTTTTCATCTTCATCTCTCCATACAAGCAATGGTAAAAGTGACAGCCCCTAACACCTCTCCCACACACAGACTTCTTGTAATATGAGCTATATAAATTATTTAATCATCAGCTCCACGTTTGAATCATATATTCCTCTTGAATCACGTGTGGGTTGTAATACAATGATTGTACAATCATCATCAACAATGATAATGTTTGAAGGTTATTGTAATCCACCTCAAGGACATTGTGAGAATTTGTCTGTTTCAGGTCTTTATCTTGAGCACTTAAGGTACTGCTAATATATTGATAAGTGAAGCTTCTGACCAGATGCACTGGTTCATAAGATATTTCTGTGTTTTTAATCTTTTTACACACAGACATGCAGGCAAGCACTAACCGCCCCAGGCACATCACTGTAAAACATGCTTGAGGGATCAACTCTTTAGCCCATGTCCCACCAGGTGCATTTACATCTATCTGGCTGCATAAGGGTTTTGTTCAACCTTAGTGTGAACTCCCACTGGAAGTAGAGTGTTGCCTTATGAGTTAACCCAAAACTTTTAGGCTAATGTGATCATTAAATCACGCTATTCACTTCCAAAATAAACCTCTCCTGTTTACGGTGGTTTACATATGGCCCTTCCTCACCAGTTAGACTTAATGGCAATAATGAAGAAACTGGAATCTGTGCATAGTATTTGAAAATGTCCAGGTTCTTTATGATGTTATGGACTTTCTGTCTACTCAATCTACTTGGCAGGGATTGCTGTGCCTGAGAGCTAAAATAGACAGTGGAACAGCGTAAGCAGTTGCTTGTGAAACGTGTTGTGGTACATCTGGCAGGACCACAGGCAATGTAAAGTGACCATAATGCAGCCTGTTTGTGGCCCACATGCACCTAGTGGGTACAGGGCTTTAGTAGTACACATTTGTGCTCAAGGCACCTTGACAATAAAGTTTTAGATGTTTTCAAGCAGCAGATGTGTTTTAAAATGTGGCCATGCGATCATATCACATCCTATACAGTGTTAAAAAACACATGTAGATTTGTGTTTTTGTTCATGTATTGCCAACATCAGAGGCAAAACCTCAACATCCATCTACCATTTACAGTACAATATCACAACTTAGAGTTTTTTTCCAGGAAAACGACTGTTGCATTGCCTCTGATGGATTTGGCAGCTCTTTCACATACTGTTTCCTCAACAACCTGCTGCGTCTCAGTTGTTTTAAATATCAATCTCAGTCTAATTCTGTTTCTCTGCAAAGAACAAGAATAGAAAAGGGCTTCTCAGAAAAAAGGCTCCAATGGTGTGAGGGGAGAGTGGTAATGAAGAGATGGGTTGAAATTTGATGAGATGAGTTCTGATTGGTTTAGTCTTTGAGTATTACAACCTCAACAGCTATAGCTTCTAAGAATAGGAATACAGGGTCATCCTGAGGGTGCAGGGGATTAAGTGAATCATGTAGTTGTCATATCTTTGTCACATGCTACCCTCCGTCTGGCTTTTTCTAAGACACCAACAGATTTAGTTACTTCAATGTTGCCAGAAAACACGCCTTAATATATTTATTTTGAGCTTGTCTTGGTCTGTGTTTTCACCAGTGGCACATGGTGCTCAAGTATGCACTGGTGTAGAGTAACTTAACATTTATAGTGCATACAAGTTTGCCTTCAGATGGTCTCATTTCCTGAGCTGGGAAGTCCTTTCCTTTTATGTGCTTTTTAAGTTTTGGAGTGTGGAAACAACATGGGCGCTATGAACAGTTTTCTTGCTCCAAACATCTGAACAACATTGATCGCTGTTTACAATGTTTGTGTGACCGCAAAGAGCAAAGGAAATAAACCAGGAGAGCCGTGACATTGGATGCAATTCGATTATTTCTTGTGAGAGATGTCCAGGTAAAGGTATACTGTAATTTGAAGATGTTTGCTTTGATTGAATGTCAACAACTCAGAGAGTTGTCTACCAAACATTTCTATTTGTAAAATTGTAGTGTAGCAGTTATGTTCCTGTAATTGTGGCTGTTAAATGTGTTATATAATAATGCATTCAGGCTTTGCTGGCATTTTGAAGGACCCACTATATCAAACTCAACCGAGCTGTTGTCTTCTGCAACGTTGCTGAGCTGCTGCGGCTGTGTCACTAACCTAGCAGCATGACTGCCTGTAGCAGCAGGAGGGCGTGTGCCTGGTAGAGAACACCTGGCCTCCCTGCTGGTGGGGCAGGAATGTGCAGGGTTGGGGTGGATGCGGGTGGAAATTTGCAGCGTGTTCAGAACACGACCCCTGGTAACATTTAAAGGTGCCAGCGTCAGCAGGAAAGAAAAAAATCAGGGGAATGTGCTGCTTTAATCAGACCTGCATCTCTGTCTCTCTGCTTTCTGTTTGTTTTACCTATGCGTGTGTTTTGTTATGCGCGAGTGCTGCATTACTGTACAGAAGAGGGCCTCTTGTTGTAGGGAACACTGTCCCACCCCTCTCATATTTCTGACTTAAGTGTTTAGTTTAGCTTTTTTCTTTCATAATAATCTTTCAGAAGCATCACTTGCTGCTCTGACAGCTGTTTTTGTTTCAACTTTATCTATTAGTTCAAGACAAAGTATTGAAGCCTCATAGAAAACAAACAAATAAAACATTATGCTTTAATAATGAGCTAAAAAGAGCTACTGCGAGTCTCCATTATCTGCATCTTTGATTCAGCAGGAATCTCCGTGACAGGTGTTAGGTTTTATGAATGGCTCTGTGTGTGTTTGTGTGCACAAGTAAATGGCTGCTCCTTGGCACTGATGACTGTAATTTGCATAATGGACTCACAGGCCACACCGACAGAGAAAAATCAAGGAAATAGTTTTTTTTTTCTCTATTTCAGAGAGGTGGATTCTAGAAAATTTGTACTGTTTCTTTCCTTATTTAGTGGTCAACACATTACTCTTTAACTGATGCTGTTGTCCTTTACTCTATATCTGTGAATTATTGACCTTTTTAAGTATTTTGGCTTGTCAAACAAAAATTGTAGCAGTGGTAGCTGGACCAGAGCTATTGCTCTTCTATTGCCAGAACACAAGGAATCACTCATTTTAATGTTGTTTTTAACAGCTCTTTACATTGGCTGATCATAGAGCACTTGCACATATGATGACACTCCATGCTGACAGAGAAACATTTTTGAGTAAAAATACAGATGGGGGCAGTGGCAGGAAACCAATTAAGAATATAAGAATGTTGGTTTCTGAGTTTTTCCATGACATACTGTTTATAAAGCTGATCTGTTTGCTGTAGCATGAAACAAAACAATTTAGCATTAGTTTCCAGCTCAATCATCATATGCGTCTAGTTACATGAGAAGTGGCTTACAACGGAGTCCTGGACTTATGTTTTTCTTTCCTTCCCCCCCACATCCTTAATTAAGAACACAGAAAAAGTAGCCTGGTTGGTGAAACCTCAATCTTGTGTATATAATATTAAATAACTGATTGAGATTCTGGGCCCCTTACTTGAAGTGGTATTATTCTTTTACTACAGCTTTTTTTTGGTGGCACATGTTCATCACTTATGGTGAAATAACAACTGAAGTGCTGTAGGAAGCTGAGAACTGGAAGGGACTGTGTAGTTTTTCCCAATCAATGCAGTTGGGGCTGGCTGACTCAGGATTTTCATTCATGCACTTGGAGAGGCTTATTCCATAAGGGTTCAGTAAGGTTCAAGCAGAGGTTTGCAGACGTTTGCAACACTGTGCAGCTGAATTATGAGGAATTTAATACCAAAGGGGAGGAAACTGAACTCGACATTTGGCACTGATAAAAAATAAATCATGATTAGTACAGTTTACTTCCAATTAGTGGAAGAGTATGCACTTTAATCATATACTACATGATTTCAGTGCACTATGAGAGAAGCAAGTTACATTCAAACTGGGAAGAAGATTAGAACAAACTCCTGGTTGTGTTATGGGAAATACAGACTGGGAAGGCTTGGCATTGTAGCATGCTTTCCTAAGTGTTGTCCTTCATTTGATAGCTGCCATACCTTTACCAGTTGCCGTGGTGAGAGGTAAAGATGCTGGAAAAAGCTTCTAACCTTCCAAACTTCTGAGTAATTTGTTTGACTCGTTTTTTTTTTTCATGCTGTTTGGATCATTTCTCCTCTCCACTGTATGACTTAACCATCAGCCGCATATGGCTAACCCTAAAGGAGGCCAGAGGTCATTTGCTGCCCACATTCCTTCAGCTGCAGCGTCCCCACCTCCCACCATGCAGGCACATTTTTTTTTTCAAATGTTTTGTTTGAATCTGTCGGTTATTCTGCACGCACACTCTCACACACACACACACAGATGTAGACATGAAACAGCGAACTGTCGCCTGTTGTTGCTACCGACATAAAATAAGTAGAGAACAGGGGGGTGGTCTGATGATGGAGGAGGGGGAACATGTCTAACACAAATTGTTCACAGCAAAAAAAGGGCAGGTAGAGAAGAGCGGGGATGTAACAGAAAACAAGATGTAACAGGAAATCTTTTTTTTTTCTCTCGAGCACATCGTGGCCTTGCTAAATGTAACAATAAGTCATGTCAGGTCTGTTCTATATTGCGCATTTCACTAGTAGGTTCAAATGAGCTGCGAAGGCTGTGAAGTTGCCCCCCCCCCAAATCATTCATTATGAAGATGGCAATGATAAACTCAGACAGTGATTCACACACATAGTGGCACACATCTGTAATTGACCACCTGTTTGTCTATGGCCTAGTTTGTGCTTTATGAAACAGTGGAGCGGTTATGTGCAATTCCTTTGGGATTCTTAACAGCTTGCTTCTTATTTCAGCTGCTCCAAATGCAACACAAAGGGACAGAAAACCATACGTAGCAAGATTCTTTGAAGAAACCGGGGATATAGATGGAAATGCACAGGGCAAATAAAGTTCAGTAGTCAGCCGATATTTGAACTCTGAAGCAACTTTTGTGTTGATGACTTTTGTTCTGTTGGTATATAAAAAAAAAGAGCTATTGAGAATTTTAGTGCAGCAGGCAATTTTATTTGTGTTTTTGCGTACATCTGGATAGGTCAGAGCTACAGAATGAATACATGACCTGATTCTGATGTACGACAACATGTGTGTATGTTTATGTGTTTAAGTAGGTGTGTGTCTATATGAATGCCGTGTATTCCTGTATACAGACAGGAAGGCTACAGGACCGTCTGTGTTTGTAATAAGGTACAAGCCCACCAGTGAGGGAAGCTTTAGGGTCGAGGGCCCTCATACACACACACACACACACACACACACACAAACACAGAGGGATGCACTCCTGCCTGTTTATAAGCTCTGCTGACTGCAGGAAGCAATAATGGTAGCGTGCTTCCGGAGTTCCGGAGGCTTCTCTCAGGGGAGTGTGGCCGTCCTGTCCAGCTCAGCAGAGCAAAACTGAAAAGAACACAGCAGAGCAGAAAATTATAGAACATTGGGAATAGAATAGAAAATGGTACAATGCAACAGGACAGTGAGGAATACAGTAGAAAAGTGCAGAAGCCAAAATATTAGAATGGGGACAATTTCAAAGCGAAAACAGTATAAATAAAAAAAAAAAAAAAAAAAAAAAAAAAAACTTCCACTGAAACAGATGGAAAATAATAAGGCCAAAGCAAAGGTGACAGGAAACATGTAGTAATTAGTTTGCTGTAGCCTTGGCAACAAAGCTTAGACTAGGTTTGATCTATTATTTTAGTGTATTTGGCAACAATTCTAGTGTTATTTTTGACTTGGATTTGGTGCTTTCACAGACTTTTTAATTATTACGATAATTTAAATCCACAGTTGTTATTTGAAAGTATGATGAAATGGTTGCACGCTATGTGTATGAACTGTCTGTTATTAGAATGTCTTTAGCTGGATGGCAACAATATCAGAGCAGCAACAGAGCAGGGAAGCCGATACAGCCTGGAGAGAGTCTATGTGTCAAAGCTCATCATCTATGTATCCCACAGCTCTTACTCAGTGTGAGAGAGTGATAGGAGCACAGCGGCCCATCCAGCCTTCCTTCCTTCTGCATGGCTTCATCCCTGCATCCGTTTCTGCTCATCTCCCTGGCCCATTCGCCCTGTTGACTCTGCTGTGTCTGCTGGCATCGGTCTGCATGCTCGTCTGTGTCTTCGTACGTTTGTGTTTGTACTGGCCCGTGCACTTTGTGTGAATGTGTTGGTGTCACCAGGATGACCTGCATAGCCACCTCCAGATTGTTTTGTGATATAAACCATAGGTTTTCATGGGAATTAACAGAGGTGGTAAATTGTCTTCTCCTGTGATTGATTTTGTTACTTAATGACATCACTGATCGTCATCATTATGCTCTACATTGTACATACTCTGTGTGATGTAACCCTCCTCTGCTCTTTTCCTGTGTAGGCTAATGCTCTATTTCATAACAGTGTAAGAATGTCTTCTGACATTAGTGGGGGCGGTTTTCTGCCACTTTCCAATAAAAACATGGTGGATTCAAAGATAAAACTTGGGATAACCCCAGTGATGTCATCAGGATTACCTTTTCAGCCTTTTTAAAAGCCAGAGATAACATTATAGAACCATTTCTATGGCTTGGCATTGCCTGCCTGCTTCTTGTGAAACATTCCCTGATGTTTAAAACCAGTTGAGTGCTCCTTTAACAAATATGTAATGGCTATTTGCGCTTTTGTATGATCTAAAGGTGACGGTTCAAGACATAGACATGCTTTTTTCTCACACCTGGATTCACGAAGGAAGCAAAAAATGTTGAACTAAACTTAACTAGATGTAATGAGATATTTTTCCCCAAATTGTCAGTTGAAGGGATAGTTAAGCACTTATTTCCACATTAAATAAAAAGATTGCTACCTCTCACTGTGGAAATATGAAGTTAGAATCAAGAAGTTAGCTCTTTTTTTGCCCAGTAACCTCACAATGACGACAGATTGACATGTCTGGTAATACACTCTTGTAAAACCACAATTCGTTGTTTTTACTCTTTGTTGCTCAGCTGGGAGATTTATATACCAAAGCTCCTTGGTATTCATATTTTTATGTGGTTCTGAGGTCAGTAGGCATTTAGCCAGGCATTTTATGAAGCACTTAATCGAGTACTGCGACTTGAGATTGATTCAGAAAAATAGGAGTGTTGTGATGTCTCACTCCTGTTTTTCTGAATGTGTGCAGGGAACTGTACAGTATATGGTGCATATTAAAGATATAATCCTCTCATGTGCAACTTAAACGTTTGGAGGTGAAAAGGTGAACTGTGCGATTGTCACTTGTGCCACCAGTACAGATGTGTATGTGCAAGGTATACATAAAAGAGCACACAATCTGCTAGTGGTCACGGGGTTTGAACTGATGTGTAGTGACAAGCAGCTCAGACACACTGGGAGCCCCACATATATACCATACACAAACACAAATGTCCTGTCACAGAGCCATCTGTACAAAAGCGGCAGCTCTTGACATTGGGCCACGGCCTCTTGTGGGGTTATTAAATGTCCTGTCGTGGCAAATCAACCCAAACTAAAGATGCAAGAGGAAAGACAGGAAACAGAATCCACTGCAGTGGCATATGCTCTAAGACAAAATATAAAATCTAAAGGCTAGGAATCCAGATTATAGTATTTGTTATTTGTGTGCAATATTACAACTGAAAATCACTTGGAAGTGTTTTAGTGCTGGGCAGCTGTGTGTTTTGGGGTAGGAAATCTGCAGCTTGCCTAGTCATTGACATTCTTTTCTCATGAAGCATTCACTCACTGCGCTTGTACAGGCTTGCATCGGAGTGTGGCTGCCTTCAGTAATGCAGATGGGGAAGAAAGTAGAACTTAGTGTATGTCGAAATATTGTGTTTTTGTGGACAGGTGAACCTTTACCAAGGTGTTTGTTTGTTTTTCTGCCCTACCCTTTTTACCGTTTGTTTATCTCACTTATCATTTTCTCCTCTCGATGTGTCTTGCAGACCCTGGTAAGAGCGTGATGAGCGCGCGCTTCCGCTTGCCTGCTGGCAGATCTTACAATGTCCGGGCGACGGAGCTGGAGCGAGACAGGCAGCACACACAGGTTGTGTGCAACGTACTGCTGCTGGACAACACCGTCCAGGCCTTCAAAGTCAGCGTAAGTACTGCTCTTCCATTTAGTCAGGCCAGAGCGAAAAGATTAAGTATATTTCACTCAGTTTGAAATTCGAATCAGAAGGTCATTAAATCATAGAGCAAATAACTGAGCCCACAAATAAACATTCATTAGGCCAAGCAAAACCTCCTAAAAGAAAAACAAAAAAATTAGAGCAACAATATTGAACCCCTTTCCTTCCTTCCTCTCACAGTCCTCCCTCCACTTCTCCCATTACTGTAAATTTCCCCTCGAGCCCACCTTAGATTAATGTTGGTGGGGGGAAAGCCTCTGTGTGCCTGTACACGTTGGCAGACACTTGTAACACAGCCCACACTATGTATTTTTTTTTAATATACTCAAAATTGTTTCTCTGATACTGTCTTCACTTTGTTCCCTTTTTTGCCCCGAGCTTTGATTCCAGTCTTGTACGAGCACTCAGTCATTCGCTTATCTTGAGGGAAGAGAAAAATTGTGTGTGTTGCATGTGCTCCATACCAGGTGACAGTTTGGCTTGTGACTGATGTGACAGTCGTCAGTCACAGGCTTCATGTCAGCATGTGTTTGATCAGGCTTGTCAAAATAAAAGCCGGGGGAATTCCCTTTGGTCATTCACCCGTCTTTGTCTGATCTCATGTTAATGCATACATTATCCCTGAGTGCTGATGTGAGAAAGGCCTGTCTGTGGATTTTGTAAGTGTGTTTTGTTGTTTTGGAAGCTCTTTCACTTCCTGCTGCTCTTCGCTGTTCTGCTCTTTCTGTGGTTTCTACCAAACTTAGTGGAGATGTACTTTTTCGTGTGAACCATAAACCAAAGGAAATTTCTATTACTTTATCTGACACAGAAACCTCTCATAGGTAGATCACTATCTTACACAATATCTTCTATATACATGTCTCCCTCCCGCCCTCCCTCTCTCTCTCTGTGTTTCCTGCTCCAGACACTTCACCCCTCCCTCTGCATCATGCTGAATGAATGACTCGGTCTCTGTCAGTTGCTCTGCCAGTGTCATTGATCAGACCCCTGCAGCAGCAGTAACTTCCTGGAAAGACAAGCCATCCTGAGAGCAACAATACTTCTATTGATCCTCTCTCTGGCCGAGTGGCCGTGATTCTAGTGCAGAGGGAAAATCCAGAAGCACTCCCTTATTGTCATGGAAACCGTGGAGCTTGTGGTGTGTCAGTGTGTCCGTGCAGATTGAGGGCTTGTATTGATGATCTTATAAATGATACTTCATTTGTCTGAAATGATACCAATACAAAGCAGAATCTCTTGTAGCTTGATAAATGACAAGGAATTTAAAAAAAAAAAAGCCCTGCCTACTCCTGACCCACCTCTCCACCATCACAAAGGCAAGGTCAGGAGCACAATTTATTCAGGTTAAAAGCAGTGGTAACCACAGCAACCACTACACACCACATAAACATTCAGCTGTCCACGAGAGCTATTTGGTAATCAAGTAAAAAGCAAGAGAGAAAAGTAAGAGGCAAAGCAGTGGTTGACTGCTAAAAGGAATGCAGGAGATTTCATGATATATTACATGTTACTAGAAAAAAAGACATTTAGAAGTTGAGGTTTTCTGTCTGATAAATGATAAATTATCTGATAAATTAAGTGAAATATAAGCAAGTATATTATTTGCCTCTTTTTTAGCCCTAATGGCTGTACTCCAGAACACAACAAACACACACACAGACATATCCTGGTTGGTCCCTGCAGCCAGCAGAGAATCACTGTGTTGTTATTGTTAGTCTGAAAAAGAGGATTTTAATTACTGTAAAAACATTTTACCATAAGGTCCATTTGGTTTCATTCACTGTCCTCCATACTAAATGATAGATTGACATCAATTTATGAAGTAACTTTTAAAATCTGAAGTATATCAACATTGCAGACCTCTTGGTGTTTTCTACACACCATAGCACGAGTCCTCCTTCAAATTGTTCTCCTCCTGTCTGAACAAGCTCACGCATTCCTGAATTTCCCTCGTTCTTTGACTGAACACATACATGCCACATTCATTTGTGTTTCCGGCACAAGGAGGGGAAATAAAGATGTCACAGCTTTTGTTAACCTGCCTTTATAACAAACTTGGGATTTCCCCCCCTGAATGCCACTGGGGTCCATCCGGTGTTATTGATGTTTGAGGGTTATTTCCCCTCTAACACTGAAGATAGACCCTCAGGGTGAAAAACTTATCAGAGCATCTCCCCCCTCTTGATCCCCCCCTTCTTTTTTCCTCCCAGCCGATCTCTCTTGCTCTGATTGCTCTCTATCACTCCGTCTCCTTCCTCTTCTCCTCACTCTCACGCACACAGACACTATTTCAGTCTGTGGTGCTGGTGGAGTGCACAAAGGACGTTTGTCTCACCCAGTCGCATCGTCAATCACTCCTTTTCTCTTCTGCCATGCTCTTTCTTTTTCTTCCTCAGTGTCTCTGTGACTCTCTGTCTTCTTCTTAGATTTGCTTTCTTTTTCTTTTTTTTCCTTGTTTGAAAGTCTGTCTCTCAATTTATGTTGTGTTTCTCTTCGGGAGTGCTACCCCATGAACTGTCCACAATATGGAGTTGCTGTAGCTGCTATAGTTTGTTGATGAGAGTGTGTGTGTGTGTGTGTGTGTGTGTGTGTGAGGACACGCCTGCCTGCGTGCATGTCCCTTGCTCGGTTTTAACAGTGTATGGCTGTTTGCTCTTGCAGTGGCAGCGATCACACACTTGGCTCAGATACCCGAAGAGGCTAGCACCAACCAACACACACACAGACTGGCAATGGTGTTTCACAGAGGGCTCCTACATGCAGCTGAAAAGCTGCCTCATACGAAGGAAAAGCATTGGACACACACATACAATTTTTATTTCTCACACAGAGTAGTTAGGTCTATTAATAGATGGAGAAACGCTGCATTACTTTTTCACTTTTTTTCACGTTTTTTCATATTCAGCCACAGGCAGCTGGTCACAATCACCAGACGCTTTACAACCACCGTCTCTTGAATTTAGCAACCTTTTAAACACTGAAGTTCTTTAAATGTGTAAAATATGAGAAACATGCTGGTGTCATATTTATGTACCCGTAGGACAGAAGATGTAGTCAAAAATAAAATCTATCCCTGCCATTCATGCCATTCTCATTAAATGTCCCCCAGATTTAGACCCAAGAATGGCATACATGAGATTGTTTTTTAGACATAATTTCTACAATATGACACCAATGTTGGATATAATGAAGTGAGTCTAATAGGTTTAGCTAATAGGTTTACCCTAGTGTGGCATATCCTGCAAAAATCTACATGTTTTTGAGCATTTTGATGGTTGACTGTGGAAGTATTAGCAGGAATATGACACGCTGCAGAGGTAAGTGCAGGGTGGTGAGGACTGTAGCGTCACATTTTCTTAACAGCAATGGATGTGAACTACAATGAGAATGGTCAGCAGAGTCATAAAATGATGAGGTACCAATTCTAGTTAAACGTGTCTGAATGTCAGGACATTTGTGATACAGTGTAAATATTACATTGTTAAATACAACATGTATATGTCGTCATTTTTTTTTCCATCACTCAGACATTGCAGTGGAGCTGTAGGCAAGCTAGCAGGGAAGGGGAGCTGGAGCACAGTGGGTATCAGAGTTGACTCACACTTAACAAGGCTTTGACAGCAGTAGACTGCACATACACTAACACACACACACACACACTCTGCCAGTTATCCTAGAGGGCAGCCATGTCAACATGTCAACTGTCAACTATCATTCCATTCGTTCTCCCGCGCACTCTCACACATGCTGTGCTGTAAAACTGTGTCACCAGGGCAGAGGGGAGAAGTGGAGGAGAGTAGTAGTTGTGTATGCATGCATGCAAGTGTGTGTCTGTGCTCCCATGGGAGCTCTGATGGAGTTACACACTCTCTTCTTTCCTCTCTTAAAGTTGCGGCATGATCAGGTGTGAATTTCTGCTCCACTTGTGGGCCCACAGTTTATCCTGGCGCCCTCCCTGCTACACTCTCAGGAAATGATGTGATATTAATGATGAATGTAATAAATTATTACTTATGTTTTTTTTTTCTAGCCATTTGTTCATTTGTAGCTGGCGTTATTAAATCCTTGAAGAGAAAAATATCCTGTTTTGTACCATGTTTATTACTTTTTTTAGGGCTTTTAATATAGATATGCTAGGACCATTTATTTTGGATTGCCAGATTGAGCAAGACCTTTTCATTTGAAGCAAATGCTTTCAATTATCTCTACTTATTTGTCACTAACTAACTAGCTCCCTTTTTGATAGTAAATTATGACCGCAGATAAGACACAGGTCTGTGTTGCTTACATTGTCATGGTGTCATAAAGTTTTTTGTGTAGCTCTGTGACTTTGCTCCTTTTTTCAAACAGGTGTTTTGTTATCAAAAGCGCTTAATAGCCCACAGTCACGCTCATTTCCTCAACCATGAAATTCGGATGGATGCTATTAAACATGTACAAACCACATACATTTTAATTGGGTGAAGTGCTTCAATGCAAATAATTTAAATATCTGTAGGGATGTGGATTTATGTATGTGCAGAGAGCGCCAGTACCATGTTTTAGACTTTACTCTTCTTCTGTGACCTCTTACTGAGCAGTTCAGGAGCAGCAAAGAGGCAGCAGTGTGATTCAGGAACATTTTGCAAGACCTTAATTCATTCTTTGTGTTGTATTGTTTCTCTCTGCAGAAGTCGGATGACGGCCAGGTGCTGCTGGACGCTGTCTTTAAGCACCTGGAGTTGACTGAGAGAGACTACTTTGGCCTGCACTTGACTGATGACTCCTCAGATGCACCAGTAAGTATGAGGTTTTCAGTGTACACAGCTTTGTGTATGTCACATTGAATTATGAATCATCTGGACATATTGATATTAAATTAGACATTAAAACTGTAACTTTACTATAAGCCTGTGTTAACATGCCGGTGTGTGTTTGTGTCTGCATGCTGTGTGTGAGTATTCCTGACAGGTCAGATGTGTGTGTGGCCAGTGGTGAATAATTTAAGTTGTGTAGTCGTGCTTTATGGTGTCTCTAAGTGTCTCTCAATCAATATTTTACAGCGCTGGCTGGATCCCAATAAACCCATCAGGAAACAGTTAAAAAGTAGGTGAACTTCACAACATAACACATTAACTAATCCAGTGCATTTTAGATAACATCAGAAAGTTCTGCAGTCCAACCTTGGTGACAGTTAAACATCCACAATCCAACCTCAAGACAAAGTCTCTCATCCATGCAGTCGTGTCATCTAAAATTCTGAATTTGCTTCAAGCAATGATTAAACTCCATTTCAACTCTGCTCCTATTTTTGATAATGACTAATAGAATTTGTAACATGTAGAACAATTAAGGAGTAGCTCGAGTAAGATGTGCAGTCCTCCTCCAGCAATGATTGAACTATGCTTCAACCCTGTTTTTATGCTGACTGATTGACTCATTGAAGAAAACAGGTTTTTCTTTCCCTCTCATAGAGCACGGATACAGGCTGATGTGTTACTATGAATGAATATGCAATCTCTCCATTGTAGGATATATAAAGGGTTTGGTAATCTTAATCTGACAAATTTACACTTTGAGTCATTTATGCCACCTATATATATCCTGTTATCAGCCATAAAGGTGGAGTAGCCTCTGTGTTATAATAAAAAGGGATCTTTCTCACATTTTTAGATGCATGTTCATGGTAAAGGGATTTCCTGTTTTTCTGGTTATTTATCAATGACACTTATTTCCTCAGGAGGGTCTCCCCATAACTTGAGCTTCAGAGTCAAATTCTTTGTCTCAGACCCTGGCAAACTTCAGGAAGAATACACACGGTAAGATTCTTTTAACACCACTGAGAGGATTGATGGCTCATTGGTGGATTTCATCACTGCAGCATTAGACCTCTGTTATATGGTATTGGGCCTCAATTTTTTAAATTGCACTGTTATAAGTTATAAGTTGCTTTGCTAGATGTGTATGCCTTCACACTAGCGACTGCCATTGGCTAAGGCATGGATTTTTGGGATTGTCAGTTCCATGTCAGGAATGCCTGCAGGAGCTACCTTTATATTTAGTATGTCAAATTATTAGTGGTCAAAGTTCCATGGTCATAACTCGAAGGATTTCGAAGCTATCCAGGACAAACAGTGTAAGATAAAAAGGCAGCATCGGAACTCGTAGAACAAAACACCAGCAGTTGTTGTGGACAGCGTGTGCATCTTTGTACCCAACATATACACTTACATGTTTTAAAGGCATTTTTTTCTGCATTGTAGCCTTCTTGTTTGCATGTAATGTATAATTCAGAATTGTATTTGATGTGCTTGTTTACATTACATTATGTGTACTTTTATACATTCAGCGAAGTGTATATTCCTTAGCTCCGGGTTGAGACTTTTTCTGATGTAACATTAGGTTATACTATTAGTTTGCTGGCCTTTGTGTGGGTGTTGAAAATGGCTGCAAATGGGGGTATATAATGTACCATAGCTGCTCAAGTAAAAAGCTGTTAGGTCTATAATGTATACATGTGTTTCTTTTCTGAAAACCCTTGGTAAACTGGGAAATATATAAAATCTGAATCCCTTTTGCTCTCTAAAGTGAGTAGTGGACCTTGAATCTATTTGGATTTGATGTATCCAAGTCACGACTGAAACACACTCCTCATAGCTCTCCTACAGTGTTTATGACATTGGTAGTGTAGTAAAGCTTCCTTAAGCCCTATTGATAACTTTGGATTTGTACCCAGATCGTTTTCCATTGGTGTGTTATCCTAATGCAGTGTGTTGTCCCTCCTTAGGTACCAGTATTTTCTTCAGATCAAACAGGACATATTAACTGGAAGGTGAGTATGTTATTTGGGTGGTGCTGTACCATTTCCTTGAAATGATGAGTCTATGTATGACGAGTGGAAACTTGAGTGTTCTGTGTTCTTTGAAAAGAACTATAATACCTTTTCATCTGTGTGTTGTGTGTGTGTTGTGTGTGTGTTCCAGATTGCCCTGTCCTCACAACACAGCTGCACTGCTGGCATCCTACGCTGTTCAATGTAAGTAGTGCTCCCTGGATACGCCCATTCTACATAACGATGGAAAGGCAATTCATTAGAACTCTGTGTAGCTACACACAAACACACACACACTGGAAAATGTAACGACTGTGGTTGCTGGAGTGCATTGTTGCTCTGAAGCCATTAGAATTCAATTAAGCTGTGTGGTGATATGTGATATAGAAGGCTGAAGGATATTTTCTTTTCTTTTTTTTAAATTCAATCGTTTAATGGGCAGTGTATTATGACGTAGCACTCAGCTGTATTTATGCGTTTCATTTTACTGAATGGAAAAACAAAAAAACTTTATTACTAAAAATAGACCTACAGATGAGTCTGTGGAGGTTGAGCATGAACACTAATCTCTACTGTTGTGATGTTAAATGGTCTGTCATCAGAATGATGGTGACAGGGCCTGGTCTGTCTGTCGTCTTCGCTGCTCCTCATTGTTTTCGTGCAGCCCGTTGCCCTCTGCCTGTTTCTTTGTTTTATCTCCAGCTAGTCTTCCTCATCCCTTTTTCACTCCCCCCACCCCCTCCTCTCCACTCTCTTTTTATCCACTTACAACCCCCCCTCCCATCCTCCCTCTTTCTTTCCCCGCTCTTCCTCTGTGGCATATTTTGCTGGGGAATATGCACAGCTACGGTATATAGGTCAGAGAAGAGATTTGGCCTATCCTAGCAACATCATGACACTACTGCTTTTACACACCACACACACACACACACGTGTGTATCTAGGTCCATGTTGTCACTTTGCGCAGTGCCAGCCTAGATTATGAAGATAAATGTTTGCTTTGGGAAAAAACGGCTTGAAGCAGCTGCTATGCTGCTAATTCAGTTAGCACAGCCTGAGTGCCAATGCTGATGACTCTAAATCCCACACTAAAGCTTGCATTCTCGAAACATCACAAATCCCTCCCAGCAGACCTCAATTCTTGTTTAAAATGGACCAAATACTGTCTGAAAACCATAGCAACGCCATCCTCAGACATAAAGGAAAAACAAGCAGTGTGTGGATGAAGGCTTCACTAATGCTTATCATACCTCGCTTTAAAGCTAGTTTTCTGGAGTGTTGCACTTTTTATTTATATTATAATAATCAATATTCACATTAAGGGTGGTCGATGGGTGGGGAACACACTCACACACTTAGCTTAAACACAACATGTGCAAGTAAATGCATCATCACAAATGAGGAGTGGAACTTCTTGTTTGATCGGTAAGTAGCTCCAGCTTGTCCTCCACTACCAGCCAGTATGGATTCCACATGACAAGATGGATATAAAAAGAGTTATCACGTTGGCTGGTCTTTGACTTCATTGGTCTTAACACTGTACCTTGTTAGAGTAATAACAGCAGCATAAAATATAACACCAGCCTACTGTTCTGAAACATAAACTATTGAGCGTACACACATATATATATATGTCCCCGGTGGTGTGTGCACATCAATAAGTGGGTGAGCCAGAATTGATTGGTTGGTCAATATGCTTAGGCTACTAGCTTGTAGGTTAGTCAAGGGACTACTTGAGTGAATTGATGCTTTTGAGCTTCAACTGTGAGCTAGTGAGCTAATGGATTCACTTTGAACTCTTTATCTCGGAGCGCTCTGAAAGCATTTCATTCCTTACGCCTCTTTCTGTTATCTGCGATCGCTCCTTCCATGTTTTGTTATTTTGAGATTCAGTTAAAACATCTGACCTCCCGCCTTAGGGAATGCTGTGTTCGTTTTTGAATTATTGAATTCTGAACTTCTGATAGTCACAACGTTTTTGATAGAAAATCAGACCTAATCTTACATTTTTGATATTTCAACAGAACCACTTCACTGTACATAACAAAAATCATTCTGCTCTCTTTAGCACATCTGATAGTAATGACAGACTGTGGTTCAACCAGCAGTGAAGTCACAAAAAAAAAAGCAGCCAGTTTTTTATCTGCAGGTTTTTCTGTAGATGTGCACAATGAGTAACAATGTGTTTTTTTTTTCTTCTTCTTTATGATTTATGGCACATTAACTGTGGTGTTCTGCAAAAAAACATGTTTGGGTTCTTTGTCCTTGTAGCCATGATCATGCTGTTTCCAATAGAGCAGTAGAACTTTATATTATGATGACAAATGAGCCCACAGTGAATGAAAATGTGATTTAAGAAATGCTTAAAAACTGCTTGAGGCATGAATTGTTTAGCTGTTGAGCTGGTAATAAACTGTATCCACCCACCTCTGCTTTATGTTTAAACATGAAATACCTGTGGTGGTGTTATTGTTTGACATAGCAGTATTGTTGTGCCTTTAGCTGTGAGGAAAATCAGTGTGAACATGTAACAATATAGACACATTTACTATTATATATACACCAACATCCCACTCATTGTTGCCTTATATAATGAGCATCTTATTCTGTGGTGGTTGTCAATACTGTGCTTTTAATACCCAGTCTTGTGTGTTTTTTCCCACACATAGGGGCTTTTTGTGGTTATGTATATTTTCTTAATTGGATTGTCATAGACAGTGAAAGAATTTGCAGCAAACATAAAGATTTCCACCACTGTGTTGTTGTTTCAAACCTCTTCCTGCACCAACAAGCGCACACAACAATGTAAATGAGATTACAGGAAGACAGAAAGATAGTGTCAGAGAGCAGTGTTTGTCAGAAGTTTTGTGTTGTTGTACAAATGTGTGACACAGCGATGTTGGTCAATGACAGCAACCTGAACAAGTTTCCACTGCCAGGAGGACACACTGAGCTAAGATATCAGCTGTAGACTTGCATTTTCCAGTCTGCAGCTGATATAGATAGATGACACAATTTATCTTTATCTATTGATCTCTAGTTTTCAGCGAGTGGTGTACTTTCTGCAGATATGGTGATAAAATTCTTTGTTCTGTTTGTTAAACGTTTGATGTATTGGCATGACATTAATCTCTTTTTATCTCTCTTGTCTTTTTGTAGCCGAGTTGGGGGACTACAGTGAAACGGAGCATAGTTCAGGCTATCTGTCTGAGTACTGCTTCATTCCAAACCCCCCACAAGACTTCCACAAAGAGGTCTCCAAA
Source organism: Parambassis ranga (assembly GCF_900634625.1). Taxonomy (NCBI): domain Eukaryota; kingdom Metazoa; phylum Chordata; class Actinopteri; family Ambassidae; genus Parambassis; species Parambassis ranga. Next base: position 19,025,096 of record NC_041041.1, read on the forward strand.
CATCACCAGCAGCATAGGTACACAGAGACACTGCCTAAATTGATCTTTATCATTTAATCTCTGGCTGCCTGTCCCTTCTTTCCTCCTCCATATGTCACTACCCTGTCATCCTCACTGCCTTTGCCCTCACACACAAACTCACATCCCTGTGTGCTGCTGTCTCTTCTTCTCTCTCAGCGGTCTATCTCCTGCCCAGTCAGAGTTTAATTATCTGAACACAGCACGCACGCTGGAGCTCTACGGGGTAGAGCTGCACTATGCAAGGGTAAGTAAGGTTTTTTTTCCGTGTCTATTATGCTTGACTGTTTGTGTGTGTTAAATGCTCTCTATATACATACAATTAGGGCTGTGTGTAATCCCCCTCCCCCCTTCAAAATCTCTGAGCACTGTCTATAAGCCACCCTACAATTCTTATGATCGCAACTGATATCTGGAAGTTTCCATCTGTAAAAGGTTTTTCCCCTTCCCACTGTCACAAAGCTTGATTCTACTGTATGTTGTAGCACCATTTTCATTCTGGCAGCGACTTACAGAGCTAGGCCACTCTGTGCTGGGAATGAGAACAGGTTGGAGGAGCTGCAGTGTGTAGAGTTGATGTTGATGCCCACACCCTGCAGGAAAAAAAAACACTCACTGGCATTCAGCTCTCACCATAGCACCAAGAAATAGCAGCAGAGAAACAAAGTAATCGTTTTTTAATCAGTTTTTTTATCGTTTGTAGTCTTCTGTCTTTTTAAGCTTATCTTGTATAGATTAGATCCTCAGCTGCTGAGAGAAACAAGATCAATATAAATATGAGGCCTACATGTGGATTCAACTAGAGACCTTACAGTGATGCTAATTTAAAAAAAAACTTTTTACATAGTTACTAAAACATAAAAAGTACAGACCCTCATAAACCACAATCAATGTAGCATTAATCAGGACAGGTTAGGTGGTGTCCTTAGCCACAATCAATGTTTGGAATTATCTAGTTTAGGGATCTGTGTCAAAACACACAGAAAATCAAGCCTTATGTTTTTTTCTGGCTCCTAATTGGCCCTTTGGAAGTGACTATGCATGCCAATAATCATGAGTCAGTGTTACCTTATTTGACAAAAATCAATGACTTTCCTGTTATTGGAAAAAACCCAGGTTGTACTGGTTAATCAGAAGAACATGAATCACCACACAGTCACCATGACAGTCTAGTATACTGTTGGAACTTATTGTGCATGTTAATCTGACACATATTATTGTACAGGCTTTTCCTGTTGTGTTTCTGGCTCCTCTTCTGTTTCTATGTGACTGTTCTCAGCCACCTCCACCTTCACTACACTCACTATTCTCCTCTCCTCAGGACCAGAGTAACACAGAGATCCTCATTGGGGTGATGTCCGCTGGTATTGTGGTTTACAAGAATAGGGTACGGATCAACTATCTCCCATGGTGAGTGATGACACGCACGATATAAAATTTCACATACAGGCCTGTTCATGTATCTGCCTCAAGCCTGTGATCAACGTGTCACTGCGCAGCCTTAAATCTGGGACCACAGGGACTGTATGTATTGCACAAACACCAGGAGGACAGTCATTTTGAGGAGATTACACTCCTTTCTAATTCATTATTTAAAAAGTACAAGGACACACAGATGGTGCTAAAATACTGACACGGAATCATTCTCAATTCTAGCAAAATGCTCAGTTGCTGTGCTTGAGGTGAGAATGCAGCAAAGTCCAGTGGCAGGCCCCCACATTGTGCTTTGTTTGTACTACTCAAGAATAATCACTGACAGAGCTACAGACCAATCTGTAACTAGCTGTTACACTTTGCTCGTGTTTTTTTTTTTTTTTTTTACTGCCACTGTCTGCGTTTAAATTCTGGAAACCATGGAAACCATGAATTGGCCTCTGGTCTGATGTTTTTGAAAGATTTATGTGTTGCGTTTTCAGTCAAGGAAGAGACAAAAAAAAAGTTAATATAACACTTCTGATTCAGTTACAGGGATCGCAATAGGAGCTTTCCAGAATAAGATTACAGAGATGCGATAAGTGGAGCCTACAGCGATGACAGTGTTATAAGTTTTATTTTAGACGCTTGGTTTGCATGTTTTAATTATAGCAATGCGCTTAGTCGGGTCAAATGAGTGGCAGCAGACATGGGTTTAGTGAACATGTATCATCGCTGTTGCAGTAAGGATGAAGGAGGATTTTATAAAGAATGAATACAGAGGATAAATGGGAGAAGACCAAGTACTAACCCATGTGGGACACCTTAGCAAAACATTCCAGCTGAACAGAAAAGCTCAAGTTAGACGGATAAATATGCACAGAAGATCAAAACTAAACCAAAACACATTTTATTTTATTTTATATTATGTTATTATATATATTTTTTTACAAGGGAATCTTGTGATCAGCTGCTTGGAGTCCAAGATGTAGTGAGGCTAGTAACAGAAATCTTGGCAGCTATCAGATGTAAATAAGGGTATCTGCAGAAAAGAAGCATTGCTAGGGGGTCAAAAAAAAAAGATTGATTTTCATTGATATATTCCAACTGTCCTCCTCCCTATCAGATTTCCTACTGAATGGGGGGCGGGAAGCTGTGGATCTTCTCAGCACATACCCACCTCAGTCTGGTGCCAGCTTCACTTGAACTGCCTCCAGGCACCCTTCTTTTTTTGCTGAGAAATGAGCTGCATAATATGCTGGAAACCTCTCACATACTGATTATTGACATGGCATATGAATGTTTAAGCCTGAGTTAATCTTTTTTTCCAATTATGTAGATGATTTCACCAGATATTTCTGTTGAAGAGCGCAGTGTTTAACTAGGTTTCCTGGAAATATTACAGGCATCAACTATACTCACTCTCCATATGTCTTTGTACTCCTTTCATCTCTCAGTGTCTAAGTCACTTACATCACTCTTTTTTTGTTTCATGCTCTTGTTCTCTCTCTCCAAAGCATTGATTCTTGGAAATCTCCCATGCTTTACTGCTGCACCGTGGGAGGCTAAATGTTAATGGGTGCCGGGGGTGGGAGAGTAACTACTCAAACCCTAGTAACTCCGGAAGATAATTCACTCATGTGTAGGCTTAACACATGTACACACATCCTGGCCAAATGCACATAGCAGCTGGTGTGTGTGTGTGAGTTTTTGTACATAGAAATTGTGGGTATATCAAGCAAAAGCATGATATTTTGAATGTGTAGAACCAACACGAGTGGAGGAAAAACAAGCTAAAGCAAGGTTGTGTTTGCATCCAGTCAGCTGCGCTAAATTTAGAGCCCAACAGTGGTGTCCCCAACAGCTGTTGACTACCGTGTGTGTGTGAGAGAGTGAAACATAATCGTCAACAGTATCTCTCAGCTCCTACACTGACTGATTTTTTTTTCTCACTTTTTCCTTCCACTTCACTGTCTATCTCTTTCCTCAATGATTCTACATGTGATTTATTCCTACTGCTGCTCATTCTTCTTATCACAAATTGATCAGCAACGGTCAAGAGAGCTAAAGAGTGAGAGAGAGAGACATTTAGATTTTTTTGCCTCTTTCCTATTTCTGCTCACAGCAGCCTGACAAATGAGCCACACTTAGATGGGGCATGACTCACGCTCTGCCTAAGCGTGTGTGTGTGTGTGTATGTGTTTGTCCATGCAAGTGTGTGTGTGTGTGTGAGTAAGTATGTACAATATATTTAGCAGGGAGCGATGACTCACAGCAGCAACAGAGCGGGATTATGGTGCCGCTCTTACTCTTCAGCGGACTTCTTACTGCGGCCACGCGTGTGTGGCCCTCTGATTAGAATATTACTAAGGCTATTTTCTCATCCTGTGTTTGTGTGTGACCAGATGATACACACATTGATGACACCGCAGTGCTGTCACACTTTTTTTAACCAATACCCTCCCGACTATAGCAGTTTAAACAAACAGATGGAAAGTGAAGCATGTGTCCGTTGACCTGTTCGTGCTTCAGGCTTTAACATATCTGTACTGTACAGTGTGTGGGATATGGTGGACAAGAGCAACATCAGCACTTTAATACTGGTAGCAACTAACTTTCCATTGTGTTTGCCTTTTTCTGCTTTCAGGTTGAAAATAGTGAAAATATCTTTCAAGTGCAAACAGTTCTTCGTCCAGCTGAGAAGAGAGGCGGTAGGTGTTCACACACACAAACACACACACACACACACACACCCACACCAACATTCAAACACATATGCACACATCTTATCTGCCACCTCCTTCCCACAAATGTGTCAAGTTTGTGAACAGATGGAGTTTATCCAGTCTGATTGTATTTTTCTATATAAATGTACCGTGGCTGCCGCGGCTCTGTAGATGCTAACTGAGCACTGTCTGCATATGTCTGTGTAACCAATGTCAGATTAACCCCCTGCTGTTTGTGTCCTGCTTTACTCTACTTTAATCCCCCACTGCGTCTTGCATCCTTTGTTCGACACGTGAACGTCAACACGACAAACAATTCTGCCGTCAGTTGGATGTTTCTTTTCACCAAGTGTAGTCACTCGCTTCATTTTTAAACTAGCCTTTAATTAAACTGCTGCTAACTGACAGACCCTTTCTTCTTATTTATCTTTCATTTGTCCCGTTTTATTGCTTATTGATCTACACTGGGCTTGCACATAAAATAATTTAACTGATAACAATTAAATGCTGACATTGCATTTTGCTGTCTACTCCTATGTTTATGTCCATGTCTCGTCTATCTGCTGCCATCCACTTCCTGTCCCGTCACTCCATCTGACTCTCTAAGAAAAATACAAAATACAGCTAATTGGAAAATGCACCACTACATAATGTGTTGAAGGTACCAATGTCACCCTCATAGGTCAGATGTCTTGCAGTGTCTCACTCACTGTTATTCCCTATTCTGTGCACACAGACTGAGACTCGAGAGACACTGCTGGGTTTCAACATGGTCAACTACCGGGCCTGTAAGAACCTGTGGAAGGCCTGTGTGGAGCATCACACCTTCTTCAGGCTGGAGCAGCCCATCCCACCACAGAAGAACTTCTTTGCCCATTACTTCACCCTGGGATCAAAGTTCAGATATTGGTGAGGCACAAATACACACATACAGAGCAACAACAGCATGCTTATATCTGAAAAGGGTTGTAGCCCTGACATCCAGACAGGTCCAAATATATGCACGTACCAGGCTGGAGCCTGCTTTGTCTGCAGCTCACCAGTAGAACCACTTCAAGGATAAAATTCTGAGTCAATGCATTTGTTTTGGTCTGGGGGGCTGAAACACTGAAAGGATTCTGGGTGCATGTCTGCTTACCTTTCCACAACTTCATTCCTCCAAGATTTTCAAAAAAGTAACTTGTTTATGTTTGGCCCTGCAGCTATTCTTTTAAGTTGCTGTACAGCTCATTTCACAGACCTAAATTGTTGCTGCCACTCCCTCCTCAAACAAACCACTTCTTCTACATTGGTGGAATCTTTTTTGATCTTAAAGATGAAAATGTTTTTTTCCTTACTGGAGTGTGATATTATCCTATGTCAACTTTGTTTTACTTCACTTGGTAGCATCTTTCATTTGCTTCCTTCCTTCCTATGAAGTGTGAGTGAGAGATGAACTGGGAGTTGGAGGTGATGCATTATTGAGCAGTGATGATGCAATGTGAGCAAGCTTTGTCTGATGTTTGACTTGACGTTGTGTGAGAGTGTGTGTTTGTATCTGTGGGTGTGTTTTTGCCCTCTAGATATTGACAGACTTTTCAGTAAGGATGTGCTTTTGAATATTGTAAATGTGCGCTGGTAACATGTTGTTAACAGCGGTCAGATGATAGAATATGTCACACTGGCAGTGTGCTGGTGATATTTTGATTGATTTGTTTTGATGATTGATTCTCCTGAAGTCGCTTTCATGGTTACAAAATAAGGCACATGGTTCTGTTGTCACATGGAAACCATATATATCTCTATCCATAGACTTTGACTTTGTTTTTTTTTTTTGTTTTTTATTGCCAGACCACTGACTTTTTTTGTTGTTTCGGTTTTCAGCGGGCGGACAGAGGTGCAGTCTGTGCAGTATGGAAAGGAGAAGGGCATCAAGGACAGAGTATTTGCCAGGTAATAGACACGCCCTAGTTTCCCAGGTGAATGTAAGTATAGAAAAAAAAACATGTTTTGGACCCCCAACAAAATTAATATCTTGGTCTAAGCAGGTCTCCGAGTAAGCCGCTGGCCAGAAAGCTGGTCGGCGGAACTGACTGGGAGTCTGTCAGCAGGAACAGCCTATCGGATGAGAGATTGGAGACCCAGAGCCTGCCCACTCGCTCACCACCTGGCACGCCTAATCAGTGAGTTTTAACTACAGTTTTTTTGTTTTGTTTTGTTTCATCAATATGTCCAAGAGAAGTTAAACATTTCCGTAAATACCTTTTTAATAATAGGAAATACTATTGTATTTGGGGTTTGCAAGAAGAAATAAGTTAAAAATAACCAGTGCCTACGAGTAACACTGCAGCATTACTGTGTGGAAAAATTGCAAAATGCATGTTACCTCACTTCAGTTTAGCCTCACTTCCTGGGCATTGTGGGTTTTTAGATTTAAAGTGAATACCACACCACAAAGTGAATGAACATGAATGTGATTTGGATTGGTTTTTGGGTCATGATAAACCACAGATATATTTCAGGTTGCGCTTCTAGTCCTTAAGCATGATGTGTCTTTGTGTGTGCGTATCAGGAACTCACTGTTTGTACAAGAGGGCACACGACTACGCCCATCCTCAGTCGGTCACCTGGTTGATCATGTGATCCACGCTTCACCCAGCCTTCCTGTCTTCTCCTCCAATCACAAGTCAGCATCGTCCACACAGGCCAACAGCATCAGCCTCGACTCTACACCGTGAGTTAATATTGATGATATTGTTCTTCCTCTTTCCCCTTTCTGTCTGTGTCCTTGCCTTTGACATACATCCCACCCAAAGTCTTCTAACCTGGAAAGAACATCAGCTTTTGACTTGGTGGCAGATCATTAGTTAGATCATAAATTCACTTCATAAATAGAACACCCTCCCCCCTAAAAAACAGCCACCCTTTAATTTGGAAGTTACATTTTACTCATCAGCGTTGGTCACAGTCTGTCTGACTGGACTGTTTTTTTTAAGTGTCTGTTGGTGTCTGTGGCTTCTCACAACAGTTCACACCCTCTCCCAGTGTCACTTAGTCGGCCCCATTGGAAAGATGAACCCTTTGAAAAACAGACCATAAAATGTGTTTATAGCGGGTAGCAGGGCGGAGGGGTTGTGCAACAGGGCTGAACTAGGAATTAGCGTGTGTGTATTTGTGCTTTCTGCATGTCCTTACAGTTCTCACACACTGTAAAATATCTGGTAAAGTCCCTTTAACTATTAGGATTCCACATAAATTCAGAGCTTGCAATATTCTGAGTCATTGACTGAGGGAGGAGTATATAATAGTAGTAGTAGTAGTATATAATAGAATATCTGATAGAACATATCTCTGTTGGAAATCAGAGTTGTTAAGTAACACTAAAGTGGTAGGTCCTGTACAATGCTACACACACACACACACACACTCTAGCACATGCCAAGTTAGTGGCTCATCTCTCTACAGAGCCAATATATGACATAATACCTGCTCTCTTCCTCAGACAACATCCATGTTATTTTAATATTTTCTTGTGGTTTGTCTGTTCAAATCATTCATTATTTTCATCTAAAATGTTTAAGTTATGCTTTAATATTTCCTCTAGTGACTACCCTACAGTAGTATTATAGTATAGTAGTATTATATTACACTAATATTTGTCTCCAATGGGAAAGGACAATAAGCAATGTCTCTGGGGTCAAATAACACAGATGTGGATGCACCAATTTCAACCCCACTTCAGATCCACAACAGCGACTTCAGCTGCCATCTTGGCCACAAACTCCATCTGTGTTTTCATACAGTAATACCTGCTTCTGTGTATGGATGTTCAATTCTTATATAAAATCAGCCATACAGCCATACTTCTCCTGAATACTGCCTATATTGTCTGTATTGCTTTTGGACAGTCAATCCTCCAGCTGTATTTGTATTGCATCTTTTCAGTCAAAATGATTTCTCTGAGGTTTACAAAAGCACAGAACCTGACTCCTAAGGTAGCGGGTAATGTGACAGTGGCAGGCTGAAGTTCAGGAAGAGATCTTAATAAGTAGATGGAACAGAAGCAAATGGAGAGAAAGGGGACAAAACTATTAGTTGACTGCAGGTTAATCGTTATATTAGACAGAGAACGAGGCTGCAAATGAAGTCAGTGTTGAGATCAACATCTCAGCATTCATCTTGTAGCACAGAAACTAGCAATGTAGTAATGTTACAATGAGAAGTGTTTTCAGATGACTTGTGGAGAGATACTATGTGAGGCCTAGATATCTCGTTGTGCCTGAATGTCTGTATCTAGTTTAATGTGCCACTTTCTCAGACTTCCAATTTTCTTGCCTAAACCATTTTTCAACTTTAAAGAAAGGTTGGTTAATCCTTTATTTGCTGCCATGAAAATCCCAAGGACAAGAAAAGAAATCACTTCAAGACACGAATCAGTCCACCACTGGACCATCCTAATCTCAGATATTGCTCCGAGGCCACAGCACAGGAAATGTAGTGTACTTGTTCTAATTTAAAAAAGTAGATTATTTTCAGAAGAAACTTAATTCATCCTTTTTTTTTTAGCTTGGATGTGCGTTAATTGCCTCCTCTGCCAGTGCCAATTGTATGTAAAACAATTTGGTTGTAATCCAGATTCTGCTTTGGTTTTAGGGATCTTCTTTTCTACATTACTATATCTTTGCACCAGACAGATTAATTTCAGTTTGCAGTCTAGATATGGGTCAACCCATTTTCAAGGTTTCTCAGACTGTCTCAGAAGAACACTATGTATGCGTGTGTGAACACACATTCAGTGTAACAAAGCCACAACACTTGGAGCCTCTCTCTATAATCTAGCGAATCCTGCAAAGTGAAAATTATCTGCTAAGCTAACTTGCATACATTAAATTGATGGTTGTTAAAATGTAGTGCCTTTATTTTCCTTGAGGTGCAACTTTGTTTGCAGCTGTATGCCTTGCTTTGATAAATGACTTTGTAAGCTGTAATGAGGCCCGTTTCTTCACTGATTTATTGCAAAGACTGGCTTTGGAAAGTATTTAAAAAAACTAACTGGGGGTGGACTGGAAACGTTTTTAAATTTATCTTTAGGTGGTTTTGGGAGGCAGCTGTATAGAAGCTTCTCTTGTCAATTATCTGTCACATTTGTTTCAGTCCTGTGTCAGTTCATTTAAATGCAAACAGAAGGATAACTAAAGAGCAGGGCTTAATCATGTCCAGCAGAACTTAGGTTTAAATATCCCAGGGCCTGTCCTGTGTTGTGGTTGTGTATGAAGATGTTTGCGTATCAATTGCACTCATCTGCGTCGTGTTGAGGAAATACAGTAATGTAGGAGGATGTGCTGTCTTGGCTCATGCCTGCTGCTGCTGCTGCTGCTGTGCTCTGCCCTCTTTGTGAAAGCCTGACCTGCTTTTGACCCATAATAAATGTTAGTTTGCGTGTGTGTATTTAAGACACTAAGTGACACCAGCAGCAGCAGCCAAAACAAAGGGAATGCTCTCTGACTGGTGTTCCCGCCCCTAAGGAGTGCCTGTGCACAGTGTATCAGACACACACACACAGATATAGAGTGCAATGACTGGCTTTTTACCCTTCAGAGTGAGCCATGATGTTGCTGAAAGCCTCACCTGGCTGAGTGTGGTTTTTTTTAGAATAGAAGTACTTTATTTCACTGTTGTTTCACCATACACACGTACTACCTTTTATTGTCTGGATGATGGAAGCGGGGTGTTTTCCTTCCTCTTGTAGTCCTTTTATTAAGGTTAATGCATTGTGACTAACAGTGCTATTAAGCCTTTTGTCTCTTGCAATCTCTTTCTCTTTCATTCTGCATTGTCCCTTTTTTCTTCAGTCCACCTCTTATACAAATAGGAAGACCTTAAACAATGCCGGTGGTTGTTGTAGTAAGTCTGAAGAAAATTGGAATTGTAATAATACACAGGTGTCTTCATATTGTCTTTGTGTGTTCTGTTTCTTGATCTCTGCTTTCTTCTGTGTGTTTGCATCTCTCAGGTCTCCAGATGGGATAGACGGCCAGCCCCCAGCTCTGCCCCCTAAACAGCTGAGCAGGAAGACACTGAGCCAGATCATCCAGGCTCATTCTCAGCAGAGCCTCCTGGACAACCACCTGAATGAGATGTATGATGTTCCCGTCAATGCTGACAAGACCACGGTCAGTGCAGTAACACAAATACTTAAATTGCATTATTACTGCCTTCCTGTGATTTGAAATAACATTTGAATAACTACACAACTAACTTACTTAGGCACTGTTGCTATGACACTACAAAAAAATTTGACTAAAAAATTATTTAAAATATATGTTAAATTGTTTCTTTGAGCCTGAGTATGAGTTATAGTTTTTGATTGTAACAATGAACAGAATTACTTGGTTGTATGATCTAAAAACATTTTAGACGCTTTAAACTTTGTTTTGGTTCTAAAAGAAAAAAATACTGTTTGTATTGTTGTTTTTCTCAAGTATATTGTGATTACTAGGGGTTATCAAGGGCAAAGAAACCTGACTTGTGACCTGTAATAAAATTAGGATCTAAATGTAATGTGTATGTGTGTAATGTGTTCCTTTAGTTGAATGGAGTAGTCCCTCATGATAACCTGGTCCTGATCAAGATGAGACCCGATGAACATGGACGATTTGGCTTCAATGTAAAGGTGAGAACTGAATCACCTTCCCCTTACAAAGTAAAAATGATCGTATCAGGCCATACACTGTGAACCTTCTGCTTTGTATCTCCAGGGTGGAGCTGACCAGAAGATGCCTATTATTGTGTCTAGAGTGGCCCCAGGAACATCAGTAAGTTCTAACAAAAGCTGAGCTATTGTTGCTCAGCACATTTTTTTCTACAGCTGGAAAAAAATGTTGAATCAAACACTATAAAAGTTTCAGGACACATCATTGATCTGTTATCTGGTCTTTGACATTCACCTCTCTCTCCTCTCCTCTCTCCTTGTGTCCAGGCTGACCTGTGTGTGCCTCGCCTTAACGAAGGTGACCAGGTGGTCTTAATAAATGGGCGGGACATCTCGGACCACACCCACGACCAGGTGGTGATGTTCATCAAGGCCAGCTGTGAGAGCCACTCTGGGGAGCTCATCCTATTGGTCAGACCGAATGGTAAGTTGTTCCCATTGATTAGGTCCACTGTGATCTATTTTAATAACAGCGGATTTTGGGTTTGTAAGCTACATTATAGTGACATTTCTGTGTGTTTATTTTCCCTGGTGAAGTGATATCCGGGCTCAAAGTGTAATAACATATGTATAGCTTGTGCTATACATATGTTATTTCCCTCTCTAGAAAATGAACTCACTTTGATTCGGCTCTGGTTCGCTTATGTAAGTTCAAATGAGACCTATGAAGTTGTACGTTTTGGGTTCTGTGCATCTCAGCTATATGTAAAAAGATGCAAAAGTATTCCCTTTAATCAGCACCAGCGAGGTGGCAAAGGGAGCTTTTAAAAGATGATGAAACATACAAATTCAGTTTTAACTGGGTCAGAGAGGGATTTGTGCAATCCAACCTCTCCTACATCAAGCCAGATATAAGATCACATCAATGTATTGAGTGTCTGTTGATTCACAGTTGTATACGCTGTATGTATTTCCTTTGTCTGGTGCACATATTGTCATATACACCATTCCCCCTGTTCTGTCAGCTATCTATGATGTGGTAGAAGAAAAGGTGGACTCGGAGCCAGATTTTCAGTACATCCCAGAAAAGTCCCCCCAGGACCCTGCCCATGTAGACCAGCATGCTTTGAGGGACTCTATGGTCACGCTAAAGGAAGGCCTGAGCAGTGGAGCCATACTGGCACAGTTTGATGTAAGGAGAAAACAGTCCTCACTGCACATTAGCAAAGTCTATGCATGTATTCATGGTGATGCTTACTGGTCTTCCATATTTTTTTACAGCAACTGTACAGGAAGAAGCCGGGGATGACCATGCTGTGTGCCAGATTACCTCAGAATGTTTCCAAAAATCGCTACAGAGACATCTCTCCTTGTACGTGACTACACACGGTGGACTATTTCTGTTGGCTTGCATGTTCAAAAGAGTTCCGACATTAACCTTTTGTTCCTCACATCACACACACAGACGCTCTCAAACCTCTGGAAATCTTTTATTTCTTTTTCCTTTCTGCTATTTTTCTTCTGCGTGAAACCCTTCTCTTCTCTTTCTCCCAACAGATGATGCCACGCGGGTCATTCTGAAAAGCACAGATGACTACATCAATGCAAATTACATCAATGTGAGTTTGTTTTTTCCCCTTCTATTCCATGCTCTTTCATCTTTTCATCAGTGTCTCTGCTTTTTTGCTGGTTTGAATCATAGTAGGTGGTCTGTTTTTCACTAACCATCAAAACACACGTTGAAACACTTTATTGGCCAGACTGGTGAACGTAATTAACCATAGTTGTGAATGACATTGTGGATTCATGTTTTTGATGTCATTGAGGTGTTTGTCTTTAGTTGTATACAGCAGCCTGAGTGTGATTAGAATTGAAGTTAGATTTTGAAATATTACAGACATCTGTTATGAGACTTGCTTTGTCTGTCTGTTTAAGTAATGATTGTATAAGTCCATAGAAACATTTACAAATAAGAGTACCGTATTTTTGCGACCATAAGGCGCACCGCATTATAAGGCGCAGTGTCAGTTACACGGTCTATTTCTGTCCTCAGCGCATACACAAGGCGCACCGTACTACAAGGCGCAGGTTACGCTAAAACATACCAGTACGTAAATTCAGTAAAAACCGGCTGGATATCAGCGAGGAGCCGTTGCAGCCTCTCTCTCAACAGTGGCAGCGACAGAGAAACAGCGTGTGTGTTTCTATGGGCAGAGCAGTGGCTGCTGCCGAATGCCTGTTGTGATTCCAACGTTATCTTTACACTTTATTAACAAATAAAGACTGTCATCGGATATAAATTGCACCACAGTGATTCCTAAGTCATTATCGCTGCCTCCCAGTCTTGGTAAAGCTGTGCTCGCCGTCTGCCATCCATCGCTCCCACAGCTTAGCTTTAAATGCCCTGTTTACTCCGATAACGGCAAGCTCCGAATTCGTCTGCTTCACCTGTTTTTTTACTCCAGCGGTGAGATGGGCGCGCATGGAGTGATTCCAACTTTATCTTTACACTTTATTAACAAATAAAGACCGTCATCGGATATAAATTGCACCACAGTGATTCCTAATTCATTATTGCTCTGAAATTACGCCGGCTTTCACAAAAGCTCGGACAACAGTCACTGAGACGCTAAGACGCCAGATACCAGTACGTACGGTAAATAAAAAGGTAATGGGACAAAAATGAGTTAAGTCGAACTTTATTACAGCTATGTACAATACACTCACATTTTAATCAATCCTCTCCCGCAAACCCATCAAAGTCCTCATCTTCAGTGTCAGAATAAAACAACTGTGCGAGTGCTTGCAACCAGCTTCCCTCTCGTCACTGTCGGAGTCACTGTCGTTGCCGGCTGGCTGTTCTGAAATTACGCCGGCTTTCACAAAAGCCCGGACAACAGTCAATGCAGAAACATGAGCCCATGTGTCCACAATCCACTCACATATGGTGGCGTAACTCGCCCGGCGAGCTGCACTGTGAAAACTGCTCTGCATTAAAAAGTGGTGTGACAGAAGTGTGCTCAGATTTCTTTATAAGGCTGCATCAAGGATATAAAGATGTATTATGCTGGCAAATTATTGTTTTCTCTGTGGTTTATTTAATGATCACTGTGTGTGAGAAAGATTCTGGCCCATAGTATCATTTTAAGTTATCAAATGCAAACATTATATTATATTTATTTAGCCTTGTGTCACTATGCAGTCCTGAAAACACAGCATATTTAAGTCTAACCCCTCTGCTTTCTCTCTTTCTCTCTCTCTCTCGTTCTGTAGATGGAGATTCCTGCCTCCAGTCTGATAAACCGCTACATAGCGTGCCAGGGCCCGCTGCCCAACACCTGCCCTGATTTCTGGCAAATGACCTGGGAGCAGGGCTCATCCATGGTGGTCATGCTGACTACACAGGTTGAGAGGGGGCGGGTATGTGAAATGTTCTTCTTCAAGGACAAGGGCTGGAAAACTGCATAGAGCCCTTTCACTGTTACTGAACATAGACACAAATATATTTTGATTGAATATTACTGATTATTAATGAGCGTGTCAGCACATCTCATTGTTTACTATAGACTTTTCTGGCAGCTAAAACCATCATAAACATAATATTGTAGCAGGACTGGACACCAATTGACCTTTATATTCAATGAAGATCTTTAAAATAATGTCAATTAAACTGTATATATGCCATAAAATGTATGTAGTGAGAGAATTGGCGAGGACATGGCAGACCCTGGCCTGTGAAATGTTGTAACCTATAAACTAAGCTGAATGATTCAGTTATAACTTGAAGCCCTTGTCCATGTTTAAAGGTGAAGTGTCACCAGTACTGGCCCAGTCCAGACAGCAGCGCCACCTATGGAGACTTTACAGTGACGTGCCACAACGAAGAAGGCAACTCTGCTTTCCTGGTCCGGGAGATGACGCTCACTCACACACCGGTAACTCACACACCAACACGCACACTTATGTATCCCACCAAAAGGCAGAGACCTGAAGTGAGGCCAGGAAGAAAGACAACCAGAGCAGGTTAGACAGGAGGGCGAAGGCGCCACCGAGAAAAAGCTCTGGGTCCAATCAAAGAGAGGGACCAGTGTCTCAGGAAGGATGAGCTACTGAGGACCCCGAGGAGGTGTGTTGCCATAGTGACCAGTGTGGGCTGTTCTTTTTCTGGCTCCCGCTGCTGCATGCGGGCCACATATTGGGATCAGGTTACCATGACAACTCAACCACCCTAGTCAGTCATAATGCAGAAATAGAGAGCGAGAGAAAGAGAAGCCAAACAGAGGATAAGAGTGGGATGATAGGGAATGTAAGTTCGTTTTGTGGTGATGGAGAAGCCTTTGATTCGTCCCCTCTTGTTTTTGCTGTGAAATATTAAACCCACGGAACAAAACTTTCAAATGATGACCAAATATTTGTTATTTCCTGGTGTCTGTGTTTCAAGATTACTTCCCCGTGTGTTGCCTATGTAGCATGACCTTTAAAGTATGTGAATATAGAGGAGGTAATTAGCATTCTTCTTTGCCTGTGATTGTTGCCATGGAGATACATGTGTTACCATGGTGATGTGGCGAGGCAGTATTTAAGAGGAACACAAGGGCTCTAAGCCGCACAAAAAACAGTGGTCAGTGCAGGCTGTCTTCTGTGGGTCGTGTGCGTTAATATGGCCTAGTCATGGTGTTCGTGTGGGAGTTTAATCCTACTGATTCAAGATCACTCGGCGAACATCGCCTGGCACCTGTTTCTCTAGATCATGAATGAACTCTGACCCTCTGTACCTCGAACATATTCTGGCATCATCATTCTGGCATGGAAATGGCATCATCATCATCCCGTAGAGAGAACTAAAACGTGATTGTGCAGTTTACCATAATGCCATAAATCATGAAGAAACAACAAACAAAAGAAGGTGGAATCATAAAAAACAATTGTTATGAAAGCCTTCAAAACCACCACTTTCACTCTAATCTACACACCGACTGTGTAATATTGTAAATAATTAACACACAGGATTCTATGTGTTGCGTATGTCAAAGGATGTTTTTGCAAGCTTTGTTCTGACTCAGTTTAGAGTGAATACCCTCACTTGGTTTCACATTGTGTTGATTGTTCCTTTCAATGGCAGTACAGTAAATGCTTCTCTTCTTCTTCTTCTGTGTGTTCAGAGTGAGCAGCAGAGGGAACTTACTCAGATTCAGTACCTGGCTTGGCCAGATCACGGTGTTCCTGATGACTCAACTGACTTTCTGGACTTTGTGGCTCTGGTACGGACCAAACGGGCTGGACAGGACCAGCCGATGGTGGTACACTGCAGGTACACTAAAGTCACTCTGAATGATCTGAAATGACATCCTAACAGCTACTGTAACTCTTTTCATCCAGAATCTAATCCAAGTTTATAACGGAATGCCCATGTTTGTCCCTGCTGTGTTTTCCCAGCGCTGGGATTGGTCGTACAGGAGTTCTGATCACCATGGAGACGGCGTTGTGTCTAATGGAGTGTGGTCAGCCAGTATATCCTCTAGATATCGTCAGGACTATGAGAGATCAGAGGGCAATGATGATTCAAACACCTGTATGTAGACATTTGTCCGTCTGGCTTCTTTTAACCACTTCAAAACAACAGCAGATACATTTCTGTGTTTTTTTTCTCTCCTTCATCAGAGCCAGTACCGCTTTGTTTGCGAGGCCATCCTGAAAGTCTACGAGGAAGGTCTGGTCAAGCCACTCATGACGGCCGTCTACCAGCAGAGAGAAAAGGTCGGTGATGAGAGGGAAGAGGAGAAGAAAGAGCAGCAGAAAGCAGGAGAAGAAACGGAAGAGACAGCAGCGATAGAAGAAGGGGAGGCAGCTGTGGTGGAGCTGCTGGAAGGAGGACTGGATGAAGAGGATGATGACGATGAGGAAGTGGAGGTGCTGGACGTTGGAGAAGTGACAGAAGAGGGGGAGGAAGAGGAAGAGGAGGAGGAGGAAGTGGAGGAGCCAAGTGTCGCGAGCGCCACCAGCATGACGAGCGAGACCAGCGCAAACCCTGACCCTGATTCTGCTAACCCGTGACCTTTGACCTCAGAGGCGGGGTTGTCAAGGGTTGCAGAGAAGATGCCAGGTGGCTGGAGGAGAGAACAAAAGCACTGTTGCACTTTATGCTGATTTAAAAAATGGAAAAAAAGACAAACACAAAATCGTGGACAAGGTTGAAAAAAAAAAAAAAAGAATTGAAATTCAGCTGTTGTTGAGTAGGTACTATTAGGGGATATTGTATGATCAGGGTAAAGAAAAAGTATACAAAGAATAAAAAGTGAAAAGTACGAGAGAATAAATGTGGATGGGGAATCGCTGTAGTGCCATAAGTAAGAAGGGGAAGGGCTGCCTCTGTGGATGGAAAGCTCCCCCGCCCCCATTTTTCTTTCTCCTTTTTTTTTTAGGGTCGCCCTGTCCCCTTCAGAGCGAGTCTGCCAGACGGACCTGCCTTTTTTTTTTTAGTGTCCTTTTAGCTGATAAAGAAATATACCTTATCTTCTGTTCCTCAGAAAGAGTATTTATTGTGTTTTAGTTTGTGTCAAACCCTGTCCACTGAACAAAAAAAAAAGTTGTATGTTTTGTTTGTACGAGTCTAGAGCTTCATGCTTTCCTGATTAAATCTTAGGTAGTAAAGTAGTGTGATTCCTCCTCTAACTACTTTTAATTTCTTTTACTTTTTGTGGAAAAAGTGATTTAATTTATTGTACTTGGGTTTTATTTTTTTTTATCTTTCTCAGCTTTCTTGTCTGAGTTTCTGACAGCACAGACTGACAGATGGACAGCTGAAAGCACTTTGTGTCTCACCTCTTGTTCAATGCTGTGGCGAGT
Organism: Parambassis ranga; assembly: GCF_900634625.1. Taxonomy (NCBI): domain Eukaryota; kingdom Metazoa; phylum Chordata; class Actinopteri; family Ambassidae; genus Parambassis; species Parambassis ranga. Next base: position 19,042,730 of record NC_041041.1, read on the forward strand.
TTGGATCTATCCTGCTTTGTGCTGTGTTTTTGAGCTTACGGACGACACACGAGTGGCCAACTGGTTTTAGGATCCTTAGGGCCAGCGTTTATTGGGGACCTTTTCTTACACTTTTTTGGTCTTAGTTAGTCCTTTGACACAAGTTGTCTTTATTATTATTATTATTATTCAACACAAAGACAACGTTACAATAAGAGTCCCCAGTAGACACACGCCCTCACTGCAGTCCAAACAAGGCTGAGGTCAGTTCATTGCTTTATTATTGTTTTTCATACGCACTCAGTTCAGTGCTTATTCAGACCTGCTGACGTGTCCTTGAGCCAGACACTTGACAGCACAGCCCCATTTTTATGTTGAGAGCAATGGCTTCCCTCTGACCAGGATGACTTTGAGCAAACTTTATGCAACCCAAATATTTCTTGCTTTCTTTGCACAAAGTAGAGGGTCAGACATTAGAATTACTTCAGAACCTGCTACAAGTTTTATGCAATCAGTATTTGCTAAGTTTCAAAACATAAAAGCGAATTGACTTGACAGTGAACTGACCTCACCCTTTAGTGTGAATAATAATCGCTCCCTGATTTGACCTGTGAACTGGAGCAAAGCCTGGTACCTGCTTACATGTTTACAGCTGACGAATGATGTGACGGTCCCTCAGAATCAACCATTGCTGTTCAATTTGATCTAGTCCTGCCTGCCCAAGTTCAAAGAAGCAGCACAAACAAAGCATTCAATCATTTTTTTTTTAATATTGTTCTTTCTCAATGGTACTTCATCATTTTAAAGGCACATGTTGTTTTTTAATCAAGATGATGTAATATGATGATGTATTTTCAATTCACAAAACCCAGAATCAAGTTGCTTCTTGTCTCATTTTTTTTTCCTTTTTCTTATTTTAACTTTGTCCAAGTACAGGCAGAGGTGTCATTGTCCGTTTCATTAGCCGTACGGAGGTGTGGGACATGGAGTGTTGCCTCTTCATAATATGAGATATTTTTTACTTACCGGCTGCTTCAGTATCTGCTGTCATTGGCTCCTACAGTGGAATTCTGCTGGAAAAACCTACTGCTGTGTGTGTGTGTGTGTGTGTGAGAGAGAGCGAGAGAGAGAGAGAGTGAGTGTGTGTGAGTGATTTTGTCTCTCTCTGTGCCCCTGTCCCCCCTCTCTCTTCCTTCGCCATGTAGCTTATTAGCTGTCTGGTCTAAGCCTGCTTGTCTGTTAACTGGAATGAAAGGTTGTGCCACAAACCTAAATCTAACCTGAGCTCAAGTATATAGGGTAGATAGACAAACGGCTGAATCATACTTTTTTGGAGGTGGGATCAAGAAGAGCCTAGAAACTGCTTCCCTCATTTTTCTTCTTAATCTCTCTTGTATCGCATCCCGCTCCCAAAATCAGCTGAACATCCTTCAGTGGTTTCTGCAGAGCCTACGCAACATCCTCAGTCCGTTCTTCTTCATGGTTTCTCCCCAGATGCCTCTGTTTTGGATCATTATACGTACCCCGAAAGACAGACTAAGGGTAGTCTGTGAATGACCGATGGTGGGGGAAAAAAGAAGAAAAACAGAAAGCAGCTATGATAGTGGGGCCGACGAAGAGATTGCCTGGTGAACGTGGCATGAATTGCTAATTCAAAAAGACATTAAAAAAAAACACAGTTTCTAAGATGAAAATAAAACACTGTTGGCCCACTGAGTTAATAATTGATAATTCAGAACAGCCATGTTTTCCATCTGCACAAAGCATCCAGCAGTGACCTGTCTGTTTTAAAGTGTTTAGTTGTTAACACATAATTGGTACTGTCTGTGCATTTAGGGCACTGATCAAAAGTAGTTTGGAAGGGGGGGACCGTATGTTGGGACTAGGGAGGGCTTGGGTTAGTTGTATTTTTGTAAAGATGATAACAGTTTTAGTTGGGTATAGGGAAGGGACAGCACTTTGTAGAAGGCTGAGTGGCAGGTAGTGCTACTGGAAAAAAAAAAGGTTAGAGACAAAGCATTGTTAAAATGTTTTTTTTTTTTTAATTTATCATTTTTATTTTGTTTGAAAATACAGACACCTGTAGGGAACAAGAAAAGAACTCCTAACTACACAGTGCCACTTGTTAATTTTGTGTAAATAATACTAGACCATGTAAATACAATGTTGTATATGAAAAAATCTTTAAAATAAAAGGGAAAATCCTTTGTGAGCAGAAAGATTTTGTTTTTATTTTCATTTTTTTTTTGGATGATTCAAAATGTGACACATGGTGTGTATATTTCAAGATTGCTCTTTCAAAGAAAAAAAATCTTTTGTTTTATTTGAATCTATCTACACGAGTGTGTAAATATATAAATATATATAATGAACCACAAACTAATGAAAAATGTTTTACCGTATTTTACCATTGGTTAACTCCTTACTCCTGTGTCATAAAAAACACCCTTTGTCCTCAGTTGCTTGTTTCTTTCTGGTATCATGGTTTTACGGTGCTTTGGACATGTCTATAAGCTTGATTATGAACAATTAAAGCTTGTCTGTCAAAGCATGGAGACGTGGCTTCAGATCACCTTGCTTTTCCACACTGTAAAAGTGAGGTTGGGCAACGAGTAGATAAAATGAGATTGCAACAGAGCTTTTAGCAAGAGGGTGCAATTAGAGCAATTTTGTATGCATTGATATAAATAAATACCCACATTTAGTAACATTTAGTTTTTAGACAAACTTATTTAAACACCTAAAATATATCCATAGACATGTACTATTTGCTTACAGGAGTACAGTGAGTAATGCTCACTTGATGGCCACACAGTAATACATTATCAAATTCTACCTGTACTGGATTAGGATGAGGTTACTGCTACTTTTAAATACACGTGTTGTAGTGATCACTGAAATCTTGCTGCAGCTCCCAGTCAATACACACATAACACTGTATAGTGGACCCTATGAAGAGCCCAGTTTGGTCTTTGGAAAATCTTGTAACAGTAGAATTTCTGGTCTTTAAAAAGTTTTTTAAAATATACTTGATATAAAATATACAAAATCACAATTAATCATGTTACATATTTAATATTCCTTACTTTGTCAGAGCTGTTTTCCTTATTCGAATATATACTGAAGACAGGACAGGAAGTCTTTTATTCTGAAAAACCGAACCTGTATCTATGCTGTCAATGTAAATGAATAGAGTCTAATCAAAACAGTATAAATGGGGTTTTAGATCTAGAACTACCTTTCCTTGAACAAACCAGAAGGGGGCGCTGCTGTCAAATGATGGTGAGCTAGACCTAAAGTTTCAGATTTAAAAAAAATCCTTTTTAACATTTGAATGTGTTGTGTGTTGATATGTTTATATATTTTTATATATATGTAGCAGCCTTTTTCTTAGGCCTTAAACTCTTAAAATATTACCGATACATTGCTAGAAAACATAAAAAAATGTTTGTTTCAGAAAACAAAAGGGAATCAGTAAAAAATGTGACGTTTTCAAATGTGTGTTTATAGTCGCTTAAAAAGAAGTTTGTCTCTTTAAAAATGCTAATTACGTTTTTGTTAGGGATTTATCGTGACGTCACATCCTCCTCGCCTCCTACTTTTTGTTGGGACCTGTGAGAGAAAATTATCCTGCAGAGACAGCGAGGGGCGAGAAAAGAGGGGGAATAACCAAGAAAAAACAGAAGTTTCAAGCTATGGGAATGTACGAGATTTCTGTTTAGTCGTCTACGATGCAAGCGGGAGTGCTTTCACCGTGAATTCCTACTAGGAGGTTTCTGTAAGTAGCCCAGCATCCAGACGTCCTCCGTTCCACAAGTGGCTGCAGCCGGAGCAAGTGTATGTCGGATCCAGCTCTGAGCCAAAGCGGTGTTCGTTTTTGTGTACGGGACACGCTTGCACGGTCGGAGTTATACTCATTTTACGCTCTCGTTGGTAGCGGTTAGCCCGCAATAGCGTAACAAGCGCACACCTGTTGCTCTTACTTACACCAGGTACTTCAGGCCCTAACCAATGAAACAAGGGTTAGATAGTTTTTGCTGCTTGTTTTTTTAATACCACTGCTGAAAATGTACATATTTTCTGGTGTATTTCTAAACTTGTTAGTTTATTTGTTGTCCTCGGAAGGCTCGGTGCATTTGTTCGGTAAACTGAGGGCACAAATAGCGTCTTTGAGGACGCTTCGGTTAGCTAACAGTACAGAATAATGTAGTATGTAAAGTCTTTCAAAGGTCCTGTAATATGATTTTATTTGTCGAATAACTGCACATTTGTGGGTTTCTGTCTTCTGTAAGGCTTTTATTGTCCGTTTTAAAGTAGCTTAGATTAAGCTAACATTGTAATACTGACAATAATGTTCGACATAAACTGTGATATCGTCAAACTACTAATGGAGCCAAAAAGTGCATCGGCTGTTCTTCCTGTCTTCAGTTAAGTTAACAATATAGAACAGGATAGCATCAAGTGCGGTTATAAATATCTAATACTAGTTAGCCCATGACCATATGTCAGTACATAGCCATAGGTCATAACCAGTCAAACTACTTATCTAATTGTACAAATGACAGTTGTGATGCCTTGTGTGAGTGTAGCTGTGTTGCCAGGTGTTCCTGGCTGGTAAACTGGCTGCTAGCTTTGTTTACATTGGGGTTCTTTGTATGTTTCTTTGTATGTTTCTAGCATACAACCAGTGTCCACTGACATATTTCCCCTTTTGGGGTAGTTCACATTACATTAACAGATCACATACTTCAATTCAGTGTTTTTGTTTATGTTGCACGGGCAAGAATATATAACTGATTTAAGTGTCAATCAAGATTGAAACTTGTATTTATTTGTCTACACAAACCTAAAATAAACAATTACATTTGAATCACATAATCCAACGTAATCAGATTTGAGTTGCTTCAACCTCTGAACATTGCCTCACATACCGGTATAATCCCTGTTTTTCAATATATGAAAATTGAATCTCTACTTTCTTCCTTGACAGGTGTGGTACTGCTGCCCTCCCTCTCCCCCATCATGCTGAGTTTCCTGCGCAGGACGCTGGGGCGGCGCTCCATTCGGAAGCATGCAGAGAAAACCCGGTTACGGGAGGCCCAGCGGGCCACAACGCACATCCCTGCTGCTGGGGATGCAAAGTCTATCATAACCTGCCGTGTATCCTTACTGGACGGCACAGACGTCAGTGTTGACCTGCCGGTAAGAACAATAACTTCAGTTTGAAACTTTCTGCACAGTTTTCAGCCAAGACAGCCAGGCAAACAAATGGCAGGATTATAGTCAGTGTCTTATAATAAATGTGTCCTTTATGTGTGCATTTTGTTGTACTGTTAACACCGAATGAATTATACTAAAAGATGAATCCCTGTCCAAAAACATTAGAATGTATGTGGCTAAACGAAAGCTGGAAAGTTAAAGCAGTGTGTCAGTTGTGCAGCTATGTCAGTAGAGCAGTCCTGTTAAGCCTGTGAAGTGTGTATATGTGTGGCAGTGCTGCTGATCACCTGTAATTCCATGATCCTCTCTGGAGAACACAGTTAATCACATGACAGCATCACATGACATGTGCTCATCACAGAGTGGACACAGAGCAGAACTTCACTCTTCCCACGGCCTCCTACGCTTGTCTCTATTCTTTTGTTTTTATCGTGCATCTTGCCTTTCTTTCTGCTGAGATGTGTATTTTTGTATACACCATTACATTACACCATACACATACATTTTCTGCCATATTCAAGGAAGTGGTGTACTTGGTGATGGTTAATTTAGTACTGAAGGCATAAATATCCATTCCCCCTCATATGATGGTTATTTTCCAGCTCGCTGATTTTTACTGCTTCATGTTTCCACTGGCACACATGTGCCAACGTTTCAGCAAACCAGTGAGGCCAATCTGGCTTTTAACTCATCTTGGAATGTATACATCAACAACAGATTTCAAGGACATGTTTTTGTTTTGCCTTTTTTATTTTTACCACACTGCATTACAGATGTCCTTACTAGCTTATTGAGCAAGAATGCATTTCATTCACAAGTGATGTCACAAATCTTTGAGCCTGTCTACTCCAAGTGCTAAATCCTTAACATGTAATCCTTCCTATCAGCACAGTATTGTGTGTGTATAGAGAGGCTGCATTGTATTCTTATTAATCATTCTTTTTGTGGAATGTGTGTTTCGCTTCTCTCTCTCTGGCACTGTGTTTCAAGTTGGGCTGAAATATTTTTGGGGAATTTTTACTAGTATTTTACACTATTTTGTTTGGCTGTTTGTCTGAAGCTAAGCGATTCTGCTTACTGTCCTCTCAGGAATGTGATGTGAGCCTGAAGAATTGCTTGAAATTTAATTGGATTCATGAATGAATGTCAGCAAGGCACAAGCTGTCTGCTGGGATGCAGATTGAGGCTCCCTTTTGTTTTTCCCCCTCCCCCAGATATACTTTTCTGTCTGTGTTATCATTTAGCTCTGTAGTGATAGGGCAGTAACAAAAACAAAGCAGTTCGAAGCATTGCTCAGTTTGAATGTTTTGTCTGCTCCTGTAGGAACCTGGAGAACCTGAACCAGGGGAAAGGCATCGGGGGAAAAAAAGAAATTAGAAATTATTGTCTTTATAGTTTTCCCCCTAACACCCTTTTAAAGTCTGGCTGAAATAAATGTCTCCCTTAATGCATTTGGAGGTTTCTCCTTCCTGTTGTGTTGGTGTCTTTGCCCTTTATGTCTCTTTATTACATTTAAGCCTGCGTAATAAAAAGCAGTATCTGTTGACAGATGGTCTGGTGCCTACTGAAACTGCAGATCTCTTTTTTGATAACCCTATAACAAGCTGTTCCATTGGTAATCTGCCTGTAGAAGTGTATTGTGTCGATCTAATCCATGTTCATGCTATGATTGCAAGATACTTATGGAGGAAGAAAAGTGAATTTGAAAGTAGCACATTAGCCATTAAAACTCTGTTTTTGTGCTGCTAAACGAAGACCTTCCATGTTGTGTGTGTGTGTGTGTGTGTACGCCCTGGTTTCTAATTAGGGATTTGTAATTTCAACAGCAGCTGTGAAGATTCAGATAAAAGTGCATTTTCCCCTTACAGCAGCATCCTACTGGGAAATGTTACATAGACGAAGGCGATAAAGTCTAGTTAAGAGAACTGAGTAAAGAAAGCTTGTGTAAGTTGGCTCTTGGGAGCCTTGATAGTTTTGAGAGGTTGTTGTTTTTCTTTGTTTTGCTATTCTGTTTGAACTATTCCTACCACTCTGTTAGCTTGTGAACACAGGGAACCGAAGGAATGGTGTGAACATGCACAGACCTTCAGCTTGCTGCTTCCAGATGTCTGCATTTCAGATAGATTTATCACTCTGTTAAACAAACTTAAACTTTAGCACTTAACATACCCTTCAGATTCAAACCAGTAGTGTTAGTGGTTCCTGGAGTTTTGATCTGACATGTACTATTTTTAGGTTTTTGCTCTCTAGACCACTTGCTCCAGTGGTGTGTTATAGTTGTCATATGTGCAACAGTGCTTGCATAGTACAGAGTGTCTGACTTAAAGGTTTATCATCCATTGTGTGATCAGATGTGCTCTTGGGTACCTGAGTTTTGCACCAGTTGCCATATGTACTGGTGGTATGGAATTTGGTGCCCACCCACTGTCTGCCTGAGTCTATAATATTTGTATCTTCCCTTTATGTAGCATCTACTAATTTCCCTTCCAATTATTCAAATGTCCACTCTTTCCCTACTTCCCTACTAGCACCGCATGCTTTGCGAGGAAGCAAAGAAGTGCAATGACTAACAGTGCTACATCTGCCATCCACTGCCTGGAGTTTTTCAATGGTTCCATTGCAGTGATCGTGAAATCAACAATTATACAGCAGATGGTCATTCACTTTTATGTACACTGCTGTATGTGTGGTGCATATATCCTCACCTCACATTATTATCGGCTTTTGTGCAGACATGTTTAATACATCTGGCCCCAGGTTCCAGTTAAATAGCTGCATCTGCAACTCAAGCTGGCAGGGACTCTTGACAGATCTTTAAGTGGTAGTAAATACACAGCAACCAATCTGAATAGGACTCATTCAAATGCGTTGCTTGCTTCCCTGCTGTGTTTGTGTGTCCTTAGTGTGTAAGGCCACCCAAAGTTGTCGCCAGGGGATACTTCTATTTGGGAGCATCCCTGTCAACACCCATGATTCACATTCCTCTTCTGTCGGCCTTATTTACATCCATGTTGTTCCTGTATTAACTCCCTCCCACATAGACTATGTGAGCATTTTCTACTATTGCTTGACATTTTTAAGTGTGTGAATTACTACACTGGTTTAGTAGTAGTGAATTACAGTTGTTGAGATCATCAGTTAAATTCTTCAGCTGTAACTTAAATCATCTTACAGAATGTCTAAGAGACAGAACTGTATGCTTGCAGGCAAAAAGACTACAAACAGTCGAACAATACTGCAAGCATTGCAGCAAGGCCTTGGGTGCACCACACTTGCACACACATACACAATGCGTCCTTTGTTCTCTCTCTCCCTGGGTACTGTAGGGGTGCGGTATGCCTTGTCAGCTATGCCAGCTAGCATGGGGCCAACCCCCCTGAGCTGCCCAGGAGCTCTCTTGGGGTGTGTGAGAGCAAGATCAAGAGTGTGTGTGTGTATGAAAGACTTAGGGCCACCCAGTGTCTAATCTTTTTTTTTTATTTTTCCTTTTTGTTCTTTTTTTTTTTAATTTTACCTGGTTCATAGTTTTACTTTCTCAATAAGTAACCTCTTCCTTGATTTTCTGTAGATAATACATATTATATGCAACAAATTACTTTAATGAAAGGTAATAAATATAATGACATGTTGCAAGGTTTGTTTTAATTGAGAAAAGAGGGTGAATAAATATATGATTTCTTCAAAATATCTGCAACATCTCATAACTATAATGAGGTTGGCAACAGGTGTCACCTACATGTTTGGGTCTAATAGGTGCAGTAAAGATGGGCAGGGGTTCCCCTCAGTAAAACTCTGTGCAGCAACAAATGTTAACATAAATATGCACAATATCGTGATGAGTGTCGGTGCTTTCACAAATGTTACAAAGTTAAAATTCTACTATGCAAAACTATAAACAAGATCCCTTAACTGTGCTGCCTTCATTTCAGAAACTGGAGCAGTTTGTTCAAAGAAAAGGTGATAAACTCAGTGGTAAACTTACCCCTGAAACATGGAGTCATATTCAGTATAAGGTTTACACTTCTGATATGTTGAAGTGCTATTTTCTAAAAACAAGGTATTTAAATGTGGAAAAAATGCATTTTGTTCATCACCACCACGTCTTTAGCTGCTGGGTATGTGGGCCACTCATTACCACAGCCGGGCTGTCACTCTGCCTTATGGCAGGCCGTGGAAGTTTCATGTGCATGCTGTGTGAGAGTGCACATATGAGAGAGATTTGCCAGTCCCAGGCAGTGACTGGTACAGCCTCGTCAGAAAGGGAAACACCTTTTCAGATTTTGATAACTTGATACTTCGCTCTGTCTTCCAAAATCTTTCAAATATATTACCTAAACCAAGCAACCAATTCCAAACACTGATAAGACAAATGTGGTTTTTATTGGTTCCTCCCTTAAACATTTAATTGTTAAATTGTAGTGATTGGTTAGTTGATTGATTAAAGTCCATTGATATAAATTTAATCTCCAGCAAATGCAAATATTATTTACTAATTTCAGCATGTTTTCACTATCTTCTGACATGTTATGAACAGTTTAATCAGCCACAGATGTTTAGACCCGTAACTAGTATTTTTGACCCTGTGTCTTTATTTAACCCATGTGTTTTTCAGAGGGCTGCATTTATGAATTGAGTATTTCCATATAAGTTACATATTGCTGTGTTTCAGTTTCCTGAATTCTCTGAGTCTTGCTGAGACCTTCTCTTAACAATGATTCTCAGGCCTTATGTTTCTCATGTCTGATTTCCCCATCAGAAAAAAGCCAAAGGTGAGGAACTGTTCGAACAGATCATGTACCATCTGGATATTGTAGAGAAAGACTACTTTGGACTGCGCTTCATGGACTCGGCACAAGTTCCGGTAAGAACAAAGATACTTTTAAATCCGTATACTTCTGTTGTTTTATGCCATATTACAGGCGAGTAATTTGTTACATCGGCTAGTTCAAATGGGAAAAATTTCCCAATTGGTAACAAGTGAATGTTATTTTTTTATTTACACTCAAAAAGGTTCAACTAAAAATAAAATAAAAAAATCCACATCTATTTCGTAATATCCTTTTTTGGCTATTTTGGCTAATTTTGTCAGCACTGTGACTCAGGCTGTCCTCTTACACAAACTGAATTCACTGGTTTGCCACTGACCACGTTCCTTCACACCAATAGCCTGTCAAGGCTGTGGAAGGAGGGGGTGGGAGGAAAGATGAAGCAGAAAGGAGGGAATCAGTGGAGATGGGTGGAGAGCGTATTGAAGTTGAGGGAGAGAGAGGAAGAGCCTGAGAGAGGGAGGGCTGTAATAAGGAATGTGGGGGAGAGGAGACTAGAGAGTGCTCTAAGTTCCTGTGTTATCTCTCTCTCTCTCTCTCTCTCTCTCTGTCACTCCTTGTCTTTTTTCCTCTAACTTGGACACACAACACCACCACCTCCTCTCCTTAGCATTGTTCATGCCTCATAGAGCCTGAAGTTCCAAGAAGTATTACCACACAGCACAATGACGTGTGTGTGTGATTTTAGCTTCAGTTTCATTTTGGTGTGTCCATTTAGTTGAACATTAGAAAATTAATTTAAAACTGCAGGCTTTGTGAAAAATCACTTCATGTGTTTGTTGTTGCAGCACTGGCTTGATGTTACAAAAAGTATCAAAAAACAAGTGAAAAGTAAGTGACCTATGTTCATCATACGTTCAAACTGTATGGAATGAAACAGAATGAGGTTATACTTGCCTGTCATTAGTAACTGTGCACCAAGTTTATAATGCCAAATATGTCTTTATAAACATAGCTTATGAGTGTTATTACATTTAAATGGTTATATTTACAATAATTACTCAGCTATCATTTTGATTGTTTTTTTTAGTTGGTCCACCATACTGCCTTCACATGAGAGTCAAGTTCTACTCCTCAGAACCGAACAACCTACACGAGGAGCTCACAAGGTGACACAAGACACACAGACTATATAGGTCACAGTGTACTGGGAATGTTTTCTTTGTTTTTGATATGAATGTTTGTAGATCTAACCAACTGTCACCATATTTATTAGTGTGGCTTTGTTTTTCTTTCAGATACCTATTTGTGTTACAGTTAAAGCAAGACATCCTCAGTGGCAAGTATGTAATTTTTCCTTCATTGTATGGTAATTGCCTCTCTTAGGAGGTACTTTTATAAAAAGACAACCATACATATGTAAATTATTTACCGTTACATCAAAGGGAGCTTGTGTCACTTGCCAGCTGTATTTTTGCAGTGAACTGGCAGGACCTGATGCAGCTAATACACAGTTCCCAACTTGGAAGTTCCCCACTTTGTGAAACAACCTTAGTTGTTTACACTTTCAGAATACTTGCTCCTGTGTTTGTTATAAATTGTCTGAATAGCTAGTCTGATTGTCAGATGGGCACAGGTAGAGCAGACCAGAACAAATAGGGAGCCTTTCAAAGTGAAAATACTGTAGGAAGGAGGGATGTCCCGATCAGGTTTTTTTGCCCTCGAGTCCGAGTGATTTGATTTTGAGTATCGGCAGATACCGAGTCCCGATCCGATACTTTCAAGATTCTCTATAAATGCGGCAACTGTCATACCCCTACACTACAGGACACAGAGCCACCCTGCACAGAAGGCGTTAACCTTGACAGCCCTAATAAATATATATCCGAGTTCTCATCGGGAGGATTCCGATCGAGTCTCAAATCACGTAATCGGTCCCAATTTCCGATCACGTGATTGGATCGGAACATCCCTTGTAGGAAGTAAATATTTTCTAAGCACTGTGTCCCATTGTCTACATTTCCTGACACTTCAATTGTTATACTGCATTTGTTTTTAATTATTAGTATTCAGTAAACCAGTTTTGGTAGTACAGTGTATTTTTTTTTAGTCTTCTGTTAAATCCTTTAAACATGAATCGTCATTTGTATTTGAGTCATGCCCATGTTACTTTAAGGGTCTTATAGGATTACATGTTGGTCAGTGGAATGCAATTACTTTTGTCATCAACTGACTGTAAATTTCACCAAAAAAACAGAATTATTTGGCTGAATTCTGGTAGGAAGTGGTAGAGACCACTAGTCCTCCGTAAAGGCCAAATCAGAATTTGGGATTATTCATTTTCACTGGGACTGACTTGTATATTTGCATTTTTAGGCTGGAATGTCCATTTGAAACAGCGGTGGAGCTGGCTGCATTCTCACTACAGGGTAAACATAACAATTTGATATATATGATATGAAGTATTTATTTTTTAGACAAGACTGTTACACCATAAAACAACATAGATGTTGAGGTTAGAACACTACTTCTACTTCCTAACTTGTTCTACTATATTGATGTAAACACACTTTAGTTTAAGTTAAATCTATGCAAAACAAGTTGTAGTGTTTATGTCCGGACTGTGGATTAAGTCTGTCACAAACTTGCCTTGTGCTTAGCAATCAGGTCTCTCAGGCCAAACATTTACTCAGTATCACACAATCTTATTTAAGTTATGTCTCAACAAGGCACTCACCTGACACAGCCATGTACTGGCAAGCCCGAATGCATAGTTGATCCTTGTGTCACTGTTCCACAAGAGTATTCCAGTCATGGCTGTCTTTGCAACTTACCATCTGCCTTGAGTAAGGTTCTAGTAACACTGCTGCCATGGTCACATAATCTCCACTACAATCAAGTTGCAATTGAAGGACTGGTGTATTCACTGTAAGGTTTTTTTTAATGTTTTTTTATGTTTACTGGCGTATTTTCTCATCCAACAACCTGCAGAGCATTTTTGATATTTCTGTCCCAGCACCAATGAGCCCATATCTTCACACACCCATATTAAGTGTATCCGACAGCCAGAAATGCAGCTTTACCTGCAAGAGCAATTTGAACCATTTCAGAGGTGCTTCAGAGGAACAAAGACTGAGTCACTAGAGACATTTATGGAATGGGATTGCGTGTGCAAACCCTTGGGCATTCACATACACATCGTCACTGCAGGGTAGATGCCAGCTCATTAGTGCTGTGTCCTCTTCGGAGGCCCCCTAATCCAGCACCCTTTTCTCTTCTCTCTCTCCTCCATAGTTGAGCTTTCTCCCTTTATCTTTCAGAATTATTTTGTTGGTCCACTGACATTTACTGGCAGACGGATAGGATAAAGTTATCTTTTCTCTCCTTTATATCCAGAGGCTTTGCTCACAGCTGGACTTGCTAAACAGGGAGGAGCTCCCAGCCGATCCTAGTTTCTCCTATCTACTCAAACATTGCAAAATGTAATCAGTCAAGACTCTGTGTCCTGTTTATCTATGCCACAGGGCTTATGGCATCCCTTTTTTCTCACAGTCTCACCGTAATATTCTCATTCCTATCTTGTAAAGATGTAATTGTTTCCTGCTGTACTGTATTTTTTCCTCTATTTTGCTCATGATAAAATGTATGACCTCATCAGTCATCAGTCCGCGTGGATACTCATTACTTACTACTATAGTATTAGTCACTGTTTGTGGGTCTTCTTCCTGTATATGAAGGTCAGATTCTCTTTTTAAAACATTATCTTAAGTTGATTTATACACTTAATAACCACTTTTTTAGTACGGAGCAATCTATCATTGTGAACCTGTGTGTCTGTATGTTTGTGTGTTTCCAGCTGAGTTAGGAGACGCTGACCCCTTAGAACATACTCTGGAGCTGGTGTCAGAATTTCGCTTTGTACCCAACCAGACGGAGGATGTGGAGTTGGCTATATATAATGCCTGGAAGGAGTGCAGGTAAGAATTCACTTTCATTAAACTAATTTAAACACTGCATAAAAATACTGTGAACATGTTGTCGCTTCCAGTTCAACTTTTCTGATTTGTGTATCTGTCCCATTTTTCCCCACACATTTTTTCAGAGGGCAGACTCCAGCCCAAGCTGAGATTAACTACCTGAATAAAGCAAAGTGGTTAGAAATGTATGGAGTGGACATGCATATGGTCAAGGTAAGTAAGACACTTGTCACTAATCTACTCTACAGCCTAAGTCCGCAGTGTCACATATATGTTGCACAGACATTTATGCAGAATGTGTTCTTGAAACAAGACAGAAAGTAACTGAAATGTGAATACGAACATTAAGTGTCTTTGCTATCACCTTTTCTTTTTTTCTTCTCCTTAATCCATTTCTGTTCTGCAGGCAAGAGATGGTAATGAGTACAGTTTGGGTTTGACACCCACTGGAGTTCTGGTGTTTGAAGGACAAACCAAGATCGGGCTCTTCTTCTGGTATGTTTTATTATGCACCACACTATACCCATTTTATTTTAATTATACTCTTATGTTTTTATGCGTCTTATCTAATCATTGTTTCTAAACTCTTTTAGGCCTAAAATCACTCGTCTGGATTTCAGAAAGAGCAAACTAACGCTTGTAGTAGTGGAGGATGATGAACAGGTAAACATGCACACAACTCACACACACTCTCTCTCTCTCTCTCATGTACTTGACGGATGATGAAACGATTTCATTGCAGAACATACATCAATCCCCATTAGTTGGCATTTTGATAACAATATCTCAGCTCTCCCTACATCCAATAACAGACAATATTAACGAACATACAACTCCATGCCGTTCCTGTGGCCGTCAGAATCAAAAAAATTAACGCAGTGCATTTCTAGACAATTGCTTTCAAGTATGGTTTGTACTACAAGCATTACTATTTGTGTCCAGGTGTAAGATCCAGCTTGACTGCGGAAAAGCATTAGTGTGTGCATGTGAACCTGTCAGACCATTCAGTAAGACAGTCAATTTCTCAGATGTGTGTATTGTAGACTGCCTGCCTTTGTCCTTATCCTCAAACAAAACTTCAGATAAAACAAATGTATATATGCACAACATGTAAGTCTTTGTCTAAGTCATATAAACTTACAGTGTTTGCATTGTTTGTTTCCTAACAACAGTCTATACCTCCAAAAACTGTTCTCTGATGTAGTGCCTAAGCCACAAAAGTGGTCAGTTCCAAAACCAAATGAAACAAGAAATATTGAAATACTCAGAGGCTTGAGTGCATAAGGGAGAGAGAAGGAGAGTCTGTTTACGTCTGTCCCCAGGGTCTTTGAGTGAGGTTAATAAAGAAGCCTGCCCCCTCTGGTATTTCTGGTATGCACCATTCTCCCACACACACAAACACACTTACCGTAACACAACTTTGCCCTGAACAGATATAAACTATATACTGTATGCTTGTCTTGTCACTAAAGAAACTTACTTAGACTTTCAATTCTCTAACAAATTGACTGTCCATCTTACACTTAAATAACCCTGTTAAAAAGTCAGTATTAATCAATGTCTTCAGATCATTGATGCAAGTATTTAGTAGAGCTTTTAAAGTGGATCAGAAGTTGTGCTGTCTGGACAGACTACTGTGTACGGATTGTACCAAGCAAAGTACAACTGTGACACTGCAATGGCTCCGGTCCAAGTTCTGTAACTAGCTGTGGTGCCGGACAGACTTTCATCTGGGGTGAAATCGGATTAATGAGGCAGCACCTGCTCTAGTTTTGCAGCTATTCATTCTTCACATATCAGTCTCCCTCTCTCAGTAAGCTGGCAGACAACCTTTGTTTTATTAGATACAGAAATATATTTTCTCAATATGTGCCAAACTTGTGTCTTTGTCAGTAGCTTTCAATTACAACTTGTTTATGAGACAAATCTGCATCCTATTCTATGGATTACTCATAACCACCTTCTTACCAATCGTCCTTAGGGTAAAGAACAGGAACACACATTTGTCTTCAGGATGGACCACCCCAAGGCCTGTAAGCATCTCTGGAAGTGTGCTGTGGAACACCATGCTTTCTTTAGGCTAAGAGGGCCAGTACAGAAGAACTCTGCCCGCTCTGGATTCATACGCATGGGATCACGCTTCAGATACAGGTAACACATATAAAGACTATGTCTCTTTTTATCCCTTAGTCTGGAAAACAAATACTTTATCTTTTAGTAATGTTTAAGATGACATACACATGACATTACACATTGTAAGACCATTTGGGATACTACTAATGAGTTAAATGGCACGTTTTAACAGCCATGCGTTTGTTTCTTTGCAGTGTGTGCGTCTACTAACAAGATAACTCCACTGTGACTTACAGTATTACATTATTCTCTGTGCATACAGTACAATAGAAACCCACATGTGTACACACAGATACTTGCAGTGGTACTCGACAGGCACTCAGTGTCAACATACAGCAGTAGCCAGTGAGTTCCCCTCTGTGTGTTTAAACATTGCCCACTTGGATAAGCATTGGCGGTAATGTTGATCCAACACAGGGGTTGCAGGGGTTTGTTATTAATAGAAGGTTATCGCCTGGATGGGTCCAGAGTTCAGCAGGGGTCATTCTATGCCTGTTGTTTTTGTGGAAAAGAAACAAAACGCATTTAAAAGTTATTACTAGGAACAAATAGGCACTAAATTTTAAAATGGATGTTTTGTTTCTGTGACAGTGGAAAGACAGAATACCAGACAACCAAGGCCAATAAAGCCCGGCGGTCAGCCTCTTTTGAGAGGAGACCCAGTCGACGCTACTCCAGAAGAACCATGCAAAACAGAGGTAAGTGTGCAAGAAAAAGGGCCTGAATATTATCTAAATCCTCTAATGTAAACATGCATTTAACTATGATTATGTGCTGACATGAAAGTATATCTATCTCTACAATGCTTACTATTTTTCTTTTTGTTTTTACAGGAATGTTCAATTCCCACGAGTAAGTACACTGATGATAAAATAATGTGATTGTGCCTGTTTGTCATTCTATCTGTTGTTTAGCTTTGATTTCATTGTGTTCACATCCACATTAGTTCATTTGTGTAGAAACTGTATCTCCTTTATTGATTGCCACAGTACTTGCTGTGTACTCATGTGACAAAGAACAGTATAGAACACTTCATTCCGCTTGATCAAAAGGCTTGGCTCTAATCTTTACACAGAGTCTTCTGTGTGTGGGCTAAGAAATGATGTCAGTTGAAGCTTTAAGCTGTCAGGGGAAGTGCTGAGTCCAAGCATTTATGTGTTGAATAGGACTTCGGTTAGACTGGCCTGCACTGTCATGCATTTTGGATGTTGTTCAACGTTCAGATAAAAACAATAATAACACTGAGTTATTATTGTGTTTTACATTTTCAATCCATGTACACTATTAAATTGTTCTTATAGTTGTTCTTTATTATCTGTAAATGGATATGCAAAGTTCCAGTGTACAATGTTCAAATTTAAATGTGGTCAGTTTTTTAAAAATAAAAAGTTAATTTCTTTATTTTTCAGGGGTTTTTCTTCAGGCAATGGAGTAAGCTCCAGCAAAGACAAGGTGAGGAGAAAAACAGAGTTTTTTTAGCATTCCTTTCATTCTGGTCATCAGTTTATGCAGAGTGTGTGCAGGAAGCGGGATTCAAACACGTGCACTTTCAGAAGCTGCTATAGGTTAAATTTACACCTGTACGCTTATTGTCACCTTTGACACCTGCAGGACATCCCCTAAAAGTATAAAGACCATTAATCTAATTTGCTAAATTAAAATGACAATATAAATTATGTAAAAAAAAAAAAAAATAATAATAATTATAGGCTTATTAGGCCTACCATTGTCACTGTGGTATAACTATCCCTTAATCTGGAGCATGCTTAACCACTCTGGATTGAAGAGTCGAAGAGTCAGATCCCCTATGTTTATTCATTCTTGAGTATGTCTCCTCTACCATGAACACAAGAATAGAAATTACTTTCCCCACATATTATTTTTTTAAACCTGTCTACACTAATGTGTTTTCTCCCTCACCTGTTCCTTCAGCTGTAGCTGCCTGTGTCACAGCAGCATTCTAGGTGCTGTCCTCCTGGCCTGTTATCTCCTCTATCTCACCTGAGCAGCCATGTTTGATGCCTAGGAGCATTCGAAATAAATTAATAACATAACCACACCATTTGACTGTTAAACTTTATTTCTGACTGATACCTCCTCAAGCGTCTCCTCCGGACGAGGCCTTTTTACAGAAATATTTCTAAAAACTCATCTGAAAACACAGTAAAAAAAAAAAAACCTTAGAAATATGTTATCAGTTAGGGTGCGGGATGTTCCATTATTGATAACGTTGAGTTCATAATGCTAATATAACCTATAGTCAACAATAATTTTGTGCAGGTGTGTTTTGAGCACAGTACATCATCCGACCATCTTCTCTATGCAAATAGGCTGTTTCGGGCTTCCTTAATAGGCTATAGGTGCCAGGCATTGTCCATGGAGAGGAGCGGGCGAATCAGCTGTCAGTATGTGTGAGAACGAGAATGAGCGGGGGAGAGAGAGTTGATGAACAGAGCGATAGTTATGTTTTAAAATCAGTTGAGGAACAAAAAAACACAGAATCAATTTGTGGCGGCAGGTGTTTGTGTTGCAGCCCGCCACACATTAGCCTATGTATGGGAAACACTTTAGCAGTAACAAAGTGACTAAGACCAGCTTTTTTTGATGGAGTAAGAGATAAGTGTTGAACTTATACTTATTTTGTAAAAGGCAACAGAAAACTTTCTTAGTGTAACTATACAAATTTGCTTGAAAAAGTCATGACAAAACTTTGTTTTCCTCAGTACAGCTCTTCCCAAATTTAACATTTTGGCCCATTGTGTACCTTTCCCTTCTCTTTTAACATGTTTGTTCTGTCTCCTGCATCTCTTCCTTAAGGTTACTCCCAGTAGAGGTGCCTGGTCAGGCATGCCTGTGGTCAGCCCAGTGGCTGCTTCTGTCTGTGGACCAATGGAAATTGAGGCTTTACCTAGGAGTCCTGGAGGAGAAAAAAGGAGGTTGGTACCAAAGTTTTCCCTTTTTGTAGAAGCCACGTTTTTGATGTTTGCCATGGATAACATGGTGAGAGTTCCCTTTCACCTCTTCACCCCTGCTGGACTTTAGTTCATGGTTTCAGTTCATTTCTAAGCAAGCTATTTATTTAAATATACCAGCAGAAGCTTACAACTGCTCAACACTTACTAATAAAGAAGAAAATAAAACCAGATTAGGAAAGGATGGGACAAGCTGACTGATCCTTATGGGTGCCAAAAGAAGTAGGTGGATAGCTGGGTGTGTTTTGCATGGACTAATGCCATGTGAGTGGCTTAACGTGGCTTATCCACTGACCCTGTCTTGTTGTGGCCAAGGAAAGGAGTAAAGAAGGAAGGATAGAGGCAGAGAGAAAAAAATCTTTTTAAAAAAAGTACAAGATCTGTGAAGACAAATTTAGGGGGGACAATAAACTAAACTAAATAAACTAACTGTTTGTGCTGTATGTGAATGAAACATGGTCATTACTTGATGACTGTGAACATGTCTTCAGAGTGAAGACAGTAGTGTCAGCTCAATAGCACAATTCAAGTAAGACAAGTAAATGAATAATAAATAGATAGATAATAGATAATCAATGGAGGCAGACCAGATTATATTGATTGATATATAGCTGCTGGATTGTTCTTGGCTTATTGATTCTGCATTTTTGTTCTTATATTACTTATTATCATTTTCCAGTTGCCATGTGGATATTTACATACAATTACTTTCTTTTTTTGTTTTTGTTTTTTTTGTCTTGGATGAATCTTTTGTCTCTTATGTGCATCATCCACACAAATATGCACCCACCTCTGTTATAAACCTACAGTGTTCCCTTGTGTGTTCCAGTATTAACATTTATTGAGGACAAATTGATCTTGTTTGGAGGCAGACCGGGTAGGTACAAGCAAACGCTGAATGTCGGCTTTAACCAATCAGTCGCATTGCATTGGTGGGCTTGATGATTTTTGGCTTTGGAAATGGGTCTTCTTGCAGCGGACAGACAGCAACATGCTGTTTGGACGTTTTTGATCAGCATGACATGCCAACCTAATTGTTGTGGGGATGGTGTTATGATTTGGGGTGCTGTGGAAGGGTCTTGTGTTTGATATGAATCAGTGATGTAACATGATTGAAGCTTTGGATCTATTCTCTTTAAAGACGCTGGTGCCTTCCAGTGTTTAGGTATCTTTACTTTCTCATCTGAATATTATCTTGTCATCTGATGTCAATCTGTGCATCCTCTGAATCACCTGCTCCTCTTTACATCCTCATGAATGGAGGTTTGTTCAAGTGAATTTACTGCCAACATTGTAGTAATAGTATACCATTACCAAAGAAACTTAAGAACTGAGAATTAAGATTTGAGAACACTTTCTTCCTGACATAATGTCTGACTCTGAAAGGGGGAAAAAAGCTTTTAGATTTGGAGATTAGGCTAAGCCAAGTTCTAGTAAAATTCTGTTCAGTTGTAATAAGAGGATTGCCTGTTACTTCCTTGTATTCTTCACTTATTAGCCTCTGGGGATAATTATTTTTATTTCTAACTGTGTGTTGCTCATGCAGACTTGTCATTCTCTGCTTTTGGTTAGATTTTCAGGGCTGTAAGTGCAAACTCAATGCAGCTGATTTTTGATCATTCACTATAAACATTTAGTTTCAGTCTGATTGAAGTTAGCATGAGCCACAATTAAGACATATTAATGGAAATACAAAAAGAATCATTCTTCGAAATTGGATGCACAGGCATGACCTTGGTCAAGACCAGTACATAGAAAAATATCACAACCTATTACCGGTACACTAAGTATGCTGTATCCTCCTCTTTCATTCTTTGTTACCTAAAGTGTAAACTGCAGATAAGTGCAAAGGCAGGCTAACCACTGTGTGTAACCACTATGACCATATAATGGCTATTTAATTATAAGACGTAATGGGAAACTGCACAGGGCCTCATTGCTCTGTAAACATGTCCAGTCTTCGTAAGGCTTTCAGACCTCTTCATCATTTAAACAAAAAACTTTGCCAGCGCTTCCACAAGTGCTACAAGCATGTGTATTTTATCAGCACATGATGATACACTTAGCTGCCCCCTGTCTGAGGTCTTGTTTATGCTATCAACACATGGCAACAGTTTAACGCTGACTCAGTGGATGTAAGGAGGATGCTTTGAAAATGACATACTGCCGATAGATTTCCCTTTTCCTTTCCTTTCATTTCCTGTACTTTTTTCTCCTTTAGTTACGTCACTGTTGATTTTGCATGAAGCACTATAATCCTCAGCTGGTGTCTTGTTAACATGAGTTGTCAGAAGAACTGGTTCTATTGCATATACAGCACATGAAAACATGCAACATCATAATTTAATGCTTACAACATATACCAAATCTGTTCATTACCAACATCACAGGGGAAGTATCCTAAATTCTAAATAAAAGTCTTGATATTACTGAATTATTTTTTTCCCTATTTATGCAATGATTTGCCTTACAGCAGTATAGCTGTCATATAGTGCTGTGTGTCAAACTGTTGCCTGACCTCTGTTCGTTCAAGGTACTTAACTACTCCGAAACATTACCATTAATAGAAAATATTAAGGTCAGTGAAAGTTCATCTGCTGACTGCGTAATCATCAACCATATGGAAACTATATGCCTTGTTGCCTTCTTATTTCACAGTAGATTTGTCGTGACTGAACGTTTCTTTTCAGGTCCTCCAGCAGCAAATATATATATATATATATATATATATATATATATATATATATATATATATATATACTAAAGGTATAGATTTACCAAAGGTATAGATTTACCATCAGTGACTAGAGGTGCACAGCCAGGTCACTGAAGCTCCAGAGACATGCAGTCCACTTCACTTAACTCAAGTGTTCATAAGACAACACATGTCAAACCACACTTGAATGCACACAACTATACAGTGTAGCAAAAGCGACGTACTATAAGCTGCATAGATTATTTAGTATCCTGACACTATGGGGCTCACTGCACCTAATTATTTATTTATGTTTTTTGCTTATTTTGATATGATATCATGATTTGTTGTTGAAGACATGAACAGATGAGAGCAATTGGTAGAGAAAGAAGTAGTAGAAAGCTCTACATACACTCAAAGACAAAGTTAGCCTGCATGTCTGGCATCTGAAATGAATTACGGTTTGTCTGTCTGTAACTCATGTTATCAGGTCCCTGCTGCCTCAGATTCTTGTTCACTGCCTCCTGCTCCTCAATTCCTTCCTCATATTTCTGGCCTTTCTGTTATCTGCTTCTCATTAATTTAAGTAGCCTCCTTCTCCCTGTCGTTGATTTCATTTACTGCTTTCCTTCTCTCACTGACTCATACCCCATGTCTTTATGTCCACCACCTGTGTCCTTATCCCCCTTTTTTTTTTTTTTTTTTACCTCTACCCTGTCCTCCTCAGGTCTCCTCCTCCCTCCATCCTCCCTGCTTATGTCCCATCAAACTTCCCCACACAGCGTTGGACAGCTCTGACCAACAGACCACGAAGGGACTTACTCAACGCTTAGCATTTGAGGCAGTGACTAAATCACATGAGCGAACACACTTGGTGTGAATTCATGTATTTCTTTAGTAAATCATTGCTCAGTCCTTTGTGACACTGAGTACAGACTGACATTTCCATGCTTGTCATCATGTTGTTAATCCATATGTTTTAGTCCATCCCTGCATCACATGGCTCTTCCCAGTGATGTTTATGTTACCCATCCATAGCCCATGTCTTTCTCTTTCCTCATTTTCTTATATGATACACTGTATTTTTTTCTCTTTTGCCGGTCATTCTTTTCTTCTCATTTTTTTTTTCTTCTTCTGACCTTCACTCTGAACCTCAGTGAAACTAGCCAGCTGGGGAAAGATGGTATCAGTGTGTGGCTTAGGAATTCAATTCCACTCTCGACTCTGCAAGGAAACAATAGGTCACATAGTTCCTGGGGGGGTTTAGAACAGTCCTCCTCTGCTACTCATTTTCACTCTCAGAATAATTTCCTGTTTTGTTATATTTCAAAGACTATTATAATATTAAGCTTGAATTCCATCAAATGATTTTGATGAATGAAAATAATGATTTATTTTGTATTTAATCTGCTCCCTTTCATGGCTCCACTGCAGTTTGAAAAAGCAGTTGGATATGAGGGTTGATATCTTTCTCATCTGCAGACAGATTTTTCTATAGAGCTTGAGCAGAGCACCACAAAAGGAAGTTATGCATTCCAGCAATTCCATATCAGCCACATGTCCACTTTTTTCTTGGAAAGCATTTCAGAAATGCAAAAAGAAAGATTTTTTAATGGTAAAGTATAGCTGCTTGTCCCCTGCTTCCAGTATTAAACCTGCCTAATATGTATTGTACTCAATGCTCAGAAATGAAATCAATGCTGCCTTCTCATCCAACTTCTGGTAAGACAAACAACAATAATGATTTCAAATTGTTTCATTACATTTAAATCTGTTTTAATACACGGTAACTCATGTGAACACATGTGATGCAAGCAAGCATAGTTAACAGCTTTATGACCCATACACCAAGGTAAATGATGAAGAGTAACAGTTGATGATCTACACATTGAATGCACTGCTGTATAAGATTATTGCACAGCTCAACAAAATGAAGTTGATTGCCTAATATTATTTCATTTTTGAATGTTTACAACATGACTATGACCAAAGGATGTGTAACTTTCCTAAGCATTTGAAATCATTTCAGAGAATAAAGACAGACCTGTGTCTGCATGGGTGTTTGATCCCTTGAATGATATCATGCTGTAATATAGATCAATCAGCCATGTGGCGTGTTGTGAGTATTCATTGGTTACTAGTGATCACAAGTTGTCCAAAGAAGGACAACCATTAATCTAGCAACACCCTAATTGAAGCACCATGTGGCTCAAACCCACTGATTTGTTGAAATGTTAATGTTGGCTACACCTAAAAAGAGTCAAAACTCTGTCCACTGCCAAGAGGACCTACTGTGGACAGGCATGGGACAACCAGAGCTGGATAAAGAGCTGGCATAGGGATGCTTTAGGGGAAGGCAGGGCAGCATAGGCATTGGAAAACCTTTCTAGCATTTTTGTGGATGTTACTTTGACACATTGTTGGAGCCACGTACACCTCGCCGTGGTGACAGTTTGCCCTGATTGCAGTGGCCTCATCCAGCAGGATACTACACTCTGAGATACTGAAAAAAGGTTTGAGGAACGTCAACATCTCCATTTGATCATTCGTTGGTGGAATGTGCAGCTTTTTTGGAGGATTTGAGTGCTATGAGGCTTAAAAATTAGTAGTATTTTGTATCTTCTGCTGTCTTTCAAGTTGTACCGCTGCTGAATTAGGACTGAAATTGCATATTGCTCTTTAGAGCTTGCTTGGCAGGAAGCTGTATGTCTTTGTTAATATGTCCTATTTCTGTCTTTATGTTCCACATGTTGGCTGGATATGTCTATTCTGTTTCCTTCACGGATTACTTAACATGAGGGAGTATGCATATACATTGGTTTTCTGTGTTGGGCCTTTCTTCACATCTTTGTGTGTGTTGCCCTTTAACTCCATTGCTCTTCAGGCAGCATGTAGCAATATATACTTGTTATGTTTTGCTGTGTCTGCAGGCTACAGAAATATGAGGTAATTACCAGGCTGCTGGAAGAGCTTTGACCAAAATCCTTTATATCAAATGTTTTTGCTTCAAGCATCTCTAATTCTGAGAATATTACCCCACATTATTTCCCATAAAAGTTATTGAAGTTATTGCTTGCTTCAAATGCTCATTTATATGGATTGAAATGTGGTATTTACCTCTTGATTTTGAGGCATTTTTGGGGCTGTTTTAGTCTGTCAGGCGGAAAGTAAAACAATATCATCATATGAAGCGGTTCTGTTTGCACTTTACCATCAAAGTAGAAGTTGGTCGGTGCAATTTGCTTTCCGTAAGGCACAGGTATATGTTTGCCATATGTATATTATTTTGAAGTCACCATGCTTCAGTGTTACCTTCATTGCAGGGTCCGGTTATTATCTTGTGCATGCAGGTAAGCTGTGTAATACAATTTTGCTTAAAGAACGTACAATCAAGCCCACATTTGTTTTTGTAAATGTTAAACCATCCATTTTGATCTGTTGGCCCTTTCATAGTAAATTTCCTTTCCTGCCCCACTCCCTCTGTTCTTTTAACCTGTAGCATGCCCATGGTTGCTGACCTGATGGAGACATGCATTGATGACGTGCTCAAGACTCCTGTTCCGGCCCTAGCGGCTGCAGAGGAGGCTGGTCCAAGCAGTGCCTACGCCGCTGCCAGTGCCACTGCAGAAGATCCGCTCAGTCTCGCCGGTGAGGCTATAACACCCACAAATTGTATTCAGCGTAAATATAAAAAAGATTCTAATGAAACTTAATGAAAAGCTGCTTTAATCCTAAACATTTTGCAGGATAATTTCATGACTGTGTGAGAGGCACTGAAACCGCTAACTCCTTCCTTAATGAACATTTTAAACACAGCAGTGCCTCACACACATTTTTCTGCTAATTCCAGCAATCGACTTATTTGCAATAAGTCATTTATTAGGAAATTCCAAAGCTGATTATGTAAACATAGTAAAACATGTCACGAACACTGACGGGAAACTTAATCACTTTGTATTTCTTAGAATATAAATATTGTAATTAATATTGCCATGTTCATTAACAGAAGGTTTAGACTAAAGAGAGTTGTGTGTTTTTCTTTCTTTGCATCCGGTTAGAAGCAGCAGCACGTCTGAAGCAGCTAGAGTTGGAGAGCAGTCCACTTCTTGCTGCTCCGAGAAATAATATTAACGTCAATGTGGCCATGAACAATCAGGTGAGCGTTTGTTTACACAATAAAGATAGAACTAGTTCAACCTGTGTAGTGTTGTGCAAAGCTAGTATTTATAGAACCGAGAATGTCAACACAGACACATTGATTATGTCTGGAAAGCATTTGTTTTGTTTTTTTTTTTGGGATATATGTGCATTCTGTCTGATATTTAACCTTGTTGCAACAGGAGGACGTGGTGAAGCTCACAGAGAAGTGTGTTCTCAACAGTGCAGGCAGTAGTCCAGTTGTCACTCCACTGCGCACCCCAGAGGATCTGAAGAGTAACATCCTGAAAGCTCAAGCTGAGGCGGCTGCCGTTAAGGTGTGAATCAGACCCCACTTAACTGAACAAACACAAAGATCATCCAGTAATTTCTGTTCGAGATGCATATCTGCCTTTGTTTTCTCTGTGTAGGGGCCATTGGAGGAACCGGTTGTAATTGTTGGAGATAAAAACTGTAACTTACAGGAAGCTTCTGCCAGGTATGACCTTTTTTCTGACATGAATAAATGAATTTAAATGTGATATTTATTGAACATTACATATTTATAAAAAATGTATAGGTGCACCAGTATGTATGTACATGTAAAAGCCATTGTGGCTCGCGCTTCATTGTCTTCAAATGTGGCCCTCCCTCCTTCATCTTCCTTAGTCATGCCAACTGTCAGTGCATTGTCTCAGCCAATCACAGCGTTCCCTGCTGCTTGAGCTGATTAACCTCCTGAATATTCATGAGGATGATTAGCATAGCCCACAACATTACATCACCCACAGCTTGTCTTCAGAAGCACAGCTCCACAGATTGACAAGCTTCTCCCCGACTCTGGCTCCTATCCGAGGGAGTTCATAGCTCAAATTGAAGAATAAACAACATGAGATTTGGCAGATTCTCTTGGCTATCATTTGTTCTTTTGCATGGCTGAAAGATATTGTTTGAAAACATGTAGAGATTGACTGTATCCATTAGGTGTAGGGATGCATTAAATGATAATAAAACCTGGATAAAATGAACTGATTGTATAAGGTTGTAATGTAGCTTCAAGCAAGCCTGTATAAACCACTACACATTGATGTTGTGTGTTGTGAGGTTTAGTGTGTGTAGTTGGATCGCTGTAATCCCATCCCGTCAGTCATGTTTTTCTTTGTAAATCAGACTGAAGGTTTCATGCAGGAATTTACATGATGTTGACCCAGCACTGTCAGCACTAACACCAAGATGTGTCTGTCTGCCAGGTTGAAGGTGCGTACCGGGCGACTGGGCAGTAACTCATCTCTTTCTGTTAGCAGCCGCCCAGATGTCCAGGACTCCTGGGACCTGCTAAAGCCAGCCTCACTGGCCTCATCTGCAGGGGCCAGGTTAGTATGTGTGTTTGTTTGTTGCCGTTTTGTACCCTGGCAGGGACAATCTGAGCAAGTGGTATCAACACTACTGTACAATTTTATCTTTCAAACATTTGTATTGATCTGTATAGTACTGATTGGACTGTGATACCTTGGAGACAGTAGGTGCTGCTTGATCTTTGTAGTCTCTACTGACATCTAGTGGGATGTTTTTGTAATTTATATGTATGCCTGTGTGTGTGTGGTTTGGGTGTGTTGAGTCACATGACTTGACTTCTGCCTGGATACTGGCAGAGTCTCTGCTCAAGAAGTGTTTACAGGAGAATGACAGAAAAAAACAGACGCACACAGATGCCTAACCAGACAATTCATAATGTCTGTATGGCCCATTGGCTCATTGATACAGGAAAAGCTTCTGTCGTCCAGGCTGCTTTTCTGACTCAGCCTGGAAAATGTAGTTGTGTTTTAGTTGAATAGAAATGTACAAATGGGTGAGTCAGTCACAGGTTAAGCAGGAGTAATAGTTATTTAAACATTTTATCCATTATCAAAAATGAAAGAGATATTTTTTTTTCTGTTTCACACTGAAAAATATCTTGTGGCTGCATGATGGTATTTCCTTAATTACAAGGACAAGAAAAACACTTGAAAGACATGTTTGTATTGTTTATGCTTCAATACTCTTCCTGTTCTTCAGTGCTGAGAGGTTAGCTGAAGACGTAATCCCTTCTATTGCCACGATGCCCTCTGAGTCTGCCAGCGAAGGCTTGGCACCAAAGGTAATAATTACCCACTGTTACTTAAATCATTTAATATTGACTCATTGTTGTATGTGCTGTGGAAATAGCAATGAAAATATGTGTAAAAATACACCTGGTGTCAAGTATGATCTGGATTACTTACTGTATTAACACAGTGTATGAGCAGGTCTGAGGTTGAGCCTGAGGGAGTTTGTGTCTAATTACTTTTTTAATGCATGCTGCGCCTTTATTTAGTTTGCACTGTGCTTGCATCATCCTGCAGGTTAAAGCAGAGGAGGCTGACCTGCAAAACACTGCCCCACTGTCTGACAACCTTATTGACTTCACTGATCCAGCCCCTGCGGTAAGTGTGTGTGTGTGTGTGTGTGTGTGTGTGTGTGTGTGTGTGTGTATATATATATATATATATATATATATATATATATATATATATATATATATATATATATATATATATATATATATATATATATATATATATATATATATATATATATATTCATACCCCGGTTTTGGGGTCACAATACAAGCCTGTATTGATTTTTTTTTTTAAGAAAATCTTGAAAATATAATAAATCTAAAGATTAAAAATAATTTGCTCCACATTTTCCCTAATGAGTGAAGATCCTCTGGTGGTAACATCACCTGCCATTTGAGACCTGCTTGGGACTGAGGTTGCAGGAATTAGTTGTTGCCCTGCTGCAGTCTTTTATTGTCTGACTCTGGTGACTAGCACATCTGGATGATGTCGTCTGATATGCGTTAGCATGTTGATCGTATTTCCACTTCCGTACCGTACAGTGCCTTACAAAGCCGACACACGGTCATCGTCCTATCCACAACTCACCTTCTCTGTCGTACTTCTAAAGACACCCAGAACTTTCCCACACTACAGTTTTAAAACAAGCAGGCAGTTCTTCAAGCTCCTGTGTGCTGTCTGAACTTGCCATTCTTGTTTTGGATTGGTTTGTGCGTACTGTGTTTAGCAGGTAGCAGATCGTCTCTTAGCGTTTCATTATTACGTGCGCCCCCTTCTGGACGCCTGTGACTGACTGTATTTAGCGTTGTAGTGCATGAACCGAACCGTGGCACGTGTATTGTGATGGTGATTGAATTTTAGAGAAAGAAAGGCATGAAGGAGAGAGAAATTGCAACTTAAAATATAGGTTGAACAATATATTTGACCTTAGAGATAAGACAACTGTGTTCTTACTGTGTTCTAGCTACCACCAGTCCAGCAGCCCAAACCTCTCATCACACCTCGCTGGATCATACCTACCAATGCTGTGAGTTCATTTCTGTTGTAATAAACTTTTATGTCCTTTTTTTGTGGCAGGTTTACTAAAATTGTGATTTGCTGTTAAGTATTTGAAACTTTAACCTTTTAACTGTCTCATGACACAAGGCTTGGTACTTTTAATATGCACGTGCATAGCAGCTGATGTAGAGGCTATGTAGACTCTGACCTCACTCCCTTCTAACGCAGCCTCCCGGCGTTTTTACTAATGGCCTGCTCGACCTTGACCCCCCGTCTAAGGTCCCGCTTCTCCCTGCAGATGAGCGAGCAGCTCTCACCCCAGCTCTACCACACCTCGCACACACACGCAACACCGCCAGGTAAAGCTTTTTGTAGATGTGAAGAGATTTGATCGTTAAAGCTTGTTTATAAAGCAAGCTTTTCCTGTGCTTTGACCGCTGCTCTGACCAAAGAAATCCTGCTTGGCCATAACATTTTAAAAGCTCAAACACTTACTGTTTTTTCTTATAGGTGCAAAAGAAAGTAGCAGAACATGGAAATATCTTGCTACTCAAATCTTTCTATTGATTGGCCATGTCAAAATCTAAATTGGTTCACAGTTATGAGTGAGATCATGTAGGTAGACCTCGAGAAAGCTTTCCATGTGGTGAATATCTGTGGTTGTTTGTTTTCAGAAATTAAATAGTATTGTAATGTGCCGCAAACCAATCGATCTAGCAGAATTTAAACTCACAATAATGTTATTATTTATATCAAATATTAACTTGCTTGTTGCTGAATTCAAGAAATCTGTGCGATTGATTTAATATGGACATTCTCTCTTTAATGATGCAAACCGTGCAGATAGAAACAGTCTGTCTGAGGAGGTAATATGAGACCATGGGATGATGCAATTGAACAGTCAGAAGGAAGAAATCCACAAAGCCATGTAGTGAATATGTACAGTGCTGCTTGAAAGCTTGTGAAGCCTGTTGAATTTTCTATATTTGTGGAAAAATATGACCCAGAGCATCGGTAGATTTTCACACAAGTCCTGAAAGTAGAAAAAGGAATAAGGTTTTGTTTTACCTGATTATTTCAGAACATTGGTTTTTTCCATTTTAACTATTGTTTTGTAAAATGACTTTTGTGGTTGTTGTGGTTTAGCTGCATGACCCACTTTTGTCTTGAGCTCACAGACAGATGTCTGTGACGAAGATGACATTTCCTTGGTGCATTCACTGGTGTTATTCAGAATTCATTGTTCTATCAATGCTGGCGAGTCATCCTGGTTCAGATGCAGAAAAAAGACCCACGACCACCATGTCTTTATACACTGAAATGCAGTGTCATGCTGTCTCCTAACATGAGCAGCCCCCTGGTTTGTCCACACAAACTGTAGGACGTTAAAGATGGGCAGTGAAGTATTTCTGTTTCCTCTGTCTGGTCAGGTTGTCTCTTTCACTCTCATGTTGACATCCACTCCACTCTTGTGTCCTGCAGCACTGTGGGTCAGCCGCCAGCCTCGGAGGATGGAGCCAAACCCAGAGGTCTCTTGACCACTGAGCTCTGATGGAAGAAATGAGCAGCCAACATCACTACATTCATCTTCCTGACTGCTGTCTCACTTCACACACTCACCCACCCACACTCAGGTGTGCCATGGAAAACAGAAAGCAGAAAAGGAAGAGGCAGCTCACGACCACCACCCTAGGTGCAAACACACTGACATGACATCAAGCTTAGTTTTTTTGTAAAAACACACATGTAGGTACAGTATTAACATCTTTTTTTGTTGTAAATTTCCTGTTTTTGTTCCACCAATAGTCACCTGCCACTTATTTAATCCATCCAGTCAATCAAACCTCTCAACCAGCATCATCTCCTAGTAAATATAATAAGACTCACTGACCTCATTCCACTGTAAAATAGGCAAACAAACGCGTTGAATCACTGACTCATATGGTAGATTGTCTGTTTTAGTGCCTACAGTTTTTAGCACTGGATCACTGCTACACTGAGCTTTTTGTACAGTCACATGTAGAGCTGCTGAATACACTGGATGAAGGACTAAAGACAGCTGAGAATCAATGAAGGAGTAGACATGGCAGCACTGTTGTAGCACACTACAGTACAAAGCTTTTGAAACCAGTCATGTGAAAATTGCAGCCACTGGACATGAAAACATCACTGGAATATCTTTGCAACACTGGACTTTGTATGTTTTTATTTTATTTTTTCAAAGGATGGTGATAGAAATCTGATGTTTTTATTACTATTAGTCTTACATTTTTTTGGTTTTTAATCTTTTATATTCCCATTCAACTCTGCGAATTCACACACTTCAGTCCCTGCACCACAGGGAAGTGAATGCAAGGAAGATCTATGTGTATTTTTGGAGTCTCTTTGTTCCCCTGATAATTTCAAGTTTTAGCATTTTGTCACCATACACCACTGGGGTCATTTTTTTTGGTTTTCATACATTAATTTTAGCTTTTAAAACCACTGGAGTATGTGGGGTCATCTAACTGGACAGCTTCTCGACCTTGCTCTTAACATGTAGTTGCTACTACCCTGCCTTATGTAAAATGAATGTATTTCACAATGTCTCGTCTAAGAACGCTGGAGATGCCACAGTACAGATCGTATTTATCCCACACGTATAGTTCAGGACCGGGAGGAAAAAAAAAACCCGTGAAATATGTGAAAAGCAGATTTTGTACATGTTGAAAGTGGAGCCTGCTTCTACACTTTCTTGAGTTAAATGACATTGACTCTTTAATGCTAGAGTTGTAGTTCACATGAATTTTTTTTTTGGAAAAAAAACTCATTATCATTGTACACACTAAGTCTGGACCCTCTGTGTAGTTAATGATGATTTTATTACCTGTCTCGAACAAGGGAAGCTACAATGTCTTATTAGCAGTGACAGTATTTATGCTACTACTCAGATATTATATGTTGTCCAGAATTGTTGTAGTGGACAGTTATAATGTATTGTCAGTATAATGACAGCAGCTGGCTGTAGATATGAAGTAGAATTATTATATATATATTTTTTAAAGATGACAGTATAGTTACTACATTCTGGGGAGAATTTCAGCCTTGAAGTGTTTTTTTTTTTTTCTAATTACAAAAAAAGTAGTATTACTGATCGGACTGACTGGAAAAACGCATGTCTCAAATGCAATTTTATATAAACTTTTATTTTTGTCTGGAATACCTGATCATGATTCAGTAAAGCTTTGCTACAGTAGGAGCCACTTGTTTTTCATTCATTTGTCTGTTGTTACTTAAACTCCTTCTCTATTATACGTAGTTTTATTTTCTTTCTTCTCACAAGGTTTCATATCAATGTTTTGATCCGATATCAGCAGAACTTTAAAAATATAGATGTGACCCCTCAGATTACTTCAAACTTGCAAAAAAATATTGTAGTAATAAATCAGTGTATCAGAGTGGTTTGGATATTTCGATGATATTCTGCCTTCAGAATTTTTCATGTAAGAACTGTGCTTGTAATTTATACCGTTTAAAAAAATGTTACATACTGTACACTGCTGTATTGGTACTTTTTAGATTATCTTAATATTACCTTAAATGTGAATTTAGAGCTGATTTAGTCAGTTGTATGGTGACCTGCTGACCACTTGGTGGCAGCACAGTACCTTTTTTTATCATATAAGCAGGACCTGGCTCATAAGGGGGGCACCCTCTTGATGCTCATGATCCGCCATGTAAAATTATCAAGTCATTCAAAAACCACATTTGTGTTTGTTCTTAATTTTATTTTATACTTTATAGCGCATCGTTAGTGTACTTTCTCTCCTAATTATTTTATTTGGTACAAAATGATTGCTGTTTTTCACCCTCTTGAAACAGGACTGCTTTGTACCTGTTTTAACCTCTAGGGTGTAGTGTCGCTCCATGAGGAGTCTACCAGCTTGGCAGGAGGTATTTTAATCAATGTATGGAATTTACTTATCTGATGTGTAAAAAATCTTATACAAACAAACTCAAATATGATTCCAGTGAATATTTGCCTCTGCTTATACTTTTTCATCACAGTTTAATATCTGCAGGTTTACCATTAGGCTGTTTATTAGATATGATATATGACTGACGTCCCTGTTGGGAATTATTTTAAACAGTAGAGTTTAGTTCTGTTAACTTAAGTATTTTTTAACAAATGAGTTGTGCTTCATGTCTCCACACCAAGGCAAGATAAACCAAAACAACACATGCTCATTACGGAGCATAGTTATCAAGTAGTTTTTTGCATAAACCAAGAAAAAAACAACAACTTTGTCCTCACTCTGAAATGTTTCCATTGCTAAGAATGGTATTTGTAAGCAGTCATTTGAAATGCAGCGACTTGAAACTGATTGACTGGTCCGTGCTACAGAGCAATACATAGCCGGATCATTATTCGGCAGCAGAACAGCCTACAGCTCAATAACTCAGCCAGGACTGCTCCCCTCAGCAGATGGGCCGACTTTCCCCCCACCTTCCAAATGAATAATTGATTACGTACACGGACCTTATGCCAGGTCATGATTGCTTAAGCATGCTCAAAGCTCTGGGTGGATTCATGGAGATTTGGCGTACGGCCTATGCCCTGATGTCACCAAGCAGATATTACATGGCATCTCTTACATTTTAATAGTCTTTGTGCTTAGATACGAGTAGTTTGGTGAAACCAAATGCATTCATTAAATGATTAACCTTATTTATACTTTGATGACCAGCTGCCAGATACTAATGTTTTAGTCTGATTTAATAAAGAAGATTATATAATCTGACTAAATCTGCACCAAACGAAATAGAGAAAGTAAAATGTCAGTCTTGTTTCAACTAGTGCATCTGTTATTTCAGTAATAACACTCCCAAGACATTTACTATGGCAAGTTATTTTGTTATTTTGCCACTTCCCAAATTGTGACTTGTGACATCTTTTTAAATGTCATAGCTTGTTAAAGGTACTTTGTATTTGCATGTTTTCTGTTCATCGTGTGTAAATTCTCACAATAGTTTGTAAAAATGGGGAAAAACAGTTAATTTTGTTCACGTGGCGTTTATTCAACACGCTGTTGAATTGCATTTAAAAGACAACATTTGCACTAAATGCATAAAAGTTCAACATGAAGTAAAATTATCATCAGCATGTGAGGATGTAACGGTAATGACTCAATGCTGCATCTAGTCTGCCCTGAATCCTACATAAAATGTGACAGTGAACATACCACTAGCATGCAGCAGTCTCTGAGCTAGAATCAAATAGCTTTGATAATATCCAACAGGATTTTTTCTATTGGCTTTTTCAGAAAATGAGCTCTGTTGTAAAAATCTTGTGAGCCTGTGTTAACACCACTCATTCCTGGCATCAATGAAGCACATTGACTTCAGACAAGGGAAGACCCAAGTATGAGAACTCATTCTTTGTAGGATGATGGTGCAGTGGTGAGCACTGTTGCCTCACAGCAAGAAGGTCCCTGGTTCCAAATTGGCTGAGGCCTTTCTGGCTTTCTGTACAGAGTTTGCATGTTTTCCCCATAATCCCTACCTGGACCAGTACTCCAGGATGAAGCCAGGAAAATGAATGGACATGGATGGATAGGACTTATTCCTGCAGCAGTCCATTGCTGAGCTCATCACAAGCAACCATCATAACCCACAGGACCCATTCCAGATATGAAATCAGGAATGTTTCTTCAAGGCTGGTGAGTAAATAAGGTGTCAACACAAATTGCACAAAAAAACATAAATAGTGCAAATTTAATGATTCGCTGTTTCTTGCATAGCCTGAACTGAGGAGCCAACGGGCATTTAACAAAATGAGACATCTTTGCTTCAAGCCATCATATTAAAGCAACATCAATTACATATGATGTGTGGCACAGCTGCATCACCGCTCTGTTGTTCTCTGATAGCCTACAGCTGTATTCCATGATCTCTGTCAGATCAGCGTTCCACTGTTCATGACATTTATTTTTGAAATTCTGTTCACAATGGAGCGTAATACTCCAGCTGTGTGTCACGCCTCTTTTGCAGTTTGTCCTGGGTGCCACTTTGGAAAAAAAGATACACCTGTGTGCATCCTCCCTCACAGCAAGTCTCCTGTCTCAAGATGCATTTGAGGAATGTTAACATCCTTCAAGATGCAGTGCAGGTGCACGGAGACAGATTTTAGGAGGAGAGAGGTGGCACAAAGTGGAGAAATGAGGTGAGAAGACAGTATGATGTGACTTAATTAGGATGCTAACTAGCTAGCTGTTAACCATGGCATGCCAAAAACAGTGAAGTACCTTGAGTGGTACATACAGGCTGCCTCCAAAAACAGAGAAATAAAAATCAAACAGTCCCTATAGGATGCAGAAAGTCATACCTATTGAATGAAGCCAAACAAAAAACATATCTAATACTAAGTCTTTCTTCCTGCTTCCATAGGATTTAATTAGTTGAGCTGCAGCAGGTGCTGCTGATCATCAGTCCTTGGTGAATTGATCATCAGCAGGTGTACAGACCTCGATAACAGTTTCAGGAGTTTGCTGCTCTGGAACATTTAGGTGTGTGTTAACACAATGACAAGAAATAGACATAAACAATGGTGTTAGAGAAGCAGCTGTTGCTGCACATCAATCTGAAAGTCTTATAAAACCATTTCAAACTATCTGGAGTTCAACATTCTACAGTGAGAAAGATTATCTTTTACAGGAGTGGACGTCCCAGCAGATTCACCACAAGATCAGAGAAATACAAAAACAAAGAGCTACATGTCAGAGCCTACAGGTCTCACTGAGCATGCTCAATGTTGATGTGACAGCACAATCAGAAGAAGACTGAAGTACAGTAGTGGTTGCCAGGAGAAAGACTCTTCTGTATAAAAAGCACATGGAAGCAGGACTGAGACAACACTTATGCAACGATGTCCTATGGACAGATGAGGCCAAGGTTGAGTTGTTGTCCTTAATGGTCACTGCTATGTCTGGTGAAACCAAACGCAGTATTTCAGCAGAAACACCTCATACTCACTGTCAAGCACAGTGGTGGAGAGGTGATGATCCTCTGTAAACTATTGCAGAGGCAAATGCGAGGCCATCTGCCTAAACAACCACAATGAAGTCGATGAGAAGAAGAATGGGCCAATGGGTAAAAAAGGTTATGTTGTTGTTCATCTGAAGTTCTAAGCTAATTAAGCTAATGCCAAGGCATGACAACCACATTTTTTCAAATCAGGGTTCCATGGGATCCAATAGAGGAGACGTGACTGCTGCACTGCATACACCTCCATCCTAAAGTGACCAACTTTTTATAAAGTTGTACAGCCTGGTACATCAAAAAAAATTCATTCTGGATTATACACAGATGTTGATGTCTCTGTGACTTCCTCAGATCATGATGCAGCTTCCTGTTCGGCCACAATGAGCTGACCTTTATGAAAAATTTCACAGCACAAAAAGATGTGCAAATGCTGGAGCATCTGGACAGGCAGGGAGAAAGAGATAGCTTTTCAGCGGCGGTGCGCACATTTGATCATATCTCTCAAGAGATCCGCTCTCTGGATCCACATGTCCTGAAAATTCAACAGGTAAGCTCTGTTAGCCAGAAAAGGGTACTCCCTCTGCCACATGTGCAGATGGGACTCACTGTCCATCATCACAATAAAGGCTATTGTGTTGTTTGGCTAGCTGCTGCAGGAGATAGCATTTGGAAAATAAGATTATACACCTCAGTTATCAAAATGGGTTTACATATTTGATGTGTGTGTGTGTGAGAGAGAGAGAGATTGAGTGTGTGTGTGTGTCTGGTCAGTGTGGGGAGGTATTCACAGTCAAAGCTTTGAGATGATAAAGACGTGAGTGAGCGGTAATTGATCCCTAAAGGGCTGCATTGTGCCAGTAAGTGTGTATTGTATGCATTTGTGTGAGTGTGTGTGTGCCAGGTGAGACGGTGAGGTGCCAGATTCGGTAAAAAGCCTCATTATTCATACAAGAATTGACACACACACACACACACACACAATGTCCTGTCTCTCTCTCTTACACACTCTGTCTTTAATTGCCAATTTTCATGTCAGCAGTTTGTCTCTTTCTAAGGAAAGCTTATTATTTATCTGTCTTGTGTTGCGTATTGTACAGTGAATTAAAGTCTAGACAGCTGGACACAACACAACCACACACGTTCACAGCTCCTTTTAGACACACACAAACACACACTTTGATCTCCTGTGTAAAAACAAACCTTCCAGTCAGTTGTGCCTGTTTTTGAAAAGGCTGGAAAAAGCAGTGGAGGTTGGCACAGTGTACAACACACAGCTATACCGTAATATAAAGTAAGAAATTTACCAGATAAAGCTTCTAAAAGATGCTTTCCAGTCATGCAGTAGTTTCTACACAATAATTCACCACTGCTAGCTTCTGCCTGATCATGATGCCTTTATTCCAAAGTTCCCCTAAACCAGTGTAACATTGGTTACATTGGTTCCTTTCTGGTCTCCAAGTATTTATCAGCTCTGTGTCCAATCACCTGTTTGTTCACCACCCCAATGAGGTGCTTATTTTAAGCCACAAGCCTCCCTTCAGCTCTTTGTACCTAAAACTGAACTTGCACCTTGGGTGTTTTCTCCTTTCAGTATATTTTCACCAGTCCTGAACTTGAAAGATTTAGATTTACCACCTGTCAGTCAGCATCAGGAGCTTTAACAAGTATCAATCAAAGCTATTGTAGTAGTTTTTTCAGTATTTTTTTTTTTTTTTTTTGCAAAAGTAAAGAACGTAGAAAAGATTAACAGATGCTTAACCACACGGTTTAACGGAAGCAACAACCTCTCGGACTTAGAAATGAAATGAAGCCCATGCTTTGGTGTCAAAAACTGCAGTTCCCCCTATGGCCACTAAGCCAGTCCCCATAGACTTCTGTGTTAAAGTGTCCAATTTTTGCAAGAGAGCTTTACAAGGAATAACTTTACTTGCCTGTATTTGGATTAACCAGTAGTTGGGCGTACTCAGACACTCTCTAACACTGTGATGGTGGAGAGATAGATGTGTGAGTGTTTGTGGTCACAAATTTCACAAGAATTCAGCTACTTTACCTCGTTGTTGGTCTATTTTGAATGAGTTGTCTTTTATTTATCTCTGAGTCTAACGGTTAAAGGCTTTGACTTGCTTAGTTTTTTAGGGCTGCTCATACAACACTGAAAGAAAATCCACAGGAGGGAGTTCCAGGGGGTGAAATGGTCCAGTGGGATTTAGCAGTACTTCAGCAGAGTGTGACAACAAACTCTGTCACCAATATACACCTTTTTCTTTAACTAAATCTCCGTCTCAATCACTGTCAATATGGCTGCCCATGTACTGAAAAACCACTTCCCCTCTCAGTTGCTGTACTAAAAAAAAAAGAAAATCTCCAAATGTCAGCCTGGTCTGTGACAGAGATTCCCCAACACATCAAAAGATACATATGAATGAGACGTTTCACCCTGCTGAGGAGAAGCCTGTTGTTGCTGTTATCAGAATACAGGTTCAATGACTAGCCATTGGAAGGGCTGTGTGTGTGTGTGCAGACAGAGGACACAGACGAGATGCAGGTCCTGCGACAAGTGTGAGTTTGAGAGCAGAGAGAGATTCTGTGTGTGTGTCAAACACAAACAAGAGTCAAAGCAGGAGTCACAGTGAGAGAAATTGAGTTGTAGGTTTTTGTGTGTGAGAGAGGTGAATCGAGAAAAGGGTTTGTGTGTGTGTGTGTGTGTGTGTGTGATGGGCAGACAGCTTGACAGAGCTCATCTGACAGTCGCCCTCCCGTGTGTTATCAACAATGCCCAAACAGGCGCTGCCAATCATCCCACATGCCAACGGGACCACACATCAACCCATCAACTCAGACCAAACACGCACACACACACACACACACACAAACACCTGGCATCACATCTACAACAGTGTTGCATACTCATACCCTACATCTCAGTGGCTGTCATTTATCTTACACAAACACACACACTGGGAGCAGGTGTCACTCTACTCCATCTACACACACACACACACACACTCACATACAAACACACAAACTGTCTTTATAATTCACACATTCTCAGACACAGACCACTGAGTTCTCATTCTCTGCTGCCTTCACAGCTCTGATCATTAGATGTGGTGCGCCAGGTGAAAGCAGGAGGACCGATGTCACACTGTACCAAATTATCAGAAGCCTGTGTTCCCCTTGTTAGACCGTTCTTCAAGTCACATAAACAACTTGAATAATTTCAGAACCGCATTGATTTCAAGTCATGAGTGCACAACAGGGAGACGGCATAACAACAGCTTTAAAATTCCAGATAGGCATAGAGGGAACTCTGCAGCACCTCAGCCAGCGGGCTACAAATCTGTGAAAACTTAGATGTGTTCACTGCAGGAACCTTCCCCAGGGACCAGGAACCTGAGGATGAACTCAGTG
This sequence comes from Parambassis ranga, assembly GCF_900634625.1. Lineage (NCBI taxonomy): Eukaryota > Metazoa > Chordata > Actinopteri > Ambassidae > Parambassis > Parambassis ranga. The sequence continues at coordinate 19,082,417 of NC_041041.1, forward strand.
CAGGGATTAGAGTCTAAATTAAGAGACCATTTTAACCCTGGAAAGCCTGTGTTTCGGGGAATTTCGTAGGAGGGACTATATGGAGCACTAAACACTCTGACTGCCTGAGATGGCATTGACTCAGTTTGATCAGCTGTTCATAGACAGGTGAGGTGATAACACTGATTATGTAGTTACCATGCTGCCAGTAGGTGGGTGGGATATATTAAGCAGTCCGTAGAACTGGAACTGTTAGGAGCAGGGAAAAGTTGGCAGCAGACAGACTGACTAACTAGATGACTTTGACTGACATCTGCACAGCTGCAGCCTGTTTCATAGATAACAGACTGTACCTCAAACTGCTGAAAAACTACTGCTGGTTTTGACAGAAAGATGGAGGAAATGGAAGAAGGTCTGTTGACTTTCTTTGACATCATGTGAATGTCCAGGTGTGTGTGTGTGTTACATGTAGCAGCTTGACTGTGGGAGGAGGCGGTGTGATGCTTTAATCACACTTTAATGACCTTGGGTTCTGCCATTCATTTTGATGTTTATTTGACCAAAGCACTGCAACAGACTTGATGGCAGTGATCTTTATCTGTAGGAAAACACAGGCACAAAATCGCAATAGTTTGAAATTGTTTGAAGAACACAGCATTGAGTTAGCATGGCCTTTAAATTCCTCAGATATCAGTCCAAACGAGCATGGATCTGGATCTGCTGCAACTTGTTATGAGTCTGTGTTTCTTTGATTTGGTTTCTGTTTTGTTTTCATCCCTGCGCTGACCTTCTGTGTGTTTGTAGTCATCTAGTGCTTCCTGTTTTATTTTGAAAATCCTTGTTCCCCTTGTATTCCTGTGTGTCTTACTTCCTTGTGTTTCCTGCCTTTGAGATTGGTTGCCCCGCCCTAATGTGTCTCACCTGTGTCTTGCTGTCCTCTTGTATTTAAGTCCTGTGTTTCCCTTGGTCTTTGTCAGTCCGTCCGTTTATCGATCGGTCACGTTTCCCGTGTCTTCCTGTCAACCCTTTTGGATCTCTTTTGTGGATTTGTGGGTTCCTTTTGACTCTTTTGGTTTGCACTTTGTGTTTTTTTTGTGTGTTTTGATTTTGGTTTTTGTATTAAAACTCACCTTCAGTTCACTTCAGTCTTTCTTTGTGTCTGTGTTTGGGTCCCTACAACCTTAATACACAACAGCAACTTGAGGTTTGATCCAACCAAGCACATCAAAAGCTGAAACATTCCAGTCACCAAAAAACTTCTTAAAAAGGCTTTTATTGTGAAGGATGGACACAATTTTAATGAGAACAGGACATGACAAAATAAAGAAGATCTGCTTCTTAAAACTGACCATGATGTGGCCCTTCAGATTCTTGAAAGTAGTTCCTGGTAGTTCTTGAATGAATAAACACATTATTCTGCGTAGTAAGCTTCACAGCCGCAGCTTGCTTGGTTGGTGTCTTATGTTGGCTATTCTATTGTATAGTTTTGAGCAGTTGCACACATCTCTGCTAAATGCCACAGAATAATCACAATAACAGAGGATCTTTCTTTCTTTGTGATCTGAAATATTTACCCCTAATTAAGCCTTTAAATCTGTAATCAGGTGGAATAATATTGCAGATTGAAACATTCATTCCAGTTTGTTGGCATTTAGTAAAGCCCCTTCCATGAATGTGTTCATCCACTGTGCCTGTTTAATATTCTGCTATTATCCTACACATTGTTCAGCTATCTATTCTCCAGCACTTCCTCTGAATCCACGTGTGTCCCTTGTGTTTTGCCGTATCCCGATTGCCACAAACACATCTGTCACGCCGACCGTCGTTACCATAACAACCATTATGGAGACAGGCAGCTTGCAGTCTGCGCAGAGTGTCAATTAACTCAAAAGGCAAAAAGATGCAAAAGCCAATGGACACACATAGGGTCCACGCGAACGTCTCAAGCACACACTCATGAGTATTTCAATGATGTCGTCGGCTGCATGTGAAGACGTTATTATTCGGCTGTTTCAAACTGAACATGATTAGTTACTCATTACCGTCTCTTTTTCCTGTCACACACACTGTCTCACTTTCTCTCTCACACACATACACTCTGTGGATAGACTATCAAGCCTCCATTCAAGTTAATTAGTGAAGTGTAATTCTGTCAATGTGTGGGTCTAAATACAGAAGTGTCTGTGTGTGAGACACTGTGCCACACAGATACCATCTGCTTAGACAACAGCTAAATGTGCTTGACTCCATTTCATATCAAAACAAGGATAAAAACAGCTTAAGGGTTCAGCGGCAGCTCGATGACAGACCTTTTACTGTTTACTAAATGCAAGTAATCATATAGCCAAAAGTGCTGTAAATTACTGGTGACTTTCAAAAGTTCAGAAAGCATGCATCATTTCCGATCCATTTGGAAACAACTTACATACATAACAGGACTGTATATGGTGCTAGAAACGTTCTTCCTCATTTTGAATGCAAATTTGTTGCCTTCTTAACCCTGTCAGCTAACTGAGTGTGATGCATCGTTTCAATGTATTTTTCCATGCAACAAATAAAGGTTCCCTTAGCTGTCAATAAGCTGCCGCTCTGCCACTTAGCCCTGGCTCACCTGTGCCAGCTCTCGGCTTTGAGAGGCCATGATGGCGTGAAGGCAATTGGGACTGGATAGCGTAACGCCATCGAGGCCTAGCCGAGAGCTAGCACATGCGAAGCCACAGTGTGCTGCTGGCCGGGACTAGCAGAAGCTAACTGGCTTGTGTTCCGCCATACCAGTAAATGGAATTCAAACAGCCTGTCTGTCTGTCTATCTGTCTGTCTGCAGTTTTATTGTGTTCAGATGACATCAGGCGATACATCCATATGTTTTGTTACCATTAATGTAACCATGTGTGGGCATATTATGAATCAAAAGTGGTGTGTTGGAACTGATATCAACAAACGTACATTTACCAAAACACTCTATAAAAGGCAACAGATTGCTGTGTTTTATAAGAAAGCACAATATATTTAAATGGCTGTAAGAGGCTAGAGTCAGACCAGGATATGGAAAGACGGCCAAATTGTCCACTCATCCTTACATGCACAATTTTCTATGAACATACACAATTGAACCATTTCTGCTATTTCAGTGACACGCGTCAAAAGCTTTGAAAGACCAAAGAAAGGAGGAGCATTCTCTCACTGAGGAGGAATAGAGACTGATGGAAGAGAGAATTGAGTCTGAGCTCTGGTTTATTATGGTTTCGCTTTGTGCAATTGTCTTTAATCAGGAAATAGAAGCGTCTTTCTTTGATGATTCAGCACAAAAGAGGAAGTAGATGTGTTGAGTTTGCTTGTTGTTTTGAAGGCGGTGTTGTTGTCCTTGCGTTGTGTTTGTTGTGTGCGTTCAGATGACCCAGTTTTTAAAAATCACAGTTTTGTTCTGCAAACTAATATGAGCCTGCGCAATGTTCAAAACAGAGCTCAGACACACACTGATTTTACATATGCAAATGTCGGTGCTTACACAGCTTTAGCGAGGGATTTCAGAGTTACTCGAATCAACAAGGGCAGTACGGATGGTTGAGGAATTTATTTTAGGTGATGACAGTGCACAGGGAGAGGAGAGTCATCCCTCTGACTACATTAAATTCAATGTATAACTGATGGCACCAGAGCCCTAGCACTGTAACTGCATTCATCATAACAAATAAAAAGGTGGATGATGGACTCAGGGTCTAAAAAGTGAATTTTTTATAGAAGGTATGCATGTGATGTCAAAGTATGTAAAAGTCTCTGTGATTATGCTCATTGAATGGCACAAATACTGTTGAGTGCAAGCGGCAACCTTCGGGGCTTGGACTTGAAGCCCATGCGGAAGTGTCCAAACTTGTAGTTCACGCTGCAACCACTGGGGGCTGGCTCCAGAAGCGAGTCATTTCCCATAGACTCCCATGTTAAACTGGCCAACTTCACAGCAGAAATGAACATTTTACACAGTTTACAGCCTGGTACAACAAAACCTTCTGGTCTCAACTGATAAGTTCTCTGCTATTATTGTACGGGGGTGATTTTATAACTCACTCCTTTAATTATATTCTGGCTTAAAATGATGCATAATTATGGGCATTACCACCTTGAGTGACAGGCGGTTGCTGTATCACAGCATGAGTTTCCTGCTTCCGCGATCCCCCGACTTCCTCAACTCCGCTCGTTCTCCCCCTCTTTGTCCATATTTGGAGTTTTGGTGGACTGTGGCAGAACTTCCCGGAGCCTCCCACCCAGCCTCAAAATGGCTCCTTAGAAACAAATGGGTGATGTCACAGAAACTCTGTCCATAGTTTTTACTGTCAATGGCTGAGTGGCAGCATTATTTTGCAAACTAGCCTGCACTTACAGCAAAAGTTAAATAAAGATGATTTCACCCTTAATAACTGAACTCAATCAATTGACACTGCATAAACTCAAAGTTTTATTTATAGCATGACTGCTTAATATAACACATTGCAGGAGGTTAATCCATCTTTATTTGACACATATATCCAAAATTCTAGATAAGCTAGAAATGCTATTATGATAGCAAACTTACCAACCATCCAAATATTTTGTGTGCACAATTCCATACTTTGTCATGTTTGAATTTCGACAGAAAATTGTGTGTCAGGCTGAGTCTTTTGATCGATAGGCTGATCCAACTGTCAATTACCATAAGAGAGAAAGAAACAAGAAGAGAAGAAGAGAAACAAAAACAAAACAAAGTCACTAAGATAAACAAGGTTTTTGTTTGGGTGAGGACATTTTCATTTACATGAACTGTGACTGTGATGGGCTGGTCGTAAAATAAATAAATAAAAAAATTAATAAAATAAAACTGAAATTGTCAAAAGTGAGTAATCTTTTTAATTTAGTCAGTGTGTGTGTAATGACCCTGAACACACTGAATAGGGCAAAATCAGTGGCATGAATAAAAATGATTATCTTAATAACAAAAAGGCCAAAGTGAGGGTAGGTTTTACATCTCCAGTGTCCCAATGTAGTGATTTAATGTAATGTTCCAACGACATTAAAAACTATTGTTGCACACACACATGCATAATATAACATCATGTGTCGCTAATAAATAACAGTGTTGTCTATGTTTCGCAAAAGTATTAGTATAGAATAGAAAAGTATAGAATCCATTATTCAATACCATAATAAAAATGGCTGCAAAGGAATGTCTCACAATTAAACTTTAATATTAGATATTAGAATATCTATAATTGGTCCCAAAGCAGCACCAGCAATAAGATGATAATCAGATAGACTTAAGAGGGTCTCAAATACATAAAATCGCAGTGTAATGACTAAAAAAAAACATTTGAATGTTGTTTTGGTCATTTCCCAATGAGATGTTGAACAAGTGTCATTATTTATTCAATTTTTTCACAATATTTTCACTTTTACAAATTTGACATTTCTATGCATCTCAAGTCTACTTTTTGTTTAGTGCTAACAGTATGCCAACTGGCTAAATTAACACCTGATGGCAACATGCAAATCTTTCAGTGTTTTTATTTGGCTAGACCAAAATCAGATCAAAAGTTTGTACACATTTAGTCAATTGCTGCAAAAAATGAAATGACGATCTCTGGTGAGGTGTCACTAAAAGGAAAGTTATCAATAGTGACAAGACCCATTTTTAAAACAATGGTGTCAACATACTGCTGTAGAACTGTCTATTTTAACTTAACTTTTGTAACAAGCCCCTATTGACTAAAGTGCTAAAGTAAAAAGTCTCACTCACATTATACCTATAGCTGAGCTGCATATTCCATCCAGGCATGCAGCTGCTCCATGGTGTAGGATTTTGAGCTGCTACACACTGTTAGGCAGCCTCTAGATATTGATTAGCCCACTCTGCCTGCCCCATTGGTGTGAGGGTGTAAACCAAAGGAGAGGCTAATGTTGGCACCGAGGCCTTCAATACCTGCGATGTGAACTGGGGTCCGCGGTCAGAATTGATGTTTGTGTCCGGTGGGAGATCAAGGGCAGGCGAGGATGTCAGCAGTCTCTTTAGCTGAGGTCAGTTTAGGAAGAGCCACAAAATGTACAACCTTGGACAATCTATCTACCATGGTCAGAATAAAAGTGTTATCTAAGACCAGTAACAATGTGCAGGGCAATGTGTGACCACAGGTGGCCCGGAACAGGTAGACCAGCTGGAGGTTGATGGGAATTCTTCCCTGTATTCACACTATTTTTTTTGGTTGCATTTTTGCTAAACAAATGGTGGCAAGTTAAAAAAAAAAGCTACATGTTGTTTGTCTAAAGTTGTATAGGAGCCACTACATGTGCCAGGTTTTCACACAAACATCATCAAATGGGGGCACTAAACTTTTGAACATGACTGTGTCAGCATGTTGCATTCAAAGCATGACAAAGCTTAACATACTGCTAAGCCTCACAGAGCAGCTCACATGGCCGGCTCCTGTTCTTTTTGCATTTTAAGTTAATCTCTAAATCTAATTTAGCATGCTTTAGCTTTTATTCTAACTTTATTCAAGACGGAATAATCCACTTTAAAGACCATTTATGTGCTTTTAGTGACATGTTTTTTTCTGTGACTAACACCAAATTTAAAATGCTGAATCACTGAATTCTCCTTTTAATTCCTTTTTATTTTGTGCACAAACCACGCACACACGCTTGTCATCCACCTATTCATGAGGTCAGGGTTGTGCTCTGTGGCAGTTTTTTAAGAATAATATCAATTCTCCATGGGAAACTAATGAGTGGTGGACATGCCCACCGGCCACAGGGGACACAATCCATTCCTTCACAGTAGGCGTCTGTGTTGTGGAGCTGTTCGCTCAATGCTCTGCCATATGGCCACTGTGTCAGTCACCTCTCCAGATTTTTTTTTTTTTTCTAGGAGAGTCCTGACTCTCTGTGCCCAAACGATACCCACTCATGCTAGGCCAAGAAGGAGAGACGGGCAGCCCACACCTCCCCCTAGATTGGAGACTGAGGGGAAGGAAAGAAATAAAGAGTGGTCCACAAAGGAACAGAATGTGAACATTTGGCTAGATGGATGAGAAATGAAGACTATACATTGAAGAAAAAACTACATTTTTAGATCTTTGAAGCCATAAAAAGGAGGAACCACAATGGACGGAGAAGAGGGAGAGACGTCAAAAGCACCAATAGTAAAGATGCTGTCAGATGGAGAGGAGATTGAGGAAGACATAGAGAAGAAAAAACTATTCATTTGTATAAAAAGAGAAGAGAGGAAGAGGAGGAGGAGGAGGAGGAGGGTTAGATCTGCCAAACTGGGAAGAAAGAAAATGATGAGAGGAGAGGAGAAAGAGAGGAAACGGAGTGAGAGAACATGAAGAGGCCAGGTGCAGCGGCAGAGCAGATGGAGGGAAGGGAAAAGAGGGACGGAGAGAAAGAGTGATGGCAGAAGGCAAAACAGAGAGCAGAGAAGTTAATGTCTCGACTGTTGTGTGATGGGGCGTGTCTGTTCCAATGCCAGGCCGCTTTTCTTACACTCATTTAAAAAGACTGTTCTTTAGGGGTGGCTTTTTTCTTCTTTTTCAACCTTTTATCTTTATTCCGTCTTTGTCTCTGTTTCTTGACTTACTTGGCTGGCATGACTGTACATCACAACTTTAAACTGTTTACCAAAATGTAACTTTTAACTACACAATGGAGCCACATTAAGGCAGCAGATAATTCAAGCTGGAAGTACACAGTTGTTCACTTGGAACATGAAACATCTCAAAAGTCAAACATAAGTTAAAGAGAACTTAATGTTTAAGAAATAAATGTCTTTTTTGCTAACCAGATAAAATGTTATGTCACTTGTGTATATGTATCTGGTGCAAATAAAGCCAACAGCTTATTCTAAAGGTACTATTTGTAAAAACGGGTGTAGTCCCTGTCACCATTGTTTCTGTCTGGATGATGTTTAGTGCTTTTTATGTTTAGTTGACCAGTTTTTTTAATTTATACATCACATGGACACACAGGAGTGTTCGTCACCAGACACCACTACAAGCTATTCCAAACTTCACCAGCAAACTCAAGGCTAAAAAATGCCATTCACTGAGCTCTCATATTTTAACTAGTAATTTGGGCAGCAGTGGCTCAGTGGTGAAAGCAGGGTTGTCCAATAACCGGATGGTTGGTGGTTCGATCCTAACTCCTCCCTAGTCATTGTTGTGTGTCCTTGGGCAAGGCACTTTACCCGCATAGCCTCCAGTGCACTCACTTAAGCAATTTCCCTGATTGGATTATTAAAGGAATTCAAAATTCAAAATTAAAAAAAAAAAAAAATTCATTTTGCGGCTGTGGCTCAGGTACAGAGAGTGGTTGTCCACGAACTGAAAGGGCAAGACACTTAACCCTAAATTGCTCCCACTGGTGTGTGAATGTGTGTGTGCGTGTGTAAAGTATCATTATTTACTGTTTCATAAACTGACAACCTGTTGGCGATAAAGGATCAGCAAGGGTCAAGAAATATAGACTGTACCAGGTGCCTGGTACATTATATATATATATGCAGGCCTACATATATATATATATATATATATGCCTGATGGCCTATTTATATGTAGGCCATCAGGCTGCTGAACACTGACTGAACATTTATCATGTAACATCATTGCCACAATGCACAAAATTGCACATATTTGTTTTTCAAATATTAACATATTTGCACACTCCGTATATCTGACAATAATACATAAACAATCCAACTTAAACACTGATAACACTTTACCCTCTGTACATAGAACTGCACATTTTGCTTATTTGATTTTTGTTTCTTACTGCTTTATTTATGTTTATAACATAAGTCTACTGTCTTTTATCTTAGTTTAGTTGTGTACAAAGTCATGTGAAGGGAACTAGCAAGGTAAGAATTTCATTTCTCAGTGCTGTGCATTTGACAATAAACTTCTTGAATCTTGAATATAATGTACCAGTCTACAACCTGGTTAGGTGCATTCAACTTAATGCAAAATTATTTCATTAAGTAGTTGATGTTTTAATCTTCCCTTTATGTCTCTCTTTGTCTGTCTCTCTCTCTCTCTCTCTCTCACACACACACACACACATCTGTCGGACAGCGAAGTCCTGGAGACATGTTTCCGTCACAGAAAGCAGGGTGGAAAATAGCCTGAACAATCTCTCTTCTCTTCTGTCACAGCGTCAGTGGAGCAGCGCAGACATAAACATAATAATCTCTTTGAGCACCATGGGGGGACAGGATGCCCATATATGGAAGCGAGGAGAAAGGGAGGCGTGGCGGGCCCTACAGGGCTGCGATGGGGAACTTGACATGGCGGAACGGGTGAATTATATTGGAAAGCCTGAGAACAGTTGAGCATCCAGACTGTTGGAGTAGGGTGATGTCTGTCTGAGGCTGGCACACACACACACACACAATATGCTGGTCTGTGTCTCTTGTGTTTCCTCTTTCCGTTTCCCCCTCTCCATGCCTCTGTCCTTCGTGCCTTTTCTTTCTAAAACACAGATTTTCCAAACCCATCTGTCATCCACGGCAACTTTTGCCTCCTTTTATTCTTTCTTTATTTGTGACATCTCCTCTCTCCCTCGCCTCCTCCCACCCTTTCAACCTAGACGTCTCACACCTGTTTGCTTTCTGTGTGACCTCCAGTATTTGCCTCTGATATGGGGAAAACACTAGATGATCAAATTTCCCTTGGCTTCCCACACCCTGCATATCCAAAAACTCCCATTTTTAAAATAGCAAAAACTGTCACAGGGAACTAACCCACATCAGAAAATATATATATTTCTAACTTTGATCCAAACAAGTCTATATATATATATATATATATATATATATATATATATATGTAATTTAAATTGTCTTGGAATCATTTTTTAAACTACCAAGGAATAAACCTGTGATTACTCATTCAGCTTCATCTGCCATGGATGATTTACACATTGCAAGTTAACATGCAGCAGTTATTAGAGTGAATTAGTGAGCATGTGGGTGTGACATCTTAAGAGCTGAAGGGAGGGCTGCTGGTTCCAAGCCAACTCATTTCCATTACAGGTTCCTGTTCTAATGACTCTAGCACTATAAATATGATGCTTCCCGTAATGTTGAAGTATTCCTTCAGAGTTTCCTAAACAGCTTGTCATCTCTGTTTATTCTCCAGCCGTCTCAGAAACAAACATACATGTATCATTGTAAATTAATGTAAATATTTGTTTCTCCGTGTGGTGATGGACTTGATGTTGGTGGGCTCTTACAGAGAATTAAAGATGAAAAAAATAATATAGAGGAGTTTTTTAAGCTATGACATAAATATTAAGCAGGAATATTTATAACCAAGATAATATAAAAATATTATATGCAGCAGTGGCTCAGTGGTGAGCAGGGTTGTCCAATAACCGGAAGGTCGGCGGTTCGACCCCAGCTCCTCCCTAGTCATTGTTGTGTGTCCTTGGGCAAGGCACTTTACCCGCATTGCCTCCAGTGCACTCACTGGTGTATGAATGCGTATGAATGAATCGGCGGTGGTCGGAGAGGCCGTAGGCGCACCTTGGCAGCCACGTCTCCGTCAGTCTCCCCCTGGGGAGCTGTGGCTACCACTGGTAGCTTACCACTGCCACTGTGTGAATGTGGTGTGAAAGAATAATGCATCTCAATGTAAGCGCTTTGAGTGCCTGCCCAACAGAGCAGAAAAGCGCAATATAAGACCAATGCATTATTATTATTATTATATATTGATCATACTCTTCTGTATCATGAACATAATGACTAAAAATTTCAAATAACTAGAAATGCCTGAAACATCGTTTCCCATAATTTTTGTAAAGACAGACATTTTTAGTTCTTAACCTTAAGGGGTTACATTTTTCCAGAAAAACACTAGGGGCTAACTCGGTTCCTATGATCACCTCAAAACACATAAGCATGAGCATTAGACCGACTAAAGTAAGACTAATCCTGTGAAATCTGGCCCCATGACCATTGGCTCATTCACTTCTATGTTCAAGGACCGAAACCTCAGCCTCATGTTACGTTCTGCTGGTGAGGATGGGCTGAAAATGCACAAACAAATCATGCAACACACAAATACGATACAATGACCAAAGCATTGCTTTTTGATCAAGTGCACGCAGGCTATGTTTTTAATCAATAGCAACTGTCAGGAGGGGCACACGTGTGTGACATCCCTCTTTTTCAGGTCATCAGAGTTTCTAAAGAAAGCTTTGATTGATTTTTCTTCTGTTTAAAGTTGATCGTTAAGACCCTTTGGATCCTCCATCTTTCTTTTCGCATCTCTTCCATGTCTTCTCCTCCCTGCTCCCGTCTTGAAAGATTTTAAATGTTTAAACAGCAACTGCAGTCAATCATTAATCACACTGACACAGATGATTACAGAACACGCACACACACAACCTCAGTCATTACTAAACACCTAATGGACACAAAGCCAGGCACTGGCCTTTAAGCACTGCGTCTATCACACACACACTGCTCTCAAACACTCAAGCTCATTAGCCCCTTCTCTCACTTCATCATTCTTTCTGCTTATTTGTCTTCCTTCCACTAACTACTTCCCCAAAAAACACACTTTTCCTTCCTCTTTTTCACTTTTTTCCTCTGGATATCCTCCCCTTTTCTGCCACATTTGAGTCTTTATTTCTGTCCATCTGCATCTCCATCCCCCTTTGTCTGTCCTCCCACCACCTACGCAGGACGTCGTCCTCCGTAGTAAATCTTGTTCCCCCGTCCTCTGAGGCTGATGCTGCCTGCAGCTCTATGCAGAGTGATAGATGATACAATATTGAGCCACTGTAAAGCTGCGACTGAGATCTAGGGTTCTCATAAGAAAAGGGCCTCCTTAGCCTGTAGGGAGAGGAAGACGGAGAGGACGGATGTGTGCGAGAGGAAAAAAAGAAAGAAGAGCAGAAATGAAGAAGAGACGAGAAAGTCGGGAAGAATTTATACTGAGGGGGGGGGGGGGGGGGTGCGATGGTGACTGGCAGAAACAAGGCTCATGGGTAACGGTGATCATGAATAATTTAGCTGCTTCTGCAAATGAATAAAGTATAGTAATTTATCTTTGCACTGTAAAACTGATATTACTTACATGGATACAGCGGTGTGTTGTTTTTATATGACAATTTTACACTATTAGAAAACCAGAGACAGACATCTGAAAGAATAAACTTTTATTATGTTGAGAACAAAATAACATAAAACTGATCAATGTAAAGCAAAATTATTATCCCATGAAGGTCTGGATTTCAGAATCAGAATTGTGTTTATTGTCATGTAAGGAAAAAGGTTTCACATTACTAGGAATTTGCCTGATTTAGTGCATACATAAAACATAAAAATCATTTATGTTCATTTTTTCCTCATTAGTTTACACAAAGCACTACATACTGACAGAAAAAGTAATTCTTATGAGCACAATATAGACCCTGATATGAACTCAGTGTAACGGGTAGCACAGATGGATCTGTGAGGTGGTACAAGTGTGCTAAGTAGTGCAAGTAGGAAAGTAAATATAGTGCAAATAGTCATCAGGTGGATCATGACTGGAGCAAAGTGATCAAACATCAGGCAGAAAGGATGAGAGCAGAGAAATGGTCTGTGGTCAGCACCTGCAGAACCTCTCCTTTATAGGGCTGTCTTGATAACTGCCTCATTTCCACCTGTTGTCTGTTCCATTTGCACAGCAGCTGAAACTGATTCACAATCAGTGTTGATCCTAACTGGACAGGCTGATTTCACACAAGTGTGACTGACTTAGAGCTACATTGTGTTCTTTAAGTGCTCCCTTTGTTTTTTCAGCAGTGTATATAGAGATGTGTGCAGATTCGACACTACCACTGTGTTCCCCAGTGGACACATCAAAGGCGCCATCGCTATGTCAGTGAATAGAATAGAAAGTGTATAGAAATATATCTGCAGTGTCTGCAGTCTTTTGTCTGAGCCCTCTAAAGCAACATGTAAGGTTAGTGTTTTTTTTTGTATATTTGAGAAATAATATTTCATAATTTGGTTGTGTTGGTTACATTTTGGCAGAATAATGACTTTTGAGTAAAGTAAATCATTTAAGTTCACATATGATTACATAGATTATTTGCTGCATACATTTTCTGATGACTAAACCAATATATTCATTTGTAGAAAAAATTGTTTGAATATTGGCTGTGCATCTGTAAGATACAATTTAATCATTTTTCCATATTGTATGAATTTGCAGTCCCTCAGTACCAACTAACCCAAACCGTCCCAAATAAGACATGGTTAGTTATTAGGCCATTGATTGGTGGGTCGGTCATAATCGAATGCATAAATTTGCCTTAATTAACACAGATTGCATCTTGGTCTCTTTTGATCATGTGAATATGAACGATCTGGTATGTTTGGAACCTGGAGTGATAACACTCCTGTGATGTTATTGTAGTTACCTGATTTACCTAAAACCTAAAGAAAACCTACAAGCCACTAGGGAGGTTGATATGTAGTTTTCAGCATAGGTTCAGTCATGAAGACTCTTTCACATCATCCACCTCTTATCTCTATCCGCTTCCCTCTCCCTCTTCACCATCCTCGCACTCTCTTTCACTGCACTGCACTCCCTCTAGTGACCTCCCACATAGTCAGGTGTAATAGAAAGCACCTCCCTCACCGATCAGCTGTCGATCCGTCCCTCTCCCGCCCAATCATTGCGTAGCAAGAGATTTAAAAGCCTCTGTCTCTTCTCCAGCTGTCTCCTGATCGAATCCGGCAACCCTCCTCCACCCCAAGCACCTCCCGATCCATGCAGTTCAAGGCCTCCTCCCTCCTGCTCTCCTGCTTCTACACCACCACCAGGTCTAGACACAGGGGGGTGTCTGATCAGCGGCCTCTCCGCTCGAGCTTTCCCCCCTTTCGGACGTGGTCCTTACGACAGGGTCTAGGACACCAATGCACATTTACAATGCTTGTATTAATAAATTCTTTCACATTCAGTTCGCTGAGTCTCTCATGATTGAAATGCTGGTGCTTTTTTCCTGACACATCTCTTGTGCTTAGCATGTCATCAGTCACAGTGAGGACTCTCATGCAATTACGAAGGGCATTTTTATTCTGATATCATCATGTCCATTCAAAAAGAGTTGATATCTGATTCACACATACTTATTGAGCATACACTTGTCATCTTATATGATAAATAAAATCAAATAAATCATTGCACACTACCTGACGGTCAAAAAACCTGTCTGCTTCCTTCAGCAAACAACACCACAAGTGATTACATCCTGCCCTCCTTATACCTTCACACACACAAAAACCCCACTTTCTGGTCAAACAGACGCGTTTTAACCCAGACATACAGAGATCACCAAGAGTATAACACGCCAGCCCCTAATTGGTAATTGGGATGTGCAACAAAGAAACAAAAAGCCCCCAACAGAGATTAGCAATAACAATTGCACACTTTAAATTGAATTCAGTAATTGGTGATATTTGACAACCTTAAGAGTTTGACACCTCCTGCAACAGACACTTTAGTCACAGGTCTGTCTATGGCCCCGTTCACACTGGGGGAAAAAATGTGGCTTAAGCAGGATTTGCCGCATCCAGATCAATCCAGATGTGTTTTTTTCCGAGTGTGAACACCTCCAATCCGGCTGAATCCAGTTTGATTTCAATCCTGCTAGATCCACCCTCGAGAGGTGGATCTAGCAGGATTGGCTCAAATGTGGCTCAGGTGTGAACGCAAATGTGGCTAGCGAATCTGGCTAGCCACATTATTAGCCATATTACGAGGCGCCACCTAGTGGTTTGGAGAACAGCAAACACGCTGGATGAAGCCGGATTGAGTGCGGACACAACTGTGTGCTAGCCAGATTTGAAAATAGGTCTGAACGCATCCAGCTTAAAGGCTGTCTGGGCTCAATCCTACTCTAGCTGGAATGACTTTCTCCAGTGTGAACGGGGCCTAAGCTTGCTTGTCTTGAGATGCACTTGAGTGCACAAACCCCCTTTTTATCTGGAAAAATTTCCAGAACTCTTCCCAACAACCAAGAACAGCAAACAAAACAATGTCTCCAGGAACAAAGCTCCTGGAGATTCCATTTTTGCAGTTCCTGCACCCATTTTTTTCTAAAAAAGATCTGCCATATTCTGCAATTGGGGCCAACGCCTCTTGATGTACAGATCCTCTTTCTGAAATAAGGTGGTAGGAAGGGTTTATCTTTCAGAAGCAGTATATGATTAGGGGTAAGAGGCTCATAGGTCATTGGGATCATCAGGAAGCTTAGTGATAGGGCGACTGTTTAATATAGCCTCCACCTCACATAAAGCTGTATGTAATTCATTCTTATCCAAAGTTTGTAAGTGCAACATGGAATTCAGCACCTTTCTGCCCATGCAAATGAGTCAGGCAAAAACCTTTCTCCTTGCAAATCTGCCATTCTCTGTTCATTGACACATTGTAACACCTGCAGAAACAACATTGAGATACAATTTTCTTACAAGTGAATTGGCATTTGTCATCCAAAACTTCTGCCGCTGCTTTGCCAGTGTATGACTTCTCCCCCTACGGCCCAGTTGTTAGTGAATACATCTTAATATGAGCACAGGGATGTGCTGCTCCTTTGACAGAATAAGAGGATGTTTTACTTCCTCGGGCATAGCAGCCTTGCTCAGCCTGCCACCAACTCTCAGCAATCCATCCTCCAACTGCGGATCAAGCTTATAGATGTTACTACCTCGGGTCACAGCCTTTCCAGCTGACAGTGCAGCAACCTCTTTACTAAAACTTTGGTGCTGATTATATTGAACGATCAATTGTTCAGCCTTCAGCGGATCTTCGTGGGATAGAGTCCGACCATCGCCAGCGAGTGTGACCTTTGAATTTACACATGTCAAGAGACCATTTCTCTTCTCCTCTGATGACTCAACTGCAACATGATCTTTCACAACCTAAGAAACCATGAAACAGCAGCCTTAAGTTATCACCAGTCTGAGAATATGTGATGAGTCAATCCATGCCACTCAGTATATTAGCACTGCCTTCCTAATCTCTGGATCATCACCTGTGATGGTGACATCTAGGGCATATGAAGGCCAATTCTTCTCCACCTGAGATTAGAAACGTAGGTCTTTCAACCCATCTACTGCCATTTAAAAAGTATTGCTGTCAATCCTCTAGAAGCACCATCAGCAGGGTTATCTTTGGAATTAATATATCTCCACTGAGAGACCTGGTTGCTTCTCTAATTGGCTGACACCCTGTTTGCTACATAAGTGAGAAAACGTTTGTCTCCATTCTTTATATATTTGATCACTGAAGTGCTTGTAACTCTGCTCACAGCATCTGATCCACTCGGACAGCTAGAACAGCAGCAGTCAGCTCCAACCGGTAATGGTCATCTGCTTCACCAAAGTGTTTCCATCTTCACTGCATTTGAAAAGTGATGCAGCTGGGCATGAACAGATTGTCCAAAATACTTAGACTTAAAGTATGCACCTCCTTACTTCAAATGATGCCATCTGTTTCCACATCCTCCAGCCATCTTTTCCATTTAACTTCTATATTTTTGGGCATCTTATCATCCCAACCACATCTTCTCCTACAAAGTTACTGCAACATGATCTTAGCTGGCAGCATGAATGGTGCAAGGAAACCAATGGGATCATAAACAGAGCTGATTATAGATAACATTCCTCTCCTAGTAGGAGCTGGTCTTAGCTGCATCTTAAATTTAAATGAGTCTGTCTCCGCACACTGTTGTAGCCCAAGTGCTCGTTCCACTGGAAGCTCATCTCTGTCAAGTTCTCAACCCTTTTCTCCTCTACAGTGGTTTGCAATACAGAGAGTGTTGCTGATCCGTTTTGTCAGAGTGAACCCTCCTCTCTGGCAAAGTTTGTTTAAATTATGGACCATAAGAACTACTTCCTCCTCAGAAGGCAGGCTCTTTAAACAATCATCCACATAAAACTTTCCTCTGAGTGAGTTTTCACTGAAGTCATGATTCATCAACATTTGCCTCAATTTATTGTCCGACCTAATGGATCACCATTCATCATTGTCTTTATTTTAACATCTAATGCGTCTCCATAAAGTCACAAACGCCAAGTCTTATTCGACTGTTAACTGATCCGACCAACGGTGAACTCCCTTAAGCTACTGGCGATCAGCTTCCTCTGTGCAGGTGAACCAGCTGTGGTCTCCATAGCTGCAACCTCCATGATGCTGGTAATACCATGGTCAAGCCAGTCCAATTTTGTTGACTGACGTGGTGAAATGATTTACCTAAAACCATAAATAAATAAACCTACAAGCCACATCTCTTGTGCTTAGCGTGTCATCAATCAGCGTTCAGACTCCCACGCAAATTACAAAGGGATGTTATTCTGATGTCTGTTTCACACATAATTAACAAACATACACTTAAATGATAAAGAAAATCAAATATTGCACAAAAAACAACACCTCAAGTGATTACTTCCTGCCCTCCTTATACCGTCACAATACAACAAACTCCACCTTGTGGTCTAACAGAGAATTGATGCATTTCAACCCAGACATACAGAGATCACTAACAGTGGCTCTGACGTTTGAATCAAATGTTTGAACAAGCTGGTTTATCAAAACACAAAACTGAATCATGATGCCATTCTACGAGGACATGTACAAAATAAACAGTACACAGTACAATAAATAAATAAATAAATAAAGGGATCATTCAACAGAAATCAGACAAATCTGTGTTTACTCTTTGATCTATTAGGACAAGAGGAGACATTTGGAAGGACGTAGCTAAACAAGAGGTTTAACTTAAAGAAAATCCTATACATTATACTAAATACGATCTATCTATCTCTTTCCCTCTGTTACACACACACACATACAGCCAATGTGTGCTCTGACACACTGTTAGCTGCAGTGTTTAGACTGGTTAATAGAGCTCCTCTATTACAGATAATGACATCACACACACACATACTCAGCAGGGTTCACTGTCATGGCCAACAACTGATGTATGACAAAAATCTCACACAAACACATGGATACTGTACACTGGCTATATTTATGGAAGGTCTGAGATGTCACCCAAATGATAATTGTGGTAAATGTAATGCGTAAAACACAAAGGCTGCATTTTTTAAAAGTTAAGCTTTGTCAGTCCTTAAAAGCACATTCTTTTCTGTCATTGAGTACGCATTTTTTGGGCAGTCAATTAAACGCAATATTGCAACACAAGCTTTTTTCTGTTAGCAGTTATGCAGTGTGGTGACTGTGTGTGCAGCCTCAGGTGGTGTGTCTGTTGGATATAGCCAGTCTAATTGTAGTCAGGTGCAACATAATGAGCGAGCAACTCTCCAGGTACAGTGTGTTGTAATTACACTGCATATGTGTGTGTGTGTGTGTGTGTGTGTGTGTGTGTGCATGTGTGTGTGTGTGTGTGTGTGTGTGTGTGTGTTTAAAATAAAAACTACAATACAATGTATGAGCAGGACTCCTGAGTGTAATGCCTGGCTCTTTATCTGCCAGAGGCGTCACTGTGTTTGTATGTAACCTCGCCTGTTGATTGGCACTGGGCAGCTATAGTGAACAGCAGGCTTATCAAAGCTTTCTCAGTGAAAACATCTGCCTGCAGAGCAGTCGGCAGAACATAAGGTGTTTTAGGGGCTAAACTGGTTGGGAGCCGCTGGTTAAATCAGAATGAGCTTTTTATTTACGGCTGCACACTGGGGGTTCCTCAGGTCCGAACAGTTGTTGCTCAAAATCACCAGCTGTCATTCACTACATGCTGAGAGGAGACCAGAGAAGGACGCACATTAAAGCACACGTGGAGCCACACAAAACGCATTATTTGTTGTGCGCACACGCACTCGCACAATGCACCATGCTGTGCGGGAGGTGTTTGGGGGTCTAGGAACCTGCCCTTAACTCAGCGGGAAATGATGAACCTCCCCTACCTTTTCTTTCCTTTCCTTGCTTTAGCAGAGTGATGGATGAGTCCAGCCAGCCTTATGCTGAGTGTTAGTTGTAGAGGAATCAGTTTTGTGAATTTATAAGGATATATTTACAAATATGTCAGATAGCTGTGTGACTTCTTTTAACAGGCATATAAACCATTTTAAATTCAACAGTAAACTGTATGTTTCGTCACAGCCTTCTAGAACAACATGTGGGTCAGTCCTTTTTAGCTGTTAGAACCTTGAAATATAATTTTGATATTTTGATATGGCAGTTTTGGTTAGATCTCAGTAGTAAAAAGTTCACATATGATTACATACATGGCTGCATATAAGAAACTTCATTCCAAACCCTATCCACCGCCTTTGTGTGGCTACCATAGTAAAGGTCTAGGATAGTCAGTCCTATTTAAACTGCTCTTCTGAAGCTAGGATAGGTATTTTGCAGCAATGTTGATATTAAAAATGAAGAGCTGATAATATATTAATTGAATCCAATTGAACAAATGTTATTTACATTTATTTTTATGTTAATAATTGGCACTAAATATTACCATTGCCCATAAAACAGGAAGAAAGACCATTAAAATTAGGATTACCTTTATTAATTGGGAAATTAGGTTTACAGTAACTAGTGCATGGTGTGCCTGTAAAATAGAGATTATCAATGAGATGGACAGTCTCCAGAAAAAGTTGTTGTTAGGAGGAAGCACCGGTGATTTATATTTTGATCCTCATTAGGCAGGAACATTGAGTAAAGGTTATGGAAAGATCAGTTCATCAAGTTTAATAAGGTTGACTTTTTTTTAAATATTTAACCTCTGCCATGATATTTCCCTAACCTAAATCATAAAAAAGTTAATCTTCTTTGAGTTATTAAATGACTATTAAAGAGAATTTAATATATCTATACTGGCATGTCCCAGTCTGAGATACTGAGATATCAGTATCACACAGATGTACCAAAACCCACCTCTTCTTCACTACTCCTTAGAATGAACGTGTCAATACTACGTGAAAAGAATCATCTGTCACCCTCTGTCAGCTGATGAATAATACACCAATCTGTCACCAATCCAATACAAGCACATACTGCCCCAAGCTCCAGGTAAAATGCACAAAACACACCAAGGAAGCCACACAAATAACTACAAATAACCCCCTTTACACATGCACAGATATAACACCACATACTGTACACGCACACATATACACACACACTCAGCTGTGATGGATGCTTTACAGCTCTGTTCACATGTGAAGCCATGGGGGCATTATTAGAAAATTATTGATGGTGGAGTTTCTTCCCCCAGAGAGGTAAAAGGATACACACTAACCCATACAGAGGCATTATTCTAGACCTCATGATGACAGAACTGGCCAAAATCATTAGTTATTTTTTTTCCCTTTGGTTTCATTATGTGACATTTTTCATTACAAAACATCACAGAGTGGGGAAAGGAAGCACTGTAAAGGGAAACTGCTACAAAGAGAACAAAGGCATGCTATTACAGCAAATTGTGGCTGTCGGGTTGTCAGGCTTGTATGCAAATTGACCGCAGTAGTTCATCAGGAAAAGCCGCATTAACCTGACTAACTGTATACCCTCTGCTTTAAATCCTTCTGACACAATCATCAGGGCTCATGTATCCACTGTTATAACTGACAATACGAAAGAATATGTTTTAAGTGGATATGTGAATGTGCTTTTTTTCAGAATGTGGTGATTGTGTCCGACAGCTTCCCTTCAGATAAACCGCCTGCATGACATAGCTGCATCTCCTGGCAGTGCTAAACTGTGGTCTCTTTTCAAACGCCATGCATCAATATAGTCTGGCTCTATTGGCTCCATCGACAGTGGGAGGTGTTTCTGCTGAAATGCTGGGTTTGGTTATCACCAGACATGGGGGTGAGAATTAAGGCCAAACATCTGGCAACCAAAACACTACAACCAAATCTAATAGTGCTGCTGGTTTTTTTCGTTTTTGTTTTTTATTTGTCTGAACATTGCATTGTCTGATCTTGGGGTGAACTTGCTGGGGCGTCCACTAGTTTGCAATATTTTTTAATTGTGCAATTTATTGTGCAGCAACAGCTGCTTCTCTAACACCATTGTTTATCTCTTTCTCTCTTGTCATTCTTAACACACACCTGAATGTTCCAGAGCAGCAAACTGTCAAATGTCTGTTTTTATATAGGTTCAATTCATCAAGGACTGATGATCAGCAGCACCTGCTGCAGCTCATCTTCTTAAACTCAGTAAGAGGGGAGGCAGTATTAAACATGTTCAGTTCTTTTTGACATGTTTTTTTTTCTAAATAAAGTTTGATCCAATACATATTGATAGGTTTGTGTGTGTGTGTGTGTAAGTCTTTGTAGCAAGGTAATGTTGGCTGTGTGGGTTAGGACAGGGAGTACAAAAACAGGCAATTTTCTTTTTCAACACCCCCTGACACACACTTGTGCCACCTACCCAGATGAAAGAGTTGGCTGTGTGGCAGACCACTCTGTGGCTCCCTTGAGGGTTATAGTCACCATTTATGGGGGTACAGACTCGGCAGGCATGCCAGTGTATATTGTGTATATTTGTGCTTTGTTTTGTATGCCCTTGTATAGAAAGTGTGTGCAGTACTTAAGCTCACGCTTCATAACTCAGTACACACATACACAGACATTGACAGACCTTTGGAAGAGGGGGTGGGGGTGAACCACAATCTCAGATAGTTTAAGAGTATTAATGTCAGCAACCACCCATTGGTGAAAGCACAAATGTTTGCAGCTGAGCAGACGCTCATGATAAGCTAAAGGCTACTGAACGGAAAGACTGATATCATCATAACAAAATGTGCTAGCTGTAATGGTGACGGATGAAATGTTTTGCAAAGAAATGGGATGAAAAAGAACATAAGGAGGAAGCAGGCTATGAAGACATTTATGATAAAATGTTTCATAAAGGGAAGGCATGAAGGATGACGTGTAAGAACATTTAGAGAGGCAGACGCTAAGAGGAAAACAGAATAAAAGACATTGAAGAACAATGAATGCTAATAAAATATGGAGGAAAGCAAAAGAGAGACAAGGGATCAAAATATACAAATAAAAAGATAATTACACACACACAGCACAACAAAAAGACTTGATGAGCCTCTCCGCTTTGGCGTAACTTTTTAATTTAACTACATTTTCAGGGACACTTAGCTGTACCTGGCAAACAGCCCAAAAAATCAGAAAACAATAAACCTTATGCTGTGATTGGATTTATCACAATCTTATTTGTACATGTGTAGTGAGAAAAAAAAGCTTTTGTCTGATGAAATGTAATTTGATTTAGCAGCGTGCAGCCAGTGAGTTCAGGACATTAGCAGAGCAGGGAGCTGAAAGCTGCCAAGACCATGAGCTAGCTCTCTCACCCAGACGCCCACCCAGGTGGGGAAGATGAGAAAAAAAAGGAGAAAAAAGGGATGGGCTTTTAGGTGGGGAAAAAAGACATTTTGCACATACTTTCTCTTTACACAGATAAGCCAGAACATGCAAATTCAACATGTAGCCCATCATTTATGATATCAGTGCAAAAGTGGAGAAAATCAGTAAATATTTAGTAGAGAGGAAACAAAGAAATAGGTAAGGAGGAAAATACATACATCTTCATTCTGTATGGATTATCGTGGGGCTGACGGGGGCCCTCACTCTCCCTTACAATCTCATTCATAACTATTCTCAATCAATGCAGAGTTCACAGGTTATTAGTGTGTTATGATTCAGCTGCATTGTTTATATGCCAAGCACAGCCTCTAAATCAATATCCACCACTTGTACGAGTGGATAAAAATAATGTTAATTTCTTAACTCGGATGCTGAACATTTGCTCCCTTGATCCGGATGATTATGGAAAAATATTTGCAAAGACTCAGTGCTGCTGGAAAAGCAGGAGAGTGTGAGGAGAAGATAGCCATGAAGCTGATGAAAAAAGTTGCATTCAGTGCTGCTGTTTTTAGCCGTAGTGCTCTTTCTGAGGCGCTTTCATGGTGAAATTACACATTACAGAGAATGTAAGAGTGGAGCCTCTGAATCCAGCCTACATGTGCCACTAACCCTCTTGGCTGGAGTCCATTTAGTTCAGTACAATGCTGATAGATTGAACCATTCATATTAGATGGGTGTAGCAGAGAAGCTAAACCTCATTTATTTTTTACAACATATTAGGGATTGTAATGTGGCCCACCACAATTTTGAATATTTTGTTAAATAGCAATATGGAAGATTTAATAAAACAAATTCCAAAATGTATCGAACTGGGTATTTTTTTTTTTTTTTTGCTGATATATTCCCTATGTAATATTTCATGAAAACAGAGGAAAGACTTTTGGAAAATGCCCCATATCTCCTTGGGGGCTAATAATTTTGACTTTAAGCAACCAAAGCTTTTACAGCTGGAACAGCTTTGTGGTACACAGAAATTGCTCAGCCTGTCCATGCTGCTGCTGTTTTATTGCCTTCCAGTAAAAGTCAAACTTATTATATGCACAGGGTTACAATCTTTGTAAACCCTTTGGTTGTGTGTATTATTCAAGACAAAAAAGTTGGACTAGAGAAGCAGAAAAGGAGGAAAGTTAAATGATTTTTGACTGTTGATGGTTTTAAATAGATACATATCATCTAAAGTGCTAATAAGTCTAAAAGAGAAACTTTTCTCATGTGTTTCTTTCTTTATTGTGTGACTCCGCTCATTATAAAACCCTGGGTCTGATCTAAGGAACCCAAGCTAAAGACAGCTGAATGTTGTACTGTGTGTGTGATCAGTGATTTTTGCTGCCAAGCAGAGAGTTAAAATCTGTGTTAGTAGGTTACACTCTCAGCAAATGCCAACCACAAGAGACCTTTCTGAAGTGTGTGTGTGTGTGTGTGTGTGTGTGTGTGTGTGTGTGTGTGTGTGCATCTACAGGCTTACAGACATCCACACTGGCACACTCACATGAGCCAGTTCACTTTGTTCATGCAGAACTTGTGATGTATGTGAGTCTGTGTGTGCAACAGTGTGTTTTTATGTCAGCAGAAGCGTGAGAACCAGGTCAGTCTCCTGAACAGAGGAGAAACACATAGATGATAGAGTGATGAGTAAATGAGGTCAAGACTGATGAGAAAATGAAGAAGAAGGTGAAGAAATGCTGACTAAAACCAAACTTCAGCATTGTAGTGTATACAGTTACAGTCCATTAAAAAGCAGTATAAAATGGAACAGATGGCTGGATATACGGGACTGTCTAAATATCATTGTGACAGTTTATAACATCACACACATAAATGCACATGATATTTCAGACCTTGAACATGGACGTGTGTGTAGTTCTCTAGTCGTACCGCTGCATTTTTTGGGGGGTGGAGAGTTTTCCATGTAAAATGTTCTAATTTTGTGTGTTTTAAGATGATCTCTAGCATTCCCTGTTCCAAATTCAGCAGCAGTTAAAAACGACAATGTGGCTGAAAACAAACCGACTGTGCGGCTGTATCAGTCCTACAATTTGATGACGCCTGCTAATGTTACCATTTTTTCCATTACCTTAGCCTTGTCTCGTATCTGGCATGTGATGGTTTTTATTTTTCAAGCTTCTACGAATGAATAAAGAGAATATTTTATTCTAGAGTTTTTGAATCTTGTGTACAAATGCCAGAACACACCTGAGACAAAGAAAGTAAGTCTGACTGTCATGTATCACATTGCTTCTCTCACTTTAACACACAACGATTGCACCATGCCCACTTCCACTACTTACATGAAAGCAGCAAGTTTAATAGCAGAGCATATATATTTAAACATTATATTAGAAAAATGCTCAAATATGTCAGGCTGCATCTTGTTGTTTTTGGCCAAAGGCCAATAATTATAGGAAGCATAAGAAAACAGCTTATTTCTATAAAAATGTCCAAAAAAAGAATATTTGTACCAAAAAGTCTAATGAAGCTCTTCCAGGTATACTGTACGCTAGTTAGCAGCAGTGCAGCGGTAAGGGAATAGATCAGCCACACTGTTCTGTTTCATCACAAGCTGCATGCCCACCTGTTGCCATATGAACCAATAACAACACAGTAATAACACTCATCAAAACATACAGAAAAAACAGACTGACAATCCCATTACTTGTTATTTAGCCTTTATTAAATAATAATAATAACATTAAAAAAGAAATTTTTCTGTACAAAGTCTACAAACAAATGTTTGAGTTATCTGGCCAGTGCCATATGTGTGTCTTAATGTTGTGTGTGTGTGTGTGTGTATCCATCGAGACAGAAGAGGTAATACTATCTGGACCTCCAGAAGCAACAAGTATGCAAAGTCAAGCAAGAGAGAGAGAGAGAATCATAAAAGAGAGGGACAAAAATGTGTGTGTGTGCATTATTGTGTCTCATAATGTAGTCACTGGTCACTGAGAAAGAAAAAGAGTCAGAGCAGGGAGATAGAAAGAGTACAAGAGCAAGATAGAGAGACACAGTAAGAGAGCTCCAAGGCACTTGGAAAACAGTCCGATGAGAACACAGTTAGATGGACAAGAAACTCTCCCTCTCTCGTTTATTGTTCCCCATCTCAAATTTCTCCTTTTCTGACCATATTTCTCCATCTGCTGATGTTACCTTTATTTTCGTTGTTTATTTTATATCTCAATAAGCCTTCTGGCGATATCAGTGCATGCCCTTGAATGTGAAGGGATGAGAGAACAAAAAAAAGAAAAAAAGGGGGGGGCTCCAGGCAAAGATACAACAAATGTGACATGTTTTTCCCCTCACTGCTTTCAATTTACACCCCTAGAGGACAGCAGCATGACCCGGATATTTCACCGATCCAAAGACAGAACACAGAACGTGCTTTCTAGGATTTAACTTCACCTGCTGTACAGCTAGGGCTGAAACAGAACAAATATATATAGAGAAAACAAGGAGAGGTCAGTGTCTGGTCCTCCGATGTTTTGTCTGGGTCACTGACTTTTTACTTCACTGCCTGTTTTATGTCTTGTTGTCTCTCTGCTTGTCCTTCCTTCTGTTTGTCTCTCTCATACTCCACCTTTCCTCCTGACACTCTTGTGTCATCAGCAGTCTATGTATGTCCTCTATTCTTCCCATTAGTCAACAAATCAGTGTTGAAAACAAAAGATCCCAACCACAATTTGAATGGTCTTAAAAAGTAACAACAGCAGACAGTTAGCTTTAAATATAGGGGAAAACAAATATACGGTAATTCCTATATGCGCATGTTAAAACAAAATGTGTCTTGAAACAACGTTATTTTCACGGCAACATCATCTTGTGTTTTTTTATGTAGTTTCCTTAAGTGTTTTTTTTCTTCTTCTTCTGGCCTTTTCCATACATTTCTTAACCAATTACTGCCACCAGCTGTTGGTTAGTGGAACAGCATGAAGCTAGTGCAACTAGCAACTGTGTGCATTTTTTAATCCATGCAAGTAAGCTTCTGAAAACTTTTCAATGGTGCTCCACGTTTTTTAGTGGACAAAATTGCGAATTTAGGCTAAAATATTATATATAGCTTGATATCTGCAGTAGGACAAATGGTTGATGTATGTGAAACTGACTCCTAATGGGACTTGCATGTAAACATAACCGTATTTCTTCTCTTTTTCTTCTTCTTCTCTCATTTTAAAGTGTGTGTGTCTGTTTGTGTGTGTGTGTGTAGATGTGTGTTTCCTTCTGTTCAACAGTCTCTCCAGCAGCACTGGCCCTCCTCGATGGCTGTCCTCCGATACAGCGTATACTGTAGTTAGCTTTAAGGCTCGATAGTGTGTCCAAAAAAAGTCGACGGTACGATTTTCTTTCTCCTCCTTTAGTCCCTCTGTCTTCTTCCATGTTTGAGGGGTTTTAAAAGTGGGGGTAAGATTAAGAGTGGTGGATAAAGCTTGGATGATTCATCACTCTTAGTCCACCCCTTCCCTCCAGCAACACTTGTTCAGCTCTTTGGCAATCCATAGGTTGCAATAAAAACAATCACTGACATTTTTTTTCACACAGTGTCTGTCCATCATTTTGGGCATCATACAGTCTGAAAAGCAAAAAAAAAGCAAAAACAAAAAGAAAAATATATATTTATATATATATACCAAAAACAAACTCTAGAATACTGAATCTAAAGCACGACTCCATGACAGCATGTTTGATAAAACCTCTTATTCTCTGTCTTACTTTACCTTTCCTCTACTCCTTACAAAGACCGATTAATCTGTAATGGATAAAAATGTGCCAAAACAGAAAAAGACTGAAGAACAGTTAAGACCAATGGAGTCCAACACAATGCTAAATAAAAGTCTAAAAAAAAAATGGCATTAAGAGCTCTACAGGGCGGCTACGAACTGAAGCTGGCTTTTCTTTACCTTTTTTTTTTCTCCAAACAGACACAAGTCTAAAACAGAACAAAAACAGTCACCATTACTCTGCTATGCCACTGGTTTCACAAAGCGCAGACCGAGGGCAGACAAAGGAGCGAGCGAGCGCCATACAGCAGGCTAATGGACGTTTAAAACTCACAGAACTCATATCTAAAACTCCCAGAAACAAACAAAAAAAAGAGAAAATGTCCTTTTTCATCCTCTTTTCCTTCTTTACCATTAAAAATCTAGATTCATTTGATTTGTATGGTTTGATATCTTTTTTTTTGTCTTCTTTGAGTGGGGTGGGGGTGGGGTTAGGCATTCACTTGATATGTGTTGATTTCAGTCTAAGTGCCCAGCCATCAAATGGTCCACTGGCGCTGAATCCAAACAGTCTGAAGTATTTTCATTTCTTTTGATCTGGACACATTCAAATTTCACGTTGATGAGGACAGATCTCATTCCTTCACACTGTGACCGTGCTGTCATTTGTCGTCCAAATGTCCAGATTGTCACGGGTGCTTTAAGTCCATCTCCTCCTTTACTTCATTCCAGTGGCTGGTGGGTTATATTCTATGGTAGATCTGTCATTCATATTCATTTATTCATTCCTTCATTCATTCACAGGCTTTTAGAATCAAGCAGGCTCTCTCCTGCAGGCAGAGGAGAAATGGGACTGTAGTTAGAGGAGACAGGGGATAGATGTCCCCCAAAGTTTAGGCCTCGTAGCACGTAGGGGGGAGATCAAGATCACAAGTTCCCACTGGCACACAAACATGTGGGGAATCTCTGTTGTTACCCCGTTAGACATCAGAGCAAGGGAGTAGTAGGGCATTAGGTACAGATAGTGCTTCTTTTTCATGTTGTCTTTGTCCAAACTGAGAACACACTTACTTTAGCAGGGCTCTCATCTTTCCCTGTCATTCTCCATAGTTTGTGTTTAACTCATGCCTCTGAGCAGCATCTCTGCTGGTTTATCTTCACTTTATGCTTGATCCCATCGTACAGCTCAAAGTTGTAGTTCTCTAGAGTTGTGGAGGAGCGCGAGGAGAGCCCGCTGTAGGAGCATGTGCAGTACAGGAGCAATCCGGCGCAAACTGCTCCCAGAAGGACACCTAACGAGCTCATCACAATGATGGTGAGGAGGATAGGGTCCAGGGTGTACAGCCAGGCATTGTCCTTGTCTTTTTCTGACACCAGGGTGACGGACGGTGGGTCCATGTCTGAGGAGGACGGGGTAGAGAAGGAGGATGGCCACCCTGGGAACAGATAATCTAAAGAGAAAGTAGGAAAAATGTCGATATCATTCTAAAGTCACAGATTCACACAACTGGCACTACAGACTGATTACAACCAGTGTTTACAATGCTAGGTGGTATTATGAATAATAATAATAGTGCATTTTCTTTCAGATTTTGAGTATAAATTAATCATAATGGACATTAAATCTATATATGTAGTTGAGTTGTGCATGGCTGCAATACACAGATTAAAAAAACAATCCATTATAAAGAATTTGAAACTGAGGTATATTCCTTTACGGTAACAAGACACAATTTCATGTAGTAACAGTGAATGACTGTGGTGAATTAATGGTGACTTTATGACTATTTAAAGAGTCATAAAGTCACTTAAATAGGGATGTAATGTAATTCACACAATCAGACAGTAAATAACATCAGCCGTCTCTTGGTTATTATTGATTTAGATAAGAACTTTGGAAGCATAATGAAATTAATTACACAAAAGGTACTTTCCGGTGTGTCTAGCTGGTGTTGAAGTGTGTGCATCTACTTAGTAAGGCAATCACGCTAATCTATGTAGTGAATGTATACACATGAACAAGACAATCTGCAATTAAGTCCTGCTTTTAGAGTGTTTTATGGTAGAACACTCTGAAACAGGAACACAAGCTGACACACACACACACACACACAGGAATGCTGTAAACAGACTTGTTTAGTGAGGTAAAGGCTGAGTAGTCGTCTTGTATCTGTCAAGAGGGCTGGAAGAAACAAGGAACAGTGGGCAAAGAGACACAGACACACAGACACACACACACACACACACACACACACACACAGACAGACACACACACACATAAACTATGATTATTACAGACAGATGTTTTTCTAGGTGCCCAGAAGGAAGCTGTCTGTCTCAGTTTGTCTGCCCTGAAACATGAAAGAGGAGGAGGGAAAACACACCACCTACACACACACACACAGACACACACTTTTGAGTGCTCATCAGACTCTTCTCCACTCTCTTTCTCACACACACATGCACACAAGAGATTGTCTGCCATTGTTGCCACAGGCTTCTGTTTCTCATGGAATCACAAGTTAAATGAGGAGCCATAGGCATGCCTCTCTTTTCACCAGCCTTTGGGTGAGACTTGTAAAACAGCTAGTATAGTTGTAGGAGGGGAGGAGAGGAGAGGAGAGGAGAGGAGAGGAGAGGAGAGGAGAGGAGAGGAGAGGAGGACTCACCTTCATTGATGGGTGGCTTGTGGTTAAAAACAGGATCTTTCCCAAAATCTATCGGCCTGGGATCTGTTAAAAAACACACACACAGAAAGAATAACAGCATTAATCTAAGCCATCCAGTCAAGAGTCCATATCATGTTGTGATAGCATCACTCCATCTCTTATGTTGTCAGCACACAGCTACATTTGTAGATGGAAATCAAACAGCACAGTGAGTGAGCTTGTTTAAATTCTCTGAAGAGATCAGAGAAAGAAAATCTCCAATAAACCCTTTTTTCTGTCTCTCTCCTGTGCTCAGTCTATGGAAGGAAAATAACATCCAGTGTTACTAAAACTTTTCACCCAGACTACCTGCATAAAGCCAGCAAGTTCCATTATGTGATAAGCATCGATGCTCTTTTCTTTTATTTGCTTAGAAATGAAAAGAGAGTCAAGAGATCGAGGGGATGAGGGGATGAGTGGAAAGATCGGAGAGAGAGAGAGTGGAAACTGTGAGGGGAGGGAAAAAAAGACATACAAAGCTGTTTCATAGAAAAATATTACTTTTATTACCTTCACATTCACCACAATCTTTTTTCATTTTATTCCAAGACCATGAAAATCAACAAGCTAAAATACCACTTTAAATTTCTGAGGCAGGCCGGAGTGCAAGGCTTTGAAGGGTTTGGAAGCTCCACACGGCTTCGGTTTAGATTTATTCAAGGAAATTGACATTACAGTGCTCAGGAAAAAAAGAGCAATATCTGTGCAGCTGATAAGCATTTATTGCTGAGGCAAAAGAACAAAAAAAACATATTATAAAGTGAAACCCTAAATGATATTCAGAAGATAAGAAGTGAGAAATTAATTTAGTAAATACGAGGAAAAAAGTCTAATTTCCTCTGTTAGATAAGCTCATAAGACAAATATGGCACTTTCAGATTACAGCTTCTCTAAAACACCTCTACTGGAAGTGTAATATTTTTGAATGACACTTATAAATTAAACATGAACTGATTTAAGAAATCAAGAAATTCCATATTTAATTGTATCACTTGACTTAAAACCCAATTACAGTAGAGAATTTAAGTTAAAAAATGACTGAACAAATCCTATACCTAATACTGTATATTGACTCTAGCTGTTGAGAGTGTCTTAATCTAGTTATTTGACTGTATCTGTGTCTGCATCGGTTCCGTATGTCATAGATCAATATATAATGTTCTCAGAGTGCAAGACGGTGAACGCCAAAAAGACAATTTCTTCACGGAGTCAAAGAAAGTGCACAGAGTAATATAACGGGGATGAATGTTTTAGCAGTTTACCGCCTCAAGGCTGGTTTTTTATTCACTTGGAGTGATTGATTCTAGTCACAGCTTGATTTAAAAGTCACTCAGGCTCATCCCTCAACGAGGTCGTGTTTCCCAATAATCGTCTTTGCTGCTTCCAACAGATTTATATCGAGAACAAATTTTGGATTAATAAAGAAGTCAAAGAAAGCCATAGCTATGTCATTAATTCATTTGATAAAAAGGGGGGGATTCGCCAAGTTTTTTCAAAAGCTCAACATGTGGTTGTAATTAAATGTGTGTTTTCACATCACCTATATAAAAAACATTAAAGAGATGCGAACAA
The DNA here is from genome assembly GCF_900634625.1 of Parambassis ranga. Taxonomy (NCBI): domain Eukaryota; kingdom Metazoa; phylum Chordata; class Actinopteri; family Ambassidae; genus Parambassis; species Parambassis ranga. The sequence goes on from NC_041041.1 coordinate 19,113,811, forward strand.
AGGAGTGAAATACAGGCAAAGACAGACTTAAAGCATGCAAGCTTGGAAAACTCCTACGTCCTGCAGGTTGTGACCATGAGATGAGATAATGAAATAACTCTCTCTCCGTAACTCTTTTGTAACTCTCTTTTGCCATTCTAAGCATTTTGAATCTGGTCTTGCATTAAAATGTGTAATAGGTACATTAGGCCTTTAAAATCTGTTAGTCTGTTAGTCTCATTTTTATGGTTAAAGCACACCTGTCCAGACCAAAACCCCTAAATCTGAATTGTCTATGATTCTCATTCTTTTAAGACTACAGGTTCCAACAATGCTTCTCTCAAGATCTGAGCCTTTATTGTGAAACTTGTGGTTTGGTGCTGAGGACCAAATTACGAACTGTCCTATAAGACTAGATGAAGTCACAATACATACTGTATGTGAAGTCACCAGTGTGTAGTAATATACACACGTGCAGCATCCAGGCTTAATGGGTTAATATGGGACTAAGTGTCTTCTGACTGTGTAACTGTACCATCTCACAGCAGGTTCTAAATTCAATCACTGCAGGTCTTGACAAAACATTAAATCACTTAGAGAGACACAAGCACAAGAATAAGGCAGGGAAAAAAAAAGTGTTGGTGCTCGGACACTGTTTGGATGTTTAACACTTTCTAATGATCCTGGCTTAACAACCCTCAGGCTAGGATCCCAGAGTAGAATCATCACATGGATCTGAGAAGAGATTAAAACTCCCTGTAGCCCCATTTTATCTCTCCTCTCCAATTAGTAAAGAGAAAAATAAAGAGGTCTTTTTTTCAGGCACATACAAGGATGGCTCTTTGGCATCAGTTACTGATCCAGTGAGGGGCCCAGAACCTGTTAGAGATGCTTGTACTGATAATATTTCTCCAGGAAACAAGATGAGGAGAAGGAAAGAGAGGGGAAGAAAAAAAAAAACAGATATTGCCCGAGGGCTAGAAATGCTTACCGCAGGGTTTTATGAATGTAATCAGCTCCATTAACTAATTAGAAATATTAAAGGGCTTCAAAGTAGTCTGTGATGGAGAAGGGAGCGGGAAGTGAGGGGAGGAGGGTGATTTAAAAGCACTGCATGAACTAATGCCAGAAGGTTTTCCAAATCTTGCAAAAAGTTTGATAGAAAGAGAGAGAGAGAGCGAGAGGATGAAAGAGAAAAGTGCACGAGTAGCACAACATAAATACAGTCATATATCAGTTCTCTATTTGAATTCGGACCCACATTGATTGGGTTATGGCACGGGGCTGCTCGAATGAGTCATATAATGTGTAAATCATACACAAGTCGATTGAAACGCGAGGGAGAGAGGGAGCTAGGGAGGCGGAAAATGGAAATGCAAGCACAAAAAAACTAAAATACTTGTTGACTAAAGCACAAAACGGCATTATATAAGACACAGTGTGATGAAATAAGTCGATACGGGGAATATCTGCGGTGCCAAAAACAATGTATTTTAAAAGCTTGGTGGAAATCTGGAGGTCTGTTCAATGGAGTGTGTGCAGCTCATATAATGTGTGTGTGTCACACTGTCACAGAAAGAGAAGAGGAACAAAAAGAAACTTCTTTCATCTGCTTTTGTGTTTGAAACAACCTGCCCTCCTTCTTCAATTCTCTCCCTCCTTCAATCCAAACCCCTACCTGCCTCCCTGTTAGCCTTCCCTCTTAGAGTAAAAGAAAAATCTATCTTTAGAAAGTATAGAGAGACTTTTTTTTCTTCTTACTTCTTTCATCTCCCTCCATCTCTCGGTGCATTCTTTGGAGAAAAAGGGTGCTCACTTAATGGGCCCTTCTCCTCTGAGAGATTTTTCTCCCCTCCATTTCTACCTCTCATTTTTTTTCCCTCTCCTGTGTTTCTTTACAGGGAGGATTTGCGATGGAGGGAAGGCAGTAGAATAGGGAACAAGCGGTGTTTGATAAAAAAAAAAAGGAGGCTGGGGGATTTGGGCATGAACAAAATGATGCAGGGAGGGAGGCAGGGGGAGGGTATAGTAGCAGCACACAACACAATATGGTGAGTCCACTCACTGTGTTACACATCCACCTTTTCAAGTGTGGATGTGAATAATTTTCACAAAAAACATATAGTTATACTTGAGTTAAGCCCCCTCTAATCTCTAATGAAGTATGAGGCACAAACATATACTGTTTCAACATCAGGGGCGTCAAATAAAAGTCATTATTAAGATCATTTCAGTGAACAAAATCAACATACTGTAATTGTTGCCTTATTATATCAATAGTCAGCAAGTATAAAAAAACAAACAATAATTGTATGTCTACTACACCTGAACCACATGTAGGCCTACTTAGGTGAGCAGGACTTTTAAAAAGATTCACAGTAAATGCTTAAAGCAATATTAAGAAGAAAAGTGCTCATCTTACTCAACGCTGCAAAATAATGTGTAACAACCCATCACAAAGCATCATGTTACACCTGCTGAGTAAATAAAAAAAGTCACACAAAGTTTAACACTATCAACACAGCAAGAGATGCCAATACATATAAATCTGAATGGGTGATTTAAGAACAATGAAGACAGTGAAATCAGTCCAATAACCAGTGAATTTGGATTTTCCAAATAAAAGGCATCACTAGTAAGATGATCATTGTCACAGCATGTTTGGTCTCATCTGTTCAAAGGAAACAAAACTGTTTTAAATTTAAATGTGTGACTATTTCTCAGGCCGATGTGTTAAAATAAGACTATAAACTATAGACAAGACAGAAAGCATACTGTGTACTTCCACCTTCAGATGCTTAATGCACGATTGTATTGTTTCATTCACCCAGTCACATGTATGCATTAACATTAACAGACACAGGCATTTGGATTATCAATAAGATCCAGGCAACAAACTGCATCCATTCGACACAGAGGCACTACCTCGTTCTGGAGGTGAAGAGGTAATAGTTTTTAAAAAAGGCATATCCAGGATGTAATGAAAAAAAAAAAACAATGCACTCAAGGTAATGTGAGAAAGTCTCAGAAGTGTCCGTGCATAATCATATACTGGTGTGTATCTATAATCTGAGCCTTTGTGTTTTGATGCGATGAAAGCCGTCTCACTTTTCCCTTTATTTCCTGTTATTAATCTGTCTCTGTCCACTCTCAGTCTCTCAAAGGCATGTGGATAAATAAACTGCAGCTTCATTCAGTCTCAAAGAAAATAGCCATCACTCCCAACGCTGCACACAAACTCAGTGTCTTCACCTGTGTGTAAATCCCTTCTCTGTCAAGACAGGGTATTTGAAAGCAGGCAGTGTCCAAGCTGCAGATCAGAGCAGAACAGACATATCCTGCTCTGACATTTAATAGAACAGGGTTTGTTACAACACTGGCATTGTATACTGCATAGCTTGTCCACAGCTTTGTTCACCATAAACACATTCTTGAGGCTGGGGGTGGCAGAATACTCTTAAGAACAGTGAAAACATTGAGCCATAGTTGTTGTTGTTGTTGCTGTAAGGCTCTTTCCAGCCATCAGAAATCAGAGACTGAAGTTGTTTCATCTGCAGAGCTCTCTTCAGTGAGGGATCACGTCAGGCCAACAAGCTTAGTGTGCACCGATCAGTTAATTAGATCAGTCATCAGCAACAGGAACCGTGTAGAATCTCAGTGAAAAGCGGTGATTATGCTGAATACTGCTTTTGCTCATTCATCTCAGAGAGCTTCCACGCCCATTGATCACAGATACGTGAACAAAGCACTGTAATAAACTTGTACCATTTACATGAGTCCAGTCATTTTAGCACCGGGAGTCAAAGCCATCCTCTTTCTCCAGTGTTATGGTGAGCATGGGTTCAAGGCTGGGCCCAGTACCTGGGTACAGGTGGTTTTGGTTAGGGCTGTGTATCAGATTACAGCTGAGGTTTTGGTTCTGGTAACCCTGCAGATATGGTTGTTGGGTGTTGTGGTACATCACTGAATGATGATGGCTACCGCTGGTCTTCTTTGGCGCCCAGTGGTACCGATGGCAGCACAGTATCACCACCACGGTTACAGTAATCAGCAGCAAGAGGGCACCGCCTCCGGCCAACACATAGTACCAGTAGGCGGGAATCGGCTGCACCACCACTGTGTCTACAGTAGGCTCCATTCCAGATATGGCACCCCCTGGAGGGCAGGAGGACACATTACTGGTTTGCTCAGTAGACGAGCGAGGCAGGCATGCAGACTGCACAGGTGATTGTCTAACTGACGGTTCACTAAACCCCTGTCACAGTGTGACAAATCATGCCAGGTCTGTCAAGCTTTGAGGGCTAATGTGTGTGTAATAAGGCTGTTATTAAACATTCTCTATTGGATCAAATTTAATGCTTCAATATGACATGTAAACATAAACAAATATTTGGCCCTGCAATGACAATAAGTTGTTTTGTAGGCATTTTAAATGTCCCTTTTCCTGGAAAACACTTAAAAAATTGTTAATGACTGCATAACTTTCCATCAGATGAAGCAATACTGTATCTAAAAGTTATATGTCTCCCAATTACAAATTCAAATTCTGCCAGTTGCCAGCTACTGTTATGACAAAAACACTGGCATAGCTAATGTAGAATGATGGGTGATGCCTCAGAGCTCACCAATAAACAGATATTTAAACATATATATGTATGTATATATATATATATATATATATATATATATATATATATATATATATATATATATATATATACACATTTTAATGGACTTTTAATGGAGGTAACATTAGCTTAATTAGCTGTCTGGGTACGGTCTTTAGAGTACTAGTCAGGTGTCAAGGACCTATTGTTAATAAAACTCTAATACATTAACAAAGATGGTACTTTCACTGCATACATGATGTGTGATAGAAAGCTTGACAGGCCTAGCATCAGTAACTAAGTGGGGGTCACAGCAAATGGTCAGTTACTAGAGAAGTATGCTAAAATTTACTGTGCTCTGCAGATACTAAATTATATGTAGGATCAAGCAACAAGAGATGATCAGTTTCTCAGATTTGCATGAAGTGCATAATATTATTTACCTATTTTATTATTTCACTCAGCGTTTTTTGATTGAGGCAAACATCACAAGCATTAGCTGCACACTGACACGGCTCATGCCATGCGTTCAAATTCCATCAGAAAATGCAAAGCCTGGATTATGCAGTGACTGGCTGACTTGGACAAAGCGTTGGGTAGTGTTAAGTGATTGTTTGGTATACGATACAGCTTTTTGTAAAAAAAAAAAAACAGGCAAGGAGATCACACTGAAGTCGAGTGGAGAGAGAGGCGAGGAGCAAAAGAGAAAAATTACAGGTAGGAAAGGGATAAGAAAGAAGGCATTATTAGAGAAAAGAATGGAGTGAAATTGAGAGGGAGGAAAAAGTGAGAGGGTGGGGAAGTGAAGGAAGGAGAGAGAGAGAGAGAGAGAGAGAGAGAGAGAGAGAGAGAGCTAATCCTGCCATGATATCTTTAATCCTGCATTAAAGGGTTTGTCTGAAACTTCAATACTCTGTCAACTCACTGTGAAAGAAACCCGCTGAGAGAGGCAGTGGAAGAGAGAAAGAGAGAGAGAAAGAAAGTGAAGGTGAAAAAAGTAAGAAAGAACGAACGTGAGCTAGAAAGAAAGGATCAAGGAATGAAAGAACAGAGCCTGGCAGGAGAAAACTAGCAAGAGATGAGACAGAAAGAAAGAAGACGGAGAGGTACAGGATACAGAACCTCAAGGAAACCAGTGAGCTTAAATTAGTCTTTTTAAAGTTCAGACATACTCTTTAAGGGGTTTAAAATTGGCTTTGATTGTAAAGCTGTGCTCTAAGCAGCCTGCACAGAGAGCCATTCCCACTGGTGGATTAAGAGACAGATAATTTCCACGGCTGAAAAAATTGACCATTACTTTGCTTTTTGGAGAGGAAAGGAAAGAAAAAACAGGAGGGGAGATGGTTTCTCAAGAGCGCTGTTCCTCAAGCTACAAACAGGTTTTCAAGGAAATTTGGTTGCTACGGCTTGTGAATGTATCTATTTACTATTAAGCCAGCTTTCTTACTTTACACATCAAACAATCTTTCCTAGTATATCGGTGAGAAATTCATCTTTAACTTAAGCATAACACATGTTCTTATCTGCTATGTCCTCACACATTAAGGCAACAAAATAAAATGTTTAAGACTTTGGCTAAACAGGCTTTTTTCCTATCAACAACAAGATTGTTCCTCCATTTGAAACCATGGTAACCGCACTCAGGCCTCAAAAAGAACATTTACATGCACAAATCACCACAAGTGCATGGCTATATAAACACCTGCAGTTTCAATCGCCTTCAAAAAATCAACCACTGCTGCTGTTATTCTAGTGAGGATGGCCTGCCCATTGTGTGTGTGTGTGTGTGCCGTGTCTTTCCATAAGAAATCATACAAAAGTAAATGTAAAATGTGTGTCTTAAACACAATCTGTTCTACAACAATAAAGTTACTTGACAAATTCCTGAATTTATTAAGGTCACAAACCGGTCAATTTCTCACACCAACACACGCTGAGGTATTTCAAACATATGCAGCACTTCTTGAGAAAGGTTCAGCTACGTCCATTCACCCAAACGGAAACACTAGCGGTCATAGATCACTTTTTAACAGGCTTCCCAAAGGAGAAATGTAATCCTTCTTCTGAGTTTCAGCCTCAAGAAAACATGCTGTATGTCAGAACCAACACTGCAGTCCTGCTGGGAGTCATATGAGAGCTGTTCCGAATTCAACAACAGCAAGGATTAGGTCAAATACCTGGGGCCTGAGTCTGATGACTTGGGTTTTCAGAGTTTCGGCTCTTAGCTTTTACTATTTTTGGAATGGTATTTATGTTTTTATTGAACTGGGTGGGAGAACAAAAGTAAGTGCGGCTCAAGTGTCTGACAGAATCCGAAGAATGTTTTTGATCTATTCACATGCTAGGAGCACATGTACAAATACGCATGGACACACACACACAGACGTGACTTTAAATGAGTTTAAATGTGCCTTATTACGCATTCTATTTCATTCATCAGAAGTTATTATTGTGTCTCAGCTTCAAAAAGTGTCTTCGCATATATGCACTTTACCACTGGACACAAATTAGTACATATTTACAGTGTGTATTCTAATTAAAAGCAAGGTCAGTAATTCTGTTATCATTCAGAATCCCAACCCCTCCACTATGGGAGCACTTGAACCTTGAACTCTTGAATGAAAGTCTGCCACATCCTCCGCCACCATCCTCAAACTGCCTCCATCGGCAGTCCCAATGGGACCGAAAAAGTCAGAGTAAGGTTGCTTGAGCAAGCAATATGAGCAATATGATCATATGTTCTGTGGTTTGGACTGTACAGAGAGCTCATTTTTTAATACCATTACTTCAATCAATGTCTATATCCAGACTCATCTCTTCACCAGTATTTGTATTTTGTGGGATTCTAAACAATAGCACGCACACAGCCAGCAGTTTATAGGTCCCATCCCAGACTTTGAAAACAAGAGATCCAGTAGCATAATCTCCCTAAGCCCCCTTTTTTATCTTCTTTCAGACCAGACTATTTGAGGATAAAAGAGAAAAGGAGAAAGGGGAAGTTGGACAGTGACCAGTTCTCCATTTTATGCCAGTGGGATCAGCGGGCAAGAATGAGAGAAGAAGAAGAAGAAGAGAGGATAAAAAGGGTAAGATGAGAGTAGCTAAGATAAAAAAATAAATCAACTCTTTGTAGACTGTCTGTGAAGTGATGGACACACAGACACAAAGACAGATCTGCTTAAAAAAATCACTGATGACCTGAGAAAAAGAGCTGATGCACTGATTCACCTCTGACCTCGTGTCATCTGATAAGTCATTTACCATACAAGCATGACACCCATAATCACATCATCACTGCGCATACTGTGAAATACAAGGCACTAACAACTGTATACCAGCAGCATGGTGCACTACACACCAGTAAATAAATACCCTAGTAGTTTTTTTTTTTTTTTCTGGTTTTTTTTTTTACCAAACTACATAACCAAGAGTCAGTCCAGCATGCAGGAGTCATGCTGGAACAATGCAGTGGATCCATCTCATTATGTTGCAATGCTGTAACTGTAGGTAGATCCATAAAATGCTCTCAAAAAAGTGACCACAATCTAAACCCCGTTTAGATTTGTGTGGAAATTCTCTTATAGCTTCTGTCTGCTATGATATACAGTATGCATAGAATGGGACTGCATGGTAACATGTCTTATGCACTAAGGAGGGTCAGTGCAGTGCTGCAAGCTGAGCTTAGCAACAAGCAGGAAGCACAGGTATGTTGGCACAGAAAGTACAAATGCACAGGTACAAGAAGAATGAACTTACTGGTGATGCCAGGAGTTAAGGCAGGGAAAGGTTCTGGAAAAGAGAAATAAAATGTTATAAGGGATGGATTAAAGTGAACTGTGACAGTGAGCAGAGTGGATATTTGGACTTTTCCTTTTCCTTCAAAGACCTGCACTGAATCATTAGTAGATATATTCATTCTAAATATATCATCTTTAATCAGTCTCAGTGTGATTATATGTTTGGAAAACACGCACAACACTGTAGTCTTTGTGCAGGCGCTCTTTTTTTCCACTCCCTTTTCAGAAATCAATAGAGAGATTTGTCGGGTTCAGAGATAGTTTAAGAGTCTAAAGGCCCATAACTCTTCCAGGAAGGCTGTTATTTTTACACAATTGAGAGAAAATAAAGAGGGCAAGACAAGAGGGAGGGAAGACGGGAAGTTTCTCATTGCTTTGTCATTCCGTCTCTGCCTTTCTTGTGCTTGCCCCTTTATTTTGTTGTTTTTCTATCTATATTTTCTTTCTCTTCTTTCTTTTTTTTTATACACACTGTTAATGGCAGTGAGAAAAAGAAGAAAAGAAGGTGGAAAATGAGGTGAGGAGGGCGAGGGACCGGGTGAAGGCAGGCAGAAATGGAGGAATGGGAAGGAACGGTGGAGGTAAGAAGTTAAAGGGTCATGAGAACACGGACAGAAATTTACTTCTGTTTATTATTTGCCGGAGGATGTGACATCTGTTATGAAAGCGAGAAAACGCTTCTCACAGAGGAAGATGCAATATAGAAAAAATAGATAAATAAAAAAATAAATAAATAAATCAGGCTTGTGGGAAAAATAAAGGTAATATGAGCCTTGGATTGCTCCACGTACAAATTTGCATCGTCAGGAACAACAACGCTAATGTTACAAGTTCTCTCGAGCATTTTAATCACAACTACATGTTGCTCTTTTTTTTGGAATGACGCAGTACAGACACATTATTTTTGTTGCTTTATGCCTGAGACTGAATGGAAGAGGATGATGGAAACAGAATGAAAAGGATGAAGAAACAGAGGGATGAGGAGACTGAAGGAGAGGAAGACATAATGAAAGATAGACCACAATCTCTGCCTAAAGGCCATTTATAGCCTACTTTCTATATATTTTCTATAAACACAAAAGAAGATTTTTTTGTCCACTCTCTGCTCAGAACAGAATACAGGTTGTGGTATAAAGGAGAGGGATAGGCTAGCAGCATATTAATAGCTGTGTAAAGACACAGACTTGACTGTGGGACTTACGTGTGCACTGCTCCAGCTCAACACTGTCACTCATGTGGATGTTGTCTATTCTAATGTGGCCTCTTGTTGGGTGATCGAAGAAGCCCTCAAACACCACCTATACCACAGAGAGACACATTGATTAGACTCATTCTTTAGAGCTCACTGATAGATGAAGATTTTGTAGTAGCACTCTTACCTGATACTCTTTGGGACTTTGTGGCAGGATGGTGCGTCCCTCTCTCCAATGAGCCCCCTGGTCTCCTTTCAGTACCCACAGCAGGGTCTCTTCCTGCTCGCTGTCTCTCAGCAGGACCCTCAGGCTCCCCTGTGCTTCTCCCTGGAGCTGATAGTTGAACAGAAGGCAGAGAGGTCCTTGTTCTGGCCCCACCTCAGGACTCAGCAGCCTGGCCCTCTTGCGCTGGGTGTGGGCCCCTGCATCCAAGTGGAGATAGTTCCCTGAAATATCTGTCAGGAAGGAAGAGAAGGAAGGCGGCGTTACATTATTGTTACTGCAAACTCTCCTATATAAATCACACTAATGAGTGATGAATTAGCTCGAAGCTGACGCTGCACTGGGGAGGCAACTATGGCACCACATAAAGTATATGAAGTTTTCCCTGTGCACTGTGTTCATTGTACGGGCTCCTTTTAATGTATACTATGACAGAGCTGTGCTGTAATGCTCCCTGGTGTGGTTGTTTAATATGTACGGCATTACCACTATTATTCTGTGGTATGAGGCTTAACTACAAATGAGACTTCCATTTCATCATGACCGCTAATGACTACGGATACAAATGAACACACAGATGCATACACACACGCACCGCTGTGCTAAACAGCCCTGCCTCGAATTTGCTACTTAGTCAGCACAGCCATCATAGCCAGAGTGACATTGTGTGTATTTGCCTGTACAGCATGTGCTTCTTCAACTTTTTTTAAAAAAACTAATTCACTTCCTTTCTGTCCTGTTTTTTTTTTTTTTTGCTGAAAATGGATAGAAAGATGAGAGAGAGAGAAGCGGGTGAAGGAACAGCAGTGCTGTGGTGTTTCCTATAGTCATTAGTTTGCTGCTGTGTTGGGCTGTTTGTCTAGTATGGCCAGAGAGTGAAAGCTTCGCTGGAGCTACAAATAGTCTTTTTATTGACAGAGACACACCGAAGAAAGATAGAGAAGAAGAAGAACATGAAGAGAACATCATGAAGAGAACATCTATCTATCTATCTATCTATCTATCTATCTATCTATCTATCTATCTATCTATCTATCTATCTATCTATCTATCTATCTATCTATCTATCTATCTATCTATCTATCTATCTATCTATCTATCTATCTATCTATCCCACCCTCTCTCAGCTAAGACAGGAAGAAAAACAGATTTTTGCAGCCACACACATCATGCTTAATGAATAATGGATTCGGGTTGAGGTAACTCAATACTTTACTCGGAGGCAATGAAAAGAAGGGGGACCTAAATTACCGTCGCTCATTAAATACAGTTAGAGAAAAGTTGCTGTGTTTTTCTGTCGTTCCACGTTTGATCTTGGCGAATGTACAAAAGGAGTGAATTAATCAACAACTCTCCACGGGAGGGATAGGCAGGGATGGAGAATTGGCTTTGAGGGAAGAAGAGAGGGAATTACGTACGTATATGTGTGTATGTTTGTGTGAGTGTGTGTGTGTGTGTTTCGTTGTCTGTTTAGTGCTGGTTCAATTTGGGGTGTTTTTGTTTATATCCATGTGTGTCTGTGAGTTCATCTGTCAGTCAATCTGTCAGTGTTTTCCACACAAGAAAAACAAAAAGGAGAAAGAAAGAAAAAGAAGACGAACTCGAAGAAAAAGAAAACAAGCCTTCAGAGTCTAACCTCTCGGCCACAGCTCCCCTCTCGGCACGGTGAAGGATTTTTGTCTTGCCTTATCTAAGATCAAACGAATAACTTATGAGCTCTGTTTGGGTCGGATTTTCCTCTTTTTAAAGCCCTAAAAGGGCTTTTAATGACAAGGGCTGGGGATTGGATTTGCATAGGGAGACAGCTTCCAGACAGGGTGCCACGCTAATGTTGCTGTAGAACAAGACTTAATGTCATGTTGCTGTCTTACATTGAGACAGGGATGCTGCTAAGTCAATTACACATACTCAAGGGCGCGTATATACAAGTTGTGTGCGCGAACTTGTTTGCAGGCAGACACACACACACGGCAGCACAGTGAGATGCAGAGCTTCACCTTATGTCACGGCCCTGTCTGCTGTTGAAGGAGCTGCTCAGTCAACCATAAACTGGATGGGTTTAACAGATACAAAGAAAACCTTGCTGCATGGCAAGGTCATAAGAGCGTGTGTCTGTGTGTGTGTGTGGGAAACACACACTTTGAGTGTTTAATACATAGACAGTCCCACCTTGAGCTGTGGTGTGTGAGTGTGTGTTAGTGTGAAGCCTCCGGGAGAGCTAGAGAGCAAAGGCAGCATTTCTGTCAAAGCCATCATCTGACTTATCTGACCGCCCTGGGCAAAGTGTGCGCACCTTATGGGTGTGTATGTACAGTAAGTATGTGTGTGTGTGTGTGTGTGTATACGTAGAGCAGAGAGCGAATGTGAGTGTGTGATTGATAAAACAGTCTTAGGTTATCCTCCTGCTCTCTTATTAAAGACGGACAGATGTGGAAAAAGGGAAGTACTACTGAAGGGAATGAGAGAGGTCAGTGAGGAGAGAAAGAGGCGATCAGTGTGATGGAGTGAGAGTGCTAGAGGTGGAAAGTTATGGGAGAATGCAGAAATTATATAAAGTAGAATGAGTTCAAAAAGAGGTAAATGACTTACAGAGCTTGGACGGAATGAGAGAAGCATGGTGAGGATTTTAAGACAGATTTAAAGGGACAGGAGCCTAAACAAGGAGGTTACAGTAAGATAATTGTACCATTATCCAATCAAATTTTTGGCTAAGTTGTTGGATAGGACAGCCAGGCCTGAAGACCACAGCAACATGTGTTGGTGTAGAAAGTGTTAATGGTATTTGACGGTAGGCACCAAAATAATGATCATAGGCACACAACCCACAGCGCTATTGACTGTAGCTGAAGCTGTGAGGCCAGCTAATTATCTCTGCGGTGGTAGCCGCTTAAGAGGATGTCCATCCTGCTTCATGACGAAGCTTAGTTTATCATTATCTGCAATGTGGATGAGAGGAGAGTTCACACTTGTCGGCTTGTTCACCTGATGTTTGATAAATTGCCATTAAACACATTGTATTCCCAATTCTTACATTTTGGCATCGCTGATGTTCTTTTGGCTCTCTTCCCTTGGCCTATGAAAATTTGTAAGGACAGCGAGGTTAAGACACTGTTCCCTGTTCTTTCTTTTTCTTTTTGTAAGTGTGTGTGTGGTTAGATTTTGGCTAAGCTGAATCTCCAGCTTTGATGCTCACTGAATTATACAATATACAACGACATTCTAAGACTAAGAAGAGAGAGGTGCGGGCTGAGTCTAATTAAAAGAGACAAAGTAGAAAAGAACAACTAAAAGAGACAATAAAGTCCCAAACTAGGGTAAGGAAAGTGAAACTGTTAAACCTAACATTTTTTCTAAAAACCTCCAATTAAGACGTAGAACACACTCTCAGCAGATCAGAGTGAAATCCTTGCATCATTGTTGCTGTCAGTGGTTCCTCTCAGCACTTGGATGCATAATATTCCACCACAGGACAATTCTGCTTTGCTCCTAATTAGCTGAAGAAGACTTTTGTGCTGAGGAAGGTCAAACCGTTCAAAACATGACGATGCTTTTTTCTTTGCTGTGTTTGAAAAATGAGAAATATCTTGAAATGAGGAATACCGATGTTTCTAATAGGAACATGTGGATGTGTTTTAGAGCGTTTAATAAGAAGAGGAGACCTATCCTTGTTTGCTAATTTTGTACAGTGTGGCTGTGTGCGTCAAAGCTGCAACTATCAATCATTGCTCTCTTACTGGTACATTTTAACAGCAGCTTTCTTCACATGACGCTCATTTGTCATGGAGGCTGTGAGTGATGTATGCCTATAATTACTGGTTACCAGACCATATTGTCTTAAATATAATGTTTTATTAATGGAAAATTGTGCTTGAAAAGTGTGGGCTAAATTAAACATTTGCTAAGCTGGAGCTTCTTCAGATTTTTTTTTCATATATTGTGCATATACTTTTGTCTCACAGAGGTGAATCTGATGACTGAAATATGATGGATAACCATTTACGGTGGCAAAATAATAAGATAATCTGTAAAGTTCTGTAGCCGTGAAATACCCCTGTCAAAGAACGTCATAAAGTGGCGGTTAAAATATTGTATAATCAGGGTTCTTTTACACTTGGGCAAACACAGCATATACTGTGTAATTGAAATCAGTGGAAACTGTTTATGTGGATCAAAAGGCTGTATCCTTTCTATACAGATTTGCTCATTGTTAAAGTGGTCTGATTATGGTGTTCTTCTGGGGTCTTTTTTTATACATGACAATATGTGGAGGGAAAAACCTTTGCCCGGCAGCAGCCTGCACAAGAAATTCTTTTAGTTACCTACGTCACACACTGTGTTTTCACCTATTCTTTATTTATTATTTATAGTATCTATTTGTACTCACTCTCTGATCCCAGTGCCAGGTCCTGCCTCGTCCCATGTGCACCATGCCCGGTTGAACTGCTGCTGGCCGTGTGCAGGGACCAGCTCACGCCCGACTGAGGGTCAGCTGACCACCCGCACAAGCTCTGCTCAAAGTCGCACACAGCCGACAGGGATGGAGTGGTGGCTGTGAGTCAGAAGAGAAAGCAACACAACGTGAATTATTTTGTTGTGACTTGAAAAAAATAAAACTTATTTTTTTTTAACTTGTGGAGTGCTTTAAGAATTGTATGCAATTTAAACTGTCGTCTTCTCTGTTTCCTTTCATAAGACTTGATGCTATAATAGCTGGCTCATCTTTATTGTGATGGTACTGTTAGACACATCCCCATTGTGTTTAGATGTTTTTGCAATTACGATCACGTTAAAAGACATCTCAAATGATCATGGTGAATACAGTAATGAGCATAAAAGCAAAGAAAGCGATTGTGTCGAGATAGAGATTTTGAAGAAGACCAAATAAAAGAAAACAAAGAATAAACTGGTAACATTTGCTTTAAACTCACTGTATTCAGTTAAGCACCAACAAAACATGCTTAAACTGTACAGACCCCAGTGAGGCTACTTGTCAGACAGGCACTGACCTATAACTGTGAAATCATATTCCCAATGTGTGTGTGTGTGTGTAAAGAGGCAAGATCCTCTGGCTGTGAGAGCTTATTTTCGCTCAAACAGAGCTTCCCGTGAGACTCCTGAATCTAACAGACTTCAAAGCCCAGAGGCCCCATGGTGCACAGTGACATCATGAGTTTGACCTTAAGAGCGTGAGTGTGTGCGTAAGTGTGTGTGGATGAGAGACAGGCTCAGAAATAAATGCATGTGAGCCCAAGAAATCTGCATATGTACGAATGGGGAAAAGTGTGTGAAGCCCGTCAGTCCTGTTTGCAAACATGTGATTGGTTGAAAATGTGAGGTGAGGCAGCATTGTTGTTTTTTGGTGTGTTTTTTTGAGAGGAGGAGGAGGAGGGGGAGGAGGAGCAGGTTGGTGGTCGCTGTGGAAACATGTGCAGTACAGTGATGTCAAAATCTACATGAGTACTGTGGATACAGTTGAAATGGTAACCTACCAGATCTCATTGCAGGTGTTGTTGGTTCCACTCTGGGTGTGGTGGGGGTCATTGTGTCAGGAACAGTGGTGGTCTCTGTCAACAGAAGAACAGAACATAATGTGTAACTTTCCACCACACTCAACTGCTAAGTTGATTTAACACAGCACTAACCAATCTCATCTCTCCTTTTTAAATATTCTGCTTCACTGCACAGTAGAATATTTTAATGGTGCAGCTGTGATGTTTGAGGAAAGCCAAGATTTACTCATAATGCAAACTAACGACACATGTTTATACAATCTTCACTGCTGTTTTCCAGGACTGTTTGTGTAACAGCTGAAGTTTTTCGTCATCCCGGCAGTGACAGAGCGAGCTGAGGCGGTGAGCTGGCACTCAGCTGAGGACCACGGTTTATCCACTGCAAGTTGGCATGCACACACACACACACACACACACAATGCTCTGATGATAGATGCTGCACTCAAACTGACCTTGGAGCTGAGCAGCATGCAACCAGTATTACGATAGATCAAACAGAGGCACACGTACATACACAGTTTGGACACGGCAGCATTGGGGTATGTCAATGTAACCCCAAGACCTTCTGGTCTTGATAAGCACCTTTCTACTGTTGGTTAAGATTCCTGAATGCTGCATCATCTCTCTCTCTCACACACACACACATTGGTGAAAGAGTTTGTCTATATGTTGACGTAAGGGAACAGAAAATTGTCTGGCTTGCGTGGCACAAGGCTGACACCACAAACCCCTCTCACCAAATGACTTTCTGAAGCTACTCCTGCTATGCAGCCCTCCTCCCATCTTTCTGCCTTTCCCTCTGTCATTTGTCACAATAAATCTGACCAGATTCATCTCATGCTTTGGAAAACCACCATCAACACTACCAGAAAAAGCTCCTCCTAAACACACACACACACTTATAAACACACACGAGGCAGAGAGGGAGAGAGTCAATCTCTCTCCCTCTCTGCCTTTCTAAGCATACGAGTGAAATCCTATCTGGTGTTGTTTTTGTTTTACCACAACCGCAATTTTCTTTTTCATAACTCTCTCTCTCTCGCTCTCTCTCTCTCTCTGTCATCTAGCCCTGAGGTATATTTTGATTTCCAGTCGCCCCTTACTTTTGTCTGCCCGCAGTTCTTTCTTGTGTCTCGTCCTACAATCTTTCTCTGCCTTCCCAACCCTTTTTTCAATGCTCCTTTCAGTCCCATAACTCTGTCTTGTGTTATTTTATGTAGATTCTAACCAGCAGCTCAGTAAATCTGAGACCACTGTCGATTTACTGCTTTTGTAGCTGTTCTAGAAGTTTCCATGACTCACATGGTGATTTCCATCTCTGTCTCTGTGTCTTGTTTAACACTTAGAGTTACCCTTTGGTAATAGCTTTGTGTGTATGTAACTTTATTGAGCTGTTTACACAGTCCACTCACAGTCAAAGTATGCTGGATTATTATGTAAGCCCAAACACTCATATCACACACACACACACAGAATTAGATATTAACATTGGATAAGCTGCTCCCAGCTGCTGACATTAAGCTGTTTTAATTTGGTGCCCTTTACTGCTGTAATTAGCCCCCCATATGGAGGGGAGAGAGGGAGGACAGGAGATGAGAGAGAGAGAGAGAGAGAGAGAGTCATGAAGGAGGGAACATAACCCTTTCCACCTCACACTGCCATTTTCCTAATTAGTGACCACACACAGCTCCTGTCAGCCTCCGATTTCGGACTCCACCTCCTCCTCCACCTGTCTAATCCAATTTTGCTCTCTGCCTGTCTGTCCTCCCCTCTCCTCTACTTTGTCAATCCTCTTCTTTATCACCCCCACCCCTCCCATTTCTATCCAACAGAGCCCTCCCTGTAGCAACTTTAAAGGTCAGTAAAATCATTTAAATAAGTTCCTTTAATTATAATTTGCTGCATTTTTATATTTGTCTTCTGCTTTTGCAGGACTTTTTCCCCCTCTTACTTGAGAATGCAAGGCAACAGAGTGTTTAGTCACTTTGAAGATAACTCAGCCATGTTTTAAACATGAGGATTCAAGCAGGGATGTACAAAAAAAACAATCCTTACATCTCTCTGCAGATGGGTCATCCTGAACACCACTGAGTGACTCAAACCTTGCAATGTTTCTCCGACTCGATCTGCTTCGCATACATACACACACGGGCACACTTTTTTTAAACAGAAAAACAGAAGGTGTCATCGGCCCGAGGGCTCATTGTAAAAGCTGCTGACTGAGCAAGGCAAGGCAGAAACAGAGAGAGAGAGACGAAAACTGTTCAATTATGGAAAGAGCTCTGGGTATAAATCCACCTCTGTCAGCCTAAATAATGACTACTGACACAGTATGTGAGTGCATGAGTGTGTGTGTGTCTGGGAAAGAGAGGATGTCGTTGCTACTCAATTATTGGTGACATGGTGAGTGTGTATGCGTATGTGTGTTGGGGGGGGGGGGGGGGTAGTTTCCTTTACATAATGACTGACTGACAGTCTGAAAGGCATGCCCTCCTTACAACACAGATCTTTAATGGCACTTAGAAGAATGGCTAACCTGTCTGCTTTGGGCATGCACTCAGTCAGTGTAAGCAGAATTTGTATCACCATATTCTATAGGGTGAACACATGTATTAGTGTGTAGCAAGAGTCACTTGCCATTCCAATATAGTAAGCATTATGTACAGCACCGTTATCAGCACTGCTAAAAAGCAGAAAATCATTCTAGCTTGAAAAAGTAGGACTTTAAAAAATGAGTGGATAATGTGTTTTTTTTTGGATGAAGATGACCAGCAATCTGAATGCCATATCACAAATTGCAGGTTTGATTTGTCGGTAGCTAACGTGGCTACAATAATCATGAGACTTTCTTCTGTAGATGAGTGGTTGGAAAAATGAGTTTTTTACAGCAGGAAATTATTTCCAGATTAAAAGCCTAATTAGCTCACTGTACAGCAAGCTACCAATCATATCAGTTTTTATGGGAAGAGCTACTGGATCATGTTTTTTTCTCTTTTTTTTTAATGAAGGTTTCTGTAACCCATTAAAATGTATTGAAAACCAAGCACATGACTGCGGTTAAAAAGCCACCAGCTCTAAGTGTGGCTAAGCAGACTTGTGAGTCGTGAGCTCAGACACTGCAAGCGAAGACGCTCTTTATGTCAGAAAACTACTGTCTGTAAATTGCTCATTAGCCCATTGTGCAACAAAGCACCACAAGGTATGTGATTGTAATTGTAGCCTTAAGAGTCAAGCACGACAACAACCGAGATCATAAAAAGAAAGGAAGCTGCTGGCAATGAATGGCTAACTACATCACTGAGCCACAGTCAGCTACAAAGGAAATGAGTTTTAAGTGTGGCAAACACTATTAAGCTAAGTATGCCATTAAGATCTGTGGAGAAAAGAAGGACAGCTTTCTACCTCACAGAGCATTAATATGTTAACAGGGATAGAGGTTTAACTACACGCAAGGACCAATCAGTGCTTAAAATGCAGGTACAGTACATTGATTGGTTCTACTTTCAAGATAAAATCTGCATATTTTGTGGTGCGTCACTGCATATACCACTCACTGTGGATGGATAGATGGATATCTGGGCAACACTGTGAGCCGAACCTAAATATTTATATTGGAAAATCACAAGACTTTTTTTTTCTTTTCTTTGCACCGAGACACATCTAAACACTCAGGCACCCACAGTGAACCTGAGCCCAAGACTAAGTGCTTCCATGTGTGATGTCTCAAGGAGGGGATGGGGGGGGGGGGGTAAACTTGACTGTCCTGGAAGTAAACAGAACACTGTTGTATATGGTTTAACACCGTGCGATCACTTAGTGCTGAAATGTCTTCGTGGGCAGCAAACACAGCCCTTTGTCTTTGCTGGAGACACTGAAATGTGTCAAAATCAGATGTTATTTTTACACAATACACAATTTTTGGGGATATATTATTATATTACAGTTTTTATAAAAATAAGTGTTGCTTTAAAAACAAGTGACTTATATTTTATAAGTATAGATGCAGGTGGAGTGCAGTATAGAATCCATATGTGTAATGAATTCAGGAGGGAAGGGGAAGGTGCTGGATAGACCGTGAGTGGCTGTGGGAGTGGAGGTGGTGGAGATGAAAGAGGGGTGGGGGCATGCTTTAGGAGCCTTGGCAGGAGACGTAGTGAGTTCAGCAGAAGCCACAAACATTTGCAGACTCAACCTTTCTCTCCAAGTTTTTTTTTTCCTCCCATTCCTACTTTGGACTTACTAAAAGGACTTTGAAACATTGAAGTTAAATAATAACTGATGGGAATTTATTACCGTGTATAGAATTTGCTCACTCTTTGAAACCTATTATTAATGCCTAATTCCAGAATGAAAGGATGATCTATGTAATGTTAATAATGCAATGCTTCTTATATATGGCATACTGTAAATAATCTGCATGCTGGCTGTCATTATTTGCAGCTATAATGTCATAATTTACTTGAGTTTAATATGTTGGAGGTGAAGCAGAGAAGACACATGAGTGGGTGTAAATAAGGACACATCCCACTGATCACATGAAAGTGTCTGAACTGGAGCCACGGCTCACATGTGAAAGTGATCAGCAATGTTGGACCTGCTCTCTCTCTCTCACACACACACAAACACACACAACCTCACACACAAGGACACACTTGGCTAAACATTTGGCTGGAAACCTGGAACACCTCTAGAATGTTCAAGAACAAGAACGATCAACAGCTTCCCCTCTAGGGTGCCACTGTAACTATGGAAGTGCGTCTGTGTGTGTGTTTGTGTTTCAGGTCCAGCAAATGCACATGATACAGTTCACCACAAATGATTAAAAGTCACAAACTTCGTCTTTTACATATAAAATTACATGGAGCAGCTGATGGTGTGTTACACACAACTGTGTCTTTTCTCTCACAGCAACTGTGTTGTTCGACAGCTCCCGGTACAGTAGGTGTGGAGGTGTTTCCACAGGTCTTCCAGAGCTTCCTACTGACAGTCTGCCAGTCACACCTATGCTTCACTATTCAGACTGTTCAGTAAGAGAGGCAGCAGAGACACAGCATCGGAAGTCCATCAGCTGCAGTGGCCCTGGATTAATCATTATGATTTTGTTGGACGCACAATTACTGTGAGAGTCTAGTTGGCAGAATGTAAGATTTCCATGATCCCACGAGCAGCAGATGAATGAAGACAATGTTATAAGCCTCTCTGCTGCTCTGCCTCTCTTTTATTTATCTCATGCACCCCAACTATAACATTGTAGGTTTCAATGGAGAAGCAAAACTTAGCATGTATTTACACAACTAAGAACAAACCTTTGTCTTTATGCCAAACAGGTGGTGCATGTTGTGCATGTGCCCGCCTGCCAGTAACTAGGTGTGCTGAGTGAAAGAGATGAGAGCACAGCAGATGTTCTGATAGCTCAGTCATTTAAAACATGAACAAAACTGGCAGCCTGTAAGCTCTCTGTTCACAGCCAATAGTTGGGGTTACAGGACCTAAATTACATGTTGCCTCCATAGCTAGCGTGAATGATTAGAATGAGTCCTGTAATAATATTCTGGCTTTTGTCTCTGTGTTTGCACCCAAGGTTTGGGAACCATAATGAGATGCTAAACCACATTATTTTGTGCCCCCAAAGAACCCTGTATCCATAATTTTGGATTTCTTCATTGTAATTGGGTGCTGAGATTGTCTCTCTCATGTGGGGAAATTGTTTTACAGCCCCGAGGCCAGGTCAGTGTGCTTCATTGTGAAATATGAAAACAATACAGGGCTAGTAATGGAAAAGCAATTTCTTTCTGAGTTTGTTAAAGCTGATGTTCAGAGGATATGAAGTTTGTGACTGACATCACATTATATTACTTTTGTCTCTGCGTTTGAGTGATAGTACAAACACGCTGTATAGGAGCTGATCACTGCTAACTATTGCAGCAGGCCAGGCAAACAGTTATCTTGGCCATGAGCTGAATTTTAATACGCTAAGCATAAACCTGACTTCCTGCCATCAATGGAGGCCCGTGTCACAGACAGAACCATTGAATATTAGAAGGGGCCGCTCTGATTGCTGCATTCACTGGAATAGGTGTGTGTTTGTGATTATGCCAGCGGACATGTGATTGCGAAAGACTCCGCTGATGTCTCTCCTAATTTATTCATGAATTCATTAATGCACATCATCATTTCCTGAGCAGTGCTGAGAAAGGGAGAGAGAGGTGCAGACGTCGCTCAACTTCTGATGCATTGGCAAGAAAAAATAAAGGTGGGGAACTCCCGACTATAGGTGGAGCTGTCTTTTTTTCTTTTTTTTTAGTCTATATTTAGTGTTTAGGCAGTGTTGTGCTCACATGGATGTTTGCTCGAGTATAGCATTGAAATGATGCTCTTAAAAACTTAACCTTAGTATGCAGGCAACCTCTGTTCTTTTTAAAAAACATTGGCAGGAAACTAGAGGAAGGAAAACAACCTTTACCCATAGGATGTCATCAGATTCGGATACAGCTCACGGTTACATTTCTGCTGTCACAGCATATGAGGATATTACCTGACATATAATACTATACGCTACATTTGTGTTACTTCATTAATCCCCGTAGGGAAATTAGGTAATGGAACACATGGTTGTATTGACCAACGTCGTCTTAACATGCGACGAATAAAACTGCACAGAGGTGCTGGCAAGCAGTGGACGGGTTTCCAAAGCGGTGGACTTTTATTCAGTGGTCTGAGGTTCGAGACCCTGAAAAACTCCGGCTGTTCTGTTTTCACTCATTCTAAAGGTTCTGATTTTGCATTCACTGGTGAGACATTAAAAATAGGTTAAGGGGTTAGGCACAGAGTCGCCATTTTCAGCTTCCATCGGGACGAGTCCCCCATGAGTGATGCAGCGGGAGAAATACGCTCACTTTCCATTTTCAAGGACCGAAATATCAACCTCATGTTACATTTTCCTCGTGAAGATGGACTGGAATGTGTTTTAAGTCCTTTGCCTGTTCTACACTGCACCCCCCCCCCCAGTCTGTAGCCTTTTGGCTGTTTAAATTTATAGGAGAAGCCCACAAGAGTTCAATGTCTGTGTGTTTTTGTGTGGCTGTGACTTATGAGTAAACAGCTGTGTTCAGTGGACTGAAGCTGATGCACTGTTGAATATTTTATCTTCCTTTACAACTCAACACAACTGCGAGAGCACACACACACAAGAAAGCAGGAAACAGAGTGCATTTTCTCTTCAGTCAGATGTGCCTTTTTGTTTTTTCCATTTTATAGCACTAGCAAACTGATGCATGAGACCATGTGTTTTTTTTCAGTGCTATTATCCTCACGCTGCTTAGTGCCGAGACAATTAAACAATTTAAGGTTTTAAAGCCACTAAGATGCAGCTTTATCTTAGTATTTGGATGTGTGTTGCATTTAGGATGATAGCAGGAAGAGCGGTTGCCACCATGTTCATGAGAAGTCAGAATGAACTGTTATCATGTCTAATGCACGGATTACATCCAGAAGGCAAACATCTGGCATGCAGACATCGACAGCAGACCAGCAGACAACACTTAAACGGCAATAGTCAAGATGTTGATCTTCAATGCTATAATGGAGATGGTGGCTGCAGATATGAGGTGCATGATGTCATTAGGTGCCCTGTACTGATTGGATAAGAGTGGCTAAACAATATTGTAGTTATTCTTTTACATATGGAGAGCCAATCTATCAATTATTTCAATTTCTATCAGTACTAGATGTACAGTTTTATTATTTACATTTAAATCTGAATTTCAAAATTCACAAAAGCATTTATGACATTTAGTTCTACCTGATTTTTTTTGCCCATGGTAATATGTTTAAAATTGTATAACAGCAGTCTTGCCCCTTCTGTCCCCATCATCACTAGCCTTCTGGTTGGGCCTGACACATCTGGGATATATTGTTCCCTTTGGGCTCTCTCTCTTTCTCTGTGTGTCCCACACGCACAGGTAAGCGCAGACACACAAAACACAACTGTAGCCATCAGCTGTAGCCAACAGCCCACTTTGTGTCTACTGGGAACAGGTACGTGTCATTTCCTGTTCTTGTCTTCACCTGTCACATGTCACAATCTGACTAAAGTATGTAAGATCTGACAGCAAATGAAGGAGGAGAAGATAAGGAGGAGGCAGGCTACAGTAACAGCATGTTAAAGGACTAATTTGCAAACAGAATTCTAGCTAAAGAGATGTAATTCCAGTAATGTGTTTACAATCCACTGTTTCTACTTCAATTTATGCAGCACATTATTATTGGCTAAGTTAAGTAATAAATAGGAGTATTTGTTTAATGCCGAAGTGACTGCACAGCTGAGGAAAAATGCTTGCTACAGCTAACAAGGGTCCTACAATTACAATAAGCCATGCTTGCACACTGTGATCTGCATTTATCAGTCTACACACACACAGCACAGTAAATTACCATTCAAAATGAAAACTGGCATTTGTTGTTTTTAACGCAGCTGATCAGGGATTGATCGGCAAAATTCATCAGCCCGTGTCCAGCAGCTAATCCTTCACATGCACATGCTACTAAACATAGCAGGCTGTGAACACTGCAGCCACACAGCTGGCCACTATTAAGCAAAAGTCCCTTTGACCTAGACATGTTAATCCCCGTCCAGACATGTTGAAAAACCTCCTATAGAGCAAGATGATTAACTGTAACTGCTGAATGCACGCAAGCGTGTATATTTATATGCATACTTTACATACAGGCCTAGACACCAAGCTGCACACAATGTAGATAAATATACCAAGATGCCATGGAGATTGATGATGTGATTTACACAACGTATTTATAAGTCACTAATGTATTGTTTGTAATTATCTGTATAGATCATAAGTGCACACACGCTGAAGTCTCATAATAAGATTTTTTTAAATAATGGTCTATTCAAAATTGTTCTTGTTCACAGATGGTGGATAATTTGTCTAAATTGTGTGCAGTGTACTCCTATAAGTTCATCTGTGTACATAAAGCTATGTGTTGCATAGCCTATACAAGCATGTATGAGTTCTTACCGGGCAGATCGCAGCCGAGGACCTCCATCCTCATGCCGATCCCAGCAGGTGACCACCTCTCCGGAAAGACTCTGATGTGCTGGGTCACTATCTCATCAAACCGCCTCACCTCGGGAGTGTCGTAGTTGCCGTTACCCTCAAAAATCTGAGGAAAGAGATAAAGATGTCATCGTGGCATGGTTCATACAACATTTTTCAACCAGAGGATCTGTCTGCTCACCACACGGCAACTTCACATGCAAATACACAAACACCAGCAAATTAAGGAGACAACACTGACACTCCAATTCTCACAACACAACGGATTTGTTTTCAGGGACTTTAAAGGATGACGGACCTGCTGGAGCACACTGGTTATTGACAAGCTGTTATTTGTGTTAAGTCAGCTAATCATTATTGGTGATGGAAATTAGATATTTTAACATTCTTGGCATGTTGAAGTGTTAGCATGTACCGCCAACCTTATTTGATATTTGCATTATATTTGTGTTGTTATCATTGAACCTGCTGTGCAGTGAGCCCTTCCGGCCACCTAGCTGCTGTTGCCTGCTCCTCATCCTCTTCTGTTTTACTACCGTAGGACTGCTGCCAGATCTAACTCACACTGAATCCACTTGGCTAGGGCTTGAATGTGATGGTTGTTTTATATCTATCACCACGCTATAACTTTAAGTGAAAAATCTGGTAAAGTTCTGTGAAAAACAGGTTCATCCTTTGGTACACATAAAGTACAAAACAGTGATTTAGGCTTGTCTTTATGTGATAAATTTCTAATGTGTACATTTTTACTCCCATTTTGTGGAAAGGAAGGCACTGAGGGTGAGTTTTCAAACACAATGGAGCAGCAGAGGCAGTAAAATGTTGTCATTTCATCCCATAGAAAAAGGTAAGCCTGTCATATAACACATCTAATCAGCATTGTTTTCCCTGCACGGTATGACATGTGTCATAAAAAATAACAACAGACAGTCTGTTCTTTGATTTTCAAATAATCTTTGAGGCACCAGCAGCAGCAGCAGCTGCAGCTGCAGCAGCCCTGGGCGTAAAAACAAGATTTACGACAAACTTTAAACTGCAGCGGCCCCCTGTTTAAAAAAAAAAAAAAAGTGTGCTGTGAAAGTTGTACTATTGGTTTCATTAATTGAACAGAATCTTCTGCTGTCCCCATTTCTGGAATTTTAAAAACTGTATGATGAATTTCCCAGGATGCTCATTTAAAAAGACAGGCAGATGAGAGAGAACAGGATTTAGGCATCAGGAGAAATTGCAGGCACTCAGTAGTACTATTAAAGCGTTTTAAGACATAGTCTCAGAAAGGAGAACGGGGGTTTAGAGTGCCCTGTCTCGCAGTGCGTTAGACAGCCAGCAGTGTTGAGTGGTGATGCAGGAAAGACATTTTTAATTAACACCCATGAGAGACAAATAGAGGATGAGTGAACAAGAGGATGAGAGAAAAAGCAGAGAAGGAGTACACAGGACTTAGAAAGGCAAAGACCGAAGCAGAGAGACTGAGGAGTGAGGTGATTAAATTGAATTATTATCAGAGCCCGCGCTGTAATAAAACATTTTTTGATAAAAAAGGAGTAAGAGAGGAGGTAAAGGAGGAGAGAACGAGAAGGAGACGGTGTGAGAATGAACATGCGAGATGGCTATTAATAAAATACAAATGAGGGAGAGCTGACAGTTGCAATCAGAGTACATATGTATGTGTCAGACAGGGACAGACTGTGTGTGTGTGTGTGTGTTCTCCTCCTTCACCTTAGCAAAGCCGGTCTTGCTGTCAGTGATGTAGGTCCAGTCTTTGCCGTTCAAGCTGTGAGCCAGTTTGTACTTTCTGACAAACGCTCTGTTCTCTGCTGCAGTGCTGCCCTCCAGCCCTCTTGCACCCTGGGTAATAATGCCGCGCACCATCTTGGGCACACCGAGGTCCACCTGCACAGAGAAAACACAATTATTGTTGTTACTGCTCTCGCTCTCTCTCTCTCTCTCGCTCTCTCTCTTTGAACCGATCAATGCCCAGACCTGCAGTTTGTTGTAGATGACTGTGAGCTCCCTACGAGTATGATCAATCAAATGCTGATTTTCCATTAAAGGATTCTGAATAACTTCAAGGCTTTGGAAGTAGATTCTTCTTCAAAAACAGGAAGCTAATTGTTGCATCCAATGTGCTATTTGTTTGATCAAGCTCGACAAGTGACTTGACTTTCATTTCCATCTACAGTCTCTTTTGTAGTGAGGAGAAAACAACTATCTCTGTGGAACATACTGTTTTTATATAAAAACATTACAGATCACAGTGACATTACCTGCAGCCACTCTTCTCCAGCTATGGGTTGTGTTGGGTTGGGAAACCAGCCTGACCTACTGGCCACCAGCCTAGCTGCCCCCATGGAGCCGTGGATGTCCCTCATGGAGGACGCTGAGACTTGGGAGTCAGGGAGCTGCCCGGACAGCATGCCCTGCAGCTCTGAGCAAGGAGCATCTGCACAGAGACACAGAAGAAGCTTATGAAAATTCTTAGTGGATATAAAATACATTTAAACTGTGATACTTTCTAAGTTACAATGGAAAAAGCACCCCGTAACTGTCCTTAGAGTACCTATGCTGTGAATATAGTGCATAGTTTATTTCTGTTGTGATAGAAAGGCAAAAGTTATCAGCCTGTTGAATGGCAATTGATGACAATTATCAGTTGTCATCAGTGGCATAATAATGCCTTGTATGGACATTATCATCCACCCCTCAACCTACTTCTGTGGATATTACTTGTATATAATTAGTAATGAGTGATGAGCCTACTAACGCTGCTAGGTGGAGGAGGAGGAGGAGGAGGCCCCTTCTAGCCATACATATGAGAGCGATAGGGGCCAAAGTAACATACTGGCATAAATTGTATATGAGCTGTCAAAAGAACTCTCTTTAACCGGGATGATAGCATGCAAAGTGGGTAGTAATATACAACATTTAACAGGCATTTATGAGCCATAAGAATTATAGGAATGTCCTAAATCATGTAAAAGGTTTCAAAACATTTCAGCATTATTCCTTAAGGGCTATTGGACATTAAATCAGAGGGCACAGTCCAACCTGTTTTTATCTGTTACCTATAGATCCAGTCCGGCTGTGTGAGGATGTCACGCTGCTAAAACATCTCATACAACCTACATAAAAAGTCTTCACAAATGAATGTCACTTTCAGACCTTGAATAATTTGCTGCTGCACTGTTTGATCTAATCTTGGAGCAAAAAATTCTTGTGTGCTTGTGTGACACAAATTGTCAAAACAAGGCCTGGTGTGTTACACTCTGCAGCCCTTCTGAGCTGCTTTCCATCAAGCCATTTCATTATTTTTTCCTTCCTGCTGCTGCACAAAGTTGATGCATAACTTTAACCAAGCTACCAAAGGGGGATTCTTCATGGGGAATTGAGCCAGAGAACTCCCAAATGGAGGAACTAAATGAAAGCATGTTGCAGATCAAAGGGATTCTGTTTATTACACTGACAAATATGTTTTAGTCTAACAAGCATCAAAATAGGGTATTGCCATGAATAATGATAAAAAAAAAACAAAGGGATGGAGAAAAAAAAACGTCTGTTTTTGTTTGAAAGCGTACCAGGTAATGGGACGGATGTGATGGAGGAGAAAAGAGGACGAAGGGAGACAAAAGGTGAGGAAGAGGAGTTAAAGGACAAAGGGCAGATAAAGAGATAGACAAAAGGTCAAAGAGAGGAGATGGCAAGTGAATAGGAAGGGTGAGAGAGATAAAGAGAGAAGCATGTGAAGAGAGAGAGGGAGAGAGAGAGAGAGAGAGAGAGCAGAGCTGACAGTGAAGGGTGATGGTGATTGATGGTGACATTCTTCAGGTCTTCGTGGGGATGAATGTTTAATGCTGT
This sequence comes from Parambassis ranga, assembly GCF_900634625.1. Lineage (NCBI taxonomy): Eukaryota > Metazoa > Chordata > Actinopteri > Ambassidae > Parambassis > Parambassis ranga. The sequence goes on from NC_041041.1 coordinate 19,142,048, forward strand.
GACGTTTGCAAGTGTGCCTCAGAGTGGTAAATAATGGATCAACAATAAACAACAACTACAGCCAGGCTAGTGAACCTCCCTCAAGCTAACAAAATTATCTTTTTTTATTATATATATTTTTTTGGTGCCAATATATCATCTCAAGACAAAAATAGTGAGATATTACACACCAGCATGAGAGCTCTTAAACACACACATGCACCAGTGTGCTGTAGTCTTAATACTCAAGGTCTAAAACCCTCTCACATGTGCTCTGACGCTTCACCAACATACGATTTTACAAACGCACACACACATACCTGGTGAGAAAAATAATAATGGTACTAAAAAAGAGATTGATAAGTGCTGCGGTGCTAAAATAAAATGAGATTAAGGAAGAAGTGATGGAGGATGGAGGCAGGGTAGATTTAGGGAAAAGGGTGGAGAGAGGAAAATGAGAGAGAGAAAGGAGTGAGAGAAAAGTGGGAATGGAAGCTGTCAGCAAAGGTAATAGAAGGACAGGGGAGAAAGTAGAATGAGAGGGAAGAAAAACAGAGCGACATTGAAGAGAGATAGGTAGAAAGTGAGAAAAAAGTAGAGCAGGAGACATAAAAGTGTGATTTAAGTTAATGACATGTCACTGACTGACTGCTTTATGTCTGCCTTTATAGGCCTGTGTAGGACATTATCACATCCCTCCTGGCAGTGTGTTTGTGTGTGTACCCTGTCTGCATGTCTGTGTGAGAGGAGGGAAAAGATACTGGCCAGCTATTAGCAGGTGTGTTTGGTTATTATTATGTTGTTTTTTTTCTGCAGATTACAGACATATTTCAGAAAAAAACAGTAGATCAGCTTGTTTTTTTTCATGTGGTTCACCTTTAAAGTATCTCAACAAAAGTTTGAAGCTGTAAAGAATTTTTTTTACATGATGGATGGTAGAAATGAGAGGGCAGCAGAGACAGGGAAATAGCCAAAAAATGTCCTCACTGCCGAGAGTAGGGTGATATATATTGCAATTTTGGATGTTAAAATGGAGTAAAAAATAGGCAACCCAGGTGATCGGTGGACAAGAGCACAGGCAGGATACCTGATATATTCCACATCCCTGTCTCTCTCTCTCTCTCTCTCTCTCTCTCTCTCACACACACACACACACACACACACACACACACACACACACAGTATCATATTGTTTTGGTGTGATTGTGATTTGTGTGGGTGCTGAAATAGCCCTCCTGGATAAGAGCATATCTGTCCCTCTCAATGGCCACTACGACGGCAGCAGAGAGAGGCCCTAACCTAATAATGATACAGTGGAGCCGGGACACACACACACACACACACATGTACACAAATGGATTGAAACTCTCTCTCTTTTACCATTTCTAAACACACACACAGGCACACACAAACACCAACAGTCTAATTAAGTTTTATCTATTTATAGTATTGAGCTGATTATGCTGGTTGAAATCGTGTTTGTTTGCCAGGGCTGCAGATGAAAGCTGAGAGCCTGTTACTCTCTGATGTTATCACCCACACATCACACTCTAGTATTATTCTATTAGGACTGAGTGTGTCTCTGTGTGTGTGTGTGTGTGTGTGTGTGTGTGTGATCTGTGAGTGGGAGACTGAGAAGGGGGGATATGTATATGAAAGAGCAAGGGCAAGAGTGCGAGTGTGCACGACAGTGGGTGTGTTATGTGCATGTGAAAGAGAGAAATAGATGAGAGGAAAGTATGAATAGAATTATGAATAGGATTGATGGAGGGACAAATTACAGAATTATTTATCATTAGCTCGTACAAAGAGAAAAATAGCCTGTCACAGTTGCCTGTTTTTTTCCAGGAAATGTTTTTAAAAAAAGGGGGGGTTGTTTTAGCTTTGACCCACCTTCTGACCCATGAGGAGACAGACACAAAAAAAGTCTGAGAAACTTTACAGAAATTCATCTTTCTTACCAGTAATCTGACAGCCGTAGAGCTCGAAGCGCAGTGCGATGCCGTTCTTCCATGTCTGAGGTCTGATTCGTACAAAACGTGCCAGGACCGGCTGAGGGATCCGATTGAGGACCACGTCTATAGCATCAACATTGGCATGGAAGACCTGCAGACAGATAGCAAGAGAGAGGGAGAGAGAGGAATATTTAATAATGCTACATCAATGTCCCGTGAAGGAAGGCAGAGGGAGAGTGAAAATGCAATATAAGAGCTTATAATACCAGACTGACATTGCTCTCTCTCTCTCTCTCTCTCTCTCTCTCTATATATATATATATATATATAGATAGATAGATAGATATATGCTGCAGAATACATTATGTTGCAGTGTTATTTGTTTTGCTTCTTTAGGTATGTTTTCTGCAGCAAAGGTTATAATGAAGGAAAGCAAGAATAACAGAGTCATGGTTTATATAATGGAGAGACAGTGGACATAAGGGGACAGGTGGTTGTGTCTGAAATCTTCAACAAATAAAAAGTGGGTTGACCTCAAATGCTGACCTACACATTCAGTCAGATTTGTGATGTTTGGCAAGCTAATCCAGTCGGTGAACACACCGAGCAATCTATCCTAAATGTCATGTGAGGATTAACATGAATAATGACACGGACAACAGGACTGGAACATAAACTATATATAAGGCTCTGTTGTCTGCGATGGCTGTAGTTCCCATTTTTTGCAGTGCCTGTTTAAACAACTCAATTTCATTATGTTACATGAAAAGTCAAGCTACTTGATCTATTGTCATATGCACACAAACCCACATTGTCCATATTTTTTCATGCTCATATACATGAATTGGCCATTCTTTTGGAGGGGTGGTGGATGGATCCAACCTGCTTTTACCCAGAAGAAGAGAGCGTCACATATCTATCCATTTGGATTTCCAGGTTAGCATTAGTGTTGGATCTCTGCGTTGTGTTTTTATGAGGGATGTGTGACACACTCTTATGGACGGACTCTGTTTAATCTCTCCCAGGAGAAGTCTCATACAACCAACCACATACCTGATAGCAACAAGTAGTAAATACAACATGCAGCTAGCAGCCCGCTCCAGCTCCTCTCCTCTTACATTAGGACCGGGTTAGGCTGAGTCTTGGATAATCCAAGAATGGGCAAAGAAAGACACCAGCCTGTCTAAACCCATGTTTAACCCCTAGCCTGTTAACATGTGTATCTCTGCTATAGAGACGTTTTTAACAGAGACAACACAGACAGGTTCAGGCCCCTTGAGTGGCCAGTTAAAGAACAGCAGTATTTGGCTACATCCACATTGGCAGGGTTTTAGCTATAAACTCAATAAGTCAACTCTACAAAACATGTTTAAAATCAACAAAAGTTGGAAAAAGGTCTGGTCTCACTCATACCATGAGCCCTTTGAGAAATAAAGGCTAGTGCCAGCTAGCCAGTCTGTCTGACATGTCTCTAAATTAAGTATGATGGAGTCAAAATTCATTGACATGTCTCTGACCACAGTTCCTATTTACTCCAGATTAATGTTTCTCCCATGTGGGATTAAGACTGCATAAAATGAATATGCTGTCTGTATGGATTGAGTGCACACACACACACACACACACACACAGTCTGAGGGCATGCAGTGTGTCATAAATCAAGACTGTAAGTATGTGGGAGAGCATCCTCTTCTCAAGTCGTCTTTACTTAACCGCGCACGAAAAGAAAAACATCTTAACTCCTTCACACACTCTTGTGAAGGAGTAAAACACACACACATGCAAAAATGTTCACTAATACACTGCTTCCAGACACAACCTGCCCTCCCCACAATGCCAACGCTTTCCTCACACAAATACAGATAAAAGGAAATTGAATGCAAGTGCACATGGCTAGGAGCGCTCTTTTTGTCTCTTGACATCAAGACGTTCTATCTCTTGTCTATCTGACTGAGTGCCATGTCTCTTACTTTCTCTGTCTATCTCTCTCTCTCTCTCTCTCTCCAACAGTCATCTCCGTTGGGCTCTCCACAGGAAAACACAGCTGGGCTTCTGCTCTTCTCCCTGTCATTTCACTATCTCTTATTCTGACTCTGACTGCCATGGTGATACACTGTTGTAAATGTAAGTAGAAAAATCCTATTCTTTCATCAGAGATCTAAAAAGGCTGATTTCCCTCTGTCTTTCTGTAATGTTACATAAAAACACACCACAGTGGTGTTACAGAGCAGCGAGCCTTATTCAACAGAGCCAAAGGCCTTGCAATTACTTGCTTGGATACGCATTTATAGATGTTAGCTTTGTTTTTGGTGTGTGTGTCTGTGTGTGTTTGTGTGTAGAGTCTCTATTTTCTTCCCGTTTTCAATCCATTAAACCACTGGATCCGTCGAGGGTGACAAAATATGGCTGAAGGGGTTTTGTAACTTCTAAGGAACAGAAGCAGTTCAGTGGGCCAGCATGGGGAATTGAACCCATGACCCAAGTGGGCGAACAACACAAAGTCAGCCCCAGTAGTGACTCATGCCATTACAAAGGCCTGCATACTAGAGACTGTGACCAGTTAAATGATGGAAAAATGCCTAAAGGCCCCCAAAGTCTTAATGGGATTGTGGTAGCAGACTGTAATTACAAGTATGTGTGTATGTGTCGGTGTGTGTGTGTGGGTGTGTGTGTGTCACCGCTGTGTAAAAGTGTAATTATGAAGTCTCACTCTTAGGGGGCTGGTGGGTGCTTTCTGATTTCCCTTGGTGCGCGTGGTGAACCAGTTCTCTGACACATGCACACACTTTCATGTGTGCGCATGTATGTAAGGCTACCCTTGTTGCTGACCTTTAGCAGCTCTTAACATTTGCGATGAAGTGTTTGTGTGCATATGAAGCACGCATCTGAGGGCTGTATACAAGCTGACAAGAATCCTTGTTTTTTTCCAGTAATTGAGATGCCCCCTTTAGTAGCAGGTAAAACATATGCAAATGTTCACGCTGATTATGGATATCAAGATCAAGATATTGTCTCTTATATGTATATAAACCGACCTTCCTGTAGACCCTGTTTTAAATCAACAGAATAATGTCCTCCATGGTAGGTATGGAATGAAACATCACAGCACAACGTTTACGTAGCTCCTTTATTATTCCTATAGCTCCTAGGTTGTAACTGTGCAGTAAAAGAGAGGAGGTGTAAGGAGATACGCAGCATCCCTGGGGTCTTAAACTCTTAAATTCACTGTTAACAGTCTCTGTCTAGAAGGCTTCAATAACAATCAGCTAATGGACTACACCTGCAACCCAGCTCAGGTTAGGTGTGTATGTGTGTATGTCTGTTAATGGTCGGATGTTTCCACCAATGTCTGTAGACAGGGGAAGCTGATACCAGGAAAGGTGAACAGCTGCTTACCCACTTCTACATCCTCTCTGTCTCCATCTTTGTCTTACGTTCACACACAGGCACACACAACACTTCACACTGTCTCCGCACATACATCTTACATTCACTATCAAACTCGTACAGTCTGTTTTAGAGAGTGTGATAGTTAATGTAAAACTCACACACACACACAGCACAAACATACCTTATCAAAATACTTAAGGAAAGGTCAAATGGCACATTTATCTCTAGGTTCAGAGGTGACAGATGTGAGGTGAATGCCGTTCCCTCCTTATTTACACACACCTGCTCTGAGTGCATGGTGATTGATTCTAGTTTGCAGGCAAGAAGGCAATAAAAGGGATCTAGTGTATAACTACAGGAAAAGTGAAAAACAAGTGTTCACCTCATGGGAAAGTGGAGAACAGGTGTGTGTGTGTGACTGTGTCGTAAGCCTGCAGGGCCACAGTCAGTCAGTCATAGACGGGCAGGCTGAATTATTCAAATGTCCATTCCGAGTGTGTTAGGTGTGTGTGTGTGTGTGAGAGAGAGTTATAAAATAGTAACATACCCCCCATCTCCTCTTATTTCATCACACGAGGACAAATACACACACACACACAGACTTCAGGGAGGCAACCTGTCTCTGACAGCTGAATCGTGTTGAAGGTGTGTGTGTGTGTGTGTGTGTGTGTGTGTGTGTGTGTGTGTGTGTGTGTGTGTGTGACTGTACAACGTCTATAATATCCCTCTTTGTCCCTTTTCCCTCTCAGATTTTCTTTCTTCATTTGTCACAAACTCTTTTTTTCCTGCTCTCCTTTGACCTCGTCCTCCCTCCTGACTCTCCCTCACCTCACAGCCTTCCTCCCTACACTCGTCGTTTTATTTTCTTTCCCTCTCCTGACATCCTTCCAGGCTGTGTTGCTGAGACCTCTGATCTATCCTGAGGGATTTGTGGTCAACACCCTTGTCTGCTATTCTCATTATTCCCCCCTCTCCGTCTTGCCTCTGTTCATCCATCCATCCATCCCTCCTTCTTCTTTGCTCCCTTATGAACACTTCTTTTCCCCTTTCTGCCTCTTTCCTTCACTCACATGTTTCCCTTGCCTCTCTCCCTCTGGCTTCCACCTCTCTTCCTCCCTCTGCGTCACTCTGTTTCTCCCTTCTCTCTCTCTATCAGTTCATTGCTTGACTGCTTAAACTTTTGCTTGTATTTTTTTCTTTTTCTTGCTTTGCAATTTTTTTTCAACTTTCCTTCATCACTCCCTCTCAATCCACCCACGTCTCCCACCTCCATCTCTCTCTCCATCCATCCTCCCTCCCACAGATTAAAGTGGGAATTGGAGGTTTTGGTTTTGGCTAGGGTCCAGTGTTGTAATGGTCACAGACAGGTCTGCCTGCAGCAATTCAGGAGGGCTACGTAACGACATTTGTATCACATCAACCTTAAATGTACCTCTATCCACAGAAGGGTCAGGCCAATGAGTATAGCTGCTGTTTTTCTTTTTTTACAATTAATTAAAAAATGATCACATAAACTTATATATGAAGAGAAAATAAGAGAACAGAGGAGTATGAATTAAAAGACAGAGCAGTCGGAGTACACATGGGTGTCTATTCCCATCTGTCAGTACAATGTAAGGAAAGATTGCATGAATATTACTTTCTCCTGTCTTAACTGCAAGTTAACATATATCCCATATGTTCCATCTGGTTCACAACAGGCCATTAATGACATTATCAAATACATTACAGATCATACAAATCATCATGATGTGGTGTGACAGCAGCGCCGCCCCTATGGGCTGGCTCCCAGATGTTTAAAACCTCAACGTGTGTGTGTGTGTGCGTGTGTGCGCACAACAAGACAGTGGCTGCCTTAATAAAAGCGACTCTGAGTTTCTCAGAGGCGTGAGGGGAAGGGGAGGGTGGTGGGTGAGGGAGGACAAATGATGGAGTGAGAGAGGAGAGAGAAGACATGGAAAAGAGTGCACGAGTGGAGGGAACGGGTGAATGAAGAGAGCGGATGAGTACATGGGGAAGAGAGAGACTGATGGATGAAGAGATTTTGAGGGAACTAGTGAAGGGCTGAGTGAATGAAAATGTCATGGAGGAGATGGATGGGCAGATGTGCAGTTCAGTGCAGGTTCAGCCACTTAACAGGGAAGGGGTCACCGTGTTGGTAAAGAGCTACACCTTTTTTAAAGTGCAATGTTGATATAAAGCGTTCGTGTAGATTAAATCTGAGACAAGTGAATGCTTAAACACTGATCCCTGCATGAGGTGATCCAGGATCTGCTCTCAATTATAAAAACTATTTCCTTGAATTATCCTGCGAATGCAGACGCAGCATTTCACTCAAACTGCAGCATAAAACACTCTGCCAAAAGATTCTGGCCAGTGCTGTTGAGTGATTTATGTCTTTCTAACATAAAACACACACTCACACACCCGACAGCATGGCAGCTGCGATGCTGACTGGTCGTCTGAGGTGTGTCAACTGAGAAGGGCACATTAGGCACCGAGATGCTGACACATTGTTTATAATAAATAACCTTCACCATCTTTTTTTGTTCTCCCTGCTCTAAATTTACATCATCTCTCGTCTGAGGGAACAGAGGATGCGTCAAAACATAAAGTCCAGCGTGTATGCATACAGCAATTCCACACTCGTATATGTGAGTGAGACAATGATACAGCAGTGGATTACATGGAGACGGCCCTGAGCTGAACCATCAGGATTACAGTACAGACTGACGCACCAGGGAGCCAAGCGGCTCAAAAGACCCTTACCAGTTGGTTTGAGAGTGTGTGTCTGCTGTGTGTATTCCACCAGAAGCTGCTGCTGATTTATACTAGACCCCTCCTCCTCCAAACACACACACGCACACCGCTATGTCGCTCTTGGTATTCAGCTCACAGCAGCTTTCCAGGGTTGTGGGGGAATCAAGGAGGATTATGGGTGGTGACACCGACAGCTAACCTCAAAACATTGTTATTAATCTGTTTTGCATATTGGATTTTTATTATTTCATTGTCCAATGTAATAAAAAATGGGATGCAGTTGTTATTTGACTGCAACAGAATGAAGACTGATGGTCTTTTATTGTGAAATAGCATAGTCCTAATCATGTTTTTTTATTCTTTGCTATTGTGAATATTTAAATTCTATATTTATATATCTGTACTTTACTGTACAACTTGTATATAACCTAGCTTAATACCTGCAAACCTGATTGAACAAAAAAACTTCCTTTGCACTCATTTCCTCTGCATCTTTCCTCAATCATGCCTTTATTTTTTTATTTTCTATGTTTTTTTATCCATCCACCACCTCTCTGGGAGTTGGCTTTTGCTAAAGGCTTATAGGATCTGGAGTCCAACTGAGGAACCCCAGATGGTAATACTGGATCTCCCGTTTCCCACTCTGAGCATGCAGGGTGTGCACTGTGCATGCATCAGTGTTCATAAAGGAATAGGGGGTTTACTGTGCACTGTTAGACGTGGCGTTAGACCGCAGGACAAACATGTGTGACCGCTATAGCAGGATGGAGTACGCCTGTGATGGAAAAACCAGCCGCAAACCGCTGGAATGCTGCTCGACTTTAATTGCGTTTCCAACCATTAAGACCCCTCAGAACTGTCTGCTTCATTTCTACCTGGAACCCCCCAGACTGCAGCATACTAACCGATGACATATCATGCCTTAACACCTCCGAGAGGAACGGCTTAGCAACCTGTCCAATCAGGTCAACATTAGACATGACTGTGGCCTGAAAGTAACGGGAACCAGATGGGATGTGAAAAATCAGAATGTGCACTGTAAATGTAGCTCCATACAATGATGTAAGGTATCACATGGAGCTTGGAGACATGTGTCGGTTCTGCCTTGGTCGTAAACCTTTAAATCAAGCCAACTGAATGTCAGTGGAACGGCTGTAATTGCAGACACCGGTTAAGTTTTGGGCTTGTGGTCAAACTCTCACTGCATATATTCCATCTCATATTTCCCTCTGCCTCCTCTACGAGAAAGCATGTCGAGGCATGTGTGTTCCCTAAGATAGTTTCTCCAGCGGCCCCTGACTGTTTTGCGGTTCCCATATGCCATGTGTGTGTGTGTTTGTGCCTACCTTATGGTTCTTGCCATGTCTGTAGACCATCCAGTCCTCTCCATTAGTGCTGACCTCCAGCTTGAAGGTGGTGACGTAGTAAGATTTCTGGGTTTCTTTGGAAATGGCACCCTGTGTGGCGATGCCGGTAATGACCTTCAGGGTGTGGAGGTCCACCTGTTGGCGTGTAAAGAGTTTTATTAAAGAAAAATGTGATCCAGTGTTAGATTTAACAAGCAAAGCCTACTTTTTAATAAGAGTATTATATTTCACTCCATTCACTGTGGGCTCATTTTTCACTGCAGTATAAAACCCTGCACTTCTATGGAAACAACACAATCATCTCTTGAAGAGCTCAAATATTCAATCTGTACAAAATAACAGTTACAAAGATTAGTGGTTATATGGTTATATGAACATAGGTACCATAAGATACCCAAGACTCCAACAAGTCTTTCGGTTGAGAGATAGGAATACATCTGAAGTGACACTGCTTATCTGTTGACACTTTGAAAGTATTTATCGCAGATATAGGTCAAATCTCTACAAACTTATTACATAACCTGACCTTTCCCATCTCTGCCACTTGTCTGTGACAGATTTTTAATCACGTAAGATGTGTTTGAGCACTTTCCCCTCATCTGTTTCTAAACAAAACATTTTTGTAACCGATAACAAAAGACCAGACGTTATGTGAAACTGTGTTTACAGTGTGTCCAAATGACACTGATGCCATCTTATGAAAAACACAATTATGTATTATCAAAAGAAATGATGACACTTCAAGTCCAAATGGTGTTCATACGAATAGTAAAGGAAAAGTGAGAGTGAAACTCTTAACTAGGTAGACCGAAGAGGTAGATTGAGAGAAACATTTTATAACCTTTTCCTAATGTAAATCTCATTCCAACTTCAAATCATGTAAAATGTTCTAAAGATTCTTCAGGTATAAAATTTGTTGAAAGCACACACGGTAAGCACAAATGTAAACCTCAGCATCCATTTCTGACTCTCAGCACCCAGCTTTCCTCCCCTCCTGATCTCCTTTTCTCAGTTTCTTTCCTCTCTGTGTCTCTCTCCTGGCAGATCAATAGTAATGACCGGGGGGCTCATTTTAATTTCCTCCCATACAATAGCTATAATCACCTCCCCATCCTGATTGTGGATGCGCCACTACGTGCCTGGCATGCTGCTGGCTGAGTTGCATTGTATGTGGACAGCATTGCGTAGGATGTCAGGTTCTAATCCCTCAAGCATTTTTTTTTTATTCCACATGCCCAAAATGAGTAAGCAGTAACAAATAAATGCATTTTATATAACAAAACAACTTTAGGAATATATTAGAGCATTCCTGATGCATAGCAAACAATCTGGCTTATAGTTTCTTCAGGAGAACTTACAGTAGCACACCTGCAACTGTTTAACATGAGCAATTTAAGGCAAATAAATGGCAGGCAGATGATGAAAAAAGGTTCGACTGTAGGTTATAACATTTATTCACCTCCACTGGGGCTGCTCAAACCTGTAGATTAATCACAACTTGTTCTGTGTGTGCGTGTGTGCAGGTGTGCAATGTGTGCTACATGTCCCACTGGGGTATAGTACAAAACACCGGGGGGAGGTAAAATGCTGTGTTTGTTATCTGTCAGGAAGACAGGTGTTTTAGATTACTTCCAACACACACACACGCACGCACGCACGCACTTGCACTGGTAGGGCCAGACCGAGATCCACCAAGACAACTAATCGATAGTCCGGAACCAAGGAGAGGAACAGATGAGAGGGGAAGGAGGGGTAGGGAGTACGAGAGGGGGGCAGAGAAACAGAAAGAATAGAAGGAGGTAAAGAACAAATGAGAGAGAGAGAGAGAGAGAGAGAGATGCTAAGTGAGCCTTCCCAGGGAAGGTTTCTCATCAATCACTGAGCTGTTAGAATAACAGAGCCACCAGCGCTCACATCATCTATCTGCACCACACCTCACTGAACCAGGCCAGAATGGAACAGAATAGAATGGAACAACAGCACCAGCTGCATTGGAAAGTGCTCCAGTGAGAGATTTAAACCACACACGTGGCTCCTGAGCCAACATGGCAAAACAGGCATGCCTGAGCACACACACACACACACACACACACACAGTTATAAGACACCGCAGGGTGCAAGATGCAAGTAGGCACGTTGGCATTTATGACAGCTGTTTGTAAAGACAGAAGCTTTGCGCGCACACACACTCACACAAACATGTAGGGGCCTTGCTCTCTCGCAAGGTGTTAACGCAAGGGAACAGCTGAGAGCCTCCGCGGAACACAACGACCCTGCCACAACACCGGTGAGCAGACATGAGAGGGATACAGTAGAGGCTGCATTTCAAGCTAACTGTGAAGCTAGTTGATTTCAAAGATTTGATGAATTGCAACAATCAAACCCAAATCGTTGATGAAGAGTCTCAGTGATCCAGGTCATTTTGCCTTACTTCAACCATTTGAATAAACCCAAATCAGAGGCTGATTCAGGAGCATGTGTGTGTAGTCTGAAAGTCAGGGGGAAAACATGTTTGACATTTGATTTGTGTTATGTTTTCTGTCAGCTTGGGTTGGAGGGAGTGAGCTGTCAGTTGTAAGAGGTAAGACAGGAAGGAAGTGTGAGACTGATGGGACCTTGGCCCTGTGCTGCCTTTTGGCTATGGCCTGTGTTTTTCTGGAACCAGAGTTTGGCTACAGTGAAAGACTGATACAGCAGGAGCAGGCTGTCTGACAGCATGACAATGAACTGATAATTCGTAATAAAAAGAATGATTGTTAGAGAGCTTGGTGTTGGTTTGTGTTACTAAAACTAAAACACACTTTGCTGCTGAACCTGTCCGTAGAAGCTCAGTGCTTGGCCTCCACGTGGGCACATTTGGGGAACGCTACAATAAACAAATGTGAACTATCCCTTTAATTTCTGCAGCTAGCCACTTAAGTCATTTGCATTCTTGTTTGCTAGAAAGGGACAGTTACACCCAGTGGTTTCCAACCATGGGGTGCGGCATCCTGCAAAGGTAGAGTGGGATAAATGTGTTTAGGAGGTGATTAACAGAGTGGGAAAGCAGAGAGCATATTTCTGCTAGAGGAAGCTGTGTTAGCGTTCTTCAGAAAACTGTATCCTTTAAAAAGTATTTAACAGCAAAGTGAGGATATTATATTATATTGTTTGAACTGAACTAGGTGATGCATGTGAAGAAGGGTCAAATGGACATTGATTTAGGGGTCAAAGGTCAAAGAGGTCGAGGTAATGATGAACTAAAGTTTTTAAATTTTTAAAATAGACTTTAAAAACTCAGATGTGTAAAATGTTTTTCCCATTTTAAGATAAAAAAACAAGAACAAAGCCCCTGTGTTCTCCAGCGTCTGTTATAAAGTACACCTATGCCCTTGACAGCTCCCTGGGCTTTGGGTTTGCTCTGTAAGGCTATAGAGAGGTGACAAGTAACAAGATAATGTGTTGTTTACAGAAGGCGTGCGACTGAAAAGTGCCTGGAAAGGATGAACCTCACCCTCACTTTCCCCCCTCCTCTCACCACCAGACAGCCTCATAACTCAAGCTTAGCTCAGGGATGGCACAAAGTTGGCACCGTGATAAAACACAGGAAACAATGCCTTACCCAGGCATCTCACTGCTAAACCTTTATATCACTACACCTCCCACTCACCCACTCTCTCTCTCTCTCCCTCTCTCTCTCTCCCACACGCACGCACACTGACAAATATATCTGCGGCAGAGTTATTATGTGTGACGTGTCAGCACAAGGAAAATTATGGTGTTAAAACAGGATTGCAGTCTTTCTTTAGTTTCAGCAAAGTAAACTTCCCTTTCAGAGAATCATTAATATTTAAGGACTTGACTTAAAAAAATAAAAGCTTCTGTGAAAACATTCATGAATCCTATTTTGTTTGCGTGACAGCTCCAACTTTCCAAACAAAAACCGTACCTGTATGTACTCTCTGTTGCTGTCTTCACCGGGCGTCCATGCATTGTCGTTGTAGTTGAGTCGGGCCTGGCGTGGCAGCCAGTGTCCGTCGTAGAAGCTCGAAGAGGCTGTGATCTGGTCGTCTGTGATCTTTCCCGACTCCAAACCAAATGCATTGCTACAGTGGAAAGCTACAGCGGAGAAGGGATGAAGAGACCAATATTCATTTTTTTTTCTTCTTTCTTTTTTGAACTTCAAAATAAAAACAGCACATCTGAGGTAAACGTACTCTCGCTGACTTCCTTGTGCGTCATGTTGTATCGAGCTGAGAAGCCATCTTTAGCCACGGCCATGTCAGTGTGGAAGGACAGAGAGAGGATCCCTGTAGAGGATTGGATCTCAGGGGGTACTCTGGTTCCACAGTACCGGCCAATCAGAGGGCCCACTGTCAATCAAACGAGAATTATTAGATCACCAAGCACCATATATGTGTCATTGTCTATTTGTCTGAATACTATAACAGTGTTGGTTACACTACATCTCCCCTTGGTGTCAGGTTTATTGTTATCATTCCTTTATGACTCTCTTCATCCTTTAATCCTCACATGTCCTTTGCTACTTGTGTTGTTTTCCCTTTCATCCATTATCTCTATCTCACCCTCCTCCGCTGACATCTGCTCATCACTCCACCTCCTCATGTCATCACCTCACTTCTCTTCATCTATCATTTCTATATCTGGACTTTACAGTGCATACTGTATATAAATATATATATATGTGTGTGTGTGTGTGTGTGTGTATCAGTAAATCCAAGTGATTCCTCTACTGTCTTCTTCTCTAATACCACAACTTGTATTTGTCAACACAAACAGATGAGTGCGATTTAGAGCCGTAGGGTGTGTGTGGGTAAAGGAGTGAGAGCACAGATTCATCCAGCTACTCCCTTACACACACATACACAGATATACACATGTGGAGGCTTGTGGAGGAGGAAGAGGAGGAGGAGGAGGAGGAGTAGGAAGAGAGAAAATAGCCGGCAATCGATCAGTGCAATTGATTTTTTCTTTCCTTTTGGAATGGGTGGATATTTGAAATAGGGCTCTTGAGCAGATAATGGTAATAACTCTTTTCTTGATGGTGTTGGAAACAGCAAAAGAAGAAAAGGAGGGGAGTGGAGTACATACTGTATGCCATATACAGTTAAAAATAGTTTCTTCTTTTTTTCTATACATTTTATTTATTTTGATTCTTGTCTGATCACATGAAAACACGAAACTCTGCCTGTTTACCATCCCTTTCATTAGAATAAACTGCCAACTCGCCATCTCTCAGCATCCCCACCCTTCCTTTCCTCCTACTGATTTAACCACACACTGTTAGAAACACAATCCTTCTCTTTTCCTGCTTGACTTTTTCCTGTCCTCTGTTCCTGCTCAGACTCCTGAGCAAAGGGTGAAACTAGAAGTCCTTCACCTCTGACTCCAACCCTGTAAATTTCCTTCCTTTTTTAACCTACTCCCACTTTATTTCACTCTTTCCTTTCATCTTGCGGTCTTCCACCTCTCTCCTTTTCGCAGCGAGTGTATAAAGACGCTGTTGCTCTGGCTTTTCTTGTATGATCTGCCTGCCTCCTTCTCTGTGTATCATCTCTGTTTTTCTGTGGGCCCTCAGGCTAAAGTCATATTTACAGTGAGGCTCATACAGAGTGCACTATTGTTGGCTCCCTTTTTTTCCTGACTAACTCCACTCTTTTCCAGTCTTTTCGTGATGTTTGTAAAAGCCTTTTGTGAAATTAAGTAATTGATGATGTTTCCATGTAACTGCCTGAGCTTTAAAACATAATAGATGACATGGATTTTTGTATTATTTTCTAAGACATATCTGTTTCCATCTTTCCAATCTGGTTGCCAAATTTAAAATATCTCTCTTCTTGAAGGCCGACCAGAGGTCTTCTGGCCTCTGTGTATTCATACCAACATCTCCTTGCGTTGTTCCAGTCTTCCCAGCAGTGCAGGACTTTTCGCTATACCCTTCCAGATGCTCTTTTATTTCCCTTCCAAGGTCTTAGCTTCCTCTACGTCTTCCAGCAGCTACACCAGAAATATCCCAGCCCTCTTCCATTCTTCCTCTTGCATCTCCCCTTCATTTCTTGCTCTGCTCAGCAACTCCTATTTTATTTTCCCCTTAAAAAAAGTTGTGTTGTTTCTCAACAGTAGGTGCCAACATGCTGCCTCTAAGCTGAGCTTTCATCTACCAACGCATAGCTACTAAAATAGTTGCTACTCCACCTCAGTCAATAATGATGTAGGCAGGGCAGAATACACACATTTTTTCTCCCTCTCCCGCTCTCTACGCTAACTTGGGGCTTCTCTCCATCAAAATCATCATCAGCGCTGTCAGCACATTAATCATAAGTGTCACCATTAATGTGGAAATGATATGATCCATAAGCTCGTTATAAAGTAGAACATCATACCTCCTGGAAGGCCGTCCCACACTTCCAACCAGTCGTACTTGCAGTCCCCCTCCCCGCCTGGCAGGGGATCATTTTCCAGGTCAAAGGTGAGGAAGGAGAGTGTGACATCCATGCTGGGAGGGACGATTATGATGAACGAGCACTCCAGATTGTGGGGGTATTTGTCAGGGAAGCCAGGGGACTCGATGAGACCCGAGGGACTGGTGAAGTTACGGGAACAGTCCGAACCTGGGGCGAAGAGACGAAACAAATGATCAGACACATGTTAAAGTATCAGTTAAATGTTGTTTTAACTCATTAAGAAGAAAAATGAAGAATGTCAGCACAAAATGTGTTTAGAAACTGATGTAGACAGCACAGAGTGTTAGTTAAACTAATGATACTGTTCTGGGAAGACACCCAGAGGTGCTGTTTTCTGACTCAAAGCCAAGTCAATACCAGTTTCTCTGCTTCACAACTCTCACCTCCGACATCTCACATATATGCATTATATGTAACTGTGTGCATAAGCTGTCCACACACAAACAACAGAACAGTTTGTGTTGATGCAGATTCTCAGTCATCCAAGTCATCACTTTATAAGGGCTTAATGGATTTGACAAGTAACCAGAAACATGGAGGCCAAACACATATATAGTTACTGTCTGTCCACATACTTTTGTCCATATAGCGTAAATGAGTGAGAGACATTGGAGAGAAAGAGATAAACAGGAGTGAGACACAAAGAGTCTGCCGACAGTATCATGGATGATGGGTGGTCTGGCAGTTATGAGGAGCTTTAGATATCATCATGTGCACACGCACAAACACACACACACACACTGTGACCTCACTGTAATACCCTCTCTATTAATAATCACACACATTATGGAGCGAATGTAGTCACACCAACTGGACCATTATTCCAGCCCAACCAACCATGTATGACCAAACCCTCACACACACACGCACACACACAGTCTAAGCCTCTTATGGTAACCCATTTCTCTCCAGTCTGTTTGGGTGTCTGCTATTGTGCTTGCATGCTCGCATGAGTAAATGAAAAGGAGTAGAAGAACACATTAAAGGAGAGTGCGTATTGTGGCATGCAAAGTGGATTTTAACATGTGTGTGTGTGTGTGTGTGTCTGGTGCTAGTGTTTTGAACACTAGCTGCATTTTTTAGTCCACTTTCTCACACAACACATACGTTTTAATTAATGTCTGTCTGAAGCGCCTGCTTGTGTTTAATGCTTAATAGCTTGTGTTTAATGCTTAGACCTTAAAGTGAGCTTGGACCTTTATATCTGTTTGTCATACTGGGTGCTTATTGTGAGGTGTTAAAATGCTTAGCTGAGCGCCGTGTATAGATACTACTGTAGGGGCGCAGCTGCTTGTAATGCACTGCTCTTGCTACATGGCAGGTGCAGACATGGCGTAAGTCAGAGCTCCAAACTTAAAAGAATAGATTTAAAATGGTGACTAAATTAACTTTTAAGGGGGATCTCCATGGAAACGAGATTGCTAGAGCACATAATCATAGATTTCGTGACTGACAGAACCTGTAAGAGCCTCATCATACATATGCGAAAAACCCTGTGCCACTTCTTTAATTATGCTGTCTCTGACATGTTCGCAAATTAAACCTTCTCCTGCATGTGATCACCATTTTCCCATCACATCTTAGTGTCTGTCTTGATTTATCCCTGCCTTTCTGTCCCACTTTCTATTCTAATTTCTTGTTATTTTGACCTCGTGAAATAACCTCAGCGGCAAGCAAACACACACTCCCATGCACACTGTCTCTCACTGGGTTACGTCTGGAACCCCCTGCAGAGTCTGTCGCTGAATAGCACGAGTCTGCGTGACTATGAGTGTGTGTGTGTGTGTGTGTGTGTGGAGTGAACGCCTGACCAGTTTTGTTGCCGGCAGCGATTTTATTCCCGTCTCATTACTTCATGTTCATGGACATTACAAAAACACTTATGCCCTTCTTTTATCCAGTTCTTCTCCGGCCTGTACCTTCTCCAAATTCTTCCACCATGTAACAGCTACCTCCACCTTGTCTCATTCTCTGCTCTGCTCCACTTACTTCTCATCTGGTTGAGCTAGATAAGTGTGAAAGACACATGTTTAAGGTCTGGGGGACTGATGTGTATGTGTGTGTGTGTGTGTGTGTGTGTGTGTGTGTGCCTGTGTGTGTTGCTGGGTAGATCTGGTGCTTACGGTTCATTGTCCCTTGGAACCAGAGCAAGGTTCATCAGTGTTTCTCTTGTGCTCCCATGTAAACACTTTTATTTATCTTAATTGTGAGTGTACAATATAATTTGTGTGTGTTTATGTTTTATGGTAACCGACATCTACTTATTTCAAACTATCTTTCATGCCAGCAGACTTAGTCGTTGGATCAAATCCACATTTACAAGCCTCTCTAACAAACTCTTAACACACGCATAAGTACACATACAGAGGAGAGTAGATGTAATATAAACAATGAGAGACACAAACACTCCGCGGGCGGCCACACACACACAGTCTGACAGCTCCAGCTAAAATACAGCCTTACTTTTCCGTATGTATGTTTGGACTTCACCTCAGTCACTGAAGTTGAAGATGTGTGGTGCTGTGATTTTTCTAATTAGAATCCCTCTTCATATAAATTACTGCTGATGTGAAATTAGGGTAATCACCTCTCCAGTCATCACAGTAAAGTTTACTGTAAACTCAAACCCACCTTTCAGGGAAACATGACATTTGTCATGATGATGCATGATGGAAATATTTACAAATTATGCCAACATCTGCAAAACTAACCAGATATCTGGTGCCTTTTTATGAAATATCCACCAGTAGGAGCCTGTTGAGGCCCAGCAGGCTGCACTGCAGCTCCAGAGCACCCTTCTGTAAATAAGTTTGTTGTTTGTTATTAAGGAAATCATAACTCTGTTATTTCTTACATTAGGTCTACCGCAGAGCACGTTTTTATTGTTACCGGGTAAGATCTGGATCCACTTTCCTCAATGAAAGACAGACTAGGGAGGGGCGAGCGATATGATTGGTTAGAATGCCTAATAAACTGACTTGATGGGTAGTCAGACAGAGGCAGAAAGGAAGTCCCTGAAGGCATTGAGCACATGTAAACAACAGGCAAAATCGCAGGGATTGTCACGATAGCTTCCACATTACACAGCCTGCAGTTTGCGTGTGTGTGTAGGTGTTTGTGGGCGAGTGTGGGTGTTGGTACTATTACAATTTGCTTACTTAGATGCATTCAGTTTTAATTTGGGTCACAACTGGTGTCCAAAAAGTAGATACTAAGGGTTGTCGTAGTTAACCTTACAGCGTATTTATGTCTACAGAGGATAATTGGTAATCAAAACAATGTCCTCTTAAGTGACAAAATAAGAACTGAGCGTTTGTGTGTGTGTGTGTGTGTGTGTGTGTGTGTGTGTGTGTGTGTGCATGAATTGCTGTTTCCGTGCAGACATGCAAGCTGCCCTGCATTTGTGAGTAACCATCCAGCCTGCATGAGTGCATTCATATACATGTGTGTGTGTGGGTCTGGTGAGTTCTGGGTCACAATAACAGCTGGGGGGCACACTGCCTAGACAGTGAAATCCTATTGGCTGCCACATCTTGGCAGCTGTGATCATATTGGTTAGAATTTTACTACACTATCCATGGTAACAGAGCTGTAAACAATAACAAGTGTAGCATGTCCAGTTGTTTGTTTGGTTTGTTTATACTCTGCTAGGGGCATAGATGTGTGAGCCTATGGTTATGTGTGTTAGATGTGTAGTACATACACACAAATATCATTACTCCACAACGCACCCCAGTAACAGACAAGGGCTGGGGCAGAGGTCTCCTCCAAGTATTCAGTTAATAGCAAAAATGCTATATTCCATGCAAACACCACCATCAGCTGCTTTATTAAAGATACTTCTTGTTTTACTTTTAAAGCAGTTTTTTTTAAAAATGATGGCCAAAAATTGTCATAAAAATGGTTTGAATTGGAATTATGTCCCTCCAGGAAGGTGGCCTGTCTTATTTGCACATTTGATAATGATTCAAAAGCAAATAAATTCAAATTATGTGAATATATTAAAAAATAAAAAAACAGAGATCGGATAGGTGCAATTAAAAAAAGAACACAAGAACCTCTTCATTTCAAGTGTCCTTGTATTTTTCCCACAGTAAAGTCGAGGAAAAGCAAGAGAGGAAAGGCTGAACAGAACAGAATGCGTAGAGGTACCACAGGCTGATACATATTTAGATGGTTCACCATCAGGGTTTACAGTATGTCTACCACACACACACACACACACACACTCACATACACTCTAACACTGCAGGCACACACACAAAATCTAGTCACCCACGCAACCAGACGTTCACTTGCACCTTCCAGGATAACAAGATCTTGTTAGCAGTATGACAACAGCTTGAATGTTCCAAATGGCTCCGTCATTACTGCCAGAGAAAGCTGGACACACACACACACACACACACACACACACTCACAAAGTTAAATAGCGAAAACTAAACTACATCCTGTGGAGTCTATGGTATTATTCTCAGTTGTGGTTTTGATGGAAATTTGTTTTTATTAAACAGATCGCATGTTAAAAATAAAAATAACATGCAAAACATTGCAGTATATCTGCTTGTGTATGTACTTACGGTATTCTTTCTCTGTTGCTGTCATGTGTGTGTATGTGTATATAGGAGTTTTGCTGTGTTTATTGTATTTATCCATTTAAAATGCTCAGTTTCCCCACAGGGATTAATAAAGTAAATCTTAATCTTAATCTGTACCAAACCATTGTTAGGTAAATTTGCCCATCAAATTAAAATGGAAGAAATTCTATGTCTTACACTGAGTTACACTGCATTGCTAAGAAAAGTTCATGGAAAAAAAAAACTCAAGTCAAAGGTTTGAACTTTGGCTAAATAAACTAATTTCCATGACACACATTTGTTTCTCTCTTGGTGTGCATCTCACTCTTTTTATTCCCCTGGGGAGTTTGGGTGTGAACACTGACACCCTTGTTGTTTTAAAGTCCATCAGGTGGACCCTGTCATGCACAGAGGACACACACACACATACATGCATACACATGGAAGAAATCCCAAAAGGCTGCTGCCAGCAAGTGAGAAACACTGACAACCACACGTGTTGTGTTAGTAACCTCAGCCCTCTGTGTATGTGCGTGTGTGTGTGCGTGCGCATCTCAGGGGAATGGGGCTCAGGACTCAATTAAGTAGGCATGTGTGGAATGCTTTCAGGGGGAACGGGACAAGATGGCTGTGCGGCTGACACTATGCTCCTCTCTGTCTCACTTGCCCTTGATCTCAATTGGTCTCGCTTTGGCTGACCCATGGTGCCGTGAAGGGGAGCCATGTCAGGCACACACACACAAAGTGCCATGAAGGGAAGAGATGTCTTGCCTGGACAGGCTAAAGGGCTCTCAAGGGTCCTCTGCCGAGTCTCATGTCGCTGTCTCTCTGTCTCCATTGACACCAGGGAGATAAATGGGGCTTGGTCGCCTAATGAAGCATGTTGAGTCCTCTAGTAGCTTGTAATACAGTTACTAATAGCCTATTCATTGGTGCAGCCCTTATAAAATCCTATTCACTTACTGTTAAGTCCATTCGTGCGTGAGGATCATTTGAATTGATAATGTCCTTTGTGTTGAGTGCTGGATTTTTAAACTAAAGACTTTTTTCAATGTCTTCACATACATTAACAATCATCCATGTCATAACAACCTAAAAAATAAAATTAAACAAAAGTATCCGTTTACCAGTTTTGAAGATTTCATAGCGCAGCGAGAAGCCCGCCCCCTGGTGGGCGTAGTCTGACACAAACTTGATGTGGAGCGATGGTCCTGACGATATGATTGGCGCGGGGGCGATGTTGCTGCAGTGCTTCCCCAACAAGTCAGCTGACTCTGTGTTCCCGTCGTGGATCTCCACATAATCGTACCTGCAAAAGACAAGCGAGTGTTCGTTAGAGAATCCTACGATATCTCAAAATGCAAGGTTAGATGAAAATAGTAATGAAGCGTTAATGTCTTTCCTTTGAAAGAAGGAGGGGGATTTGATGTTATAATTCTTTTTTTAATTAGTTCTTTAGCTTGGCAGACATTCATTTTGGCTATATAAAAAAGGAATCAGTGAGCAGATTGTTTGCATCTACTGTAGTGTGACTTCTGCAAGCACGGGCGTGGGCGTCATTACAATCCAAATAAATACAGCAGAAGCTGCCGCAGAGGATGCTTATACTGCAGGATAATAAGAACCACCTGCATAAAACAAAACAGAAGACAGAGACTGAAAATTCTATAACTACACCCATTAACCAGGAGAGTACGTATGTATCTGCAAGTGTGAGTGTCAGACAGCAGTGAAGCGTGCACAAGGAAGCAGTGATGCCACATCCCAAAAAAAACACAGCCAACAATTTGCTCATTTCAACAACAGAAGGCAAAAAAGAATTAAGCCAATGAAGAAAATGTCGTTCACATGACGCCCGCTTTACGTTAAGTTAGGGTCAGAGGAGTGTGTGAGATGGTCAGACTGTCTGAACTCTGAATGAACTCGACACCCTTTGATGCGGGGAATGAATTAATGTGGAACAAATGAGTCTAGTTTACATCGTGCCCAGGTCTAATTCAGTAAAGTTTGCCTCAGCTCAGCTTGCCGATCCAAAAAGAATTCCCATTTTCCAGTTTTCAGACTGGATTAAGGTCGCTTCAGCGTGTCTGCGACCTCTGTAGACCTGGACAAATGTCACTTTATTTACTGTTATAGAGTCTGTGTTAAATATCCTTTCCTGTCCTTTCCTATATTAGCGTGAGCATATATGGAAGTTTACATGTCATACACACAGATAGCTATGAACAATTCCCTCTTATCTACAATGTTACATATATTTATTGCACTACAGCACACACAAAAAAAGCATCCTGAGAGTTGCACTGACTAAAAAAAATCTATTTTTATTCCTGTTTCTTTTCATGTTTTCTCAGCACAAATGTTTAGGCCTATCTGCAGACCCACAGCAGGAGTGTTGCCTCCATGTCTGGATACCAAAGACACACCTGCCTGCCTCTAAAATAGCTTCCTGGAAAGAAATTCCTTGAGCAGGAAGGAAAACATTCAGTCAGATTTACATATACCTTCAATCAGGGCTTCTCTTACAGCGAAGCAAAACTTTGGCTTCGACTATCATATCAATCACGTCTGACCACACATTAACCGCCTTAATGTAATCAAATGCTTCAACCTCAGCAGATCCCAGGGGTACGTTAGTGTTTTCCATGCAGTTAAAGATGTGTGCTTATGACTATAATTTACTTTTTAAAAATACCATTAGCAGTGGACAGAAGATCTCCCAGTGACTCGGGAGATGAAGGTATTGTGTACTGCAGGATAATAAAAATAAGGCGCATGGTGATTTGTTGCTATGGTACTGACACATTAAAGATATGATAAATATAAAAGGGGTGTTAATCTTTTCACTATTTATTAGCATGCATTCACAGTTATGAACACTATGAAGCCAAAATACACACACACACACTGGATTTGTCACTTTACAGAATAGGAGTGTATTCATTCCAAGGAGACACACCTTAACCAACTGTATGCTGTGCAGAGAAGCATGTGTATGTGTGTGTATATGTGTATTCTGACAGGTGAGCAACCTCCCAACATAATGAGGGTCACACACCTCCCACTCTCCCATCATGTTTTGTGTGAGGCTAACATCACAGTTATGACGCAAGCTGTCACTGCCCATGAGCATGTGTGTGCACATCTCTGTGTGTGTGTACTTGTCATAGTTCCTGTCATATTTTTCCCAAGAAAATGCGTCAGTATGGCGATGGTCTCCTCCTCCTCCTCCTTTTTTCTTGCAATGACAAGTTTGTTTAGCGGCTACTCATGTCCACACTTTCTTCTTCTTCTTTCAGCACAGTCTAATTATTCCTCACTTTTCAGTGCTTCTTCTTCCCCCACAAGTCATGTTGTCTTTCTCCTATTGGATTCATCCAGATCCAGATCATCCCCCCAAAAAACTGCAGTTCCACAAATAGCCACTTGAGGCAGACTTGAGTCAATCCCCATAGGCCTGCTGCATTTTTTATTAATTTATTTATTAGTTTTGCTATATGTTTGTCTCTTTTGCCCTTATTTGACAGAGATAGGAAGAATCAGGATAGAGAGGAGGATCTCATGCAGGCTGGAACTAAACCTGGCCTGCTGCTGTGAGCACTATGGCCTCAGTATATGGAGTCTCTGCTGTACCAGGTGATCTGCATAGACCACTGTGTTACCAGCTTTACAAGCAGAAATAAACACGTTTACAGATGGCCTCTGTGACAAATTGAATGCACGCTAGGCTGTGATCACCGAAGTGTCACCTGCCTCTGCTCCCATCATGCTCCACGTCTTAGCCAATTTCTGGTTTACCCAGACGTTTGACGAGCACTAAGCTTCAAAACCACTCGTCACCTACGAGTGATGTCACAAAGAGTGTAAATATCTGTGAAAAACACCCAGAAAAGGTTTCAGATCAAGCTGGTGCACTGTGGACAAACTCAGAGAGAGAACATGACACTGCATTCACTCCACCAGCTCCCCACCTTAGACAGACAGAGACAGGTGTCCCTCCATGCCTCCCTCCCTGCAGCTTTTAGTAGAAAGCAGAGTCATACACATTACTACTTCTAAAGTCAGCACGCACAAGAGACTTGCACATGCACTCACAGCCTGTGGCCGTGCACATGGATCTATAGAGGGGTTTCCAAGCGGTCTCTGTGTAGGAGGTACACAGCCTCTAACAAACTGTTTAATCCCATCATCTTTCCCCTCTTCCCCAATATACAGCCTCAAACTGCAGCCAATCAGTGATTTGCCGAGACACGCCAAAGGGAATGATAAGAACTCGAAATTTGTTTCTCCCACACTTTTATTTTATCCTGAAATTCATTTTTTTTAACAAGCGTTGAGATTTGTTGCCTTGCTTGAAGGAAAAAAAACAAATGTTGGTTCTGTATCATGGGAGGCTATAAACAAGAACAAGGATTCATGGATTGTAAGCACAGATTAAGCTGTACGACCTAAAACTGAGAGATTTATGTGCCTGTGCTTGTTTGTGTTTCGGGGGGTAGGGATGCCTGCTTGCCTGCCTGCCTGACGGGAACCAAAGAAGAGGTTTGGATACAGATGAACTTCCACCCCCCTTCTTCTTAATTGCCTTTCACACATTCTCTCTTTCTTGTCTTTAGGTTGTGGGTTGCCTTCTTACACCTGCACATTTCTTTCAAACATCAGGGGTGCCCTTAGCTGCAGACGGAGCGTCTGCTCCAGCACGCACCATAACAAGAGCTGAAACAAGGCCAGATTTAAATGTGACACGCTTTCATAATGAGAAGAAATAGAGAGCGAATCAAAGCCTATCAAAGAGTTATTATGTCATAAATTGTTAATCGGTCTATGTTTGTATGTTGTTGTATTGTGGGTAGTACTGGGAAGTCTAAGCACAAATTGAAGTGAACTAAATCAACAAACTCCAGCTAATACATTGGAATTTTAATCAGGAAAACAACTGCAGCTTAAACCTGAAACTCTTCCAGGTAATGACAAAACATGTTTTTATTTTGATAGATTTTCACAGGCACATTCTGCAGAACTGGAAGTGAAATCATTAGTGGCAAAACTTTTCAGGGGAGCTGGAAGAATATTTATGCATGCATGCGCCGTGAGTGACAAAATGCACTTCAAGCAAAGATATTTTAAGGTGCTTCACAGGGAAGCAAAACTATTGGACTGTTGGCTCTTTGTCAGGGCAAAGAACAATTTGTTAGTTCTAGCCAAGCTTTCAGGCTGTTTCCTCTTACAACACTCGTAAATCCCATGAGCCACAACAAGCTGGAGTTCAACAGATTGTTTCTGATGTTTCTTGCCTACTGAACACTTCTTCTCATGACTGTTCATCCTTAGAGGCACTCTCATGCTAATATGATACAGGAGACCGCTAGATTCTGCTGCAATTAGAAGCATCAGTTGGCTCTGGATAAAGAACCTGTAGGAGCTGAGGTCTCTCTAGAGTCTGAAACCAAAACTCAGGAAACAGTTTTAAACAATCTTTACAGTAAATGGATCGTACCAAAACACAGTACTTATTGTGGGGAGGACACTGTCCCCTGAGTCTGTGTCTCACACACAAGTACCCTGCTGATATATTCATACACATGTGTACACATAAAGCAGCCAGTCTGTCAGTTAAAGCAGTTAACAGAGAGTGAGCTGGAGTACTGACTCACTTCACTGGTATCAAGTAATAAGGCTATTACTGCAGACAGCTGGACAGTCTGTGTGTGTGTGTCATGTGTATGTGTGTCCAGCAGTAGTCTCCAGGACAACCGATCGATTCCTCATTATGGCTTTAACACACATTGATCAGGATCAGTCCTTCACTGACTGACGCACACACACACAGTTATTACAGTAACAGTCATTGATCAGGCAGACCTTCAGGGCCCAAGGGAGTGTCTGTAAATCAGAGCACCGATATTATCCCCTACCTGGGGGTGTGTGTGTGTGTGTGGAATTTCTAGCATCACCACCTTGGAGCTTATCTCCGATTCTGTTTTCCCTCTCCGTATCATCAGTTCTCTGAAGCAGTTCGGGGTAACTTAATCTAACCTTCAACTGGACTGGTGTCACTTGACTCAAGAATAATCTGCATCCCATGCTGAAAAACATGTTGTCGCCCACTACAATCAGTCACTGGAGATAGTAGGAAATGTAGAGTTGTAAGTAAAAACTCTTTCCAGGTGATCTACACAAGCATCTGCATGGTCTTTGTGCTGGTCTGCGCTTGTCTGAATGCATGACTGTGACCCCGCAGGCAGAGTCACTGTGATGTTAATGCAAACATGCAGGCAGCTGCTAAATGCCCTCAACTGGTAATTGAACAGCCACTGTCACTCCACATGCTGTTCCTCTCTCTCTCTCTCTCTCTCTCTTCTTCTTCTGTCATACAGTCTCTTCACCTTTCTTCTTTTTTTTCCTGCCAGTCTTCCCTCAGGCCAATGTCACATCACATCACACTCCCTTTGCTCTTCTCTTGCTCGTGTCCCTGGGACTTCTGCCTCCCAGTCAGGTGTGTGGCTATGATCAAAAATTGATTTAATTCTGGGCTCAGATGACACTGTTGTAGATACCTGTGTAAAATAATGTTGCAAAGAAAATAGGAGAGTAAAGATGAGAAGAGAGAAACCAGGCCTAGCATGAAGTTAAATGATTGATTGAGGCAGAGTACAAAGACAAGGTCTAAATCATTAGTGAAACCATTATCGTTGACTGCGGCTTCTCTGTCATATAAATCACTTCTTAACTCAGTGCTTTACTCCACGCTTATTGTGCACACCACACAGCCATGAAAAGGCCTACGTGACTGTCTGCCTGTTATGCTTACATGGTATATGATATCCACCTTCTACTTTTATGCACACCTTATATGGTGCGAGTGTGCGGCCCTTCATTTTGTTATTACAGATAGCATCTGCCTCGGGTGTGGTCCGAGTTAAGGGAGGAGAGAAGACTGTGGAGAGGGAGGAAGACAGACAGGAGAGGTTTCATTGATGGATAAAAGAGGATAAAGACAAACTACCAAGTTTGTTAGGATGAGAAATAGATGTGTTCCAAAGACAGAGGAAAAAAACGGGGAGAGGAAGATTGGAAGTTGAGTGAGAAATTTTGGCATGGTGTCTACATTTTTTGACATGCTGAATAATGATTTGGCGCTGGCACATAGCAGAAGGAAGAGGGTGAACAGAGGAAGGGAAGGGAGAAATCAGATTGAACAAGATGAGGCCAAAAGCAGAGGAGGAGAGGTGATGAAGAAAGAGGCAGGAGGGAATAGGGAGGTGGGGCTGACAAAGTTGCAAGAGCAGATGAAAGATGATAGATAGGGTCCATCGGACAGCAGTGAGGTGGAGAGGGAGGGGGGAGATGAATTGAGGGGCAAGAACACAGGGAGAAAGAGCCATGAGGGAAGAGGAGAGGAGAGGGAGAAGGAGAGGAGGTAGCTGTCAGGATGATTTGAGCCTGCCCTCCACGGACCCTGACTCTGCACTTTTCCCTAAGCGGCTGTGTGTGTGTGTGTGTTCTTTCCAAACACTCCAAATAGAGATCTTGCTTTCAGAGACAGAGCTGTGCAGTGAGCTAAGAGGAAAATGTGAAGTGGACAACCAACTGCTGCCTCGAAAGGCTATACATACACTGTCTTCATACTGTCTTCAAGAACATTTTTTGTAGCTCTGCTTTGACCTGAACCACAAAAACAAGACAGGGTGAATTTTTAAGCCAAATAACAAGACCAAGACTAACATCTAAAAAAACAAACTCAACTAACAACCTACTGTTGTCTACTTTATCAAAGTAAATGTGTGTATTTGCTTTCAAAGGATGAGATCATTCTTTTAAATGAATTTCATGGTGGAACTGCACGCCCTCCTGTAAAGCTGCAGGACATGAGCTTACTAGTCCAGGAAGTCACATTCTTTACGCCCTACGCCCTAAGTTGACCCTTCTCCTGCCTTGAGTTTCAAATCTCATAGGTGGCATTTATTTCTTATTTATGACAAACGTTTTTTTTATTTTGAAACTTTTCTTTGAAGCTTTTAAGTTTATGCCATGCCAGGTTTTTATGTGATAAACAACATTTAATGATGTTATCTCCCATCTTCCACCACACTACATCTGATTTTTTTACTAGTACTAAGTATTTTTCCACTTTTAATACAGCAGAAACGTCTTACACACTGTGACAGCTTAATTAATAATGTCAAAACAATGAGAGGCTGTGTACCAGTCCGCTGTGTGGGTCAGACATACTGAGCCTTTTTTCCATGAAACACCGCACACAGGCCCCACAGATGAGCAGTAGATTTATGACTGAAACCTGTCACATATGATTAACTGATGTGCTACCATGGGGACTGTCATGTGATGGGAAAGAGGAAGTCATGGTGAGTCATGATTGGTCACGGATGTATTTTTCTGAGGCACAGGCTACTTTTATCCATCTTGTTCACCTCTCTTCTTCAATGTTACTGTATAAGAATCTTAATGAAAACATCTTTTTTTTTTAATTTTGTGTCTGACTGCTGCTCCATCGATTGACTGCAGAGCCGGCGGACCACTTGACGAAATGTGATGCGCTATAGATTACAGATTCCCATCTTAACTTGTAATCAGGGCCATAATGGATTAGACTGCTCCATCATAGTGA